>NC_132914.1:128628162-129313162 GCF_047675955.1 Chlorocebus sabaeus | reverse complement strand
CATATGATTTACTCATACATCAACAAAGATCCAAATAAATGTTAGTCCTTACTAAAATTAAAATCAATCAGAAGGCATTTACTAGTTTACTGTCACTTAAAAGAAACAATTATAAATAAGATTCACTAAGATAAGAAGTGCCCTGAGCGCCCCCTGTGGAACTGATGAGAAACAAAGATGCGGCCGGTGCTCCAGGGCCCATCTCAAGACCACAATGGCCCAGGACTTACTTGGCACAGCACTGAAAATCCTGAGATGTCTTACGTAAAGCACTAGGAAGAAATCTGAAGAAACCTGCGAAGAGTCAGGAACTGCCAGTCTCCAAACCTAAGCACAGGCGGGCACCACGAGCCACGGAGCAGAAAAGCTGCACAACCTCTGCTGGGATCACCGGCCACATGGAGATGCACACTATGGTCTTCAGGGTCGCACAGGACACAGCTGAACAGACACCAGGTACAGGCCAGCTCTCGGTGGGGAGCTCGCAAAAGAGCCCCATGCTACTGCCAGCTGCCATCCTGGAGGGAGACACTGTCCCCACAAAGGTACCCAAAAGCTGCAAAGAAGGCACCCCCTTCCTCTAGTGGCATCTGTAAGAAAAGCACCTGCCCTAAGCCTCAGTGCCAGGGAGCAGAGAGGAGCAGACACAGATTCAGAGGCCAGGTGGGTGACACCTGAGAGCCCAGCGCAAGCCCGAGCCACACACTGAGCGGCGTTCCTGATGCCACCCAAAGGTACCTGCAGAAGCAAAAATCCACCTCTGCCCCAGGCCACAAGGTGTCCCTACAGATGCAGCACATTTCAGACAGGGTAATCACCAGATTCAGAAAACCACTGGGCTCACTCTGTGAAGCCTGCAAACAAGAGACTATAAACAAAGATCAGGCATATTTGGGAACTTCTGAAAATAAAATAATAAATCATCAAGATAAAAATTCAACAGACAAGCCTGAGAGATTTGACCTAACCAAGGGGAAAATGAGTGAGGAGAAAGAGCAAAAGACATGACTCAACATATGGTACAATGAGACAGACACAGAAAATATAAAAGCTGCTGAGAGACCCGGAGGTCAGAGAAAACAGGACAGGAGCAACATCTAAACAAACAGTGGCTGCTCACTTCCTAAAGAGATGAGAGAGCCTGCCCCAGATTCAAGAAGCTGGAGCATCGGAATGAAAATGCAAACAACAAAGACAAAGACAATGTCTCAATAACAGGCAGAGGGTGGGGAAAAGAGAGGTGACCCTGGAAGAGTGAAAGGCTGGACAGACACCAGCTCCTCTTCAACAACAAAAGCAGCCATAGTGAGGAAATGATACAGTGAATGCACTCAGAAAACAACGCCGGCCGGGCACGGTGGCTCATGCCTGTAATCCCAGCACTTTGGGAGGTCAAGGCAGGTGGATTACCCGTGGTCAGGAGTTCAAGACCAGTCTGGCCAACATGGTGAAACACCACCTCTACTAAAAATACAAAAATTAGCTGGGCATGGTGGTGCACGCCTGTAGTCCCAGCTACTTGGAAGGCTGAGGCAGGAGAATCTCTTGAACATGGAAGGCGGAGGTTTCAGTGAGCTAAGATCGTGCCACTGCACTCCAGTATAGGAGAGTGAGACTCTGTCTCGGAAAAAAAAAAAAACAAAAACAAACAAACAAAAAAAGACAATGCCAATTGGGAATTCTGTACTAAGCAAAACTGTCTCCCAGGAACAAGAATGACACACAGGCATTTTCAAGCACTTAAGGAAATTCCAAAGGATGGGTCAAGTGGAAGGAAAGCAATTCTACATAAAAAGTCCAAGATGAAAAAGGACAGAATTATGGCCACGCATGGTGGCTCACACCTGTAATCCCAACACTTCGGGAGGCTGAGGCAGGTGGATCACGAGGTCAGGAGTTCGAGACTAGCCTGGCCAACATGGTGAAACCCATCTTTACTAAAAATATAAAAATTAGCCCGGCCTGGTGGTACGTGCCTGTAATCTCAGCTATTCAGGAGGCTGAGACAGGATAATCGCTTGAACACAGGAGGCGGAAGTTGCAGTGAGCCAAGATCACACCACTATACTCCAGCCTGGGTGACGGAGCGAGACGCTGCGTCAAAAAAACAAAAACAAAAACAAAAAAAAACGAAAAAGGACAGAATTAAAACGCACGCTAACAGCATCATTTGAAATGAACAAACTGAGCTACTGTGTGGTAAGATCATTGCTGGAGAACAGGTTGGAGGCAACCGTTAACTTCATACTCTGATACAGAAATGTGCACATGGAGATTTTAAGGTAACCACTTAAAGAACAGAAAGAAAATATAAAATTTTTCACTGGCAGAGGGGCAAAAATTGACAAAATAAAAAATAAAAAAAATTTAAAAAGGTGGCTCAAAAGAAGGCAAGGAAGGGAGGAAAGAAAAAACAGAACAAGTAAGACAAACAGGGTCCAAACAAAAGAGAAGCCAGAAATTCAAACATACCCACCCTTATACCCACCCTTATATACAGACGAGTGGGCACGTGTTTCAGGTAAGAGTCACAGACGGAAAGCCTGACCTCACCGCAGTGCCGGACCTGCCTGTGAGCTGCTCAGAGGAGTGACGCGGGGCACACAGAGAATGGCTGACAACAAGGAGGGAAAAATACAGACCAGAAACTTCCAACAGGAGGGTGATGCTTTACTCATACAAGGCAAATAGGCTTCAAGACCAGAGATATTACTGAAAATAGTAAGAGTCATTTCAAAATAACAAAATTTAAAACTTTAAACTTAAATGTGGCTAATGAAAAACCATCTAAGATATAAAGCAAAACCAGAGAGAAAGGTAAGGAGAAACAGGTAAATGCATACTCACAACGGGACATCTACACACGCTTCTCAGTACCTAGTAACACAAGTGATTGGCAGGACACACAAGACCGAAATGACACAAACAGTAAACCTGACCCAGTCACAACAAAACCATCTCACAACTGGAACCACCCTGAAGACTGCTTTGGAAGGACATAGACCATTTTTTAAAACTGACTGTATTTAGCAGATAGCAAGTTTCCACAAATTCCAAAGACTGAAATCATTCAGACCTCATTCTCTGATGATACAATGAAGATTTATTTTTAAGTCAATAATAAAAAGTAACTGGAAAACCTCACCTGGAAATTAAGAAACACTTCTTTAAAGAACCCAAGGAACAAAGAAGAAATCAAAATGGAAATTCAAAAATATTTAAGACTGAAGGAAAACCAAATAATAAAATTTGTGAAATAAGCTCAGGTGGTATTCCATCTTAACAAGTTAGAAAATGAATAGCAAAATGAAAGAAAGGAAAGGAAGTAAAAACCCTGGCAAAAGCCTGGCATCGTGGCACACACCTGCGGTCCCAGGCACTCCGGAGGCTGAGAAGGGAGAACTGCTTGAGCTCAGGAGTTCGAGGCCAGCCTGGGCAACACAAGCAGGAGCCTGTCTCAGAAACAGACCTGACAAGGCAGGCAGAGCGCTCAAATGAGGCCGTGCCGCCCCGATGCCATGAGGCAGCACACATGAGAGCAGCAACTGAACTCATCCATGCACAACGACAACCACCACAGGATCCAGTGAGTCACCCCAGAACACAGCGATGATTGAACATCACAGGATTCAATGACTATAACCCGCTACAACAGTCCATCTGTCCACTGTACTAACAGCCCTCGCGCACGCCTGTACTCATGGGGCTGGCTTTATTGGAGGAGACAAAATCATCTGATCCAAGTAATTACAGTATTTGTTGAAGGTGACAATACAGAAACAAAGAGCAGAAAAGGTGAACAGGAAGGGGGTGTGAGCAAGGCTGGTAGGGACACAGGTGCAGAGGAGCAAGTGCAGCGGGGTGCACAGGCCAGGAGACATCCACACCCCCATACCCTCCACCCAGCCACACACATACCCACAACCACAGAGTATCCTGGGGGATAGATGGCAAAAAGGAAGCAGGAGAGATGGCAACAACCAGGGAAGGGGTGCGGAGGAGGGGCTGATGGTAGAAACAGGAAGTGGCTGGTCCAGGTCTCTTCTGGAAGTCAAGCACACACAACTGCCTGCCAATGGGCTGGACCTGTATGGGTGACTGTAGGGGTTTCTCAAGTAGGCAAAGGTCTGCAGAGACAGCTGTCCTTCCTGAGCCAGAAGCCTCTGGTAGGAGCAGGTCAGGCGTACACACCTGAGGCCTGAGGTATCAGACATCTCCATGGATCTGTCAAAGGCAGGTAGGATGAAGAATCTGGAACTCAGGACAGTAAGTGGCTGCAGACATGAATCTGGGCGTCATTTGCACCGAGACAGGACTTAAAGCCTTGAGGCTAGAGGAGATGTGTAAGGGAGGGAGGTCATACACACGGGCTTTAAACAAGACAAAAAGCACCATTAACAAAGAGGAACAGAATCTTCCAGCAAAGTAGGAAAGAACAGAATTTTCTTACTCTGACAAAAAACACAGCAAACACCCTACTTCACAGTGACATATGGACTCTGACATTCACCACTGTGCTGCAGGTCCCAGCCAGCACAGTAAGGCGGGAGCAGAGTAAGGCGGGAGCACAGTAAGGCGGGAGCACAATCAGGCGGGAGCACAATCAGGCGGGAGCACAGTCAGGCGGGAGCAAGCAAGGGTTTAAGATGGGAGAAGTAGATCGTCACGATTTACACGTGATACAACTGTATATGAAGGAAACGCAACAAAACCAAATCCTAAGATAAATTATTCAAATAACCAGAATCTAGCAAGGCGGCCAGAAAAACCAATGTACAAAAATGTACAACAGCCAGAGACAGAAAACAGAAATTAAAAGCATACCATTTACAAAAGCATCAAAAAATACTGATTAAGAATAAAACTAACATAATCTATAAGACTTTCACAAAAAAAATTTAGAAAACTTCACTAAAAGGCATTAAAAAAGACTTACAAAAAATGTATCATATTGGTGAATCTGAAGCCAAGAGTGTAAAGATGTTAACTCTCCCCTAAACAGAGCTACAGAATCAATGCAATTCTAACAAAAACTTTCAGCAGTTTTGATTGCAGTGTATGAATTAAGCTAACTAAAATTAACACGGAAGTGTAAAGAGCCAAGAATAGGCACCTTACACCCAAGGAAGGGTGTGGTAGGGGGGCTCGCCCTCCAGACACCAAGTGTCACGGCCACTCAGAGCAAGAGTGCAGTAGGACCAGCACGACCTCTGAGACACGAAGCCCTGAATGTCCCCACAGGATCTCGGGTGGAGGTGGCACTGTGGATTGATGGATGACAGAGTGGGCTTTTTAATAAATGGGGCTGAAAATAGGGTGTTCACAGGGCACATCAAATTGAATTCCTGTTTCTATCTCAAACCCAAAAACCAATTCCAGGAGGGTGGAAGACCAGCTGAGAAGGTAAAACTCCCTCGCTCTCAGAGGAGGATGCAGGGAGGTAACTCCATAAGCTCTGGGAGGAAGCAGGACATAAAAGCTCTAGGCAGAGAGGAAGACGGGAGGGCACACTGCACACATGAAATCAGGAACTCCATTCTCCCAAAGACACCAGGTAGAACTTGATGAACAAGAAATATCAAAAAACAAAATAAAAAATATTTTTTAAAAAGACACTAGGAAGGGAGAAGAGGAGCCTGGAACTGGGAGATGGCAGCTGTACCCCGCAGAGCTGGAGATCGACATCCAGAACATGAAGGCAAAGCTGGCGACAGCTGGAACAAGCACCTGCAGAGAGGAGCCTTCCCAGGAGCCAGCGGGGCTGAAACCTGAGGCCAGGAGACAACACTTCCCCTCCAGTACACCACCTAGTGGAGCCACCGAGAGCTGGGAGCTGGCAAAGCCCACGAGACATACAAGCCAAAGGCCAGGCACCCACTCCTGACACTTGGGCCCGCACCCTGTTCCCCACTCACCTGGATCTGGGTCTGCACTTGCTGGGCCCCGGCCAGTTTCTGGGCCTGGGAGATGGGTGTGGTAAGAAACTGGGTCTTAAGGGCCGGCTGTGCGGCGTAGGCGACCTTCTGCTGCGCGCCAGGGGTGGTGATCTGCTGTGCAGTGATCTGGGGAGAGACTGCGAAATTAGGGCCGCAGAGACCACGCTGCGCTCAAGACTCCCGGGACTCCTGACTGCTCTGGGCCCTACGGCAGAACCCAGCCCCTTTCCAGCCTACCTCCCAGACCAACCCTGTGTGCACCCACATCCCCTGCCCTCTGCGCCTGACGCTGCCTCCTGGCAAACCTCTGCCCACGTGGCCTGGCCACCAGCTTCTCCTCCAGGAGGCCCGGCAGTTGCCTGCACCCCACCCCACCCGGGATGCTGTTCCCTGCATAGCTGGGCTGGTGGGGCACCCTGACACCCTTGGCACACCTGCGCAGGGCTGCTACTTAGGTGACTGAAACCGACCACAATCTCTCAAATCCAATTTAAGAATTTGGTAGACATAGAGAAAATATTTAGTACAAGGGGTAACAAACTGGTATGCACAATTTTTGCATATCATATTGTGCACGTGTGAAGTTTACGTATCTGCTGTATCAGCCATGCTATGGGTAAGTAGGGGTTTCTAACATCTAAGGGCGTTTCTGTCCAATCGTAGGAACACAGCCTGGCACTTCAGCTGCAGCCTTCCACTGCTCCCTCAAGCACAGCTCAAGCCTGAGGGACCACGCCCACCTGTGCATCAGCGTGGCCACATCTGCCCATGGACCACCATGAGGCACCCAGCGGCTGCTGACCAGGCCTGGGAGGTAAGTCCCAGTACCATCTCCTTCTTCTAGAGGTAAATAAACGCAGATGACCATCCCGACCCAAAGGACATGCACTTCCCTGCAGCGGTCGTGCCGAGTGGGGATGCAGGCTGGTCTTCGGAACCCAGCCACGGCGGAGCTGATGGCATTACCCAGACACCCTGTGCCTCCCGGCTTGTGTTCCCTCAGTGCTCACTCCCTCCCGCTCTGGGTTCCAAAGACAGCTCTGCTTCCAGCTCCCCACAGAGCACGCCATCGCTGGCAACCAGCAGGGCTTCACCACAGGGTTCCTGAGCACTGGTCTTCTGCAGGAGGTGGCAGCGGCTCACAGCACAGCCAGTGTCCAGCTGGTGTGACACAAAGCACCCTGGGCCCGCTGGAGTCAGCCAGCCGCCTTTTACTGGCCCTGTGATCTGGGCAAGTCCTTTTCTCTGAGCCTCAGTTTCCTCAAAACAACATCCTCCATCTTGAAGATGAGCACCAGGTACCTGCAGGGGGCCAGCGCAGCGCTCAGGGAACAGGGTAGCTCCCCGCACAGCCACGTGGCTTCCCATCAGAGCCCGCCTTCTAACTCTAGCCAGAGAGCAGTGCCAATAGAACATGGGGTCTGAGGGCCCACACCAGCCATCCAAAGCCTGGGACTTGGGCTGGGTGCCACCGATGAGCCACCATGAGCAGATGTCCCTGGAGGCAGAGCTGTCTCACCACTGTATGTCCCTCACGTCCTTCAACATAGCACTGGCTGCTGAGAGGCACAGGTGTCGTCTCAGGGAGCTGGGTGAGCCTGTAGACACCCTCGGAGCCCGGTGCCCTGCTGCACCCCCATCCACGTCAGTTCCTGGTGTGTATTCTCCCCTTTCACCACCAACATGCACAGAGGCCGCATTCTCTCTGGGGTCCAGACCGTGTGGCGTCCCTGTCCTCCACTAGGAGTCCAGGCGGGTCCTGTGGTGTGAGCTGCGTCTGCTTCCGTGAGTCCACTGGCCCCCATCATGTAATTGCATCCCCTGTGTCTGTCCCAATGCCATGCAGGCTTCTTACCTGGCACCCAGCCATCCTCACAGACTATACCCCCTCCACCCCCCTGCCAAGACCTCAGCCTCACTTGTCACTTCACACACAGCGTTCACCTTTAAAAGGAAGGGAAAACCAACAGGGATGACCACACTAGCACCTCCAGTCCTTGAAGCCACCCTCTGAAAAGCCTGGGCTGCCACAAGGGGCCTTGTCTGCTCAGGACCCTCTCCTCCAACAGCCAGCTTTGCCTTGGCATAGACCCAGAGGTGAGAATCCCCCAGCCCCAGTACCTTCTGCTGGACGGCTGCCGGGCCCTGGGCAGCCTGTGGCTGGATGGCCTTCTGCTGCTGGACGGCCTGCTGTTTCAGCTTCAGCAGCTGCTGCACATGCACGGGCTGGGCCACCACGGTCTGTCCTGCAGGCAGCAAAAGCCACTTAGTCAGCACATTGGGGAAAGAGCTCGAGGCTCACGCCAAGCTGTTCCAACGGACTCACCTCTACAGAAAATAATAAACTATGAAACTCTATGGAGACAAGTAAGCCATCCCGTAACTACATTAAAATGTTTCTGGATTCACAAATTACACTTAAATTAAGATGGAAATTTCAAAATGTCAACAGTTCAACTGAGGACCAAGCCTTGTGCCTGGAAAGCGCCAAGGCACGTTTGTGCTAGAACATGTGACGGCACGCTCAAGTGGGTGGGTGCGAGGAAAGAACACAGGTTGCTGGCGACCACTGCCACCAGAGAGGCCTATGAAACTGGGCTCAAGCCCAGGAGGGGAGGGTGTGCTGGGGCCGGCACCTGCTGCCTTCTGTGGCTGACCGATCGCCACGCTGATCCCCGCGACGTTCATGGGCAGGGTGGTGACTCCCGGCGAGGAGACCACAGCTGCCGGGACGGACACCACTGGAGGCTTCGCCAAGGCCACCTGGGCTGGCTGGGGTGCCTGGGTCTGCATCTGCCCTTGCGCCTGCAGCTGAGAAGTGGGAACCCGGGTCTAAACAGTAGAAATAATGGGAGAGTCCAGAGAAATTCAGGACATGGTATGTCTTTCCAAATACTTCCCCACAAGAGGTCATGCCATGAGAAAATTTACAAAGATCAACAAAGTTGAAAGTAGCCCGACATAAAAGGAAAACCGAGTGATCTGCACGCCTCAGGGAAATGTCGATTCACAGGTCAGCCTGTGCTTCTGAAGCTCCCGCAAGACCTGCAGGCTCATCACACATGCTGCTGCGTCCAGATGTCCGTGATCTCGTGGGACATCACCTTCACTTCCCTCCATCTCCCGAACCGCACCAGTAACCACATCCTGACCCATTTCCCACAGAAGCCTTCACTTCCTGTTCCTTCAGCGACCACCCAACATCGGCCCGTCCCTCACTTCAAAATGACTGCCACAGCCTCCCGTCCCACACATTTTCTCTTAAATTACTATTTTAAAAATGGTAAGTGGAAATAGCTCTATTGTTGTATGTATAAAGACTAAGATTACGTAAGAAAATACAAAGTAAAAATTACCCACACTCCTCGAACTACTCACATCTGAATGTTAAAACTGGTATTTAGCCTTCAGCCACTGTTCATATCCAGGTGGCTCACCGTGAAAGTGTGCAAAAGTGACATGAATCATAAATATTTTGAAATCTGTTTCTCTTCCCTTTACCAAAAACCACTTTCAAAGTTGCTTAATATTCCATTGTTTGGATGATACATAATTTACTTAATGAAATTCTTAGTAATGGATATTTAATTTCCTCTAACATTCATGAAGCAAACAAGCTTGTATATTCATCACTTTGTAAATGTTCTGTTATTTCTCTAGGACATAAGAGGAGTGTTTAGTTAACTAAGCAAGCACATTTTTATAGCTTAATTACCAAAATCCTCTCCAAATAGAGGCCACTGATTCCTGTCCAACAAGACCCCTATACCCTGGCCACTACTAGGTGTTACCATTCTTCTCAGTGAATTTGCATTTTTGTGAACATGATTGAAACTGAGCACCCTTTTGTAGTTTTTCATCCACTTCTACTCACTCTGTTGTGGAGGGCTAGTCCCTCCCAGGGAAGACCCAAAGTGGGGGTCCAGCACCCACACAGCTGAGCCTGAGCACCCAGGTCCCCAAATCCTAGCTTGAGATGCAGCTGACTGGTTGTGGAATTTGGGTGGGAACTTAGCCTATGTGCCTCAGTTTCTCAACCTATAAAATGGAATTAATAGTAAGACCCTTATCCCTGTCTGGGGCAGTCCATGAGCGCTGGGCCAGGTGAAAGACACAAGAGAACAAAGGGCAAAGTCTAGCTCAGGGTGAGCCTCTATCAGGGCAGCTGTCACCAGCACCCCTAGCTAAGCTCTGCTCAGGGTGCAGGGACCCTGCCTGCCCCGGGACGCTGGCACCTGCTGAGAGCCAGTCTTCCCAGACAGCACTTGTGCCTGATGCTAGTCCCTTCTGAAATCTCCAAATGCTCTCCTGCCTCCAGCGGTCACCTGAGAGCAGCTTCAGAGACGGCTACCTACCCATGCCTACGGCTTACATGCACAGCGCCCTCTGCTCCAGCCACGCAGGCCTTGGTCCCCGCATGCTCCCTCAGCAGCACAGGGACGCCACGCAGGCTGCACCTCACCTTGCTCACGCTCCACCCACCCCCGTTCAGGCCCTGAGAAGCTTGCTGATGCCTGGATGGCCTCTGGGAGCTGCTGCTGTGTTAATGCTCCACAAGTGGTGAGTCCTGTCCTCTGTCCAAGGGGCACTAAGTTCTTGGGGAAAAGATCCCATCTCACACTCACTCCTGTAACACGTGACACGCAGCCGAGCAAGCACAATAGCTGTGTTAAAACTTGGAAAACAAACAGAAACTGACACTTACGAGCCGGGCCACCTGGAGGTTGGCCACGGTGGTGCCCGTCAGCAGGGCTCCAGGCCTCGGGGCCGTGACCGTGGTGAGCTGAGGGCTCTGCTGCTGCGGGGGCTGTGAGGCCTGCACCTGCACTTGGGCTGTTGGCTGCGGGGGCGCAGACTGGGCCTGTGGCGGTGGGGGCTGCGGAGGCATCTGCAGTTTCTGCTTCTGCATTTTGATGAGGTGTTCCTAAAATACAAGCAAAGTATCTTCTCTTCAACATTAACTGTGCTCCATTCTTAAGTAGACATCTTGATCCTAAGCCACCCCTCTACTGCCCACTAAATACCAAAGCAGGCACCTGCTACTGTGCAGCATCCAGACTGCCTCCTATGGGCTGCCCAGTATCTTTTAGGTGTTCATTTATTAAAAATAAGCATTTTGTCAGGTGAAAGCTACAAACAGGGATTCTGACTGATAAGTTCATAGCAAAATTTCTATTATCCCTCACAAACAAGTCGATTTAAATCTGTAGTGCCAACCAAACTTATTTATTAGTTTATAAGTTCAAAAAACATTTTAAGAAAAAAATTTTTAAGAAAACCTATAATGAGTTGATCAGGACTATCAAGTGTCTTTTGAAAGGCTGGAAGTGAAACTGGCTTTGAAATGGATTTGGAAGAGGGCAGAGTGAGGAACGAAGGAGCCAGGCAAACACCTGGCACACAGGACTCCTGGCAGCCAAGGCTGGGTGGCAGCCTTGACGTTGAAGGCACTGGTGTCTCAGTGGTTGAACAGGGGCAGGTGACAAGGCACCTGTGTGGCTGTGGGCCGGGGGGTCAAAGCCCAGCTCTGGCTCCGATAGTTGCCTCTGCTGGGCCTGGAGTTCCTGAGCACAGCGTTCATATTTAGCACTCTCCAGCGGCACTTCCTGCAGGATACAAGTGGGCTAGACGGGGACTGCCCAGGGTGGTAGCCACAGCCACATATGACCACGGAGCCCTCGAGGAATGGCTGGTGTGACAGGAACAGGATAAGCTCGATGTCTAAATTCCACCAACAGCCCTGCCAACAGCCCCAGGACAGGCCCTCAGCTGAGTCTGTGTCTCCCGCAGCCCACTTCCTCCCTTCTAGACCATGGAGAGGCCCAGACTCAAGCACTCCGGCAGGCCCAACAGTGAGCTGAAACTTCAAAATATTGTCTTGTTTTCATTCCATATATTTCTCTGGTTACTTTCTATGACAAGTATTAATGGTTTTCCATTTATGGTAGGGGTATAACATTTCCTTTTTTTTTTTCCTTTGAGACAGAGTCTCATTCTGTCGCCCAGGCTGGAGTGCAGTGGCACAATCTCGGCTCACTACAACCTCTGCCTTCTAGGTTCAAGCGATTCTCGGGCCTCAGCTAGGATTACAGGCACCCGCCACCACGTCCGGCTTTTTTATTTTTAGTAGAGACAGGGATTCACCATGTTGACCAGGCTGGTCTCAAACTCCTGACCTTAAATGATCTGCCCACCTCGGCCTCCCAAAGTGCTGGGATCACAGGCATGAGCCGCTGCGCCCAGCCCAACATTTCCTTTTAAAATGAACACATTTACATAAAGAACAGCAAAGCTGGTACAGAGGTTAGCAAAAATCAGGTACATCAGTACCCCAATGACCACCTCTGAGAAACAGTACTGCACACGAACCACACCGAAACAAACCCAGGGTCCACTGCCTGCTCTCCCAACACTGTGAGGAATGCCTTCTCACCAGCACTTTCTCTGGTCCAGAACCGCACCAAGTGGGCTGCCTAGTCCTCCCCAGAGACTGATGCTGAACACAAGGCACAAGACCCCTAAGCAAGAAGACACATTTGCACGCTGGGTGTTAATGTCTTCAAAGTGCTCTGAATACGCGTAAGATACTTCTCTAAGGCATGATCAAAGTGTTATGACATGGGAAGTTTTAGATCAATAAAACGAAGCACGCGTCCTACAAAAAGGCAGTGCTAGACGTTTGCAAAATACACTCTGGACTGCACCATGCAAGCAGGCACCACCTCACAGACGCTGGGCTGACTGACCACAAGACGCACACGTCCATGGTCCTCCGGGAAAATGCTCACCGGCG
This sequence comes from Chlorocebus sabaeus, assembly GCF_047675955.1. Taxonomy (NCBI): domain Eukaryota; kingdom Metazoa; phylum Chordata; class Mammalia; order Primates; family Cercopithecidae; genus Chlorocebus; species Chlorocebus sabaeus. The sequence goes on along the minus strand of NC_132914.1, from coordinate 129,300,433 downwards.
TCAGCTTGCCCACAGCTTTGATCTGTGCTGGAGACTGGGCCTGGCCTTGGATCTGCGGAACTTGCACCTGAGAAGTCGTCGTCTGCTGCTGCTGCTGCTGCTGCTGCTGCTGTTGCTGCTGCTGCTGCTGTTGCTGCTGCTGCTGTTGCTGCTGCTGCTGCTGCTGCTGTTGCTGATGCCTGAGAAGCTGGAAATGTGCAGGTGTGATGGTTTTTCCAGGGAGCTGAACTCCTGTGGCTATGAAGAGGTTTGCTCATTAGGTCTGGACAGGGATACTCGCCCACCTTCAGATCCTCATTCTCAGAAAGCAAGCAGCAGCTGAGCCCTCACACGTGCCACAGCAGACGCGTGTCAGAGAAAGCTCCCAGCCTGGCTTTACCTTGGGACACCTGGGGCACCAAAGACCGCGCCGGGGTCTGCACTGGGGTCAGGCTGGTAGTGACCACGGCCGAGGCTGTCACAGAAGTGACTGCTCGAACACCCTGAGTCGTCGTCATGGACACCAGGTCAGGGGTCGCCGTGGCTGGGGAGCCGACTGCCCGTGGCGGGGGCTGGGTGTGCACCACCTGGGCAGGAGCAGAGCCTCCCGGCGTCTAGAAAAGGCAAACAGAGGACCTCATCAAATATTTCACACAGCACTCAGGGCTGTTCACACTCAGAGCAGGGCAGACAAGAGCACCCAACTTCAGAGGCGAAACAAGTGAAACACACGCTAGAGTTCAGTCTTTTGACAACTGCTGATTTCACGTGTCAATTCAAAAGCAAGTGCCTTGAGCAATGTTTTCTTACAGCGGATCACATCACCCACAGAAACGCGGTTGAGATGACGACACTCCCATGCATATGCTGAAAAGGCTGTCCTGTCCCTCCCTCTCTGCACAAAGACCTCTTGGTCCCCAGGAACATAATGACTGTCCTTGCGGCACCCATGCTACCCACAGACACGCAGCCCACAGCCCTGGCTCTACCACCGCCCCCATCTGTGCTGACATTACAGCCCCGACACAGCCCACAGCCCTGGCTCTACCACCGCCCCCATCTGTGCTGACACTACAGCCCTGAGTCTCTCACCATGTGCTTGGGGTCTTGTGGCATCTTACCTTCATCTTGCCTAAAATTCAGAGCATCCTCACTGTGCCCTGCAGTCGACTCTGGCCCGCAGGCAGAAGTGGCAGCCAGAGTGGCTCCCTCACCCTATCTCGCCCCACCACCCTTCCTTGTCCCACCATAAACTGGAAGGCAAACGCAGCCATGCCACCTCTGCAATGTCTCTTCAGCTGGCCTCTACCAGCTCCCTTGGTTCTGATGTGCCGTGTATTTTTAGTCTGTCTTGATCCTTTTACGTCTCACTGCTTATGCATCTGGATGGAAATCTAGCATGTCACTCCGTGTTTTCCACTCAACCCAGCTGCTGCATGCTTCTTTTCATCTCCTTTCTTGCCTCCTCTCAGATGACTCTTTCCTCACCAACGTCCCCTGCCATGGTTGGGAGCAACTCGCTCTGCTCTCGCTCTTCTGGTGGCTCGTCTGGAATTACCACGGATGCTTGCCAAAGTCTAAACGCTCCATGCTCTTCCTAAACAGTAACGAGACCTGTGCACACTTCAGCCCCTCTGCCCCTTCCCCAGCTTGCATGTTACCATCCTGTGTATTTATTTCCTCTTTCTAACCCCAGCGAGCTCTTGCGTTCATCCACGAGCCAACCTTGTTACCACCTCCCGCTGGGAACACCTTTCTTCTGCTTAAAGCATATCATTCAGTGAAGTTCCAAAGTTGAAAACTGCTTTATTTTGCCGTTTTTTGTTGCTCTTTTTTTAGACAGAGTTTTGCTCTTGTTGCCCAGGCTGCACTGCAATGGCGTAATCTTGGCTCACTGCAACCTCCGCCTCCAGGGTTCAAGCAATTCTCCTGCCTCAGCCTCCTGAATAGCTGGCATTACAAGCATGCGCCACCACGCTCGGCTAATTTTGTATTTTTAGTAGAGATGGGGTTTCTCCATGTTGGTCAGGCTGGTCTCGAACCCCCGACCTCAGGAGATCCGCCCACCTCGGCCTCCCAAAGTGCTAGGATTATAGGTGTGAGCCACCACACCCAGCCTCCCTTGTTCTTTAAGATATTTCCAAGAACTGCAGAGCCCCAGGCTGGCAGCAACTTCCTTTCCCTGGCACGACGACGACACCTGCTGGCTCCCGGCCTCACTGCTGCCACTGGCAAGCGCGCCGCTCCACCTCTGAAGGCAATCTGTCTCTTCCTGTGGCTGCTTGAAAGACCTCTTGGTCACTGGCATTATGCAGACCAGACTTGGTTCCTTTTTCTCATCCTTGATTGGGATTAGACTTTCTACATAAATGCATCAGTGTCATTAGTAAGTTCTTAAAAACTATTCCGTCTTCAAATATTGACTCTGCTTAATTTTCTGTCTGACAGTCAGTAACCACCTATCAGGCCCTGTCACCATGTCCTCCATGTGTCATCTTGTCATCCCATGTCGCGTGTAGGATGTCTTCTGATTTTGCCTCCACTTCCCTCATTTTCTCCTCAATTGTGTGATACTAAAGCCCACTCATAAGTTTGGTTTGTTTCCCCCAACTAGGGTAATCAGACTTTTCTAAAAGTTCTCTATATTCTTTCTATACATAGTTTCCTGATTACAGACATTCAGATATTCTCAATCTTCTCTTTTATTTCCTTAAAATAGAAAGCATAACTTCTTTTTTTATTTTTTAACGGAGTCTCACTCTGTCACCCAGGCTGGAGTGCAGTGGTGTGATCTCGGCTCACTGCAACCTCCGCCTCGCGGGTTCAAGCGATTCTCCTGCTTCAGCCTCCCGAGTAGCTAGGACTACACACGCGTGCCACCACATCTGGCTAATTTTTTTTTTTTGTATTTTCAATAGAGATGGGGTTTCATCGTGTTAGCCAGAATGGTCTCTGTCTCCTGACCTTATGATCCACCCTCCTTGGCCTCCCAAAATGCTAGGATTATAGGCGTGGGACACCGCGCCCAGTCTGAAAGCCTAACCTTTAAAATCTAAACCTGATAATCCCAATATCGCTCATCTTTGCAGGCCTATCCAGTGTCTGCCATTCCGCTGATTCTCACTCACAATGCCTTTTCTTTTCTGTTTAGTTATTTTGTATTCTATTATATTGTATTATACTAGAAAACTATTTGTGGAGATTCTCAGAAGTCAAGAAAGCATAATCCTCCAGAGAGAATCTGCATTTGTTCCTGGTCGGCTGCACAGGAACACGCCCAGTGAAGCAGGTCTACTTCATTTGATGTGAGGGAGTGCCGGAGACACTCTTAAGGTAATACCAACTTGAACTGCAAACTGACCTGTGGCTTCAACCTCTCAGGGGCCGTCCCCACCGTGCTCCACTGCTCAATCCAAGGGCAACTCTTCTTTTGACCCCTGAAGGCCAAGGGCAGATGGATTCTGCTTCTGGTTCACTCTTGCCCTAAGAGTTTAGCCACCTGGGAGCCTACCTCGGTGTATCAGCAGTTTCCTTTTTAGATTCTCCACCTTGGCCCAGCCTTGGACTTGAATTTGAGTTCCCTCATCCCACAGGCTGAAATTTATTTTCAAGGCAAACATGACTTCAATGAATCCTGTTTCTCTCTCTGAGTTTCTTCCCTCCCTTAGATTTGGGCCTGATAACTAATTATTCTTGTCAGTTCCCTGAAGCTTTAAAAATGTTTATCTAATAACTTCAGTTATTCTCATTAAGAGGTGATATAAAAATAACTTAACTCATCTTGTTACCAGAAACAGAAGTCATCCTTTTCTGGACTAAACAGTTTTCACATCCAAACTACTAAGGAAGCTGAGGCGGGAGGATTACTTAAGTCTGTGAGTGTGAGGCTGCAGCGAGCTGTGATTGCACCCCTGCACTCCAGCCGGAGCAACAGCAAGATGCTGTCTCAAAAAAAAAAAAAAAGAAAAGAAAAAAAGAAATCATTTTGTCCTTAGCCTCTTCTACCCTAATCAATTCTAGATATGTAGTATCACATTAATCTTCCTAGAACATCTCTCTGCTCGAAGACCGTTAAGGGCTCCCCACTGCCTAGTGAATAAAATCCGTATCTAGGCTGGGCGCAGTGGTTCGTGCCTGTAATCCCGCACTTTGGGAGGGTGAGGTGGGTGGATCACGAAGTCAGGAGTTCAAGACCAGCTGGGCTAAGATGGTGAAACCCCCTCTCTACCAAAAATACAAAAATTAGCCAGGTGTGGTGGCAGGCACCTGTAATCCCAGCTACTTGGGAGGCTGAGGCAGAGAATTGCTTGAACCCAGGAGGCGAAGGCTGCAGTGAGCTGAGATCACGCCACTCCGAGATCGCGCCACTACACTCCAGCCTGGGTGACAGAGCGAGACTCCATCTCAAAATAAAAAACAAAACAACAACAACAACAACAACAAAAAACCATATAGCCCAATATCCAAAGACCAGTACAATCTAACCTCAATATTACAAAGTGCCAAGCACACAGAAGCCACTCAATAATAATGGTTTTAAAGGCAGGGAACCACTGTTTCTCTGTTAATATCTTTTGTGTTCCATTCAAACAGAACAACACGTCATTCTCCATGCACACCATTCCCTTCCCCTCAGACCCCCCGCTCACACGACTGGCCCTGCCTTCAGAAGGGCCAATTCTGTGGATGATGCACTTCCTGTCCTCCTGAAGCCCAACATCACTTTCTCCTGAAAGCCTTCTCTGAGTCCCCCGAGTACAATCACCTACATGTCCACCACTGCTATCTGCACCTCTCTCACGTTCTAGCCACAGCACTACAAGGCCCCATGAAAGCACACTGTGTCTTGGGCCCACAGTGCCAGGAAGAATGTCTTGTCCATTAAGAGCCACACAAAAATATGTCATGAATGAAATGCTTTAAAGTTTAAAATACCACAAAGAACAGGTCTTTTTCAAAATAAAACGCTAAATGCAGTGATTCTGGCTTGGTACCCTCACAGAAACAGTGGTATTGGTCATACAGGATATTCCCAACGCCACAGGCCTAACAACTTCTACTATCTACTGCAGCGACTGAGCCTGAGGTTGTTTACTGCAAAGCACAAAGAAAAGTGAAATAATCTTAAAGTTACATACTAGAAAAACCGTGTGTTTTTATATATTCTACTGCTTAAGAGTGTTTTACAGGGATTTATTGAAGGGTAATTTACAGAGAGTACAATATGAGGTTCTATGAATTTTGACAGACACATTATCATCATGTGGCTACTGCCACGACCCCACCACTCCCAACGTTCTCATATTCCTCTCCATAGTCGAGCCCCTCCCGCATCTCCAGCACGTGGCATTCATTCATCTGTTTTTTCGTCTCTCTAGTTTTACCATTTTTATAATGTTATTTAAATGGAGTCATACAGCATATGAAGCCTTCTGAAACTGTTCATTTAGCTGCAAAATGTATCTGAGAGTCCTCCACGGAGGTGCATGTCTCAGGGGTTCATTCTTTTGTATTCCTTGGTAGGACTGGGCTGTACGAATGTACATGGTTTATCAGCCCATCCACCAGGGCATTTAGGCTGTTTTCTTTTACAGCAATCCTGAATAAAGTCACTATAAATATTGGTGTTGAGGGTTCTCGTTCTGGTGTTTTCACTTCTCTTGGGGAAATACCTAGCAGCAGAACTGCTAAGCTGCATGGTAAGGGTATGCTTGGTTTTATAAGAAAAAATGAAACTGTTTTCAGAAGTGACTGTGGATTCTGCATTCCCACAGCCTTGTGAGAGAGTCCTGGCTACTTCCATTACTGCCAGCCTTCTGTTTCTGAAGCCACTCTCCTAGGCACATTATGCTGTATCACTGTGGTTGTAAAACTCTGCATTTCCTTAATGACTAATGACGTTGCACGCCTTTCCAAGTATTTATCTAATTCTTCTATCTTCTTGGTGAAGTGATTGCTCCATCTTCTGCCCATTTTATAAAGTTGCTTGTTTTCTCACTATTGAGTTGAAGAATCTTTATATTTTCTCCCAGTCTATGCTTTTCATTTTCTTACTATTTTTCAAGGACGAGAAGTCCTTAATTTTGATGAAGCCTAATGTATTAATTTTTCTTCATGATTCATAGGCTTCCGGTATCCTAAGAAATCTTTGCCTAAACCAAAGTAGCACAGATTTTCTCCTAGAAATGTTACTGTTTTGGCTTACAGTGTAGTTTTTGCTTTTACATGCAGGCCTGTGATCCACCTGCAGTGACTTTCATATTCAGTGTGAGTTACAGGCCAAGGCTCATTGTTCTGCACATGGCCGCCCAACTGTTACAGCACCGTTTGCTGACAAGACAGTCTGTTCACCTCTGAATTTCCTTGGCACTTTTACTGAGGTCAACTGAAAATCTGTGTGTGTGTGTGTGTTGGGGAGGGGTCTATTTCTGGACTCTATCCAATTCCATCATCCACACATCTATCCTGCCAATGCCCCATCACCTGCTACTATAGCAACGACATCTTTACAGGAAAGACGCTTTTTAAAACCCAAGAGAGACTGCATTCTACTTGCCAACGCACTGACTTTGAAGCATGGTTTCTTCTCATTCAGGGTGTGTTGCCCCTGGGTCTGTGAACTATTTGGAAAATCGAGATACAAATCTGAGCTCCTTATTCTCACTTGTGTTTGGTTCTGATGATGAAAAACCCAAGTGAAGCAGTGGTCCCAGGGCACCACATGGCTCTGCACCTTTGCCTGGGCACTTCCTCTCCACCTGCGTGGGCTGCACCTACCACTTCCCACACCTGGGGCCTCCACGTTCCGTAGAAACTGCCCACTCCTCCCATGCCCGCCTGCTCCTGGCACGCACCCAGCCATGCCCTTGTGTGATGCCGTGTCCCTTCCCCCAAAACCTCGCCCCCAAGAGGCCCGTCATCTCTCAGCTTCCCCACATGGGCACAGTGATCAGCATATGGGGGGCACCTGCGGCAACAGAATCAGCAGCGGACCCTCACATCCCACCTACCTCCTACCTAAAATCATCCTACAGGGAGGGGACCCTTCACACACACACACACATACCCCCTCCTACACTTCACACACACACCCCTACACCTCACACATACCCCTACACTTCACACACCCCCTACACCTCACAAACATACACCCCTACACTTCACACACTCCTACACCTCACACATACACCCCTACACTTCACACACACCCCTACACCTCACATACACCCGTACACCTCACATACACCCCTACACCTCACACACATCCCTACACCTCACACACACACCCCTACACCTCACACATACACCTGTACAGCTCACACACCCCTACACCTCACACACACCCCTACACCTCACATACACCCGTACACCTCACACACACACCCCTACACCTCACACACCCCTACACCTCACACATCCGTACACCTCACACACCCCTATACCTCACACACACACCCCTATACCTCACACCCCTACACTTCACACACACACCCCTATAACTCACACACACCCCTACACTTCACACACCCCCACACCTCACACACATACACCCCTACACTTCACACACACACCCCTACACCTCACACACACCCCTACACTTCACACACTCCCTACACCTCACACATACCCCTACACTTCACACACACCCCTACACCTCACACACACCCCTACACTTCACACACTCCCTACACCTCACACATACCCCTACACTTCACACACACCCCTACACCTCACACACACCCCTACACTTCACACTCCCTACACCTCACACATACCCCTACACTTCACACACACCCCTACACCTCACACACACCCTTACACTTCACACACCCCTACACCTCACACACACACCCCTATATTTCACACACCCCTACACCTCACACACACACACCCCTATACTTCACACACCCCCCTACACCTCACACACATACAACCCTACACTTCACACACCCCTATACCTCACACACATATACCCCTACACTTCACACACCCCTACACCTCACACACACACACCCCTATACTTCACACACCCCCTACACCTCACACACATACACCCCTACACTTCACACACCCCTACACCTCACACACATACACCCCTACACTTCACACACCCCTACACCTCACACACATACACCCCCACACTTCACACACCCCTACACTTCACACACCCCTACACCTCAAACACACACACCCCTATACTTCACACCCCCCCTACACCTCACACACATACACCCCTACACTTTACACACACATATCCCACCTCATTTTCATCCCTCATAGAGAATGGAAACCATCCCCCAAACAGGTGAATGTTTCTGAAATCAACATACTGATCAGCTACTTATTTTATGAAATTCAAATTAGACAGTTTTTTCACCAATGGAATACTTAAAAATAATAAGAAGAATTAACAGACAAGTAAATAATTTCGGCGGAATGCAGTCAAGGTGCACGACCCAGGTGAAGGGCGACTCACAGTCAAGGCTCCAGGAGCCACTGGTGACGCCAGGCGCTTGTTGATGGACTGGAAGGTGGCAGCCGGGACCCCTGCGATGGTGTTCACGATCACATTTCCACTCACGGTGCCTGTGGAGACAGGTGGGCATAAGGCAACAGTGCCAGGAGAAATGGGGTCCACATTTCAGCATCTCTGTATTTGTCTTACCAGTGGGTATGCTTGTCCCAGTAACTGATGTTTTAATGGTTCCTGCCTATTTAAAAAAAAAATTTGAATTTCATGTCAGGCTCTCCCCCACATAAACACTCCAAAGGCTTCCACTTCATTCAGAATCAAATCAAAACTCCCAGACATTCACACAGCCACCCGTCCCAACCTCCCCAACTCATTCCACCTGGCGGTGCCCCCACCATCTGTCTACCTGCTATCCCTCCACCCCTATCCCACTGTCCCTCTAGCCCCACCCCACTGACCCTCCACCTCTACCCCGGGGTCCCTCCATCCCCACCCTGCTGACCCCACACCCCACTGTCCCTCTACTCCTCTGTCTCTCCACTCCATTCATCCACCCTCTGTATCTCACCACCTGAGTCCAGCCACACTGACCTTTCTGGCCCCCATATCAGCCAAGCTCAGGACCTCTGTACTTGCTGTGTGTGTTCTTCTCATGACAAATCCTTGTCACTCAGGCCTTAGCTCAAATGCCAACTCCTCAGAAAGGTGTTTCCTCACAAGCCAGCTCCACACTGTGCCACCCTGACTCCTCCCACCAGCATTTAAAATGATCTCTTTGGCTGCCTCCCTCCCCTGCAGAACATGGCTCCAGAGTGTGGGCACTGCCCATCTTGCCCACCTTGCACCAAGTAGGCATTCACAAAGATCTCTTTTGAATAGATGAGGAATGAAGTTGCCTGAGTACATTGAAAATTCCACAACAACAAACAATTTTCTAAAAACTACTGCAGGAAATGGTTCTATGTAACAAAAATGTTTTTATGCCTGCCTGGTAGTCCAAAGTGTGGGTTTTCCCAATTTGGCACAGCTCCTATTCTCTGCAGGTGTGATTCTCTGCATATGATTTCAGCTCTGTGTGGCACATGGACACACACAGTACAGAGATGCACCAGAGCGTGGTGCGCACGGCCACAGTCTGCAGCTCCACACCCTGCCTTTCTTTTCACAATGCTTCTCGTGCACTTTACAGCTTTTCTACAACATGCATTAAAGACTGATGTGTATGAGTGAGCACACATGGGCAGGCTTTCAGGAGACACCAGCACAGACAGGACCTGCTCCCTAAGTGTGTAGGAAGTCAAGAGGTAAATGCGTCACAGGTATGTTTAGGTATGTTTTACAAAACCCAGGCAATTCCAAACTTCCCAGCCACCTCCACTAAAAGGAGCTGCCTCTACCTGCCAAATCCAATAAAGCCACTAAGCCCACAAAAGCCTTGGAGGAGTGAAATGGCAGAATCTGGGTGAAAACACACAATTCCTCTGGGGTGAGACTAAGCCTTTTCCCATTTCTTCAGAGGAAGGTCTACAGCCTAGAAATGTGTTAGAACTGGCAACAAGCTTCGTTTTAACAGAAAGCACTTGAATCAAGTGTGGGTGGGGGTGACTTCCTGTGGAGGGGAAGCCCGTGAGGAGGTCCCTGCTCACCAGCACGGCCGCGCTGCCCCCCGTCGTGATTGCGGGCTGCGCCTTCGCTGGGGCCTGCACAGGCTGCGTCTGGGTCTGGGGCTGTGGCTGGGGTTGAGACTGGACAGCTGGTGGCCCTGCTGGTGGCTGGCTGCCCGCTGCCTGTGGTTGTGGCAGTGGTGGTGGTGGCTGCTGCGGGGGTGGTGGGGGCTGCGGCTGGGGCGGGGGCGGCTGGGCCACGGCCGGCTGCTGTGCCTTCTGCTGATCAGCCAGAGCCTGAGGGGCAGGGAAGGAAGAGGAGCCACTGGAGGGGCGGACCCGGCCTGCACACCCCCTGGATGAAGTCACAGCCACCACATTTTCCCACTCAAGCAGAAGGGCCCAGGGCGCTGACCTTTTTCTCTTTTGCGATTCGCTCTGCACGGAGAGACGCCACCTGGATGGGAGGCAGTGGCTTGTCATAGTTGATTCCACTGAAAGACAGACGCAAAGGTTAAAAACATATAGGCAAATGTTAAGATGGACAAGTACCAAGTACCCTAGAAACCCCATGCTGCCAGGTGCTGGGGCAGCTCCAGCCCAGCCCAAGAGAGGAGGGCATAAAGCAAGGTGCCCGACGTGCCCTGCAGGAGATCGAGCCACCTGGACCTTGTCCTCAGCCTGGCGCCGAGTCCTCTTCCCTGAGGCCGAGCTCTCCCATGCTCCAGGAGAAGTATCTCTGAACACATCCCCAGGGTAACTGGTGGCAGCCGCCAAAACGCACAGCCCACCTCATGTGCCTGCACTGTACTCAGGAAAATCACTGTCTGTTCATTCTGTGAGGACGCCCTCCAGTGAGGCAAAGGGAGGGCGGGACTGAGCCTGTCTCACTCCCCTGGGAATGCCCAGGCTCCACGCCGTGCAGGCCCGCAGCAGGTCCATAAATATTAGTTGGGTGAATTAACTCTTCATTTAATCGACAACATAAATCAAACGCCTGGTCTGTGCTCCCAGACACTAGAGTCCCAACAATCATAGCACTCACATCAGACAACAAACAGGTAAAACGTGCAGTAGGTCTGAAGACGTATACTGACTGCTATGAAGGAAAACAGCAGGGTAGGGCTGCAATTCTCAACAGTATGCTCTGAAAACATCTCACGAGGGTGGTTAAGTGAAGGCCTGAGGCGCGGCTGCCAGCACACCCAGGGAGCACCAAGGGGCCGAAAGCCAGGGTCAGGCGACTCAGAGCATGGGCAGGAGGGAGTCCTGGGGGCTTGAGGAGATGGGCCCTGGGCCAACTCCCTCTGACAAGGATCACTCCACCACTGTGTGGAAAGGGAGCCACAGAACAAGGAAGCATCCCAAATCTGCCACTGTGTGACAACAGTGCCTAAACCAGATGCACACCATTTCATCCCAGCATTTCCAACATTTATGGGAAGAGTCGGACAGTCAGAAACACAGCAGACACCCACGTGCCTGGCACTAAGGTTCCACACTGGGGTTTCGCCATCCAATTCTTACCCCATTTGCTTTCTTGCATCTACCCACTTCTCTACCTATCCATTCATCCATTCCTCTTTTCCCCTGTAGAACTTCAGGGCAAATACACACACCCCTAAACATGATGTGTTCTTAAGATATGGCTAACAAAATCAGTGCCTGAGAGGTGGGGTGCAAGGAAGAAAGCCCCTTGTGGTTGGCCACATGGCCCTGGCACACTCATCATGTCTGTCAGCGTCTTTCCCCACCGAGGGCCAGCAAGGACAATCCCTGTAACACAGAGACAGGGCAGGGGCCGTCCCATGCACACCCCAGCCCACGGCAGGAGAAGCACCATCTCTCCCGCAGGTTCTGCGCACTGCCATGTCCAGCTGATGCCTGAACACACTAAGTGCACAACGATTTGCTGAACTCGCTGAACTCAGATGACACTGGAATGAAATCCTTCCAAACAGTAACAAATGTGTCATGACTAGAGAAATACCTTTCTGCCAACACAGACGCGTGCTTGGGGTTCTTCTGAAAGGGATTCATGCCAAGCCTGCAGTATAGATGGTGAGACAGTAATTATTAAATAAAGGAAATATCTGAAGAAGCGTTATGTTAAAAATACATCAAAACCAAGCTTCACGCAATCTACTCAGTCATAATTAACATAAAATGAGCACTCAGGAAACATACAGAGGTTTGATTGGGGGGCTCCTCTTGCCCGCAGTCATTTTCATTAAGTCAAAGTGGCTCGTGTACAGTTGGGTGTGTGTGGCATTCTCATCCTGGGCATAGATCTGGCTCGTACGGAGAGGACGGTTGTTTTTACTCTGCAACAAAATTGACGAGAGTGCATCTGAATTAGGCAGCATGGACAGATGGCTGCGCGGGACACAGGCCTCACTGGGTGGGAATCTGAGACTAAACTCCCCATGGCTGAACACAAACTTTCCTTTCCTGGGCCTTCTTTCCAAGTCCAGGCATAACCCAACAGCAGCAGCATTAAGTGGCTGTCACGGCCAACTGCTATGACACTCCCCCGTCCACGCTAACCCTTTCCAGGTGTTCTCTCACATAAGCCCCATAATCACCTAAAGAGGGAGAGGGAGGCCGGGTGCGGTGGCTCACGCCTGTAATCCCAGCACTTTGGGAGGCTGAGACGGGCGGATCACGAGGTCAGGAGATCGAGACCATTCTGGCTAACACGGAGAAATCCCGTCTCTACTAAAAAATACAAAAAACTAGCCGGGCGTGGTGGCAGGCGTCTGTAGTCCCAGCTACTCGGGAGGCTGAGGCAGGAGAATGGCATGAACCCGGGAGGCGGAGCTTGCAGTGAGCTGAGATCCGGCCACTGCACTCCAGCCTGGGTGACGGAGCGAGACTCCGTCTCAAAAAAAAAAAAAAAAAGAGGGAGAGGGAACAAAATAGGTGTGCAAAGTGCCCGAGGTCACACGGCAGGTAACCGTGTGGAGCAGGCTGTGAGCCTTCACCCGGTAACACCAAGGGGCAGTGCGGACCGCCATGGACACCACTGTCCTCTGCCCATGGTGGACAGTGAGGCTGCTGCATGCCCAACGGTGTCTCAAGGTACATTCTTGGGGGTCTTTAGCAGTGCTTATGCCTGGCAGTCCTTCCTTCATAAATTGCACGGCTAAACAACGGGCCACTCAATTGTGGGCTACTTGCTCCCAAGACATCTTAGCATCCTGCAGAATTTTAAAGTAACTCCTTATCCTGTGAAGTGAACAGCCATCCCAGGAATGCTCTCTGTGCAAGGTCACAGAGGTAGTGACAAGTCAAGACCAGGGCTCAAGCACCTCCTTCCTTGCCCAGGGCTCTTCCCCCATGCTCCTCTAAACTCCGGTCAAAGAGAGTGTGCCAAGGCGAAAACCAAGACTCTCACATGACACAGCAGCACAGGCCCAGGTACAGGTGTGTCTGCGCATGTACAAGCACACATGTCTGTGTGCACACGTGTCCTCTACTGCTAGAGGAATGCCCTAAATTCTGAAGGCAACACTAAGGACAACCAGAACTAGAAACCAACATGCAAGACCACAGCAGTCTCCTCCCAGAACACTGTGCCATACAGGGAAGCATTCTCCTCCTATCTATCGTCCTAAGAGTGAGCAAAGGGAGGGAGGGAGAAGGGGTGCATAAGAGTAAGACCAGGTCTATCACACAAGACGCTGGATGGCTAGGTTGAGCCAGGCCAGAGGCGGAAAGACTGTGTGTCTGGTAAGGGAGCTCCTGTGCAGGCTCTCACCAGGCATGAATGCCCCATCCCACATGGCTTGCCGGAGTCCCGCAGGCTCTGAGAGGTGGGGCTGTCCCACTCACGCACACATCCGACCACTGTCACCATCAAGGGCTTCCACAGGGCGTGAGGGACATGGAGGCTCAGGATGCCCTTTAGGGGGCTGGACAAGTCACCGTGGGGTCCTCTAATGCAAAGAGTCATGGCCTCTACATACAGAATGAGAGGCCCTGGAGAAAATTCTAGGTCTCAGGTTTCTGTTGATTCCTAAAATATAGGGTAAGACTGAATCTTACTCTACGTTTCTGTGCACAGGCTCTTAACAAAGTGCTCCAACTTATTCAGAACATCACCCGCAGTCGCGGGTGGTGGCTCATGCCTGTAATCCCAACACTTTGGGAGGCCAAGGTAGGTGGATTATCTGAGGTCAGGAGTTCGAGAGTAGCCTGGCCAACTTGATGAAATTTAGGGTATTCCTCTAGCAGTAGAGGACACATCTCTACTAAAAATACAAAAATTAGCCAGGCGTGGTGGCATGCACCTGTAATCCCAGCTACTTGGGAGGCTGAGGCAGGAGAATCACATGAACCTGAGAGGCAGAGGTTGCAGTGAGCCGAGATCATGCCACTGCACTCCAGCCTAGGCAACAACAGTGAAACTCCTGTCTAAAAAAAAAAAAAAAAAAAAAAGAACATCACCCTCAAACTTTACAAATATTTTTGCCTTTTTCTCTGGATTAGCTTCATAAATCAGCTATAAAAGAAGACAATATTTTAGCTTTACTTTTTTCCATAATAAGGTAATGGCTATTATTACAAATGCTTCCAAAACACAGAAAATCTAATTAACGCAAGATTCCAGGAAGTCTTATTGGTAAAGGGACCACAAAGTGGTATTACGAAGAAAACTTGCTTTTCTACGTTCAACAACAACAACAAAAAAATGCTTTATTTTCAGATAAGTGTTTTTAGCAAAATGGAGAGAGATGACTGAAAGAGCGGGTACAGAAATAAATTAAGTGTGATGTTCGCTTCCTGAGGATGGATCTGGCTATTATGGAGAAAATGTAATTCTCACAAACTAGAAACAAAAGTAAATATAGTAAAAGTACTGGATGCCTGCCTCTACTATATCTGCCCCACCCTGCCCCATGCAAGAAGACGTGCCCACAGCTCCTGTTTGGATGGGCTCCACGAGGTGAACTGAAAGGCAGTGGTCCCCACACACCAGCATGGCAAGTGCCCTGGAAGTGGGACAGCACATCCCCTGAGGGGTGTGGACACCGGCAACGTGGGCACAGCAGAGCATGCAGACGCTGCTGGTATGGGGGCTCTGGATGCGGTCCTGAGGCGAGAAAGGCAGGCAAGCAGCAAGGAGGAGCTGCCTGAAGAAAGCCAGATGCACAATGGAGAGGGATGACTCAGTTCGGGGGAAGGCACGCCACACGCACACCTACACGTTACTGACCAGCTGCCTGGACTCTTCCGGGGCCAAGCTACAAACCACACAGCTGACTTCTTACATGAAAGACCAACGATTTGACTATACTATATGTAAACAAACACTTGCAATACTTATAGTTAACCCTGAAACACGGAATATTACGCTTGTCAAACCATTGCAGCCAGCCAGTCATTCAGTACCAGAATAGCAGAGGTACCAGTAACAGACTTTTCTTTAAGTATGCTATGATCAAAACAAAGCGAGACAGCTTATCTTTTTACTCACCCAAAAACTTCTTGAAAATGTCTGTCTATATATGACCAAGTATTTGGATGATACCCTCATTTAAGTATGCCATGATCAAAACCCAGAGAAAGGTCTTTTCATTCATCCAAAACCTTGTTGAAAATGTATATATATCGGCCGGGTGCAGTGGCTCACGCCTGTAATCTCAGCACTTTGGGAGGCCGAGGCGGGTGGATCACAAGGTCAGGAGATCGAGACCATCCTGGCTAACACAGTGGAACCCCGTCTCTACTAAAAATACAAAAAATTAGCCGGGTGTGGCGGTGGAAGCCTGTAGTCCCAGCTACTCAGGAGGCTGAGGCAGGAGAATGGTGTGAACCCGGGAGGCGGAGTCTGCAGTGAGCTGAGATCGTGCCACTGCACTCCAGCCTGGGTTACAAAGCGAAAATGTATACATATATATACGGCCAAGTATTCGGATGACACCCACACTATCTTAGAAATGACAACGGCAGTGCAAATGTTGGTATCAGATAAAACCTCAGGTATGAGGCCTGCTGCCAACACCAAGCACAGTGCGAACACCTCCATCACTGCTCATGCCATAGGCGAGGCACAGTGCAGGAACCTGACCTCGCTGGGTCCATCAGGAGCCCGAGGAGATGGACTTCACCGCAGACCCACAGGGATCAAGGAGCCCAGTCAGTGAAGAGCAGGACTGGAGCCAACACTGCAGGCCACAGCCACCACACCTGCCTGTGTTCTCCTTGGAGGACAAACGAGACCGTGCTTACCTTCCCCTCCTCTCGTGGAATGATGACGTTCTCGTAGCGATTCCGGCACTGTTTGGAAGAGCGGTAGATTCGGCTACAGGAGTTAACGACGTCACTGACAAGATCCCAATTAGGTGTGTGAGCAGGTGACACGATTGTGAGGTTCAAAGGCAGCTCCAGTAACTGCTTTACAGCCTAGAGAACGAGGTTTCAGATAAAACAGGCGAATACACTCTAAGTCAGAAGGTCTTCCCTCCTGCCAAAGACTCCCCGCAAAGTGACCACAGTGAGCTGGAAGCACAGACGTGAGGGAGAAAAATGACCACGTGACCGCTGGCACAAAGACCATGCCCACCTACCTGCAGCAGCGCCCAGTCCTCACTGATGAGCCACTCGGGGTTGTCTTGACCAGGCTCAGCTGTGGGTTTGGCAAAAGTTGGCAGGGGCTTGGCGAACGGCACCTGCTGCTTCAGCAGAATATTCTTCTTCTGCTCCTTGCCCTCTCTGCGAATTTTCAGGAGGCCTGGTGTCGCTCGGTCAAACAGGGACCGAGGAGGGACGACTGCCTCCCCATGACGCTGCTTCTTCTTCCTGCCTGCAGCTGAACAGAGAGGCTGTCTTCAGCAAGACAGTAAACCAGGAGATTCCACATTGGCAGGCAAAAGACAAAGGAAACAGGTTGGGCAAGTCTGGAGGTGCCTGGGCAAAGAGGCTGCAGAAAGCACCTGCCAAAGATAGACCTGCTCTCAGGTCTTCACGGTCAATTAGAAGGAAACACGAAGGTTTCCTCATTGGAAACAACAGAACTTGTGCACAGGGCCTGAGAGGCAGTGGACGGGCGTGTGGGCACTTGCCCTGCAGCAGACAGGCAGACGGTAGACAGCAGAAAGCGGCTGATATGCAGGGACTCTGCAGGCCAGGGCCCGCCTAGGTCACGGGATGCCCTCGGGATGCGCACCTGAGGGGTCTGTTTTGTGTCGCTTCCGCTCCTTCCTCACATACACGGGGGGCAGCTTAGCCTCTGGGATGGGAGTGGCTTCATACATGAGACACATGACCGAGTCAAGATAGATGTCACTGTCATCCTGTGGCGGGGTGGGTGGGGTCCAGAGCTGCACAGAGAAGGGAGGGCCCATGAGATGTGGAACTCACAGGAAGCTGCCCGCGCAGACCCAAAGGGAGAGGGCAGCACTCACCGGCATGACTTCTGCCTGCCCATCGACATCTTCGTAGACATACTCCTGTAGGGAACACGGCATGCTCTAATTTCCACCAAGTCTCAGTGTCATGTTGTAAGCCACAAATCATGTACCTTCATACTTATTAAGTCTTCCAAGTAAGTCTGATCGACATGACTATTTATAATAAGATTTATAAATGCTTTAATCAGAACTGGTCAATATCTAACTGCAATCTCCAAGTGTCAATTTTTAAGAAAACTGTGTTTTTAGAACATGAGTGAAGTTGTTTTGATATGAGAAGTAACAATTCCTAGGCATTTTCTCATGTCAATGTACACAGATTTTGAACAGCCAAACATGGCTGAACAAGTGCCCCTCAGCAGGGGGGCAAGAGGGCAGGAGGGCCCTGGGCCAGGTACCATGCTGTAGGCATCCTCTCGGGTGTAGGTCAGGAGCTCCGCCTCCTCCTGCTCCAGCCGCAGCCGGGCCTCCCTCTCCTGCAGGGTCTTCAGGTTCCAGAACTCCCACGCCCTCACTGCAGTCATCACTGCGTCCTGATGGGGAGAGCAGCAGGAACTTTCAGGATCAGGAACGCAGCTCAGAGCAGTCCCCGAGTCCCCACTACAGGTCTCCCTGCTGTCTCAGAGCCACATGTTCTCTATACACACTGACCCACAACGTGTCACCCTGCAAGCAGCAGCCTGCTGCAAATCAAATCAAAGACATTGAGGGCAGAACAAGCCCCATGGTCCCTATGGGGGGAAAACAAGCTCCACGGTCCCTACGAGGGGTGAACAAGCTCCATGTTCCCTACAAGAGGTGAACAAGCTCCACGGTCCCTATGAGAGGTGAACAAGCCCCACGGTCCCTTTGGGGGGAAAACAAGCTTCACGGTCCCTACGAGGGGTGAACAAGCCCCACGGTCCCTTTGGGGGAAAAACAAGCTCCACGGTCCCTACGGGCTTCTCGAGACTCTCTTCATTTTAAGTTCGTTTCCAAACTTGTGGGTTTTGGCTTTTGTGACTCTAATTTAATGAAGTCACATTTACTTTAAATCAAACTTAACTCTGAAAATATTGCCATTTTTTTCACTGACTGAAAGCTGACCGTCTTACCTCACTGTCTCTCGCTTTTTCTTGCTCAGTGGAAGCATGGAATAATTCCAGGTAATTTAAAGCGTATTTTTCAATTGGTGTAAGCTGTTCCAAAAGTATATTTTTTGAATAGGGTTAACAGCAAGTTAATAAAAGTCAAGTTCCTTATACAACCCACTCACCAACATTTGAATCAAAAAAGTGATTTTTCTTGCAGTGAACAATAAATATTTCATAGAACGGTCAAATTTTTAAAGTAGGTAGTTGTAAAGGAAAACATGCCCAAACCTGCTCCATGAAGTCAGCTAGTTCCTCTAATTGGGATGGTTCTTCATCACATGGCACGTTCTCAGAGTCTGAGGACAGCGCATCAGTGTGTGGTCCCGGCACCCCCTCCTCTGCGGACTTCTGGGCATCCTCCTCCAGATACTCAATACTCTTGAGGGCCTGAGGAAAGTCGATGTTTAGATTGCCTTGACAGACTTTTTAAATGAGGGTAGTTTGAAAAAGAGCCATCCTATGTAAAGTTAATGGAGATGCCTACACTGTAATCACCCACTCTCTATAAAGGCCATCCACTCCTTCCCTGAGGTCCTCTTACAGGTGAAAATGATAAGGCACTTAGAGAATACAGAAAATGAGCGGGAAACCTCCTGGGCCTTGCTAACCTTACTATCGAGTTGGACAGGCAGGCCCCATGGAAGGGCTGAGCACTGACGCAGGGAAAGCGTGCCAGGGCACCCAGGGCCAGGGAAGCTCCGAGAACAAGAAAGGCCCAGGAGGCTCTGTCTCAGACCGGATGCACACCACTGCCCTCAGCTGACAGACACAGCAGGACAGAGGCTTCTGTCCAGGAAACAGACAGCAGACGGACAGCCCAACATTACGGCAGCAGGAGCAAGTCCACCGCGAAATGTAGCATTGATGACTATAACATACAAGACAGCTTTATCACAGTGCAAGACACGCAAGTTAGAACGAGGAGACGCCACTGTTCATCTGCAGAAACAGCTAGGAACACACGTCTGATAGTTACCTGCAGATGTGGGCAAAAGACATCTGACATGGAGGTATGGTTTTTAGTTAGAAGATACAAATTAAAAACTGATACAATCTGTTTCCAGGGCAATCTGGTAAAACCTGCAAAGTTATATAATACTACTTCGACACTATACACAGAACTTATTGCCAGATAGGTGGTGCACCTAAGTAGCAAACATAAAACAACGCAACATGTAGAAGAAAACAGAGGAGGATGCACGGCGACCTTCAGGTGGGCAGAGAATCTCCTCAGCAGAGCACAAACAGCACCCACTATAAAGACAGCAGACGTGGACCCTGGATGGTGTCAGAACTTGGAACTTCTGCTCATCAATATATAGCGTTTAGAAAGGCAAACCACAGAATGGGAAGATATGTCACGTGTATCAAACAAAGGCCTTTTATCTGGGATACATAAAGAACTCCAACAAGTCATTAAGAAACAGAGACAACTGGCCAGGCATGGTGGCTCACGCCTGTAATCACAGCACTTTGGGAGGTCGAGGCAGGTGGATCACCTGAGGTCAGAGGTTCAAGACCAGTCTTGCCAACATGGAGAAACCCCATCTCTACTAAAAATATAAAAATTAGCCAGGCGTGGTGGCATGCACCTGTAATCCCAGCTACTTGGGAGGCTGAGCTGGAGAATCACTTCAACCTGGGAGGTGGAGGTTGCAGTGAGCCGAGATCATACCACTGCACTGCAGCCTGGACGATGAGTGGGACTCCGTTTAAAAAAAAAAGAAAAGAAAAAGAAATAGAGAAAAACCCAATAAAAAAAAATTGGGAAAAGCCTTGGCATTTCTTTAAAAAGTACTCAAACTATCAGTAAATACGTGAAGAGGCACTCAAACTCATCCATCAACAGCAAAACTACAAATTAAACCACAATGAGACTATCCCACATTCCACCCTGTAGCTACGGTGACAGGACCAGCAATTTCGCCTCCACACCACCACCCAGAACAATCCCATGGTGGGAGCATCCCCGGTGCAGCCACAGCATCTCCTGAGGTCAAACGTATGCAGCCTGAATTGCACATGCGTGCTTACCAAAGACAAGGATAGAAACACCCACAGGAGCGCAACTCAAATTAACCACTCTACCACATCCATGAGCCGCAGATCTGATCAACTGTGGTATATTCAGACAGAACTCTACACAGCAGTGAGAATGAGTTACCGACTGCCGCGCACAACAAGAAGGCAGACCCGAAGGAAGAGCGCCCCATGTATAGAAAGTGCAGAAGCAGGGAATGCTGTCAGAATTCTCAAGAGGCAGCACCGATGGGGGGACAGGCCTTCTGAGGAGCCAGCCACATCCTCCTCCTCCACCAGATGCTAGCTACTAGGTGCTTCTACTGACAGAACATTTCTCCAGCTGGAATCTTTGTGATGCGTACACTTGCTGCATGTTTTTGTATGTCAACAAGGACTTTTCTTAAAATCATTTTTCAGGCACAAATCCTCTGATGACCGTTGCCCATGATAGAAGAATCCTACAGCCACAGTCCCGTGCAGCAGGTACGAGCACAGCACGCTAACGTGGATCTGTCTCTGCTGGCAAAAGGTCAAGGCTAACCTACCTCTCTGTTCCCAGGGGCCGGTCAAGCCAGTGAGGAGCAGCCATCCTCCTCACACACCCACTGCAGCGAGTCCTGCTGGCTCCACCCTCCAAAGACCCCCCTGCTGCCCCGGCAGGTCCCCCAGCTTTCCTCACCAGCCTTGCTCACCAGTGTTACTGCTCTGGGACTCTTAACTGGGCCCCAGGATCCCCCTGCCTTGCTACAACCGAGTCTCAACAAAGGAGTCAGAGCGACTCTCTTAGGTCATGCCAGACCCTGCACCACAGCTTGACTCAAACCCTTCCAAGGGCTTCCTGCAGTCAGGCCCCACCTGGTCACACCCTCCCCACCCCCTCAGCCACACTGACCTGTCTACTGTGGTGACCACAACATTCTCCCCTGGACTCAGCATTTCACAGCTTCTCGTGTGAATAAATTACATGCTTTACTCACTAGGTTTGGTTTCTGCCTCTCTCCTTACTAGAATATAAGCTTCAGGAAAGGTGAAATTCTTGTCTTTTTTTCGATCCTGTATCCCCACTGCTTAGAACAATGCCTGACACACAGTAAAACAATCAACAAGTATGTTTCCAAAGAATCTATGTGTTGAAATACTATGCTGCTGGGAAACAACAGAGCCAATACAGAAAATCCCAGACTTCTGATGGACACTTGGGTTGATTCTGTGTCCTGGCTGCTGGGATGGTGCTGCCATGAACACGAGGGTGCAGACCCCTCTTCTACGCGCTAATTTCAACTCTTTGGATAGACACCCAGCAGTGGGATTGCTGGATCCTGTGGGAGCTCTATTTCCACATTTTTGAGGAAGCTCCCTGCCGTCTCCCATGGTGGCTGTGCCAACGACGTTCCCAGGAACAGAGTGCAACAGGTCCCTTTCCTCCATGCCCTCACCAACACTCGCTATCTTTTGCGTTTTGATGACAGTCATCCTAACAGGTGCCAGTTGGTACCTCATGTGGTTTTTATTTGATTTTCCTGATGATTAGTGATGCTGGACATTATTTCGTCTACACATCGGCCACTTACATGTTTTCCTTTGAGACACACAGAGTCAGGTCCTTTGCATATTTTGTCTTTGAGACAGGGTCTCACTCTGTCACCCAGGTTGGAGTGTAGTGGCACGATCACAGCTCACAGCAGCCTCAATCTCCTGGGCTTAAGAGATCCTCCCGCCTCAGCCACCCCAGTAGCTGGGACTACAGGTCCTCACCACCACACTCATAGTTTTTAAAATTCTTCTTGTAGAGATGGGGTCCCACTATAATGCCCATGCCAGTCTTGAACTTCTGGCTTCAAGCCCTCCTCTAGCCTCAGCTTCCCAAAGTACTGGGATTACAGCCTGAGCCACCACACCTGGCCCTAGCTATGATTTTGTGTTGTTTTTCTTTTCCAACCTCATGCATGTATTACCTCCTTAAAATGGAATGAGGTTGATCCATACCTCCTGATACGTAACAATCTGTAAGGTATTTCTGTGTAAAGGAAATGATACACAGACAATCTCCAGAAGAAATGTGAGAAACGGGGTGGTGGCAGGGTACGGGGCAGGGCAGGAGACTGGCTTTTCATGATAAATTCTCAAAGGTTTGGGTCATAGGTGGATCCCTCAGGAACAGACATGCTCTGGGGCTGGGGGAATGGGTCTCGCCCTGTTCGTCCTGTGAGGGTCAGTCTATTAAAGGAAGCCTGCTGTCTGCCCCTCGCTCCCTCTCTCGCTCCGTGGCCTGCACATGCAGCTCCCCCTCCCCTTCTGCCACCATGGAAGCTGTCTGAGGCCCTCACCAGACAGATGCTCAATCCTGAACTCTGCTGCCATCAGAAACGTGAGTGAAATAAACCCCTTTTTAAAATAAATCACCCAGTCTCAGGTATTCCTTTACAGCAACACAAACGGACTAAAACAGTCATGCCCCAAGTATTTCTTACTTATTTGGTAACTGAGTAATGTTTAGAAATGGAAGAGGAGACAGCATCAGAGTTGATGAGAACAAGCTAAGCACAGGCAAGGACGGGGCTGACACCATGAGGCTGGGAGGCTCAATCTCACGTGTCTAGGGACAGGTGCTGAGAGGCTGTGCAGTGTGCCTGGTCTCGTCTTTAACGCTTTCACCGAAAAGAAAAACATACAGAAAAGCCCATGCAGTCAGGCGCTGTAGTCAAACAGGGCAGGAAAAAAGATGCACAGGGATACCAAATCCTTCCAAGGTAAGAGGCATAGCAAGGGGGGCCCCAGAACAAGCTCTGGAGGAGTAGCAGGGCCACATGAAGGAAGAGAGGACTCAGAGAACGAAGGTAGCTAAAAGCCTCCATCTCCAGGACGTGAGGCTGTAGGGCTTTGGCAGGCAGCCATGGGGACAGGGAGGGAACAGCGGCCCCGTGACAGGTATGTGATGTGTCCACACAGCAGCACCTCCAAAAGGGAAAAATCAAAGGACCCAAACATGCCCTCTATCTTCTAGTACCCACGCCAAAACAGTAAAATACTGACATAACCCGACAGCCAAAATATTATCACTTCAACAGGCAGTCAACATTCAAAAGTACCAACATGATAGTCTGTGTTCTTTCTTACACTCAGTCTTCACAATCAACCGGCACCTGACACTTAGCACCTGAGTGCAGGCTAGTGACTGCTCTGCTCAGGGAGAAGCCAACACAGCCAGCTGGAGGGGAGCAGGGGCAGTGCTGGTAGAGCCTCCAGAGGAGGCAGGAATAGATTTCCACAGGGAGGGGAAGGAGCTGAGACTGTGGGAAAGTGCGGATGAAGACGGCAGCAACTGCTTCAGTGACAGGCCTGTGGTTCGCGACCTTTGTCACCATTTCCCTCACTTGTATTTGCAGTTCAAAATCCCCATGACGGAAAGAAGGGAGGGGGGAGGCTCCAAAAGCAGGGACGGGAAGAGGGCTTCAGGCCAGGGAAGAATGGGGACTAAGCACTCAGAGCCCCAGGGGAGGGTGCAGGTGTTCTGACGGCTCCCACCATGCAACTCTCCAGCCAGATTCAATGTATTCTCACCTCTATGAAAGGTCTTGCAATTTTGGGTGCAATGGTTTCCGTGACAGAAGGTTCCTGAGAAAGCACCACAAACTCCTCAGCTTTGACCGGGAAGCCAGCATCATCCATGGGAGAATAAACCTCAAACAGCTCCTGGATGGTTCGCTGAACACAGAGACATGCGTTACTCCCCAGTACAAGGTCCAAGTGTGCATCTGACCTGAGCTGGAGACCAAAGCCCCTCGCTAGTGTGCACTAACACCAGGCGATTCCATGCGCCGCACAGCGGGCCTCACCTCAAGGACTCTCACCGAATAAGGAGTACCTGAGTTAAGAAGGCCATGGAGTAGTCATTTCCCTGAGCAGCCACTTCTCGGATCAAATCTTTAGTTCCATTTTTCAACAATTTCTCTTCAATGGAATTGCCACTCACAAGCCTGCAAACAAAGGACATAAGATGCTAAGTCGGTCACCTGGAAATGCAGTGACAACAGGCTGGCCACAGTATGCAGATGGTGATCAGCGAGTCCACATCCCTCCTCCAGGTCTACCCCTGTTTGGAACATGCCTTCGTGGGGCCCCAAAGGCCGCTGTCAGCCAGCCCCTCCAATCTTAGCTCTCCTGCCTCCCAGACAGCTGACAGGAGGCCCCTCCGGAAGACTCTTCGCTGTTCCACCTCATCCTTCTACACGTCATCCCGTTTTTTTCCCACCAGTCTCAACCTGGAAATGTCCCACCCGGTCCTTCCAGATGTACCTCCAGCATCTATCTTCTCGGAAACCTTCACTGAGCCCAACAGGCAGAACTGATAATTTCACAGACTTGCTTGTTAACCCTCATGAGACATCTCATTCTCACGTAATTATGGACATTTTCATCTTTTTAACCCCTGTACACTACCAGACCCACAATAGGCGTTCAATTAAGACTATGATTTGTAGATGTGACCCCACTGGACAGACGGACCCCCAGTGCAGGGACACATGCACCTGAGTGGCTTCCTTAAGACTGTATCACTGGGGACACAGAACAGACCACGCAGTCTATTGCCTTCCCATGAGGCTCATCTGCCTCTAAAATGCTAAATGCTAACCCCCCAAAATGTTCACATTAAACAACTTTAACAGCATGATATTCACAGAGATGAAAACAAATTTTTTTTCAGAAAATTCGAAATTAAAAGGATCTTAAATATTAAAGAAAAACAATCATAGGGAACAGAATGGAAAGTGAAGACGTGAACCCAGACACAAACAAAGGAACTAAATACATAATAAAGGGAAATAGCAACATGAAAGACGGACGGACAACTTCATCAACAGCAAACCACCACCTAGGAAGACTTTCCTGGCCTTTCAATGAAAATCTGCTCTTTCTTGATTATATTACTACATGCTCATCGTAAATTATTTGATTACATAAAAGTATAAGAAACAAAACAAAACAAAAAATCACCTGGATTCCAATCACCCTGAGAACCATTAAAAAAGGTAGGGATGGCATTTCCACCCACCTTAGTTCACAAGAAGGTGCTGCTGCCTATATATGACGGTGTGCACTTCCACGGGCACACTTTTCCTAACAGGTGCACCTCATGGCTGCTTCAGGGAGGGCGGCCTGCCTCTCCTGCCCTCTACCCCAGCAGCCATGTCAGCGTGAACCTGGGTGGGTGTGCGCTTCCACAACGTTCCGTGTGAACCTGGGCGCGAGCTTCCACGAAGTTCCGTTTCAACCTGGGTGTGTGTTTCCATGACGCTCGGTGTGAACCTGGGTGTATCCTTCCACGACGTTCCGTGTGAAACTGGGTGTGTCCTTCCATGGCGTTCCGTGTGAACCTGGGTATATCCTTCCACGACGTTCCGTGTGAAACTGGGTGTGTCCTTCCATGGCGTTCCGTGTGAACCTGGGTGTGTCCTTCCATGACGTTCCGTGTGAACATGGGTGTGTCCCTCCACGACATTCCATGTGAACCCGGTTGTGTCCCTCCATGACATTCCATGTGAACCTGGGTGTGGTGTTCCACAATGCTCCGTGTGAACCTGGGTGTGTCCATCCATGGCGTTCTGGGTGCACCTGTGTGTGCCCGTCCACAATGTTCCATGTGAACCTGGCTGTGTCGTTCCACGATGCTCTTTGTGAACCTGGGTGTGTCCTTCCATGATGTTCCGTGTACTGTCACCTCATGCACAACCGTGTGGGAAAATGTCTGCCTCATTTCCTACTTCTCTGCATTCTGCTATCCTCGCTAAGCAGTGTATTACAGAAATCCCTCGACATGAGCTCATTTTCCACCTGGCTGCTCAATACGGTGGGATGGCTGTACCCCAGTGACTGCTTTGTGCCATGTGACAAAGCTGCGACACACATCCTTAGATAGCAATCCCACATTCCCATCAACATGAGGACATCCCTTTTCTAGTACCAGGCTGAGCAGGCTCGTTCCCTTAGGGTCTCACCTGTCTGGGGCATGAGAAGAGAGATCTCATCATGCATTAAACTGGTCCTTCCTTCTCCAGACCAGTGAGCTGGAGCGGCCTCTCATACTTTTTGGCCAATTGGGATGGACTGTTCATATTCACAGGCCCTTCCTTTTTAAAAGTAAGGTGGGGGGGAACTTTATATATCTTCTCGATTTTTAGGAGCTATTTAATCCTTTACTTACACTGAGAATGGCAAATCATCTTCCTGCTCTATCACCCGCCTGCCCACTGGGCTTACCGTACATGCACAATGCTCGGCTTCCTGTCATCTCCCCACTCATCACCTGCCTGCCCACTGGGCTCACCGTATCTGTACAACGCTTGGCTTCCTGTCTCACTGCAGCCATGTGCCTGTCTCCCCTGACTTCGGGGTCTGTGTGGGTCAGGCGGTCCCTTCCAGCTCTCGGCCACAGGCACTGTCTCTTCAAGAGTGTTCTAATACTGCTGCTCCACTGAAAACATTCAAGTCGTTCATCCCTCTGGACTCCACTCTGGTCAGCCATGGGAGCAGCACTCCAAGCCCGTCCTCTCACTCGTGGAGCGAAAGGTGTGCAGCACATTCATGACAGAAAGGCCCCCCAGTTACTGTGACAGCCAACCTCTGTTAACATGCAAACTCCCCATGGATGCCAGGCTATCTGCCCTGACACCAACAGCACCCTCATGCGGTTTGGGGGTCCCCATGGCTCATAGTGGGGCACACTCTCACCCGCAACACTAAGCATCTTGATAGCGGCCTTCGTCAGGATGTCCGCACCGCAAGCACACTGGCACCACCTTACCCAGCCACATGTGTGCACGCATACAACCTCCACACCCATGAGAAGCGTTTTCACAAAAATATTAAATTTTAGTATTACTTTGGAGAAACTTCACAAGTTCATGAACGAAGTCTACCCACTCAAGAACAAAGTGGGTCTTCACACTTGGCACAGCTCATCCTGCATCCTTCAAGGCCACCTCATGCCACACTTCAGATGCCCTGTTCCTGCACCGCTAAGGCCATGCCTGAGACTTTATTGCTACTGAGAATAAAACACTTTTCCAATTTCTAGCTAGTAATTGCTAAAGGGCCAACAATGCAGAATGGATTCCACACTAAGCCCTTATCCATTCAACATAAACCATGCACCAAACTTACATTCATCACCATGGAAACGTATGTATAATACACTGTTAAAAAAAAAAGTTTACAAAATAAGACATAGTGTGAGCCTTCTTAAAGACTCAGAAACATGTCTTGGAAAGATGTGCATCTAAATATTAATAATTGCTGCCTCTATAGGATCCTTGTTTTTCTTTACAGGCTTTCCTTTTTTTCCTCGAGGAACAAGGAATGCATTTATAGCAAGAAAAATAATAATCAAACAATTTAAATACAGCATTTGAATTACTATGACACCAACTGTCTTGTTAAAAAACAAATGGCGGGCTGGGTGCAGTGACTCACACCTGTAATCCCAGCACTTTGGGAGGCTGAGGCGGGCTGACTGCTTGAGTCCAGGAGTTTGGGACCAGCCTGGGCAACATAGTGAAACCCTGTCTGTACAAAAAACACAAACATTAGCCAGGCATGGTGCTGAACACCTGTAGCCCCAGCCACCCGGGAGGCTGAGCTGGGAGGATCACTTGAGCCTAGGTGATAGAGGCATCAGTGAGCCAAGATCACGCCACTGTACTCCAGCCTAGGCAACAGACCCTGTCTCCAAAAAAAAAAAAACAAAAAAAGAGGTTAAAGCACACTTGGGGTTGTAGTTGCAGTGTCAGCTACTACCTAGGAGATCTCATGCAGGGACCATAGTTGTCTAGTCTCAGGTTCCCTACTGGGAACTGACATGTCACTATGAGAGGCGAGCCTAGGCTGCACTCGGTACACAACCAGGCACAAAATAAGCAAAAGAAGTAAATATCCTATTACACTGTAACAGCAAGCACTTAGAAATTTAAACATATACAGTAACCTTTCTCCATGTCTCCCAATTGTGTTTTGACAGTTACAGTTTTTATCTTTAAAGCTAGTAATAGGCTGGGTGCTGTGGCTCATGCCTATAATCCCAGCACTTTGGGAGGCCAAGGCAGGAGATCACCTGAGGTTGGGAGTTCCAAGATCAGCCTGGCCAACATGGTGAAACCCCGTCTCTACCAAAAATACAAAAACTAGCAGGGCGTGGTGGCGCACACCTGTAACCCCAGCTACTCGGGGGGCTGAGGCAGAAGAATCACTTGAACCCAGGAGGTGGAGGTTGCAGTGAGCCGAGACGGCGCCATCGCACTCCAGCTTGACTAACAAGAGCAAAACTCCATCTCAAAAAAAAAAAAAAAAAAGGATAAGAATAGATTTTGGCTGGGCGCAGTGGCTCATGCCTGTAATCCCAGTACTTCGGGAGGCCGAGGCAGGCGGATCACGAGGTCAGGAGTTCGAGACCAGCCTGGCCAATATGGTGAAACCCCGTATCTACTAAAAATACAAAAATTAGCCAGTCGTAGTGGCGCACGCCTGTAGTCCCAGCTATTCAGGAGGCTGAGGCAGAAGAATCGCTTGTACCTGGGAGGCAGAGGTTGCGGTGAGCCAAGATCATGCCACTGCACTGCCGCCTGAGCGACAGAGCAAGAGTCTGTCTCAAAAAAAAAACCTATTTTAATTCTCTTTTTCTTCTTTTCACAGGTGTTGACCATTCTTTCAATAGCCATTTTACTAACAGGTAACTTTTAGTTCATAATAATTAAAACAACCCAAAATCTAAATCGTACTTTTAAGACTGAGGTACTCTGGAAGAGGTACCACATGTAAAAACTGAGGACGGCAAGATGATTTGTGTGAGCAGCATCACTAACTTACAATTTCAAGCAAATGTTGAGTATAAATAAAAGGAATAAATAAAACAGCAGAAACATACATTTGTCTGAAGGAAAACGAAACCTAGTTTAAAATTAGATATCATGTACTGCCTTTAGTGTTTCCTTTTGTTTCTGCATTAGTGCTTCCTGCACCAAAGCCTCCTGCAAAGCTTCTCAGTGACTCCATCTCCACACGGCCGTCCCTGCAGGCCTCACCTGTATATGTGGATGTCTTTGCATCTCCCGATCCGATCACACCACTCCTGAGCTTTGGCATCCATCACTGGATTCAAGTCATTGTCATAAAACACGACGGTGTCTGCCTCTACAAGGTTTATACCTGTGGTACGGCTGTGAGTGGAAAGAATGGCACAAAAAATCCGCCTGTCTCTGTTGAAACTCCTCATCAGTTCCTAAGATGAAACAAAACACTGGAGTTAGTATTCTTGGGAAATGTTGGGAAACCTTTGACACATTTCACCATTTATCAATTAGAAATTACCCCATAGCAGGCCAGGTGTGCCGGCTCACACCTGTAATCCCAGCACTCTGGGAGGCCGAGGCGGGTGGATCACAAGGTCAGGAGATAGAAACTGTCCTGGTTAACATGGTGAAACCCCATCTCTACTAAAAATACAAAAAACTAGCCGGGCGTGGTGGCGGATGCCTGTAGTCCCAGCTACTTGGGAGGCTGAGGCAGGAGAATGGGGTGAACCCGGGAGGCGGAGCTTGCAGTGAGCCGAGATTGTGCCACTGCACTCCAGCCTGGGCGACAGAGCAAGACTCTGTCTCAAAAAAAAAAAAAAAGAAAGAAAGAAAAAGAAATTATCGCATAGCAAAACTGCTTGGTTTGTATTCCATTCAACACAAGGCTCATGTTAAAGCAACATCAAGGTCCCTGCACTATATTATGGCTCTTCCGTGTAGCCACCATCATCTTACACTCACCCATCTCCAACACCCTCATACCCACGGTTTAAATAACACCAGCCATGAGTGACAAGAAAAAGTTAGATTCCACCTTGCATTTACTGTCAGCTCAACTTGTAGGCCCCAAAAGAAAACAGCGTCTTACTGGGGAGGGATATGTGCTTTCTCATCTATCCTCAGGCAATGCCAGGGCACTTTACAGGCAACAAAAAGCCCCTGGAGTAAGGCTGAGGAAGCAGGAAAAACAAAACCGTGAAAGACATTCCTCTAACCTCACTGAGGACCATGAAAGGAGATGACTTGAATACTTCTCTTCCATAACTATTTCTGTGCCAGAAACGAAACCTAACCACTGAACACCTCTCTTCCTGCAAAGCATTCTGCCTGTAATTTGTTAGACTATCACCAAGAAAACTTGTTAAACCACCTTTTGCTCTATTTCGTTCTAGGCCTCTTCAGTGTGTGCATGAGCATATGTGTGAGATAAAGCAGGTTGCATGACTTACAGGGCAGCATCTGGGGGACACGGGGCCATGCTACTGAAGCTGGCTCTGAAATGCTGCTGACAAGGGCCTAGTGCACCACATGGAATGCTGGGCACGGTTTCTGCTCATGAAGCTGCCGGGGCGCGGGGCCCAGGGACAACCCCTTATGCACTCACTCTTCTGCTGAACACTGACTGTTCCCAGCTGTGGATTACCATCAACATTTCAACGACGACTCTGCAGACAGATCTCACGTGGTGTGTTTGTTGTTATGTAAGTAAAGGGTTCTAAATACATCACCACTAAGGTTCAAATCCATACTGCCAGGCTGCCTTCTAGAACTATACTACTTTATGCCTCCACGGCAGGCTATGAGAGTGTCTGACTCACTGTGCCTGATGAATCAAAACAGCCTTGGCAAATCTAGTAAGTAAACAATGGGCATATTATCTTAACTTGTATTTCCTTTAATTCTAAATTGGTTGGAATTGTTTTCATATTTTTACCTCGTAGTTACCTCTTGAAGTACACCAGTATTGTCTTAATGATGACTGCAGGTCACCAGTGTTTATTCTGAGACATCAAGACTGCATTTACCTAACAACATGGCTTTCAATAAAAAATATCAAAGGATGGATTGAGACTTAAGAAAGTTCAAAGGCTCATTAAGTCCTTCTCCTTTCACTTAGAAGGGCCATGAGACCACTGAATTTACACAGCACTCAGGCCTTAAACACCGGTGACTGACCCATCAGGGACAAGGTAAGCAATGTCCTTCTCACCTGCCGTTGCTCACTGCTGGCATTTTCATCGATTCTTACATAGGTGAGGTAATGGAAGTTCAAGAACATCTCTAAAATGTCCAACATAAGAATCATCTGTGATAAAATCAGCACCCGACGTCCTTCAGATTTCAACTTCTGAAGCAAGATAGCTAAAGCTTCCAACTTTCCTGGGAAACGAATCACATCAAGAGTGTCTCATCATCCAGGGCCAGCCCAGCTCACACGGGCCACACCACCAACTGCCCCATACCTGAATCGAACTGCACCAGCCTCAGCTCAGGGAACTGCAGCAGGCGCGGAGCCGTTGTCTGCCGCAGCTGCTGGAAGTAAGGTGCAGCATGCTCTCTCAGGCCCTCCCTGAAGATCCTCATTCTGTGGTTGTACAAGGGTGGCGGCCGCGGCACCCATAGGGATGGGGGTGCTGCCACCACCGGAGGAATCACAAAGGCAACCCTGAGGAGCAGAAAGCATGTTTTATCACCACCAGGAGCCACACACCTTCACCCAGCATGGGGGCTCCCAAAAGATGTGGCAGAGACCTCCGGCAGTCCAAGTTCCAGGAAACAGCAGGGCTCAACCCAGTCACATGGGGACATGGCTGTTGGCACACGGGTAGGGGCCCAACGAGGCAGATCCTAACCAGTCCTGGCCAACCACCACCACCTTAGGGACTACTTCAGACAGTCCAGGGCTGACCGACCAATGGGGGTGGACTCCCTAGGCCGCAGGCACTATTCAGAGATGAGCCATTCTCTTTCCAGCGTGTCTTCAGCTGGAAAGTTTGGGACAAAGGTGCGCTGTCTCGTGGACCCTAGAACTGCTACGGACTGTGTCACCAGGATGGGGGCCAGACTCAGGGTGAAGGAATCTTTAGGACAATGACAATATAGCAAAGATCGCACAGCCAACCTGAGGCCCACCTTGCAACCTGTGGAGGTCACCTGCGCCAGAAGGCCCTTGCTATGGACATCAGCTATGACTCACTCCCAACTGTATACAAACTGAAAGAATGGTCAAATGTTCAATGAGGGAGGAGTACACAAAGACAAACCAGTACTTGAAAGAAAAACTCCAGGAGCACAAGGTCACTGACTTAGCCACTCCTAGACCAGGAGATGCCAGAGGTGGCTTGTTCGGCCTTGGAGAAGCACTCGCAGTTTTCTTTTTTTCCATTAATTCTGTTTCCTGATCTGAAAGCACTGAAATAGGTAGACCTGAAAGCTGAGCTGAGCCAAGGTACAGGAAGAAGCCAGGTTTCCCTTTGTAGATGGGATACAACTATGAGAAATACAACAGCTGTAAAGAAGGGAAGAAAACATGTCTGAAGCAGAGCCTGGAGACCGAGTCCAAGCAGGGAGTGGAACTACAAACAGGGTAACGCGCTCTACTGAAAGCAAGCTCAGTGAGAGCGGCCAGGTGCCCACCATGCCCACCAGAGCTCGGATTTGCTCTCCATTAACGCATGTTCTGAGCTCAACTCTGGCACATATTTGTCATCATGTAACGTTCACTCACTCATGAGGATCTTTTAATACAGTCATTGTTTTGAAAGAATCAAATGGAGAAAGTCCTTAGCAACACAGTCATTTGTCCCCAAGCACAGTGTGAGCTCAGTGCTGTGGCTCTGCCCCGGGGCTGCCAACTTCCTTCAGAAGCCGTGCCTGGCACTGAGACCCAGATAATAAAACCATCTAATCCCAAAGCTGAAGACCTCAAACAGTAACTTCAAAACGGACTGCTAAGGGACAGCGTGGGGAGAAGCCGATGGGAATAAGATGAACATCCACGAGACAAGAAGGGGCCTTGCTGGGGTGTAACGCAGCCAGAGAGCACCGAAAAGGCCACGAGGTCTGCAGTACCTGTCAATAACATCCTGCAGAGACTCTCGACACTGACAAAGCGTCAACATCAGCTCACTTGGACTTTCTGAGGATGAAGCGTAACTGTGTGCTGGCCCGGCCTCCTTCTCACGATGGCCATCCAGGGACCCACGCCACTGTACCCTTCCGTGGCCAGGCAGGGCACAAATCCTTAGCAAGTCTCTGCCATAGACTGGAGCTTGAGAACAGCGCCGCTCGTTGACCAAATAAATCTGATCCAGGCGCTCTTTCAAGAGTCTGGTCTTCTCCTCCTTTATCAAAAAGTGATGAAAAACAGTTACTTGAGAAACAGAACGACAAGTTACCGTCTTCACCAAACCCCCTGGAATTTCCCACGCATGGGATCCACTTCAATATCCAAGGTCTTATGTTACAGGAAATAGAGACTGAAATGAAGCCGAGAGCTACAGGAAACAGAAATGGAAATGAAGCAGAGAGCACAAGCATTCTCTTCTCTGTCAAGATGGGAAGTATTTCTCAAGACACAAGTGAGTAATTCTAATGCCCAGGAAGACTTGCAGAAGGACATAAAAAATACAAAAAGAGATTTTGGCAGTCGTAAGTCCAGTTTCATTTCTTGTATTAGGAAATTTGTGTTTTAAAATAAGAATTCAGTAACATAACTTGAGGATTCACAGGAGCCTTTAAATATCACAACCGAACACAACAAGCAGCTCTTGGAAAGCCACTTGTCCACATGCACCAGGGTCTCAAGCTCAGGTGCTTACCTGGGTTGGCCCTCCAATGGGAGAAGCTGGTTTGGAGGCCGTTCCAGGTTCTCCCACAGCCAAGGCATTCACCGCCACGCGGCCCGGAACGCCAACTACAAATGCATAAAGGAAGAGGTGAAAAGGAATGCCAAGTTCGCAGGATTTCATCTGCCACCAGCATGCTCCATGGAACCTCGCCCTCCACCAGCACACTCCGCAGAAAGTCATTCTGCAACAGCATGTCCCCAAGGCCTCATCCTCCACCAGCACGTGGCTGGAATGTGCATGGCTCAAACTTAAATGCTTTAGATCTGCCACGGAAGCATGCTGGCTCCCAGGCCATGACTGGAGCTGAATGGAGCCAGGAGTTTACCCCTTTCCCTTGGGAAGCACTCCAGAGCCACCCAGAAGCATCCCAGCATACCTCCAAGGCCCTGGGTGCCCCATCGCCATCAGCATGTGGCCACCTCCTAGCCCAGGTGACAGCCTGATAACTGTGAGGCCTCTGCCTGCCATGAGCAGCCCAGCCCTGGCAGGATGTCCACCCAGTCCTCACGACTGCAACAGAGCAAGCCAGTGCCCGTTTCATATCTGTTCCCCGGAGCTGCTCCTGACATGACACCAGCTACCAGCCAGGGCCAGCGAGGAAGGCAGAAGCTGTGCCACTTAGTGCGGCAGACTTTCCTACACAGATGTGGTCAAAGAGGTGTCTGAGTGCTGAAAAGGGGCCCAGGGGTTAAGAGTCACCCTAGGGGAAAACAAAGGGAGAGAGGCTGAGGTTGTCAGAACTCAGCACTTGGGGGTAGGGGTGTCTGGGCTCAGACCCTCAGGGTCCAGGACTCCCGTTGGTACTGGGGTCTCTGAAGCGGAGGAGGGCTTCCACAGGACAGTGACTCCTCAGCCCGCGAAGAAGGTGCAGCAGCTGGTTCTGGAATCCCCAAGATGCCTGGTTCTGGAGGTAGCGGCAAAACCTGGCGAGTGGAACTGCTGACCACGCTGGCATGCAGGACTGCTGCTGGGTGACGCTAACAGGACTGGAGAACAAGCCATGGCCCCTCCCCACTCCAGGCTCGCAGCCTCCTCTGATGCCTAACAGAGCCTAACAGGTTGGCAGTGGCCCACCCAACATCACTGCCCACTACACAGAGGCGGGGCTGGAACTGAACAAACACCACTCGGCCACCAGGACAAGGGCTCCATCCCAAGGAGAGAGCCTCACCCCTCTAGGCTCCCAGCCGCCTCCACGGGTCTTTGGGTTCCAGAGGACACACCACATCATGACAGAGCATGTCCAGGGAGACCCAGGGCCAAGGCAGGGGCAGAGTGAGGACTCAGAGGTGAAGCACGTGGCGAGACAGGATGAGGAGTGGCAGCTCGGGCCGGACAAAGAACCAGGCCCTGCGTGGGCGGCCACACGGTCCCACTCCCAGGGGAGACTGAGCACACTGAACGTGTTGGCGATATACAAAGCAGCAAGATTTCTCATGATTCCAAATTTCTTGTGAGAACACAAACAAAACAAAACCCTAAGGACAGTGGAGGCTGGTTATATCCAATCAATACCTTTGAAAGCACAAGAAAAAGAAAATAAATCAGGCTGAATGACACATCTATAGAAATCAGAGATGGCCACACACTAGACTGTGCTGTTCTGAGATACAGTCAAAGACACATGAATGCCTTCCACTCGCCTTAGATGGAAGAGGAAGAAGCTTCCAAGCCAAGTCTCCCTCCTGCTCAGAGCACCCTACCTTGTGGGGTCAAGGGTGCAGGGCTGGGACCGCCGGCCAGGGGCTTGCTTCCCAGGGCGCCGTGCACAGCGCCCGCCTGAGACACGGTCTGCATCACCACGGGGCCAGGGGCTCGAAGGTAGGGTTGCCCGGGGGCGGACACGATCTGGAGGACGCTGCCTGCAATCATAGGTCCGCTAGGTGTCAATAACAGGCACGTGTACATCACAGTCACACACTCCAGGCACTTCCAAACAGTACAAAATAAGTCGACAAACTGAAAATCAAATCTAAACAAACAAATCAATGCAAAGTTCAGTCACTGTGAGAAAAGTGGCAACCCATCACCAACAGTGGATGACAACACACTAAGAGGCAAGGTCTCTTGCTCAATGTCAAGAAAAGGCCATCTACCCTCTGTCCCTTACAGAAGGTGTGTGACACACAGCTGCTGAGGACCTGCTGTGCTGTTTGAGGTACTGAGCTGGACATCCTCACTCCCAGATCACCGCAGTCACTCCTGACAGCAGTCAAGGAGAAGGAAGAAATGGAACAAAACCCTGTTTTTAGCCCAGATGCCTGTGGCTTTTCTGCTGCTTTTTAAGGAGGCTGCCACTTTGGATCTTGTATGACTGCATCTTTCTGACTTCTTTTACTCTGGAGATAGCTTCCCATGTCATACTTTGTGAAAACTGGCGGCCATCAGAGATGTTACCAATTGGCCCCGCCTCTGTGGGCCAAAAAAATGTTTAAAAAAAAAAAGAAAGGAAGTAAACCAAACTGAATCGTTTCTCTGTGGCAGGCCTTGTTCTGCTGAGATGTGTGTCTCTCTCCAAGGAGGTCAGTGGGCTCACCCCACTTATGACAAAACCTTCCACGCTGACAAATACCACAGGCAGCCATCATGAGGAAAGCACTGGGGAGGGCGGTCGCTGAGGCTGCAGTCAGGGAAGGTGGGGGAAGGTGCCGCCGGGGCTGCTGTGTGGGGGTGGGAGGGAGGCAGCCCCTAAGGCTGCTGTCGAGGAAGGAGGGGAAGGCGGCTGCTGGAGCTGCTGTGGGTGCTCCCTGAACCCTAAACTAAAACAGAGAGAGCTAATGATCCCACCACCAGGACAAGGCACCACTCAATTCCTCTCCCTCACTTTTTTTAAAGAGCAGTTACTATATAAACACACTGCTCTTCACCAAAGGTCTGGGCTTTGGGTCTGGGAGTTAAAATTAAGTCTGTTGATAGAAGAAAATGATTTCTCATACATAAAATTACTAATCCTGTGGTGTTTTGGGGACAATTTGTCTCACACCTATATTAGAAAGCAGCAACTATTTCTGTTACTTATCTATTATTTAGAGATGGGAGCCTCACTCTGTGATCAGGCTGGAGTGCAGTGGCACGATCTCGGCTCACTGCAGTTTCAACCTCTGGGGCTCAGGTGATCTTCCCACCTCAGCCTCCCGAGTAGCTTGGACCACAGGAGAGCACAACCACGCCTGGCCAAATATTTCTACTTTGATCTACAAAATACGAAACTCTCTTCAAAGGGCAGATGCTGGGAACGAACGTGCCTGTTGTTTGTCTGACACGCGTCAAGCGCAGGCAGCCCAGTGGCTGCTGAACGGCGTCTCGCTGGGCCGGTCCTCCGCGGACCATGAGACGCACCATTGGACACAGGGAAAAGCCTGAAGCATACATGCACGAAGCAGGCCTGCGGGCAGCAGGGCTCATGGTGAGGCGCTTTTGGCACTTTCGGCGTCAAGTGCTCTCTCTTCCTTATCCTTACCTTGCAGCTGCAGCGGCTGGCCCGCCGTGAGCTGCCGGAGCTGGCTATGCGACAGGGTGAACTTGCTGCCCTGGAACTGCAGTGTCACCGGCGTCTCCGGCTGAGCCACGCGGCTCTGTGGTCCTGCGATGGATGCCAGCTGAGCTATTTTCACTACCTCGCCACCTGTTGAAACGGAGATGAAAAGGTGAATTCAGATCATTTTGGAAAAAATTTGGGTGTGTCATATTGACAATCATTTCTTGTATATAATGACCATCTATCATAAACTGAAGCACCACAGAAATGTTTACCAGGTAGTGTTTTCTACCACTTTTTAAAAATAATTATTTTCATTAAAAAGAGAAAACAAAATGTCAGATTTTAATGGTTAACTTTACTTAACCATAATTGGTAGGGATTTTAGATATCAGATATTGATAATATTAAGGAAGCTATTAAGGAATATTTTACTTTTCTACCCAAACAATAAAAAAGCAGCAAACATCAAAAACAGCAGAAATCAGCTGCATGAAGTGGCTCATGACTGTAATCCCAGCACTTTGGGAGGCTGAGTTGGGTGGATCACATGAGGGCAGGAGTTCGAGACCTGCCTGGAAACAGGGTGAAAACCCATCTCTACTAGAAATGCAAAAAAAAAAAAAAAAAAAAAAAAAAAAATTTAGCTGAGGCATGGTGGCGGGCGCCTGTAATCTGAGCTACACAGGAGGCTGAGGCAGAAGAATCGCTTGAACCCAGGAGGCAGAGGTTGCAGTGAGCTGAGATTGGGCCATTGCACTCCAGCCTGGGCAACAAGAGTGAAACTCCACCTCAAAAAAAAAAAAAACAAAAAAAGGCAGAAATTTATTTGTAATACACTTGGAAACTCACACATGAACCTAAACTTTAGAGAACTTTATAAACGTGGAAAGTACCTGTCCAATTTAGCTCACAAAGAGAGACTGTATCTTCACAAATATGAAAAATAACTAGCTTCAGTTACACCCATAACTCTCCAAAATCTAGGAATGTATTTTTATTTATTTTGTGAGAGACAGGGTCTGGCTATGAACCAAGCTGGAGTGTGGTAGCAGGATTATAGCTCACTGCAGCCTCAAACTCCTGGGTTCAAGTGATCTTCCCACCTCAGCCTCCCAGGTAGCTGGGACTACAGGTGTGAGCTACAGCACCTACAAGATCTAGCAATGCCTCTAAATACATAAATAAATCACATACATAAAAAAATCTTGAAGATATAAAACTTCATACTAATTTGAATTAGACGGTAAAAGTCAATCTATAACATTTACTGTTTTTTTAAAAAAGTAAAACTTAGCGTTGCTTAAAACCCTTTTTTTGAAAAAACATAACTCAGACGTGGTCATATGCCCCCAACTCAAAAAGGTATTACCTTCCGGCTACAACTGAACAACAGGTTTAAAGATTTATTTCCCAATGGTTGATACTTGAGTCTAAATGTTCTTCCCAAGAAAATCCATGCCAGAATTATTAGTAATATGATAAAAAGAACAGTTAGTAAGAGACTAGAAAAATGTCTAGAGGCATCTTGCCCACAGAATAACTGTGAACAAGGAGGGGAAAATGGAAACAGAAGACAGAGATTTGTGCATAGAAGTGTCAATCTCCCAACAATCCTCCTTGCTCCATACACAGGTGAGAACCGACCCACAGGAAAAGCAGTTTTGCTCACTTTACAGATCTCCCAAAGAACAGCTCCTCTGGCAACCACCAACATGACTTTCATCCCACGCAAGACAGTGTCTAGTTTGATAAAGATGTAACATATGCAATTGCTTTCTCCCTTAGGGCAATTAACTAGGACAATTACTCTTTATTTTTGGGCAATGGGAGAGAGAGAGATTTGTAAGGAAAGACAATTAGTTCGAACTCAGTGTCTCTCTGCATCACTCCCTCTCCCATCTCCATCTTTCCAGAAAGGCCTCCACACAATTTGGCTACACCAACGAAAAAAGGAGTTGAGGTGGCACTTGAGAAACAATATAATACTTTAAGTCAGGATAATTTCCACCACAGAAAGAATAGGGTACATGTAAGGTCTGAAAACATACTAATTCCACTGGACACAGCAAAATGTTCTGTATTTAAAAAATTAATAACTGTGTTTTTTAAGTCATTAAATTGTTACAAGTTATCTTGATTGAGCAATTATTCATCCCAAGTTTAAGTTTGGTAACAGGCAAGAGATTAAAAAGACCTAATTTTTTTAGGAACCTAAAGCTTGTTCACATGACTGGCAAGGAAGCGACCTTAACAAAAGCAGTCGCTGTCACTCTAGAAGCATCTGCTCCCCCAGAGTGCACCTGTGTGGCTGGTGGAACAAGGCCGGGGCTAACACTGGGAAGTGCCGACAACAGCACCAAAGCAGTGAGTGAGCGCAGCAGGAAAGCAGAGCTGGATGGCGGGGTCAGGAGAGAGAGCACAGACAGGAGAAGGCCGGACGCGGCCTCCGCAGAGGCGCTCCCTGCTAGACTCATGCCAGAGGTGGCTGCACTGGTGAGAGGCAGCGCTGGGCATGGGGCTGGGGAAAGACACAGGAGTGGACAGCAAGGCTCCTCCTACATCCCCGTGTTCTTAACACAACTCCTCTGGGGTAGAGAGATGGCAGAAACCTGGAAAGGTGAGGCCACTTACTAGGCAAGCGGGCCTGGGCCTGCGAGGTGAGCACCAGCCTCTGAGGCAGCGCGCTCTGCCCGGCCGCGTGCGAGGGGGCCTGGGGCTGGGGCGGGGGCTGGCCTGGGGTGGAGGCCTGTGCTGTGGTCTGGGCCCGCAGTTTCGCAGGATGGGCCGGGCTAGCGGCTGTGCTGGAGGCCGAGGCGGGCTGGTGTCGTGGAGCACTGGCGGAAGCCTGAGAGGTCTGAAACGGGGCTGCTGCTGCTGCAATCGATAAGGTTTGTTTGTGCAAAGCTGTTAGAGGTTCTTAATAAAATACAATATTTTAAACCGAATTTTAAAGAAATAAAATAAACATTTCACACTGTCTCTCAAATGAGAAGCCCCCTCTTAAGGAAAAAAAAAAGGAGGGGCCATATAGTTTACAGAGTGAGAGAAACGTAATTTTACATGTCGTCAATTATCTTCACTTTGAGCTACGCGGTACATTTCTCAGAGTAAACAGAAACTGTTAGAAGTCAGCCCAACCAAACATTAGTATCAATTAGAAACTATTTCCTAAACACACAAAAAAAACATCAACAGAGCTTCCACTCATATTTCTATACAGAACGCTGGCAACAATGCAGGTCTTCTCATTTATTTTTAGCTCAGAAAACCCAATGGACATGGTGTGGAGGGCCCCTTTGGCCACGTGGTGAAATACTACTTTTAACTATTTTGATGACCTTTTCTACACTATCCTTCCTCAAAAGAATAATCAAGTTCAAGTGACAGCACAAAATACAATATGAGCAGACGTTCTCAGGAGTCTCCTAGACGACTGCACGCATGCGCCTCTTGTCAACAGAAACAGCCTGCCCAGTGGCTGTCAGTATCAGATCAACACTTATTAACCTAGGAGTGAAATTTCTTCAATAGGGAAAACATCCATTACCAGCCATCAAAAAGTCTAAAACTCATCAAGAACTCAACAAGGCACCTTCAGAGAGCCAGCAGGTGGTGCCTATTCCCACTTGGGGACGATTACCACGTCCAGAGGCGCAAGAAGAAAGTGCCATGAACTTGTCCCACAAAAACCTCCACAAGGCGGAGAGCAGACAACTACGTGAAGTCTACCTTTTGCCTCCGGATTGGCAGAGAATGTGGCGATGGGCGGCCGTCCTCGAAGCGGGCCCTGTGGAGCAGCAGAGGCCGTGGTGGGGGCTGCCGTCCGGGGCGGGTGAGTGCTGGGGAAAGCCACGGTGCGACCCTCGGGCTTCTGGCCGTACTGCACAGGCTGAAACAACCTAGATGCCCGTTGTTCCAGGCAAGAAGACACAGAGCATCAGACCACAGAAAGAACAGGCCACCTCAAGGAGCCGGGGTTCACCGCTGCCCACAGGAAGCCAGCTCAGGGGCCAGCACCCAGAGTGCAGTTTACAGAGGGAAGGGAAAGACGCCTAAGTACTGCCCTAGGTAAGCTCCCCCCCAAGCCCGGTAGCAGTGGCTAAGAAG
Organism: Chlorocebus sabaeus; assembly: GCF_047675955.1. Lineage (NCBI taxonomy): Eukaryota > Metazoa > Chordata > Mammalia > Primates > Cercopithecidae > Chlorocebus > Chlorocebus sabaeus. The sequence goes on along the minus strand of NC_132914.1, from coordinate 129,258,523 downwards.
ACTTAAGTACACCAAAGTGGTATGTTACATCTGCCCAGATTCCTGGGAATACAAGGATGAAAGCTGTTTTAACTTTCACAATCGTATCAATGTAGATTAGAAAACAACACATCTATTATAGCACAAGGGCTAAGGGGAGTGAGAAGAAACATCAACTTGACAAAAGTCTGATCAAGTGGCCGTACAAGTGATGGTTCACTGTTGCCTCAAACTCCTGGCTTCAAGCAATCCTGCCTCAGTCTCTAAGTAGCTAGGAATACGGGTATGCACCACCACGCCTGGATTGTATTTTTTTTTTTTTTTGAGAGATAGGGTCTCACTATGTTGCCCAGGCTGGTCTCCAACTCCTGGGCTCAAGCGATCCTGCCACCTTGGCTTCCCAAAGCATTGGGATTACAGGCATGAGCCACGGTGCCCACTTTAAGCTGGGAACTATACTGGCCATTTTCAAAACCCCTATACAACGTAACAGGCAGAGATGGCCATCAAAAGTCATTTTTAGGCCGGGCGTGTGGTCTCACACCTGTAATTCTAGCACTTTGGGGGACTGAGGCAGGAGGATTCCTTGAGCCCAAGAGTTCAAGACCAGACCGGCAACAGAGTGAGACCCCTGTCTCTATTAAAAACTTTTATAAACTTTTTTGTAAAAGGCCATTTTAAAAACACAGACTAGTACCCACTAGAATGGGTGCTGTTCATTTAACTGAGGGCTGCAGGCTCCCTGAGGAGCAGCCTGCTGGGTCGTGGCTCCTCAAGCTAAGCAGAAACCTCTGGTACTGACGAGGGGAGGGTGATCCACTCAAAGTCCCAGTGAAGCCAAGGACAGAAGTGCCAACAAGAAAGACTTGTCTGCAGAACTGGCCCCTCATCTCTGAACGCCTCTCTCCTCTCCTTTCCTTTTTAACCCAAGCACAGGATTTGGGATACTTCCAATTGCTAGATTTAGACTATGAGTCATTTATATCTTGTTTTAATCATCTAACGTGTCTGTCCCTCCCAGCCTCACGGCATTGGCAAAAGCATCACTTCAGAATCATTCACATGTCACTTGTAAGACAATGACATCACGGTGGGGGTGGAGCCCTCTGCCTGCCACACTCACGACACGTGTGGTCCGGCCACACCAGCCTCCACCACAGGAGGCACCAGGTTAAATGCAGCCCTGATACCCACCCTACCCTGAAACTGCCACAAAGACGATCAAGGAGGTTGCTGCTCAGGGAGGCAAGTAGTTGCACTGCACCACACAGCCTAAAAGGCATCTGCACAGCCACACGTACCACAGCCAAGGACATCAGCAAGGTCCCAAGAGCAGCAGGTAACCCAAGTACATTAGCAGCCTTTCTTTCACCACGCACAGACCCGGGTCAGCTGCAGGGACCCTGGGAGCCGACCCTCCCTGCTGCCTCTGGGTCGCACGCACCTGCTGGCCTTCAGCTTTGCTGCTGCTGGTCGGGCTGCTGGGGCTGCTGAAATGGAGATTTCTTCCATGAGTTTCCGTGGTATCTTTTTCTTAGACAGCAATTCTGCCTCGTGACGAGTGATTTTATTTTCTAAGCCGATGAGATCAAACATAGAAAGATCTGTTTCCTAGAAAGAAAAAGAAAAAAAGTCTTGCTGCATGAAGTGGCATAAAAAGCACCTAAGAATCAAAACTGATTTCTATGGCAGGGCCCTAACGTGGGCATCCAGACGCGCCCCCTCTAACGGTCGCTCGGCAAGCAGACCCTCCTCCACGCCAACACACAGGTGCTGTCATGCCCTTGGTGAAGTACTAAGGATGCACCGTGCATGCTCAGCTGCTTCTCACAGTCCACAATCCACACAACACCAAGAAAGTCTGCCCTCAGCATCTCTGCACCCTGCGAGCCCGCCTCCCTCAGGTAAACTTCCGGAGGCGGAACACTCCGGCAAGGGGTGGCAAGCCATCAGTGCTGCTAGACAGTGCCATGTATCACAGAGCTGCAATTGCAATTGCAGAAGAAGAGCTGGTTGAGAACCATTTCCAAGAATGGTTTTATCTATAATGTGCCTGGAAAAGACATCCAACAGTGATTCCGCTTTCTGGATCCTCCACTTACCCTCCAGAAATCTCTCTCCAGTGCCTTCAGGATTAGAGATGCAGACGGATATTCCAGGGGCCCCGCCACATAGGAAGAGCCTGGGTGCCGGGGCTCGACGAGCCCAGGGTGATTGCAGATGCGCTGCAGCCGCACGAGGATGCTCAGGACATTGACAAAGTGCCCGCTCTTCAAGGCCTCCTGAGTGCTGCCCGTGGAGGAAGAAGCATGAAGCATTCAATCCAAATGGCACATGGACATATTCCCACCCTCACGATCAACTGTCTCAACTCCAGAAAGGTGGACAGAAGAAGATTTTTCTAGGTCCGTTTACTGAGTTAGAGAGAGTGGCCATTCAAGACCACGTCCCAGGCAGGGCCTTCTGCACTTGCTCGCCATCCCCGTTTAGAGTGACACCGCCCCACCAGAGCTGACCAGAGACAGCCACTCCAGTTCATTCTTCATTCACAATCATAGCGAATGCTCTCAAAGAGACGTGAGGGGCAACCGAGGGGGATGAGCAAAGTGAGGGGCAGGGTGAGCGCAGCAGAGCAAAGCCCCTCACACAACTGCTTGGCAGCTCTGACACCTGGTCCTGCACTGGCCCTGCAGGCGGTGCGCAGGGGTAGACAAGGGCCCAGGTCCCTGCCCTGTGCGTCTTACCACCCAGTGAAGGGGGCAGACAGAAGGACCTACAACGCACACTGGGACCAGGGCTGGGTAGGAAATGGGACCGTGGTAGGGAGTAGCCCTCTGGCGTGAGCACAAAGCACCAGGCAGCCTGAGGGAGGAAACCAGGGTGACAGTGACGACAGGTAACTGGTCTGGAGAGAGATGGCAGACTCATGGGAAGAGAAGGGAGGAGAGAGCAATGGCAAATTTCCAACCCAAACAACTGGGTTGATGGTGGCGCACACCCTAAAACGGGAACACCAGGGAGGGAGCCAGGCTTGGGAAAACACGAACTCAGTTCTGCCATGCTGGATGTGAGGAGCTCAAGGGTCAGCTCAAGCGCAGGTGACAGAAACCACCATGACATCAGCACAGAACCCAACCAGGGCCGGCACGGAGGCTCACGCCTGCAATCCCAGCACTTTGGGAGGCCAAGGTTGACAGCAGCACGCACCACAGAACCCAACTAGGGCCGGCGTGGTGGCTCGCCTGCAATCCCAGCACTTTGGGAGGCCAAGGTGGGCGGATCACTAGAGGTCAAGGGTTCGAGACCAGCATGGCCAACATAGTAAAACTCCGTCTCTACTAAAAATGCAAAAAAAAATTAGCCAGGTGTGGTGGCGCATGCCTGTAATCCCAGCAACTCGAGAGGCTGAGGCAGGAGAATCACCTGAACCTGGGAGGCAGAGGTTGCAGTGAGCTCAGATCGTGCCACTGAACTTCAGCCTAGGTGACAAGAGTGAGACTCTATCTCAAGAAAAATTTTTAACAAAACAAAACAAAACAAAAAAACGAAAAACAAAAACCCAAGCAGGAGGGCTCCACAGGGGAGCCGATGCCTGGAGTCTTGAGTCCCCACACAGCTAGGCGCATGAGAAGCACATTGCATAGGGGCTGAGAAATGAGTGGAGACCGAAAAATGGAGACAAGCATCGGGAGAGCTCCTGCGAGCCTGGCTCTGGAGAGCAGCGGTGGGAAGGAAAAGAGGCCAGGGAAGGACTTACATGCACAACGGCCGGGGCACAGCACGTGCTTCAAAAAGAATGGCTGAGAAGATGGATGATTCCGGAGAAGGGATGGAACTTAAAGCCCACATGGACGGGCTGATAACAGAAAGGCAACTCGCCCTGGCTAACAGGAACCAGGAGAGGCCAGCACAAGTGCAGGGTGGTCTGGGCAGGTAGGGAGTCTGGTCTGGCAGCTCTGGAGCTCACGGTACAGAAACATGGGCGCTGCCCTCACGGCAGCGGGTGTGGCACGGTCCCTGCAAGAGGGAGGAGCTGACCAGGACAGGACGCTCCTGGACCACCCGAGGATCCCGTTGAGCACCGGACAGCGCCCCAAACACTTGATTACCAGGTGCTCTAGGGGGGCGAGGCGTGCGCACACCTAATGCACTACAGCTTGATTTCAAGGAAAGAAAGAGGAAAACGTGCATGAGGAGTCCAAGTGCCCTCCTGCCATTCCGCCCGGGGAGCAGATGCCACACAGCCAGCCTGAGCCCAGCAGAAGAAGACATGCTTTCCCCCTACAGGTCCCAGGGCCACCAGCCTCTCACACCTCAGACAACACTGCAACCCTGAAGGCAAACCACCATGTTGCATGGGCACAACCCCAGAAGGGCAATGGGTCAGACTCCCTGAGATGGTCCCTGTACGCAGGGCGTGGTCAACGTGACTTCCCTGACACGCTGGCGCCCAAACCCTGCATACGTTGTGAGCCCTCTCCACTCAAACGACAACTAGTGTGTTACCAGCTGGCATAGGCTGATTTCAGTATTCTACTGAAAAATCTGACACCAGAGCTTCAGCAATGTGGTAAAGCGTTTTCTGTCCACGCATACAAAGTTTCTACAATGCCTGGAGAGTCTCGCCACTAACGGCGTGGAGTGAGGTGCTGCTCCACTGCCCTGCCTCTTGGAGAAAGGACGGTTGTACTGTGTCATTTGTGAATTTGAGAAATTCCACAGTCACCATGCACACTTACTTTCCTTCCTGAAATCTTCACTCACCAGGTTTAAGCTGCATTCACAGTCACCCTCCTCTCAAGGGTGCCCAGGCGCCACGTGCACATGCACAGAACCCTGGCAAGCCCCTGAGTGCATGCCCTCCGGCTGCAGAGCAGAGGATGAGGCACAGAGAGGGAGACCCAGGACGGGGGGTGGGGGGGGTGTGTGTGTGGCTAACATGGGCTCACCCCTAGTCTCCGCAAACCACAGTCTGCTGTGCCCATGGCCACGGAGTGCACTCACACGATCGCCTGGCATCTGCTCCCCCACAGCACCTCACCAGGGTCCCCATGTCGTCTCCCCACAAGGAGGGGAGCACATGAGCACATGGCTGGTGGAGGAGTGGGGTCGCTGATCCAGTGTGTCTGACTGTGGCCTGTGAGGGACACTGAGGTGGCATGGGGTAGGGGGTAACCCTGCAGCACTGCCTCATGGCCACACCCCCAGCAGAGACTGAGTTGTGATGACTAAGCACAGATAAATTTCAAATCCTCCAAAACTTGACTTCCAGGGTTTTTTGTGTTTCTTTCATTTAAACTCAGAAAACTGGAAAGCCAGACAGATCAAAACCAGGCACATCTGACGACCTCAGAGGATCAAAGGGGGGCCCCACACTGTGTCAACTCCAGGGGCACAGCTTCCAGCACCAGCACGTCCCTGCCAGAGGCACAGCAGCCAGCCATCACATGGTGTGCGCTGAATGGCGCATTCCACCCCATGCAACACCCCGCTCACTGCGCCGCAGACAGCAGCGTGCCACCTCCTGTGGGCCACAGCTGACCCAAGTTCTGGGGCCTCCAGGCTGGCTGTGGGAAGACGAGCTGCTCAATCATCGTCTCTCCCAGATGAATGGAAACTAAAATGCCCACAGAATTCTCTGGGCAACACAGACAGCAGCACCAGGACACCACCCTACACATGGCGGCTACACAGGAGTGGGGCTTCTGAGACAGGAAGTACAGCAGGGCCAGCATGAGCCTGAAACACCTGAGGCTGCAGAGTCTGCTGCCCCCAAGAGGGCACCTCGGCCTCCAGCTCCAGACACCCAATCCTTATGGAAAGGAGCTTTCTGCTGAGGCCACAGAAAGGGCCTCTGTCCCTCACAGGCAGGGACACCGAAGGGGGCACATGCCCAGAGTCCACACTCACCCGGGTTGTAGGATAACATCCTCGTATAAGGCTTTTTGTCGGTTAGAAAGGCGACACTTCAAAACATGCTCATATTTCTTTGTCAGTTGCTTTTCCACATCTCTCTTAGTTCTCCTCAAAATAAATGGCTGTGTCACCTGAAAATAAAAAACTGTTTACTGTTTTCTTTCCAAAAATGCTGCTGTAACACATTTACAATGAGGCATACACATGTTTAATCACTGAGCTGAAATGGCAGAGCCCAACCTACCCTGTGTAACCTTATGACCACCTTATGGTAGTAATCCTGGCTCTCTTCACTGGGGGCCCTCAGAGGGGAGCTCAGGTAGGGTCTGGAGATCCCTGGGACCAGGAAGTGCACCATGGTCCAGAGCTCCAGGAAGGTATTGTGCAGCGGCGAGTCGATCAGAAGCAGGCGTTGTTGGCTGCAAACAGGACAAGAGACAACACTGGAATTCTCCAGCCACGGGGCTGGATGCAGCAGCGTCTTCTCCGACAATGTGTGAGAAAAGGGACAGTTAATTTGACACTGTGAATGTCAACGTGCACATGACTGAAAAGGGGGGCTGCATTGACCCAGCTCTGGGGCTTTCTGGCCCACATGCTGGGATGAAGATGAAAAGCAATTCTCTAGCTCAAAGGCCATTTTTTGTGTCTGTAATTATGCAGATTTCTTCAAGAGAACCTTTTACATCAACAGCAAAGAACACTCAATGACAAGCACGGAACACACAGACCTCTGCAGGGTGAAAACCGCTTCCCAGTGCCTCTCGGTCATGCCTTTCACACGCTGCATCTCATCAATGATCAGACACTTCCAGCGCACTCGTGTGAAGGCGGTGAAGCCCCGGAAGAACTGCGTGTAGGACGTGATGCAGACGTGGAAGCTGTTGGGTTCGGCCCACTCCTGCAGCACAGAGAGGATGGCTCAGTGCCTTCGCACCCCACGGTCTTCCAAAACCACCTTGAGGACACACGCTTCCCAAAGCTCTCCACCCAGTGACTCCGTTCCCACCTATAATTCTACTCGCTTTTTTAAATAACTTGCTATTACCGCACAGAAAATGGCTGCGTTTATGTTTTTATCTCTTCCTCTAGGGGTCTAAAGCAGTTTCGTTGACAAATTAAGAAGCTATTCTGCAGGCGCTGACAATTACCATTTGGAAAATACTGAGATTATAGCAGAGGATCCTGAAGCAGGGCGAGCTCTTCTAGTATCTAATCAAAACAAGGGGAAGTGTGCTCAGAAAAATAAGAGATGTCAACATCTGTATTGCAACTGACTGCATTATATGCTTTCTAAAAACAAACTAAAAGCCAGACACAGAACTATGGCTTGAATGTGTTCCCTCCAAAATTCATGTTGAAATCTAACGCCCATGGTGGTAGTATTAACAAGTGGACACTTCCCTGCTCTCAAGGATGAACTTGTGCAGTATGAAACGGCTGGAGGGAACCAGCTTGGAGCCTTTTGCCCTTCCATCCCTTCCGCCATGTGCCCTCCAAAACATGCAGCAGCAAGGCCCTATCTGGGAAGCGGAAACCAGGCCCTCACCAGACACTAAATCTGCTGGCATCTGGATCTTGGACTTCACAGCCTCCAGAACTGTGAGAAATAAATGTCTATACTTACAAATTACCCAGTCTGTGACATTTTGTAATAACATCAAAAACAGACTAAAATAGTAAAAAAGAAAATACTACTGAAAGCTCACTTTTTCAGTAAACACTACTCAACACAATGTCGTCTAATGGTCCAAAATGTTCTACTCAATGGAAAGCTGTGATGAATCTACCTTTAGCGACCTTGTACTAGAAACTATAGGGCAGAGAAAAATTTTTAATAAGTTAAAATTTGTTGCAGAAACGTTATCTATTAGGCACGTTGTGCAAATGTTTCTATGGGTTTTAAATTCAGATCTGGGGGCACCCAGCTTCTCCTCTGTGCCTGTGGAAGTCAGCAGGGCCTCCAGGGAAAAGTGCCGCACTGCCCCAGAGAAGACCATTTCCGGAGGAAACTGCCCCACTTTCTGGGCAATGACACTGAGCTCTGTGCACATCTGGGCCTGCGAGGGTGTGGCCCTTCTCGCAGGGAACGGCCAGGCCGAGGCGGTACTGTCTATGCTTTCGAGGGGAACAACATAAAGGTTTGTTAACTCATGAATGAGTGATTTTTAATAATTACATTAGTAAGCATGTCTTCACATTTTTTAATGTGTCTTTTATAAAAATTAAGATGGCTTTCTGTTCAGCTTTATTTTATGTTTAAAAAAAAAATACCTGTCTCTTTGCTTTGAGTTCTCTGTGGCTGCCAATATATGAGAGGATTTTGAGCCCGGGACACCAACGTTTCAATTCAAGCTCCCACTTGAGTATATTACAACTTCTCACAACAACAAGATGGGGGCCCCAATTACCTACAAAGGAAAAAACAGAATTTTCCACGTCAAAGTATCTGTCATGTCCAGGCACCTAGCACTGTGTCTGACCAGAGACGCTTCCTCAGTATGAGTACGTGTGACATGAACCACCACACGACTGAGGCAGACTTGGGGGGAACAAGTGCATTCGTCTGGAGCCAGCACACCGCCCAGAAGCTGCTCCTTGGTCCCCAGGGTGCTGCTGCACAAGCAGCAAGCCTGGCTCAGAGGAGACCTCAGTAGACACACATTGAATGAACAGTCCCAAGAACACCCTGGTGTTCATTCAAACCACTCTTGAGCTCCTCCAAGAGACCGGAGGAACAAGCGACACTTAGAAAGTAGACTCACAGACAAAGAGAGCCCCAGACCCTGCTCAAGTCCTTCCCATAAGCCAGGCGACCATGCAGCAGGCGTCTAAATTGTGTTTTGTCAGCCAAGGGCTTGTGCCCATCACTGCTTCCCAAGCTTTAGTGAGGGCACATCCAAACCATCCTAAAATACATTGTTTCAAATTTCCTTCTTCAGAAAACTATGATTTTTTTTTTTAAGATGGAGTTTTGCTCTTGTCACCCAGGCTGGAGTCCAACGGCACAATCTCGGCTCACTGCAACCTCTGCCTCCCAGGTTCAAGTGATTCTCCTACCTCAGCCTCCTGTGTAACTGGGATTAGAAGCACACGCCACCATGCCCAGCTAATTTTCGTATTTTTAGTAGAGATGGGTTGTCACCATGTTGGCCAGGCTGGTCTCAAACTCCTGACCTCAGGTGACCCGCCTGCCTTGACCTCCCAAAGTGCTGGGATTAGAGGCAAGAGCCACTGAGCCTGGCGAGAAAACTAAGGTTTTTAAAGATTATTAGAGGAATACATACGAATTTCAACTTCTGTGCTATAAATGAAACATAAACCAAGTTACAAGACAGACTTAGTAGACTTTAAACAAGTATTTACAACACATCCATCTACAGCCATTACTGCTAATATGCAAAGCATTCCTGCTGATCCTGGAAAAGAACCACCCAATAGAAAAATAAACAAAGGATATGAACAGAAGTGTCACAAAGAAAAAAATATAACAGGACAATAAACTCTTTAAAAGACATAACCAGCTGGGCACGGGGGCTCACGTCTGTAATCACAGCACTTTCAGAGGCTGAGGCAGGCAGATCACAAGGTCAGGAATTCAAGACCAGCCTGACCAATACGGTGAAACCCCGTCTCTACTAAAAATACAAAAATTAGCTGCGCATGGTGGTGTGCGCCTGTAATCCCAGATACTCAGGAGGCTGAGGCAGGAGAATCGCTTGAACCTGGAAGGCGGAGGTTGCAGTGAGCTGAGATCATGCCACTGCAATTCATCCAGCCTGGGCAACAGAGCAAAACTCCACCTCAAAAAAAAAAAAAAGACACAACCCAAGGAGTAAGTAAACACAAATCAAATCCAGATGGTATTTTAACCCCCAGTAAAAAACAAGATTAAAAAAAAAAGAAGAAGAAAAGAAAAGCTGGCTAGGCACAGTGGCTCACAGCTGTAATCTCTGTAATCCCAGCACTTTGGGAAGCCAAGACAATCTCTGTAATCCCAGCACTTTGGGAAGCCAAGACAGGAGGATCTTTTGAGGCCAGGAGTTCGAGACCAGCCTGGGTAACATAGTAAGACCTCATCTCTCCAAAAAAAAAAAAAAAAAAAAAAATTGGCCAGATATGGTGGCATACACCTGTATTCCCAGCTACTTGGGAAGCTGAGGCAGGAGGATCGATCACTTGAGCCCAGGAGGCTGAGGTTGCAGTGAGCCAGGATCACACCACTGCTCTCCAGCCTGGGCAGACACCTGTACCAGCACCTGCACTGATGCAGACCACACACTAAGGCAAAGCCACATCAGCTCCAGTGCTTGCTAGGCCTCTATCGTGGTTGACTCCAATCTTTCTATACTCATCCCCCACCGTCCCCTCACACCCCCTTGCCCTCACACTAGCCTTGGTGGTGTTCCTGGATGTCAGCTGCATTTGTAGCCTCCACCCCCAGGGCCCCATCTCCCTGAGACCTTGCCCCAGCTGGCCAGGATCCTGTCACTATGCTGGGTCATCAGTCCATTTCAAGGTTCATCTGTACCAGTGTGGGGTTCCTGAAAGCAGGGCTGCACCCTCAGGACCTAGAAAAGTGCCTGGGGTCTGTGACAGCCACCACGTAAGGAGCAGATGAATGAATGCTGAATGATTCACTCATCTGTTCAACTGACCAAATACAATCCCCTAGTTTTAGAAGCACAGGGTACTTTCAGGCTGGGCATGATGGCTCATGCCTGTAATCCCACCACTTGGGGCAGCCAAGGCAGGCAGACTGCTTGAGCCCAGGACTTCAAGACCAACCTGGCAACATGGCAAAACCCTATCTCTATCAAGAATACAAAAATTAGCCAGTTTTTTGTTCAGTCACAGTGATCTTCCTCCTTAGGAGGCTCAGGTGGGAGGATGACTTGCGTCTGGGAAGTCAGGGCTGCAGTGAGCCCTGATCATGCCACTGCAATCCAGCCTGGGCAACAGTGCCTTAAAAAAAAAAAAAAAGAAAAAAGAGTCAGGCACGGTGGCTCAAGCCTGTAATTCCAGCACTCTGGGAGGCTGAGGTTGGTGGATCATTTGAACTCAGGAGTCCCAGACCAGCCTGGGCAACATGATGAAACCCTGTCTCTACCAAAAATTTTTTAAAAAATTAGCCGGGCATGGTGGCAAGTGCTTGTAGTCCCAGCTACTTGGGAGGCTGAGGCAGGAGAATCGCTTGAACCCAGGAGGCGGAGGTTGCAGTGAGCTGAGATCATGCCATTACACCCCAGCCTGGGCAACGAGAGTGAAACTCCATCTCAAAAAAAACAAAAAACAAAACCCTCTCTGGAGCTGAAGGGACCCTCAGCCCTGCCTCTCTCTCCTTAAACTACTTGGACTGAGACCCCCACTGCAAGCCCACTGTGCTCCATTTCTTTTCACACAGCCTTCAGTCAGAGCACCCATGGGGTCATCACTTCCCTAAGCTGACCCTCCTAATTTAAACACGTCCAACTTTTTTTTTTTTGAGACAGAGTCTCGCTCTGTCACCCAGGCTGGAGTGCAGGCTGGAGTGGCTCATTGCAAGCTCTGCCTCCCGGGTTCACGTCATTCTCCTGCCTCAGCCTCCCAAGTAGCTGCGACTACAGGCACCCGCCACCTTGCGCGGCTAGTTTTTTGTATTTTTAGTAGAGACGGGGTTCCACCTTGTTAGCCAGGATGGTCTCAATCTCCTGACCTCATGATCCGCCCCCCTCGGCCTCCCAAAGTGCTGGGATTACAGGCTTGAGCCACCGCGCCCGGCCCATCTTTACTTTCAAAGCTCAAATATGAAGATGAGGCCACGTCCCCTCTTCTCTGCAGGAATAGCAAAGCCTGCTTTAAGTCTGGAACATATAGTGGGAACCACATTGCAAGATGTTTACTGAACATTTCTCTTACAAGAGCAAGAACAGTGAAATCTTGTCCTGTGTTAGAGACACAAGTCACACCTTCTTCTGCAGCTAGGCACAGAGCAGGAGACTAAGGTGGGCACCTGACCTAAAAGCCAAGAGAGGAAGGGCAGTGAACAGGGAGCTGACTCTAAAGACTGGAAAGGAGGCCAGAGGGGGCCTACACAAGCTGGATGCCAGTCAGAAGTGTCAAGAGGATGAAGAACCAGGTGGGGCTGCCATGCAGAGGCTGAGCCCCCACAGGGTACCCAGGCCCATTCCCTAAGGAACTCGAGCAGTGGATCAGAAACGCTGCCCCACTGACAGGTGAAATCCAGCAAGAGAGACAAGAGGAGGTGTGCACATAGTAACACGAAAAGGATACAGTGAGCCAGGATGCGTGCCACAAACCACCCCACACAGTTGAGAGCCCTACAGTGGGGTTCGTGCCAGTCTAGAAGCAGCAAGGAAAGTGGACCACCTGCTCTGCTGCCCACACACTGCACGGTGACCTGACCCTGGAGTCACAAGGTTCAGTCACAGCCTGATGAGTTTCTGCATTGTATTAGATTTTCACTAATAGTTACTGGATGTTAACTGTGAACTAGTTTTTTATTCATTCATATAATGAATACCTCTGAGCCTCAATTTGCTCAGGTCAAAGGACAGAAGCAAAGAAGTAGATAAGATGGCCAAGTTCCCACACTCCCATCAAACACACTGGCCTACGGTAAGTCTTAGCAAATAGGTATTGTTCAAAAAACTAGCAAACTCTTACCTTCGTTACAAGCTAGGTGGGCAAAAAAAGCAATGATCTGCACTGTTTTACCCAGTCCAGCTTCATCTGCCAATATGCCATTGAGATTCTTCCTGTAGAGCTTGGCCAGCCAGTCCAGGCCAATCTTCTGATAATCTCTGAGAGCCCCGTACAATAGAGGCGGAGCATTAAACTTGACCTGCAGCGATGAACAGATCAAAGAGTGGCTGCTGGTCAAAACAATCACCAAACTTTTTCTAAAAACTGAAACCAAAGTCACACTATAAACCGATTAGAAAGTCACAAAAATGATCTACAGAAAACAGGAAGAGGAAGAATTGCTTCTTTTGGAGACCAAGTCTCGCTATGTCACCCAAGCTGGTCTTCAACACCTGAACATCTGGGCTGAAGCAATCCTCCTGCCTCATCCTCCTGAGTAGCTGGGACTACGGGAACATGAAGAATTGCTTTTTCTGACAACTCTGTAGTTGGGATAGAGCACTTCACTGGGAAGAGGAAAAGCTTTTCTCATGGCTAAGCTATGTGCTCTGTCTCTCAAAGGCCCATCCCACACTTGAAAAGCTCAGCGCCTCACCGAGGTTGTGACCCGAGCACTGCCCTTGGGCAGGATGGCTTCAGCCACTGCAGTGACGTCCGCAATGTCCTTGGCATTTGGCTTCCCGACATTCATCCTCTCGGCAGCTTTGAACTGATCCATGATGAAAAGTGAGTCAATGAGAACCAAGTCCTTGCGACTCTCCCTGTCGCCTGGACGGTCATCCGCATCTGTAACGACAATAAAACAGAGAAGTGGGGGCTGCTGAGAGGCCTTTATAAATCTGAACCTTTTTTTAAAACAGGAAAAAGTTTATAGAGTCCAACTACTTCAAATACAGAATTAGGCAATAACTTTTTACTTGGAATCCAAAATATCTAACAATGCTATCTGGATAAATGGGCGAGAACTCTTATGAAACTATCAAACCAAGGACCACTCCGGAAAGCCCTCCAAGAGTATAATCTGCCCCAAGTAGTCTGGCATTTTGGAAAATGTCTCCATAGCAATCAGGAGCTGGTATCACAGAGAGATACATGTAGGCGTTTCAGGGTTTAGGGATCTCCCCTCTATCACCAAGAAATAAAAAAGCAGAATGCTTTCCCAAATGTGGGAAACCGGGAGGAGACCAAACCTGCCCCTCCTTCCTCTGGTCCTGCTGGCAGTGTGGGGTCGGGAAAGGCCTGAGCTTCCCAGGGCTCCTGTGGGCCCCTCCCCAACTTCTACGCAGGAGTCTAACTGTCCCAAGAACTGGAAGGAGAGCAGTGAAGGCAGACTTTTTCTGGTATGCTCTGTGCATCTGTTTACAAAGTCTAATAAGTAAAATAAACTACTCAAAACTGATGTGTTAAACAAACACAGCACAGCCTGAATAAACATGCTATCTAGGTCCATAAAACAATGATGTTTATAAATCTAGAGAAAAATATTTTACACCCTTCACAACATGATCAAGCGTCCCAATAGCTGTGTCAGGTTAATAAAAGCACAGAATGTAACAAAATTCTATTCAACATAAAGATACTTATTACATATTTCTAATTTTTTATTTTATCAAACTAAAAGAAATTTTCTAAATCTTGTTTGAAGTCTTTGTCTGTAAGTATTCCGGCTTCTGCTTTTAACCCTGAATTCTTCCAAAGGCTGGTAGCGCACCTTCCTCTCCACTCGTGTCCTCCCCATCAGGCTTCGGCCGGGGCCACTGAGAACTCGGCAGGAAGGCGCCTTCGTACAGCTTCATCAGGTCCAGGAGGGGCAGCTCAGCTGCAGAGGGTTGAGGGCACAAGGGCTGTTACTTTATAACAACTGTCATTTGAATTGGGAAGGAGCAGCAGCCAGGAGAACCACAGTAAGAAGGGCAAGGGGCTTCCTCTCACATGTATTCCTTTTTCCGGCTTTAGATCACTCCTTGGAAAAAGATTACAATGTCTAAAAGCACACTTGTTTTTTCTAAAAACTAAAATGGTTGCCCATTACTGATAAAAGGTGTAAACTATTTTGTTGGGGCGTGCAAGGGGAATCATGAGAAATTACTCAGTAGGCGCAACACACGTTTGGGTCATGACATACCAGAGACCCAGACTTCACCACTACACAGTACAGCCAGGGAACAGCACTGAACTTGCACCCCTGAAATTTATGCAAATTTAAAAATGTATAAAATATTTTCTCTATAAAGATGAGAATCTTTGAAAGAAACTCAACCGTATTCACAAAAGATTTAAAATACCTGAAACAGTCTAAATGAACAGTAACAGTATAGATGAATAAATTAAAATGTAAAAAATGAACATTACTGATAGGAAATAACTGATGAAGATGATATATAAAAATATAAAACATCAAAGTAAAAAATAAAAGCAAAAATGTTAAAAAGTATGATAAAACATAGTTAGGCTTTTTTAAAAAAACACTCACCCTAATTGCTTAAAAAAAATACCACACATTAAATCCCCAATCACAATGGGCAAAGGATATGAAGCTGTTACATACACAAAAGTATAAAGGGTAATGAAATACTTTTTAATTGATCATCCCTGGAAATCAGTGCACAATTTGTTTAGTATAGAATTATCAACCACCTTAAAATCATAACACTGGGAAACTGTTATGAATTAGGTACTCTCACTTGCTGCTGATAATGGCGTAAACTGGCTGGATTTTTCTGGAAATCAACACGGAAAGCTGAAGGGCTTTGGAATCCAATGCCCTCAACCCGGTCGTTTCCCCCTTTAGTGAGTCTATCCATAGGAATGAGAAATGTGAACCCAGATTTCTGTTCAAAGAATGTTCACACAGTGGTAGATCTAACAGGGGAAAACACTTTAGTTGGGTTGTGTACTTGTGATATGTGAGCTTGTCTGCATCTATATTTTATGTCAAATAAGGACTGTTGAGTCAAAACAACAAATGCCATGGACAAGTACCCTACAAGGACCACGTTAAAGGCACTGCCCATTTGGGACTAGCAAAACACCCTTTGAATTCATTTGCTCAGGATGTTAAACATTCGCCACACTGGCTTGATGGACATAGACGTAACGGAGCCCAGTGAAAGTAAGTGTTGGCTGTGGAATCCAGGTGGTGTGTCCATGGTGTTCCTAACAAGGTTCTTCACCTTTCCTGTCTGTCTGATGCTTCCAGAGCAAAATGCTGGGCTGCACCACTATAGCATATGACGCTACATATAAGTAGGAAAAACAAGCCAAACAACCGAAAACTTCCAATAACAAGAGAATTCTGTAAGGTGTCTCAGAACAAACAATACACAGAAATCAGCCTCCACATAGATAAATGAGTTAGAAAATGCAATAGAAGGAAAAAAAACTCATTTAGACAGAAAATTAAATACAGTTGTCCCTCAGAATCCTTGAGGAGTTGGTTCCAAGGACCCTTGGATACCACAATCCAAGGATGCTCAAGTCCCTTATATAATGTATATTTGCACGTAACCTATACACATCCTCTCATATATTTTAAATCATCTCTAGGTTACTTATAATACCTAATACAATGTGAATGCTATGTAAATAGTTGTTACACTATTTTTTTTGTATCTTTTTTGTAATCGTTGTGCTGTTATTTTGGCTTATATGGTTTGGGGATTTTTCTGGTTGGCTGTTTGGTTTGTTTTTATTTGTTTGTTGTTTTAGAAATGGGGTCTTACTATGTTGCCCAGGCTGAACTTGAACTCCTGGGCTCAAGTGATCGTCCTGCCTCAGTCTCCCAAGTAGCCAGGATTACAGGTGTGAGCCGCACCACACCCAGCTGTATTATTATTTTTTACTGTTTTGCTTTGTTTTGTTTTTGGTAAATATTTTCTATCTGTAGTTGATCAAATTCATGGATCTGAAACCATGGATATGAAGAGCTAAGTATACTTAGAATTAAACTTTCAAAAATGCACCACATCTCTGTGAAGAAAGCTCTCACAAGCTCCTGAAGACCATGAAAGAAGCCTTGACCCGACGAGAGGCTCTGTTCATGGATTCAGCTCGACACCATGAAGACAACGGGATGCCCGAGAACCCACCTCCTGCAGTTTACTCCTGGCCTCTCCCACACTGACCTGGCCTGACCGATGTGACCACCATCCAGGAGAATGACAGCTTGTGACTTCCAAGACTCAGTTAAAAAGATACTACAGTGTCTATCCTGCTCCCACACGGACACTTGCTCTGAGACACCAGCCCCAGGTCAGGAGGACACTAAACCTGCCCTCAGCATGCAACAGAGCTCATCAGCTGGCAGAATGAACCAGCCTGGAATGGCATCCTCCAGCCTGCCGCATCAAGCCTTCTGAAAACCATCTTCACAGGAGACCTACGCCACAACCACCCAGCAAGGCTGCTCCCAAACTCTGCCCCAGAGAGAGTACACAGTGTACAGCGCTGATTTAACAGGTAATCTAGTTAAGTCAAGAACGCACACCACGATCAGATAGCCACCGCAACAAGAACACAGAAAGCTAACAGAGAAGAGGAAATGAAGTAACTAAATACTTGACTGATGCTTTAACCAGAAAGAGATGACTAAACAACAGGTGAGAAAACACAAAATAAATTTTTAAATTATGATAGATCTAGGCCCAATTATTAATAGAACAGGCTTAAATTTAATACAAATGTACTAAACACTCCAATTTAGAGACACAGGGATGTTAGAATAAACTGGAGGGCAGAGAAGACCAACTACAAGCTGTTTACAAGAGACATGCTTTATAAAAGAACACAGATTAGAAGTTAACAGAAACTCCCTCTAGAGGAAACTCCCTCAGTGTCAGGCCTAAAATAACTGCCACAATAAACTTCCAATAAATTGTCAAAAATCACAAGGTACACTAGGAAACAATGTACCATCAGCAGAAACCAGGATTCATAAACGACAGCAGAATCAGACCTGCAAAAACGTCGCCCATGCAATTATCAGGCACAGATTATAAAATTTTATATCTGAAGAAATAAAAGACTGAAAGTATGAATACACAGCAAGAGATAATTTTAAAATTTCATGTAGGTTTTCTAAAAAACCATTGGGAATGTCTTAAAACAAACTGGTAACTGGAATTTAACACTTAATCAATGGGTTAACAAAAGACTAGGAAGAGCTTAAAAGAGAACTCATCAAATAGAAAACAGATGTGATAACATTATCTAGAACCAAGTAAAAATGAAGTAACAGGATAACAATCTTAATCTATATATGCACATACTAACATAGCCTCAAAATACATAAAATGAAAACTTGACAGAAACTTAAGGAGAAACAGGTACTCATTATCATAATGGAAAATTTTAACATACTTCTCTCAGTAATTGATAGAGCAAGAAGACAAAAATCAGTAAGGATAAGACAAATTGGATAATGCAATCAAGTTGTACCTGGTGGACTCAAGAGAGAAAAGGGTACCATAACCTGATGAATTCATGTTGTTTTAAAGCATGTATGGAATGTTTATAAACTGGTCCATTCAAAACCCACCTCAACAAAATCCAGATCAGTGAGAATCCCATAAATCCACTGTCTGATCAAAATGCAACTAATGTAGAATAATAGTAAAAATATATATTGAAAACTCTGTATTGTTTGGAAATTAAGAAACACCCTTCTAAATAACTCACAAGTCAATAAAAAATATATATATAGGGGAAATCAGAAAATATTTAAAACTGAATAATAAACATGATATTCAGCTAAAGCAGTATTACAGAAAAATTCAGACCCTTAAATGTTTATATTAATGAGCTAATGAAAATTAGTAAGTTAGTCATCCAAGTTAAAAACTCAGAAAAAGATATTTTTAAAAAAGAAATACTAAGAGCAGAAACAAAACAGAAAACAATACACAGGCGTCAGGTAAAAAAAAAAAAAAAAAAGAAACTGACAAACTTTTGACAAGACTATCAAGAAAACAGAGAGGCTTAAACATAGTATTAGGGGAAAGAAGGGACATATGTACAAACGTAGCCAAGATCGGAAACACTGTAAGGAGAAGTTATTGACAATGTATGCCAATAAAATTTTAAAATTTAGATGAAATAAAGAAATTCTTAGAAAATGTGACTATCGAAATTGACTATGAAGAAAAGAAAAAGACATATTCCTCAATTTAATGTACGAGGGCCGGGCGCGGTGGCTCACACCTGTAACCCCAGCACTTTGGGAGGCTCAGGTGGACGGATCACCTGAGGTGAGGAGTTGGAGACCAGCCTGGGCAACATGGCAAAACCCTGTCTCTACTAAAAATATTAAAAAGTAGCCAAGTGTGGTGACAGGTGCCTATAATCCCAGCTACTGAGGAGGCTGAGGCAGGAGAATCGCTTGAACCCAGGAGGTGGAGGTTGCAGTGAGCTGAGATCTCGCCACTGCACTCCAGCCTAGGCGACAAAGCAAGACTGTCAAAAAAAACAAACAAAGCATGCAATACCCATCTACAACAGAGACACTGAAGAGTAGATACGAACTTCATTAATCTTATAAAAATATTTACAAAAACCCTACACACCATGTCCATTCTGGAAACACTAAACGTATCATCACAGTCATCCTGAGAGCAGCAGTGAAGAGCACTCCACAGGACACGTCAGGCCAAGGCTTCCACACACTGTAGATCCTCAGAACAACCCTGTATCCCATTTACAACTGAGAAAAACACCACGGAGAGCTTAGACAACCTGACCGAGGCCATGGGGTCAGTAGGCAACAAACATTAGGTTTGAACCATGCAATTATGACTCAACACTCTTAACACTCTGCCTTTCTACCGAAAGTGTTCCCCTTCAAAGCAAGAAAAAGCCAAAGTTGTCCACCACTAGCATGAACTCAACACTGTACTGAAAGTCCCACCAAGCACAAAACGGCAAGAAAAGGTAGTATAAAAGGAATAAGGATTATAAAGGAAAAACTCTTTCTTCAGAGAGTATACAAAGACTTTGCATACAAGACTGTATGCAAAGAATTAATGAACAGAGTTCAGAAAAGTTGGCTGGGCGCGGTGGCTCAAGCCTATAATCCCAGCACTTTGGGAGGCCGAGACGGGCAGATCACGAGGTCAGGAGATTGAGACCATCCTGGCTAACACAGTGAAACTCCGCCTCTACTAAAAAATACAAAAAACTAGTCGGGTGCGGTGGCGGGCGCCTGTAGTCCCAGCTACTCGGGAGGCTGAGGCGGGAGAATGGCGTAAACCCGGCAGGCAGAGCTTGCAGTGAGCTGAGATCCAGCCACTGCACTCCAGCCCGGGCGACAGAGCGAGACTCCGTCCCAAAAAAAAAAAAAGAAAAGTTGCTGAGTATAAGAGAAACAAAATTGACTGCACTGACACGT
This sequence comes from Chlorocebus sabaeus, assembly GCF_047675955.1. Lineage (NCBI taxonomy): Eukaryota > Metazoa > Chordata > Mammalia > Primates > Cercopithecidae > Chlorocebus > Chlorocebus sabaeus. The sequence goes on along the minus strand of NC_132914.1, from coordinate 129,238,602 downwards.
ATCAGCAATATATTTAAAATATAATTTTAGAAAATATACCACTTGGCACAACTTTTAAAAATATATAGTACCTAGAATTAAATCTAACAAAAGAGACACAATCATCAAATTTCATGGAAAGCTATTTAGGAAGACCTAGCTGAAGGGAGAACTATATTTTGACCATAGACTGGAAAGGCTGAACTTCATAAAGACGGCAATTCTCACAAAGCATCCATTAATGCAATTAAATTCTAATCAAAATTCCCAATAGGTTTTTCTGTGAAGCTTGACGAGCTGCTTCTAGCACGGATCTGAAATAGTCGCCAAATAGACAAGACCCTCCCAACGCAGAGCAAGGCAGAGAACTTACCTGACCAGACATCGAGAACCACTATAAAGCTACAGTAAGAAACAGTGTGTGGCATCAGTACAGACTGGCACAAGTTTTGCAATAAAAGAATAAAGATCCCAGAAATAGCCGTGCATAAAAGGAAACTTGTTTTATGTCTGAGCTGGCATTGAAGATCAGTGGGGAAAAGATTGGCTTTTCAATATGACTTTCCAAATATACATTTGGGGGAAAAAAGGGAAACTGCACTCATTTCACAATGTAAGAGTAAAGCAGAAAAATTCTAGATGACATATCCTTGTGAACAAGACTGACAAATTCAACTACAGTAAGTCCTCACTAAACATCATCAATAGGTTGGTTCTTGGAAATTGTAACTTTGAGCAAAATGACGTATAGCTGATCGGTGGACAACCTGGGTTGGAACTGTGAGGGTCCTCTATCCACAGCAGGACCAACCCCTCCCCTTCCCCCTACCCCACTACCTTCTTATCCTACGCAACGTGAAGATGACAAGGGTGAAGACCTTTATAATCATCCACTTCCACTTCAGAGTAAATGTATTTTCTCTTCCTTATTTTTTAACAACATTTTCTTTTCTCTAGCTTACTTTGTTGTAAGAATACAGTACATAATATTAAATATACATAACATATAAAATAGGCCAGGCACAATGGGTCACACCTATAAACCCAGCACTTTGTGAAGCCAAGATTGGAGGCTCACTTGAGCCCAGGAGTTTGGGACTAGCGTGAGCAACACGGTGAAATCTCGTTATCTACAAAAAACACAAAAATCAGGTGGGCATGGTAGCGCACACCTGTAGTCCCAGCTACTCAGGAGCCTGAGGTGGAAGGATCGTCTGAGTCCAAGTCAAGGCTGCAGTGAGCTGTGGTCTGCCACTCACTCCAGCCCGAGTGTCAGAGTGAGACTGTGTCTCAAAAAAAAAAAAAAAAGAAAGAAAAAGAAAAAAACCACATAAAATAAGTGTTCATCGACTGTTTCATATTATTGATAAGGTTGCCAGTCAACAGTCAGCTGTTAGTACGTTTTGGAGGAGTCAACAGCTATATGCAAATTTTCAACAGTGCAGGTGGCGGGGGCAGGCTGGCACTCTTAATCCCCACATTGCTCACTGCATAACAAACCAATGTTTTTTCCTCATGGCTATAATAAAACAACATTAATGTAACGCCATTTCACTTCAAGTTGCAGTTTCCAGGAACTCACTGACAACATGAAATGAGGACTTTATGTATGCTGAAATTAAGAACACCTTTCATCAAAAGGTACTGCAAAGAGTGAAAAGATACACCACTAACTGGGAAAATATCACTGCAACACAGAACTGACCAAGAATTCATGTCCAGAATATATAAAGACCATCACCAACAAGTCAATACAGAAAGAAAACACCAAACTGAGCCAAAACGAACAAAGGAAGAAACATGAAAAGATGCTTCACTTCATCAGTTATTAGAGAAGTGCAACTTAAAACCACAAGGAGATACCACTTTTTATCCCCAGAGTGGCAGACAATACCAAGAGTTCCTGAGATGTGTGATAGCAATGAAAGAATAGCAATAAAATTAAATATATATAATTCATTTTTTAAAAAAGAGTTCCTTCCTGAGATGTGGAGCTTGGCACACCCACTCTAAACAACAGTTACTCTCCTGCCCCTGATCACAGGCAAGCCACTCATGCACACGTGCCTGGGGAACAGGAGAACGCTCACAGCAAACACAGGGAACCAGGTGAATGGCCACCAACAGCACAAAACATAGTCAGTGACATATTTACAAAAACAATACTGCCTGGCAAAGACACAGAACGCATTGACAGCAACACATAACACCGTGGCTGAACTCAGGACACACAGGCTGAGTGGAGAGAGCAAGCCCGTCAGGCTGTGGTGGGATTCGTTCGTATGAAGTTCTCATACATGCAAGACGAACAGTACATTCAGGGAGACACATGCAGGTGGCAGGGAAAAAAAACAGTCAGAGCAGAGTCCTACACACAACCCCGGAGGGCCAGGACCTCCAGGTCAGGAGAGAGAGCAGCAGGAGGCACACAGGGACTGTTTTCCATAAAACAGGCACTGCTGCCTCAATGTATTATTATTCACATCTCACACGTTTTAAATGTTTCTTTGCACCTACTGAGGTAGCAACAGCCTACCTTCCTTGGCTAAATTAGAAAGTTCTGTTTGGTGGTCCACAACGCCTTCGTTTGCTTCCTCCTCTTCAATTGTTTCCTCTTCGTCGTCCACTAAAATGGTTATCAGCGAGCGTCACTGAGAGGCAACACCACTTGCATGGCTGTTACTCATTATACACCATAAGGCTTCGAAATTATTTTGCATAGCTATTAAAGAAATTGAAACTGAGCTTTTAAACTTCTCAGGTTAAATTTGGAAATGATCATTTAATTAAATGAGCAGGAAACTGGAAGCATATTTCCCCTTCCATTTCAGGCTGTGAATGACAGCCCTGGTTTTTCCACACATGGCATACCTTCTTCAGGCCAACATACGGAAGGCTGTCAACCCTCCTACCTTCCTGCAGAGCCCCACTGTGGAAAGCCCACAAGCATGCCATCCGGGATCACTGTGAACTCATCACTGCCATCGCCCATCTCATGAGGCCCAGCCACATCAGCCTGACACTCTCATTGGCTCTCCTGTCCTCCACAATCACCAGCTCAAGCCCGCTCCGCTCTCTTCAGCCTTCCAGCCCTGAACCTCACACCCACTCGCCATAGAGATCTTGGCTCCTGGAGAGAAAAGAGCAGCAACCAGCATCCCCGCAGCCAAACTCCCTCTGTCCACGGATCCTCTCCCCACCTGGGGGCCTGCACCGTCTCTCCTCTCAGCTGGCTCTTAACTTTTCTTCTCACAATCTACCATAACATCTCTCCCTTCCCACCATCAAAACTCCTCACTTCTTCACTACAAGACCCCCACTGCCCACCAAGAAGGCCTAGGCACCTGACCCCAACCACACAAGTCGCTGAGCCTCCGGGTGCCGCCTTTTCTGACTGTACTCGACACCCTGGCGGCTCACGACAGGCCTGGCCATCTCCTCTTCTTGGAAACGCCTTCTGCCATTCCTTCTGCCTTCTGACCACTTGGTTTCCAGAGTGGAGAGCTTCGGAAAAGAAAAGTGAAGAAGACCTCGGGCGGTTAATTTGGCCTTCTCTGAGTTATCCTAAGACATCTTTAGGCATTAAATAGACGTCAAATAAAGGTCTGTTTCAATACAGTTGGGCACCACATAACGACGTTTCTGCCAACAACGGACCGCATATGCAATGGGACCCTGTAAGACTGTAATACTGTATCTTTACATTAGCTTATCTATGTCAAGATATGTTTAGATGCACAAATACCACTATATTCCAATTACCCACAGTATTCAGGAGAGTCACGTGTGTGCAGGTTTGTAGCCGGCGGCACAGGCTGCACCATCTAGGTTTCGGTGAGTACTCTGTACGTTCATGTAACAACAAAATTGCCCAGCAACGCACCTCTCAGAATATACACCCATTGTTAAGAAACACATGACTGCACACAAATGTGCTCCTGAGAATGTGAGAAAATAAGGAAAGTGGAGATGTCAATCTACATAAAGCCAACCGCAGATACCACAGTACAGGCCAGAGAAAAGGTGTTCCTCATGAAGAAATGACCTAATCCTTTTCCAGGTAACAAGAAAGACACAAACCTACGGTACTCTGTTGTGCTTCTCCTGCTGCCTGAAAGGCCAGGGTTCAATCCATCCCCAGTGCAGGATGGTATTATCTAGAATTCAGCACCAGGCCAGGTGTGGTGGCTGACACCTTTAATCCCAGTACTTTGGGAGGCTGAGGCGGGTGGATCACCTGAGGTCAGGAGTTTGAGACCAGCCTGGCCAACATGGTGAAACTCTGTCTCTACTAAAAATACAAAAATTAGCTGCATAGTGATCCGTGCCTGTAGTCTCAGCTACTCCAGAGGCTGAGGCAAGAGAATCGCTTGGCAGGGGCCTGAAAATGCCACCACAATGCCGTGCCAGTGCTGGGCCATGTGCCCGCAGGCTCCTCACTCATCTGCCACATTGCTGTTTCGTTTCTGTCATATGCAGCAGACCTGAATACCGCCAGTTTCATGCCAACAATCTGGTCAAACTCCCTATTGACTTCCAAATAAAAATCAATACATACCAAAGATCAATCTTCAAAAATTTGGAAAAGTTAACACACTTCACCAAATCAAGCCAATAAACCCACACTGATGCTGATCAAAGAGCCGAAGGAGAAACTGCAGGCCTCACCTGGCACCTGACAGGAACCTCCACACAAACACCCAAGAAAGTTTCTCCAGCCTCTCTACTCCTGCTCTCCACTCTGTCTCTAAAAATCCAATCTAGTCCTGAGGACTTCTGTACTCAATCCACATGGGTTTGGAAATAGGTCGTGGCCGGGGCTGTCCCCAGCTCACACACCCAGTGCTCAGGTATCTGTTCTCATTTGAACGAGGTGCCAACATCTAAAATTCACATGAGTTTCTCCTGAAATCCCAATGGCTGGCAACCATGGGTCTACCACAGGACATACCAGGGCCACTTCTCGAGGACAGGAAAAAGCTTGGCCCTGTGCCACAGAAGCATGGGGCCCCAACACTCTCCAAGATGCACCCAAGTTTCCAAACCTCACAAAAGCAGATACAACCGTGTTGCTCCAGAAAACATCCCAAGTGCTCTAGAGATACCAAAAAGTACTCTATACACTGAGAGACATCTGGATAAATACAAAAGTTGAACTTTCCAACCAGCTGAAGATGACAAGACTAAACCCCAAGTCGCCACAGCTCTGTGTGATCTCATCAGCAGCCCTGTAGACAATAAAGATGGCACTGAGGGGGAACAGACCTTCATCATCAGTCAAAGATATGCTAGCTTTTCTTTTTCTTCCAGATATTCCTGAATCCTGAAAGAAAGAAAGAAAAACCACAAGCATGAGATCCAAACACTCAGAATGGGAAACCAAGACAGAAGTGTCCATGGGACAGGGGAAAGCCCCAGTGCAAGCCTGCTGGGCCGCCCTTAGCCTCCATCTGGGGTCGGGTCAGGGCAGGGCAGTCAGGGAGCAAGGACATGATCAATGCTCACTGTGTTCAGCTGTCACTGCCAAATTAACAATGCACGTGAGACCAAGGCTATAAAGCACCAGTATATTTTCAAAGTAGACTGAGTCTATAATGAAAGGGAGTAATAGGCCGGGCGCAGTGGCTCATGCCTGTAATCCTAGCACTTTGGGAGGCCAAGGCGGACGGAATGCCTGAGCTCAAGAGTTTGAGACCAGCCTGGGCAACATGGTGAAACCCCATCTCTACAAAAATACAAAAAAAAAAAAAAAAAATTAGCCGGGCGTGGCAGTGTGCGCCTGTAGTCCCAGCTACTCGGGAGACTGAGGCAGGAGAACTGCTTGAACCTGGGAGGCGGAGCTTGCAGTGAGCTGAGATCATGCCACTTCACTTCAGCCTGGGCAACAGAGACTCCGTCTCAAAAAAAGAAAAGAAAGGGGAGTAATAGTCACAGCCTATAAATTCCTCTGGATGAGAATGAAAAGGCCCACTCCACTGGAGCTGCTTCCACTCCTTCTCACACAGTACAGCAACAACCCCAAACTTACCAGAGAACTTTCCTGGAATGCATCAAATCCTTTAGGTCTCAATTCTTTCCCTAGAGAGACAAGAAGCACAGTTCATTCCCAAGACCCCCCACGCTTGGCGAGGGCGTCTCTGCTTTCCAGGCAGGGTCCTGCTGCCTCCACCCACGTGCAGGGAAAGGAAGGACACATTGAGTTCTGCCTCTTCCTCCTCATTACGCAGGGCAGTGGTTTTTACTAACTTGTGGCTCTATGCCTTTCAGCAGCAGCCACCTCTCAGCCTCAGGTTCCTCATCAATAACGGGGAAACACAGTGCCCACCCTCCTGGGGGCATCCTCAGAGGCAAACGAAACAGTGAATGCTGCCGCCACTGGTGCTGCGCATATCCTAAGTGGAGTGGCACATAACAAGTGGAGGCAGCTGCTGAAGAAATATCAAAGGAAGAACGACATGGAGGCGTCACCCAGCCAGGCACCCAGGGATCCTCCTGCATGGCAAATGCCTCAAGGAGCTCCTCACTCACTGTCCAGGGACTGAACCCCAGTTCTATGTCCCAGAGTTTATCAACTTGGGGGTGCTGACTCACACCAGCACATCTCAAAAGCACTGAAGCATAAAACTAGGATGGCCACACAAAGAGAAATGTAACAATCAGGCAGCTGGCTGATGAGCAGATGTCCTCTGTGGGAAGCCACAGTGCCAGGAGACTGCCTGCTGAGAAAAGAATCCGAACAAAGTACCACCCAAGCAGTAGTAAGCCTTTTTATAAAGGGTCATACCTCTCCTGGAAACTTTCTGTAAATTTAAGGCTTTCTTCCTTTTTTCTTCTAATTCTACTTGTAGTTTTATTTCCACAACCTAAATGCAAAGGATTAAATGAATAAGCACGTTACTAAGGATGGGAATTACAGACGTTCTGCATACAAAACACTAAAACACATAAGCAGAGTCTAAAAACAGTGTTTTCCAGCCTCGCCAGTTTGGTGCTTTTTCATTTATTTCATACTAACTACATCCTGCCCAGGTTCTATTAGGTGGTGAGATAAGAATTAAAATTTCAAAAAAGGAAAGCGAGCGACCAAGCGGCCACTCTAGAAGCAACCATGGTGGTGACTTACGCTAACCCTGAAACAACAATACCCAGAGGCCCTCCACGGCATGAAGCACCTCAGAGGGTGGCCACAGTTGAAGTGCATCAACCGTGCAAGACAGACGGAGGCGTGAGCAGCTCATTCAAAGGCCAACGAGCAACAGTCCAGGAGAGTGCACACATTGCCGGCTCTGGTGCTCGAAAGCTTCCTAAGCAAGGTACTGAGCTCTGGTCTCGGAAAGCAGCCTCACCAGCTCCGACAGGCTGACTCTTACAACCCCATGAAAACGGCGGCACTCGCCTGTTCGATATTTGACCAAAAGCACTCTATCTCGCGGGCCGTGGCGGCAGCTATCCGCCTCAGTCTGCTCTGCTCTTCCTTCTTCCCCCTTTCTTCACGGAGCTGCTTCTCCTCATGATGGCGCACCACAGTTCTAACGAGCTGGTGAATAAAAGTGCAAGAATTGTATGTTTTACTCTATGTCATATTGGGAAAAAAAGGATATGTAACTTTTTAAAAATCTTCTCAGGCTAAAATTTATACAATTCACTGCCATATACATTCTTGTATGCTCTTAGGGTGGATTAGGAGAAACAGGACTACCAGCAAAAACCACTATCAATATTTTGCTTGCCTTTTCTAGAAAGTGTTTTTATTTTTTTCACTAAATACACATTATTTTTCTCAAAACTATAACACCATGTTGTGCTATAATCTTCCTTCCCCGTTTAATAGATGATTAACATCTCTCCATGCAATAAACATGGGTCAGCATCTCATTTCATGAATGCTGCACCAGTTACAGAAATTATTGGGCTGGGATAATTCACATTTTTAAAGCTTTTGCTTTAAATTGTCAAACTGCTTTCTAAAAGTTTAGACACTCCACATACCCACCAACAGAATCTCAAACGGGTAGAGAGAATTAAGATGAGAAAAGCTCTAGAGCCCTGAGAGCACAATGGCTGTCACCCCCACCCCTGTTCTAGGGATGGAAACGTGCTCAACCACCGCCCAGACTCTGCGCACACGCCGTGCTCCCACTCAGCCTCCAGCGGGGCTCACTGTCGTCAACACGGGCCCTGATCAGGGTGGGTTGGTCTGCGGCCTCTCCCTGTATACCCCAGCAAGAGGGAGGAGGCACGGGGAGGGGAAGGCCTGGCTGCAGGTGCATCACTCAGCTGTTGCGAGATGGCCCTGGCCTGTGCCCTGTAGGTCCTGCACTACTCTTCAGCCAACCCCACCAGCTCCCACTCCAGCCCATCAGCCAGCCCCCATCCATCCAGCCTGACATCCACATGTCCAGCCTGGCATCTACACATGTCTGGCCCCCTGCCCTGTCCAGCCTGGTGTCCACCATGTTCAGGACTATCTTCTTTGTGGAAAGGCTGGTTTAAGGAAGAATCTGGGTTTTTCTGAAATGCCTATGAATCTGACTTGAGACCCCTGACCCTCAGAACCCCACGGTTCTCACTCTGTGGTCTCAGCTTTTCTCTGCCTAACCTACATGAAGAGAGCAAGGGGGAGAATTCAGGGTAGGGAGTGGACAAGGCAGGGGACAGAGCACGAGGCCACAGCCTTAAGAGTACAGAAAATATGAACAAGGACACTACAGCCCAAGAAACAGAGGCGGCGACACGGTAATAAGGAAGACAAAGAAGGGCCACGGCTGTTCACACAGTGAAAGTACAGCTGCTTCCCACTGAAGCCTGGGGTTTCTAGAAATCTACCACTTGTTCTCACTTTTCTAGTGTTAGCAGTAGGGCCTCCAGAGTCTTCCAAGGACTCTGCACCTGCTTGGTCAACAGTTAGGAGAAAATAAATTCTCAGCCGAAACTAAAGAGAAAGCTAGACTAGAAGCCCAGGAGGAAGAGCAGGAGGTGGTGTGGCCAGGCAGGAAAGCCTGGGACAGCCCCTTGCTGCCCCTTGACTGACACCAGGGGCCTTCTAACTCTTAGCCTCTCAGCTCCCTGAACAGCCCCAGCCACCAGCCTGGACCTGTAGCACTGGAGATATCCTAACTCCAACTGGCCGGCAAAGCCAGGCAACAAAAGGAAGCTAAATCCACACCAGTGCAGAAGTGCGGGAGCACAGGCTTGATTCCAACAATGCATGCTGGGCTCTGAAGACACCACCCTAGAGACTTAATTACACAGCACAGTTATTCTCCAAACAACAGGGAAGTCTCCTTCCCACACTTCACAAGTTAAGGTCTTTAGAGTGAGCCAGCCAGGCACGGTGGTTCACGCCTGCAATCCCAGCACTCCAGGAAGCTGAAGCGAGCAATCGCTTGAGCCCAGGATTCAAGACCCGTCTGGGTAATGTGGCAAAAAACACAAAAATTAGCTGGGCATTCCAGCCTGGACAAGAGAGTGAGACCCTACCTGAAAAAAAATAAGAAAAAAAAAGTGGGTCTGGAGTCCTGCCCACCATTTACAGCACCACAAACTCGAGCTCCCACCAACGCACACAGCACAGCAACTCCACACATTCCAACCCACCTTCTTCGCAGCGGCCACCTTCCACCTCCTCTCCTGGGCAAAGTCTGTGGCCATCCACTGCATCTCCTCCAACAGATAGTCCCAGTGGGCCTTGGGCCGTGGGGCCTCCTGCAGCTTCGGCAGACGCCTCTGGGACCACAGACCTGCTTTCCTCAGCTCCGCGACGCGCTGATGCACCTGGTTCTCCTGCAGGTAATATACGGGGGATGGTGGGGTCGGTATGTGAAGAGTGTGTTCCACCAACTCACACACCAGAAATCTGAAGCCCTACTATGTAAAAGGCTCAGTCAGGCACTAGGAAGACAGAAAGCTCAAGGTCCCAGTTTAATATCAAAGGTAAGACTCAAACACAAAGGTCAAAGTGGTTCTAGGAGAAGTCGAGGAGCGTGTGACCTTTCCAGGAGCCTTAGAAGAAGCTGGAGCAGGCCGGGCGCGGTGGCTCAAGCCTGTAATCCCAGCACTTTGGGAGGCCGAGACGGGCGGATCACGAGGTCAGGAGATCGAGACCATCCTGGCTAACACGGTGAAACCCCGTCTCTACTAAAAAATACAAAAAACTAGCCGGGCGAGGTGGCGGGCGCCTGTAGTCCCAGGTACTCGGGAGGCTGAGGCAGGAGAATGGCATAAACCCAGGAGGCGGAGCTTGCAGTGAGCTGAGATCTGGCCACTGCACTCCAGCCTGGGCCACAAAGCGAGACTCCATCTCAAAAAAAAAAAAAGAAGAAGCTGGAGCAACTGTCCTGCCCCAGCTTCTATAAAACAGACTAAAACTTTAAAACCTTATGTTTCTACCAAAGTGCTTACAAGGGAAACCATAGGATGCCTGGAATTTGCTTCTAAATAATCTGGAAGGGAGTGGAATAAACGAAATGAGACTAGCTGCATATTGATCACTGTGATAAAATCAGATAATGGGGAACATGGGGTTTATAACACTCTATTTTGATACACGATTCTTTTAATTCCCCTAATGAAGTTGAACAAAATAAATGCTTAGTCATCCAACCCAAAGTAAGTGCTAAGGGCTGGGCAGTGACTCTCAAGGACAGGGCTGCAGACCGGTGGCTGCAGGGACCTCACAGCCTGCAGGGCCCCAGTGTTCAAGCTTGTCCCTCTTAGCCTGACTCCTACACATGACCTCTCCCACCCTCGTCTACTACCCGTATGAAAGCAGCCCAAGACTGCAGGTTTTATCACAAAAACACAGACTTCCTCCATGAGTCTGCTTCCAACAGAAAAGGCTAACCCTTGGTTTTCATCTTGTTTCTACTGATTCCCAAGCCATGCTGAATTGACCAGGCATTCAGTTTTACCCTATCACATTCTTGACAATTAAAACTAAATGTGCTTCACCGACTGGAGTACATTTTACAACTTTCTTAAGCATGCTTACCAGCGTTATCTGTTCTGTCAGCGTATCCTGAGAACTGTCTTGGGACAAGGTGGCATTCTGAGCAGGACTCTGTGGTTTGGTGGGGGCAGATGCCGCCACCCCTGGGGTCCGGGAAGTGACTGGAGACAGTGCCTTGTTAGTTGTTGAGGAGGGTCTATTTATTGGCGAGGACCGAGCAGGGGAGGGTCCTGGGCCGGAGCCACTCACAGGTGCCAGGGACGAGGTAGAAGAGGTGGGCAGAGGCCGTGTGCAGGGCGGGGCAGGGTCCACAGGGAGCCTTGTCGATGCCACCGTCTAAAGGGCAGAGTACAAGTGGAGCAAGGTGAAGAAAAGATGTCAGGGCAGCCCACGGTCCAAATACCAGAGCGCCCACAGCATCAGAGATACTCACTGCCAGTACCTTCCACTCCATGACAACGCAAGCAAACAAATCACATCACATCCACGGCCCAACACTAACGTGTCCACAAACAAATAATACATCCTTCTACTTCCACAAAACCAAACAGGAGTTTTCATCATGAACTATCTTTAGGCCATGCCCAGTGGCTCATGCCTGTAATTCCAACACTTTGGGAGGCCGAAGTGGGAGGATCGCTTGAGCCCAGGAGTTTGAGATGAGCCTGGGCGACAAAGTAGGACCCCATCTCTACAAAAAAATTTAAAAATTAGCCAGGTGTGGTGGTGTGCACCTTTGGTTGCAGCTACACGGGAGGCTGAGGTGGGAGGATTGCTTGAGCCTGAGAGGTTGAGGCTGCAGTGAGTCATGTTTGTGTCACTATACTCCCTCCTGGGCAACAAACCAAGACCCTGTCTCAAGAAAATATAACGTAACGTAACATAACGTAACGTAACGTAACATAACATAACATACAAATTCAGTGTGCCTCTCTCATGGCAGATGGGCTAAAAGGGTTAAAAAATCCTCCTCAGGCCAGGCACAGTGACTCATATCTGCAATCCCAGCACTTCTGGAGGCTGAGGTGGGTGGATCACCTGAGGTCAGGAGTTCGAGACCAGCCTGACCAAAATGGAGAACCCTCATCTCTACTAAAACTACAAAATTAGTAGCCAGGCATGGTGGTGCATGCCTATAATCCCAGCTACTTAGGAGGCTGAGGCAGGAGAATTGCTTGAACCCAAGAGGTGGAGGTTGTGGTGAGCTGAGATCGTGTCATTCCGCTCCAGCCTGGGGAACAAGAGCAAAACTCTGTCTCAAAAACAAAAGTCCTCCTCTTCGCACCACCTCAACAACAGACTGAATTAAATTCACAGAGAACTGTTGCTGGGGATAGAGAGCAGAGATGATGGGCTGAGTGCAGATTCATACAAGACTCAGCCCGTTCAAAAGCTGAAGGGAGACAAAGAACCGCTAGAACACACTCTCTCTGAGTGACTGTCCCATGGCACGGGTTTCTTTTCTTCACAGCTGCAGCACTGTCCCCCGGCTGGCCACAGGCTTTTGGAAATGAAGCTTTATTAGAGCACAGCCACATCCACTTATGTGCTGTCTGTGTCTTCACTTCCGCCACAGAAACTGAACCGTCCGCAAAGCCAGAACATTTATTACCTGGCCCTTGACTGAGAAAGTGTGCCCATCCTGCTCAACCTAAGTAACAGGTTCCTACAGACTTTGTAAAGGCTTCTTTAAAATCATTTTCCAGGCTGAGTGTGGAGGCTCACGCCTGTAATTCCAGCATTATGGGAGGCCAAGGAGGGTGGATTAGTTGAGATCAGCAGTTTGAGACCAGCCTGGCCAACATGGCAAAAGCTCATCTCTACTAAAAAGTGAAAAAAAAAAAAAAAAAAAATAGTTGCCTAAGCATGCACAAGATATTACATGCATTGTAAAATGATCAGTAAATGATTTCCTGTACCGCTGTTCTTAAGGAGATAATATAAAGTCATTTAGAGAGCTAAATTGTGAAATACATCATTTCTCTGCTGGAAAAAAAAAAAAAAAAAAAACTAGTAGGGCATGGTGGCACACACCTGTAGTCCCAGCTATTCAGGAGGCTGAGGCAGAAGTGTTTGAACCCAGGAGGCAGAGGTTGCAGTGAGCAAAGATCGAACCACTGCACTCCACCCTGAGGGACAGAGAGAGACTCTGACTCAAAAAAAAAAAAAAAAAGATAAGATAAAATAAAATCATTTTCCACAGCTGATTTTTTCAGTAATACAGGCAGGTAAATTAAATCTAAGAAAAACCACACAGCTGCTTTAAGTCAGTATGTGGCTTGATGTGAGGAAGTGTTCAAAATAGAATCATTTCCACAAAAACCTAAAGCAAGCAATGTAAGGCCTAGAAGAGCTCAGTGCCCCGACATGTGTTGCCTTTCTCAGAGTGGGTGCACTAGGGTTCACTGCAGACTTGCACAAAAGGCTCCCAAGCACAGCCCCACCAGTCACTGGCTTTTCTGGCCTCCATTTTTTTAAATCTATAAAATGGAGATAATAAACATTCTACATCATAAGGTTGTCAGGTAAAGGAAATAAATAATGCCAACAAATCATTCATCACAGTGCTTGACACCACACCTCACAAGTGATGAATAAGTGATAGCTATTATCATTACTATTATTTCATCATTATATACTTAAGACTTTGCCATAAATCTCAAACATAAAGAACCTGCAGGCCGGGTGTGGTGGCTCAGGCCTGTAATCCCAGCACTTTGGGAGGCCAAAGCCGGCGGATCACCTGAGGTCGGGAGTTCAAGACCAGCCTAACAAATATGGAGAAACCTCGTCTCTACTAAAAACACAAAACTAGCCAGCATGGAGGCACATGCCTGTAATCCTAGCTACTAGGGAGCTGAGGCAGGAGAATCGCTTGAACCCAGGAGGCGGAGGTTGTGGTAAGCCAAAATCGGGCCATTGCACTCCAGCCTGGGTAACAAGAGCGAAACTCCGTCTAAAAAAAAAAAGAAAAGAAAAAGAACTTTTAGCTTGGGCAGCATGGCAAAATCCCATCTCTACAACAATACGAAAATCAGCCAGGTGTAGTGGTGTGTGCCTGTAGTCCCAGCTATTCAGGGGGCAGAGGCAGGAGGATCATCTAAGCCCAGGAAGTAGAGGCTGCAGTGAGCAGAGATTGTCCCACTGCATACCAGCCTGGGTGACAGAGCCAGAACCTGTTTCAAAACAAACAAAAACCCTGAACTCAAAGCCCACCTAGGAAATTCCTTTGTTAGTGAGGGAGAGGGTAGAAGGCAAGACTCTGCAGTGGGCTCCCCACGCCCTGACGTGCATCAAACAGAACTAAGAGGGCTGAGAGCCCTCCCCGGCCTCCCTGTCAGTGCCCTGTTGACAGCTGGCATCCAGGCTGTGGCATTTCGCTACTCCTTGGAAACCAAAACCAGTTTACTGTGGACATTCCAAAACCGCACTGGGTAAAATTCACCAGTGGGGGAGGAGGGGCATTTTAACTACCTGAAACATGTATCAAGCTGGATCAGTAATGCCTTACACACGTGTATCAAGCTGGCTCATTAACACCTTACACACGTGTATCACGCTGGATCAGTAACGCCTTACACACGTGTATCACGCTGGATCAGTAACGCCTTACACGTGTATCACGCTGGATCAGTAACGCCTTACACACGTGTATCACGCTGGATCAGTAACACCTTACACACGTGTATCACGCTGGATCAGTAACGCCTTACACACGTTTGCAGAGCACAGAGCATCCCAAAAGCAGCAAAGCAGGCACCCAGGGAGCACGTCTGGTGGGTGGTGTGCTGCGTGGTTTTGCACTCACATGGAGCTAAGGTCAAGCCCCGCTCGTCACTTCATCGCCATGTAACTTGGGGCCAGCCCCAGAACCTCTGAGTATTTGTCTCCACACTAGTAGAATGGGTCGCTGCCACCTACCTGAGAGTTGCTGGGCAGCTCATACGGGATAACTGACACTATGCCCTTCACACAACATGTGGGTAAGCAGGGGCCCATGGTACTAAGAGTGACAATAATAACAGCTGTCTATTATTATTATTATTATTTTTTTTTTTTTTTTGAGACGGAGTCTCACTCTGTCACCCAGGCTGGAGTACAATGGTGTGATCTCAGCTCACTGCAACCTTCACCACCCGGGTTCAAGTGATTCTCCTGTCTAAGCCTTTGAAGTAGCTTGGACTACAGGCACGTGCCACCACACCTGGCTAATTTTTGTATTTTTAGTAGAGACAGGGTTTCACCATGTTGGCCGGGTTGGTCTCGAACTCCTGAGCTCAGGTGATCCACCCACCTCAGCCTCCCAAAGTGCTGGGATTACAGGCGTGAGTCACCAAACCTGGCCCCCTTCTTTAGTACTTTAATAAAGATAATATCATAGAACCAAATAAAACTATAGTGCAAGTACTGAATTAACTAATTGTTCTAAATTGGGGGAGCAAGCTGCTAAGAGAAAATATACAAATTACAGTGTGGTGTGACACTCTGTCTAACACCCAGGCAGTCCATTTTCTTTTTTTCCTGTTTCTTTTCTCATACCTGTGGCAGGGAGGAAAGCTGAGAGGGCTGCACCTGCACCTTCCCAGGCGTGGGAACGTGGAGGGCCAGCGGTGCAGGCTGCGAGGGAGGGATGGGGAGTTGGCTGCTGGGGGGTGCAGGGATGGGAACATTGGGCTGCTGAGTCTTCACCGGGATTTGGAGCTGTGTCTGGGCCTCCACTGCTTGCGGCTGCTGTGCAAACTGCAGCGCAGAGGAGAGGGCTGCGGTGGGAACACCGGCTGGGGGAAGCCTCCCAGGCAGCTGCGGCAGTGGGGTGTGCAAGCTGGCGGCGTTCTGCACGGGAGGCCCCGTGGAGGGGTCATACTGCTGCTGACTCTGCCTCTGTCCAGTGAGCTGCGCGGTCTGCGGCGTGGGGGGCATTCCTCCTGCAAAATAAGAAAAGTGCCAAGAGCACTGATTCCCAAGTGTGGCAGCTTCTACCAGTGAGTCACAAGGAAACATGTCTGACACCCCGGTGCTTATCCAAGACCCACCACACTCACACAAGAAGTCGGCCACAACTGAGCACACACAAAAGGAAAGAGAGGCGCTTGACCTTTGCAAGTCAGCATCAAGCAAAACAAGCACCAGATCACCACAGGGCATCCCCACAATGCGGCAATTAGGAAAAACACAGGAGTAAAAATTGTTGAAAGACACTATGACAAAGCGACGTGTGGCTCCCATTAGTGTGGCAAGAACATGTCTCCAGGGGCTTTGCATATGATATGGACCGGGACTCAGAGAAGTATCTCAATTTCAGGCACCCCACTGCAAACACGCTACCTCCACTGCCCAAGTTTGAGTCTGGTGCTGGTTTCTGGAACCGCAGTGTACCGCCTGCTCCTGAGTGGGGAGCTGGCTCTGCTGCTGGGCCTTACCTTGTGCGGTCGGCATTAGCTGCTGGAGAGGAACGCCTGCGTCCGCCCCCGGGTGCTGGAAAACTACCCCTTGGTGACCCACTTCAAGGCGAGGCCTCTTAGACTGCTCTAGAATAATTTTCAAAAAAGGTGCAGTTTGATGTAAAAATAAAACCAGAAAAGTAGTAGAAAAAAACATGTGTGTTTTTATCATCTTTGAACAGGGAGGCCTTTCTATACATTAACCAAAATCCAGAAGCCATAAAAGATAAGGCTGATAAATACAATTTCTCATTAAAATGTTGCCAATATAAGAAAAAGCTTCATAACAAGGCCAGGGACAAGCAACAACCCAAGAGGCAACACTGCAACGCGTGCGATGGACAGAGTTGGACTCGCTCAGCACTCGGAAAGCACAAGCACACGAGGAGCACCACAAGCACACAGACGAGAGCATGGAGAGCGGGCAGTGGGGCAGACTCACAGATGCCCAGCACACGGGAATGAGGCTGCACAGCGTGCTCAAAACTAAAGAAATCCAAATCAGAACAAGGATTTTTTCACCCATCAGAGCAATGAGGATTAAATGACTTATACCTAATAAAACGATCTAAATGAGAAAGAACCAGCCATTGTTGATGGCAGTGAAAACTGGCCCTGACCTTTTGGTGGGCAACTGAGCACCATCATTACCTAACTACACCTGCGCTTTGATGTAGCAATTTCATTTCTAGGCATTTTTCCTTTAGATATATTGACAGACAGTCGGGTGTGGTGGCTCACGCCTACAATCTCAGCACTTTGGGAGGCTGAGGTGAGACGACTTGAGCCCAGGAGTTCGAGACCAGCCTGGGCAACATAGTGGGACCCTGACTGTAGCCAAAATGCAAAAAGGCTTGCATGGAGCCGGGCATGGTGGCGGCGCCTGTAGTCCCAGCTACTCAGGAGGCTGAGGCACAGGATTTGCTCGAGGCTGAAGTGAGCCATGATGATGCCATTGCACTCCGGCCTGGGTGAGCCAGACCCTATCTCAAAAAATAAGGAGATACACAGACTGATAAACATGTAGGAAAAAAAAAAAATGAGACTACATGTTCAATCCTCGGTTCACTGTAACAGATAAAATGTGGCACTAACAGATGAACATTGACAAGGATCTGACTGATAAAGAACCAACCATCCCCATGATGGAACAGCACGTGGCACTGAGAGAGGGGTTATGACTTGAAGAGATGGCCTTTTCAGTTAATATTCTTAAACATAACAACATACATACAACCCGATCACATCTGAACTTTTTCAAAGTATCACATATGTAACAATGCTTGTGTATGGAGAGGAAGGTCTGTGAGAGAGAATATGCGAAACATTAACAGTGGTTACTGCTGTGGCTGGGGAGTGGGCAGGTACCAAGTCAGAGGTAGGCTTAAGTTATCCTCTACTGCACTGTTGAAGTCTTTTATATAAAAATGTATTAAGTTTATTATTTGAAAAAAATCAGCTTAAAAATATGACAACTTCAGAAAGCAGATGATTTTGTGTTGAGCTACACTGTGGTGACTCAAGAGCCTACAAATGCATACAGAAAATCAATATGGAATATACCTGCTCAACTGAAAAAGTCCTCACCTCAGGACACAGAAAAATTCACATAAATATTGTTCAGCTGATAATCACCATAAGAGAGGTTAATTTTCAAAGTAGGAAGAAATCAAGTTTAGCAACTGCTCTTCAGAAACTCATGGCAACTGTACCTCGGCAGCCCAAGAAGAGGGGGGCATTCCAAAGGCCGTGCTAGCTGTGCCCTGACATACCTGCCATACCTGTGGAGGGCATCGCCTGCTGCCTCTTAAACAGGTCAGTCTCTACTGTGCTTCCGGCCCCTGCTACCAGGCTCCCTGCGAGGGCTTGCTGCTGGGAAAAAAGATGAAAAAATGAAGGCCATTACAAGAATAAACTCAAACCATCATAATTATCCCAAACATCGACCTCATTCCTTTTTAATAATAGAAATGTTATCTACCCCGTGTCTTTAAATATACATGTGTAATGTATATTTATGTATAATAAACAATTTAAAGTTCTAACTTACCTCTGGAGGAAAAAAGACTTGTAAAAGACATATGATTCTGGTTTTAATGGAATTTCAAATCAATGCAAACCTACAGTCCTCGGGAAACTAACTAGCTTTGCGTACTGGATGATAACAAAAGGCCTAATGCTGGGAACATGAGTTTCAGTTCTGAGACAAAGCTCAGCCGACCCGTCAGTCACACTGCCCAGCATAACTTCACATCCAAAAACACCAAATAATAAAAAGGTTAAATTGCCTTTCTACTGGAAAATGACACTAAAACCCCAATTAATAGCTATCTAATTAACTTAGATTTTGTTTGTTTGTTTTTGAGACAGAGTCTCACTCTGTTGCCCAGGCTGGAGTGCAGTGGTGCAATCTCGGCTCAGTGCAACCTCTGCCTCCCAGGTTCAAGCCATTCTCCTGCCTCAGCCTCCTGAGTAGCTGGGACTACAGGCACCTGCCACCACGCCCGGCTAATTTTTTGCATTTTTAGTAGAGACAGAGTTTCATTGTGTTAGCCAGGATGGTCTTGATCTCCTGACCTCGTGATCCACCCGCCTTGGCCTCCTAAAGTGCTGGGATTACAGGCGTGAGCCACCGCACCCAGCCAACTTAGATCTTTAAAATGATATTTTTACAGTTAGCACCCTACTTGAGACATACATACGTGAGATATATAGAGATATAAATAGACAGATGTTATTTTAAATGTTTAAAGTGAAAAAAAGCCATCACCAGGTGTGGTGGCTTACGCCTGTAATCCCAACATTTTGGAAGGCTGAGGTGGGAGGATGGCTTGAGGTCAGGAGTTCAAAACCAGCCTGGGCAACACAACGAGATCCTGTCTCTACAAAAATATAAAAATTAAAATATTAGCCAGGCATGGTGGCACACGCCTTAGTCCTAGCTACTCAGGAGTCTTGAGCCCAGGAGTTTGAAGCCACAGTGATCTAGGACTATGTCACTGCACTCTGCATTCCAGCCTGGACAACAAAGCAAGACCCCATCTTTAAAAAAAATAAAATGAAAGAAGCCAATTTGAAAAGGTGACATGCTACATGATCCTAACTCGGAAAAAGCGAGACAACAAAAAGATGAGTGGTTGCCAGGTACAAAGTAGCAGGGAGGAGGTAAACAGGCAGAGCACGGGAAATTTTTAGAGCAATGAAACTATAGTACTATGCTAATGACAAGGCACTGAAGGCTCAGCAAGGGCAACAAACGTACCGTCTGGAGGGGACACGGATATAAAGGAGGCTGTGCACATGGGGTTGGGGGCAACAGGGTATGTAAAAAAATCTCTGTTCCTTCCTGTCAATTCTGCTGTGAACCTAAAACTGCTTTTAAAAAATCATGGTTTTTAAAAGTTTACATGGAAAGCTACCGGCATGTTCTCTCACGAAGACAGAAACCAGCCAACTCTTGGTCAGCACAGACTCAACCCTAACCCTCTTCCATCTGGTCACCATCCTCGCAATTAAAGTAAATGCTAAGAACTTAATTACTAGTTACTAAGAACTTAAATCACTCAAAAATATTCATTCTACTTAGTGAGACATTTTAAACGCAAAAGTTACAGATACCTAAACAAAGTAACTGTTCAGTGAGAGGGAGCTGTTTGAACCAACTGCCACACAAGGCCCACCACGCAGCCACCACCAGTCATGCCAGAGACTCTGTACGCACATGGGCAGAGGCTTAGGAAGAGTTACTAAAAGGAAAAATCAGCCCCAATACAGCATACGTAAGAGGAAGGCACTGCTATTTACATCTAACCAAGATAGAAAAGGAAAGACGACAAAAGGGACAGAGGGGATGGACAAAGAGAGGGCGGAAAGAAAGGAAAGAATGCTTTGAAAACAATGGCCTGGCAGTGCTCACCTCTGGGGCAGCATTACAGGTGACATGATTTGTGTGTGTGTGTGAGCTTATAAATTTCCCAAATGTTCTATAATGAGCATGTATGACTAATGTAATCAAAAGAAAAGAATATTTTTTAATAAACAAAACTTGATAAAGGGCTCTGTGTCCAGAAATGGCCAAGTACTTCCTATCGGGTCAAACATAATCCAGGTAACAAGGCCGGGCGCGGTGGCTCACGCCTGTAATCCCAGCACTTCGGGAGGTGGAGGTGGGTGGATCACAAGGTCAGGAGATCAAGATCACGGTGAAATCCCATGTATTTTGTAAAATACAAAAAAAAAAAAAATTAGCCGGGCGCGGTGGCGGGCGCCTATAGTCCCAGCTACCCAAGAGGCTGAGGCAGGAAAATGGCGTGAACCCGGGAGGCGGAGCTTGCAGTGAGCTGAGATTGCACCACTGCACTCCAGCCTGGCGACAGAGCAAGACTCCATCTCAAAAAAAATAAAATAAAATAAACATAATCCACGTAAACATAAACTCTAGATGAAACACAAAAAAATATGAAAAGGTAGGCCAGTGATACAGGAAGGGAAATGATACTTGCAAGAAGGGAATGGAACATGGTAAGGTTTCCAGTTTCATGGCATTTGGCATGAGGGCAGCCCCAGCCTGTGCTCTACGGAACAGCTCAAACCTAAAGACACATAGCATCTCACGGGCTTGAACAAGAGGACAAAGAGCAGGAGACAATTGGAAAAGGAGGCCCCATATTCTCTCCCTAACCTCCACCTAAACCATGTACACAAAAACAGAATCCAAGCGAAGGCCCAAGTACTGAACTGAGTTTTCAGGTGCCTCCCGTCACAAAGGAGAAAGAGTGGCCGGGCGCGGTGGCTCAAGCCTGTAATCCCAGCACTTTGGGAGGCCGAGATGGGCGGATCACGAGGTTGGGAGATCGAGACCATCCTGGCTAACACGGTGAAACCCCGTCTCTACTAAAAAAATACAAAAAACTAGCCGGGCGAGGTGGCGGGCACCTGTAGTCCCAGCTACTTGGGAGGCTGAGGCAGGAGAATGGCGTAAACCTGGGAGGCGGAGCTTGCAGTGAGCTGAGATCCGGCCACTGCACTCCAGCCTGGGCGACAGAGAGAGACTCTGCCTCAAAAAAAAAAAAAAAAAAAAAAAAAAGGAGAAAGGGTAAGCAGGTTTTTGTTGTTGTTGTTTGGTGGTTTTTTTTGTTTGTTTGTTTTTTTGAGACGGAGTCTCACTCTGTTGCCCAGGCTGGAGTGCAGTGGTATGACCTTGCCTCACTGCAACCTCCGCCTCCCGGGTTCACATCATTCTCCTGCCTCAGCCTCCTGAGTAGCTGGGTCTACAGGTGTGCCACCACGCCTGGCTACTTTTTGTACTTTTAGTAGAGACAGGGTTTCGCCATATTGGCCAGGCTGGTCTCGAACTCGTGACCTTGTGGATCCACCCACCTTGGCCTCCCAAAGTGCTGGGATTACAGGCGTGAGCCACCGCGCCCAGCCAGAGTGTACATTTTTAATTCAATCAAGTTAACTAAGTGTTAAAGCAAATAAATACTTTTCAGAAGAATATAACAGAACCCAGGGTTTCTATATGTCATGCACAATTGTCCAAAATCCAATTCAAACTTACAAAATTACTCCAAAATACAAACAAAAAACACGAGCCATACTCAGATACCAACCTCAAGACGACCCACGTACTAGAATAAGCAGGCAAGGATCTTAAAGTGACCTTAATATGTATGTCCAAGGACATAAAGAAAAATATACTGCAATAGGCGGATCACAAGGTCAGGGGATCGAGACCATCCTGGCTAACACGGTGAAACCCTGTCTCTACTAAAAATACAAAAAAAAATTAGCCGGGCGCGGTGGCGGGCGCCTGTAGTCCCAGCTACTCGGGAGGCTGAGGCAGGAGAATGGCATGATCCCGGGAAGCAGAGCTTGCAGTGAGCCGAGATAGTACCACTGCACTCCAGCCAGGGGGACAGAGCAAGACTCCGTCTCAAAAAAAAAAAAAAAAAAAAAAAAAGAAAAATATACTGCAATAAAAGACAAGAAGAAGTCTTGACAAAAAAACAGAAACTATTAAAATAAAGAGCCAAATGGAGATTCTAGAAGTGAAAAATATAACATCTGAAATTAAAAGAAAAATTCATTGCATAGGCATAACATCAGTGTGGAGATGTGAAAAAATCAGTTGGGGTGCAGTGGCTCACGCCTGTAATGCCAGCACTTTGGGAGGTCAAGGCGAGAGGACTGCTTGAGGTCAGGAGTTCAAAACCAGCATGGGCAATCTCCAAAAAACAAACAAAAAAATGTTAAATTGACCAGGCACAGTGGCTTATGCTGTATTCCCAGCATTTTGGGAACCTAAGGTGCACAGATAACTTGAGGTCAGGAGTTCAAGACCAGCCTGACCAACATGGTGAAAATTCATCTCTACAAAAATACAAAAATTGGCTAGAAATGGTGGCAAAGACCTGTACTCCCAGCTATTTGAGAGGCTGGGATGGGAGGATCAGTTCAGCCCTGGAGGTTGAGGTTGCAGTGAGCCAAGAGAATGCCACCGCACTCCAGCCTGGGTGTCAGAGCGAGACACTATCTCAAAAAAAAAAAAAAATTTAAAAATCAGTGAGCCTGAAAAAAGATTCTTGAGACAGAAGAACCAAGTGAAGGACCTGACTTCAAGACACACCCCAAGACTCCAGGAACCAGGACAGTGCAGTGCAGTGCCAGCGTAAGGACCAACACACAGATAAAAAGAACTGAGCCGCGCACCAAGAATCAGACCCACACTCACAGGATATCCAAAGCCTCCAAGGCAATCCAATGGGGAAGAGAAAGTCTTTTCAACAAATGGTGCTGGAAAACTGGATGTGTACATGAACACAAGGATAAACTGGACTTCACTAAAATGAGACACTTCTGCTCAAGAAGCACTGGCAGGAAGGACTGTGCGCCCCGCTGACTGCACCCCGGCTGCAGCTGACACTCAGGCCACTTCCCAGAGGACTCAGGACACACGGGTCCTGCTGCCCCTGGGTTCTGCAGAAGCTACAGGAACTCCTCCAGGCACAGCACACTCAGCCTTGGTTTTCAGAATGATTTTTAGTTTTACCTTATTCTGTCTCCATGAAGGTATTATTAGTAAAGATACTCTGGTCTTTTTATTTATTTATTTATTTATTTTTGAGACGGAGTCTCACTCTGTGGCCCAGGCTGGAGTACAGTGGCACAATCTCTGCTCACTGCAACCTCCGCCTCCTGGGTTCAAGTGATTCTCCTGCCTCAGCCTCCCGAGTAGCTGGAATTACAGGCACCCACCACCATGACCGGCTAATTTTTTGTATTTTTAGTACAGATGGGGTTTCACTATGTTGATCAGGCTGATCTTGAACTCCTGACCTTGTGATCTGCCCACCTCGGTCTCCCAAATGCTGGGATTACAGAAGATACTCTTGTCTTTAAAATATAACCTTGATTTTGGTCAAAAACCATTATTATAATTCTTTAAAAAAGAGAAATTCTCACAAAGAAAAAACACTCTGAAGGGAATGTAATTCTGGGTGCTCATTTAGGAGAGACAATACCAAAACACAGCTTATCCATGGAAGACCCACCTTAACCTACAGGGAGCCTAGAAACGACACCAGGAAAACACAGCAGAAGGGCTCACAGAACGCCTGCCACCTAAAAGGACAGACTGAAGGTAGAAATTAAGACCAGGAGTAGTTGGCAGCTACCAGGAGGAAAATTTCTGCCCCATTTAAACAAAGAAAGAAATAAACTGTAAAGTCAGGTGTAGTGGCTCATGCCTGTAATTCCAGCACTTTGGGAGGCTGAGGTGGGAGGACTGCTTCAGCCCACGAGTTCAAGACTCGCCTGGGCAACAAAGTGAGACCCCCATTTCTTTTTTTTTTTTTTTTTTTGAGACGGAGTCTGGCTCTGTCGCCCAGGGTGGAGTGCAGTGGCCGGATCTCAGCTCACTGCAAGCTCCGCCTCCCGGGTTTACGCCATTCTCCTGCCTCAGCCTCCCGAGTAGCTGGGACTACAGGCGCCGCCACCACGCCCGGCTAGTTTTTTGTATTTTTTAGTAGAGACGGGGTTTCACCGTGTTAGCCAGGATGGTCTCGATCTCCCAACCTCGTGATCCGCCCGTCTCGGCCTCCCAAAGTGCTGGGATTACAGGCTTGAGCCACCGCGCCCGGCCGAGACCCCCATTTCTACAAAAAAAATCAAAAAACTGGCCGGGCACGGTGGCTCACGCCTGTAATCCCAGCAATTTGGGAGGCTGAGGCAGGTGGATTACCTGAGGTCAGGAGTTTCAGACCATCCTGGCCAACATGGTGAAGCCCCATCTCTACTAAAAATACAAAAATTAGCTGGGCATGGTGGCGCGCACCTGTAGTCCAGCTACTCGGGAGGCTGAGGCGGGAGAATCACTTGAACCCAGGAGGCAGAGGCTGCAGTGAGCTGAGATCACACCACTACACTCCAGCCTGACGACAGAGCAAGACTCCGTCTCAAAAAATAAATAAATAAATAAAAATACAAACACACATGTAAGGTAACGAAAGAAACAACAGTTGGGTTAGGATCACAAAACCATAAATACTTACTCATTTTCTCTAACATCATAATCACTGAAAAAAATGCTGCAATCAGGAGGGCTTTATAAGACATAAATAACCATAATAATATTAGTACTATTTTTTATACTACAACTGCACTCAACACCAACACAAAACCTTCTGGAAACAAAAAGAAATACATGCAATGCTGAGCACTATGGATTTATTTCTGGAGTTTAACTGGCATAGATTAGTTTACTATAAAAATCCTACGATTGGCTGCAAATAATAAAACATCCTGAAACTCTGTCTTGAACTTTTTTTATTTTTATTTTTTTTGAGACAGAGCCTCACTCTGTCACCCAGGCTGGAGTGCAGCGACGCAATCTTGTAGCTGAGACTGCGGGAACACGCCACCACACCCGGCAAATTTTTTGTATTTTTGGTAGAGACGGGGTTTTACCATGTTGGCCAGGCTGGTCTCAAACTCCTGGCCTCAAGTGATCTGCCCGCTGTAGCCTCCCAAAGTTTCAACCTTTTTTAGAACGGTTAACAAGGTTTGCAAAAAAAGCCGTAACAAAACTGGGGCCACACTCTAGCAGCACTTTCAGCTAAACACCAAGTGAGTATACAGTGGGCACCACGAAGAGACCTGCGCTCTCCTGATTCACTCGTGTCACTCCTAAGAGTTTTTCTAAATAGGAGAGACATAACCTAAGACTAGAAAGTAGTTAGATGAATTACAGGTCCTCAAAATAATGAAGCAGCAGCAGCAGCAGTTAAAATGAGAATTATTAGAAGTCAATAAAATAAAAAGAATTATTTGTTAAATGAAAAAACAAGAAAGTATAAATTCACTTGTTTCAACTAGTATATATGCAATATAACATTAAAAAATCAGCCAGACATGGTGGCTCAGGCCTGTCATCCCAGCACTTTGGGAGGCCAAGGCAGGTGGATTACTTGAGGTCAGGAGTTCGAGACCAGCCTGGCCAACATGGTAAAATCCCGTCTCTACTAAAAGTACAAAAATTAGCTGGGTGTGGTGGTACCTGCCAGTAATCTTAGCTACTCAGAAAGCTGAGACAGGAGAACCGTTTGAGCCTGGGAGGCAGAGGCTGTAGTGAGTCGAGATCGCACCACTGCACTCCAGCCTGGACAATAGAATGAGACTCCATCTCAAAAAAAAAAAAAAAAAAAAAAAAAAGTTGTGTTAGGATGATAAAATTATGGCGAATTATTCATTTTCTCTAACAGGAAAATTATGAAAAATCTGTACTTAGAATGGTTTTTATCTTTTTATAAATAAACGTGTGCCTGTCTGTATTTTATATACAACACCTCTGCACTCAATAATACTACCTAAAAATCTTTTGGAAACAGAAATTAGTACAAATCTTTTGGAAACAGAAATTAGTACATTATTACAATATGTAATAAAAAATTCTGAATCTATTTCTAGAGTTTCACTAGTCAAAATAAAAATTACACAATTAGCTATTAGTAATAAAACTCAGCTGGGCACGGTGGCTCACGCCGTTTGGGAGGCCGAGGCAGGCAGATCATGAGGTCAGAAGATCGAGACCATCCTAGCTAACATGGTGAAACCCCACCTCTACTAAAAATATAAAAAATTAGCCGGGCATGGTCACAGGCTCCTGTAGTCCCAGCTACTCGGGAGGCTGAGACAGGAGAATGGCAAAAATCCAGGAGGTGGAGGTTGCAGTGAGCCAAGACCGCACCACTGCACTCCAGCCTGGGCGACAGAGCGAGATTCCATCTCAAAAAAAAAAAAAAGAAAAGAAAAGAAAAGAAAGTAATAAAACTCATGCGGAATTTTATTTCCCAAAGAAATGGATGCTTTTCATTTTAACCCTTTTCTATTTTCTTAGACAGATACCCACTGTTATTTGCCTCAAAACTCTGTAAGTCAAAATGGAGACTCCTTAGTTTTCCTCTTTCAGTCTTATAAGCAATTTTTTATCAGGAAA
Source organism: Chlorocebus sabaeus (assembly GCF_047675955.1). NCBI lineage: Eukaryota > Metazoa > Chordata > Mammalia > Primates > Cercopithecidae > Chlorocebus > Chlorocebus sabaeus. The sequence continues at coordinate 129,211,739 of NC_132914.1, read as the reverse complement.
TATATCACACACACAAAAGAAATTATAAAATATATGTAAGGCTTTCAAAGCACAGTAAAATTAATCATAGAATTTAAATAGTAAGATATCATTCACTAAACAATCCATTCAACTTGTTTGGAATTTTCATAACACAATGTTGAGGAGGAGAGTGGAAAAATACATACATACAATTTAAAGCAGTAATAATAAAGCGATCCCTATACTCATTACATGCCTTAAGAAATAAAAATTTTGGCTCTTGAGATTATACCAGAAGACAAAAATAAAAAAAGAAATAAAAATTTACCCATACCTTAAAAACTCCATACACCCGCTTCTGTACTAACTACCCAAAATGTATGTTAAACATTTCCCTAAAGAACCCTTGTGCTCTGTTGGTGGGAATATAAACTATTACAGCCATTATGGAAATCAGTATGAAGGTTCCTCAAAAAAGTAAAAATAGCATGAACATATGATCCAGCAATTCCACTTCCAGGTGCACAGCCAAAGGAAAGGAAATCCGCGTCTTGAAGAGGTATCTGCACTCCTGTGTTCACCACAGCACTGTTCACAACAGCCAAGCTATGAAAACAACCTCAGTGTCCAGCAACAGATGAACAGATAATATAGTATATACACAATGGAATACTCTTCGGTAACAAAAAGCAAGGAAACCCTGCCATTTACGACAACATGAAAACTTAGAGGGCATAATGCTAACTGAAATAAGCCAGAGAAAGATAAATGCTGTACAGTATCACTTACATGTGTAATCTTTTTTTTTAAGAGACAGGGTCTTGCTCTATAGCCCAGCCTGGAGTGTAGTGGCACAATCATAGCTCACTTCAGCCTCAACCTCCTGGGCTCAAGCGATCTTCCCGCCTCAGCCTTCTGAATGAATAGCTGGGACTACAGGCACAAGCCACACTTGGCTAATTTTTTAATTTTTTTGTAGAGCTGGTGTCCTGTGTTGTGCAGGCTGGTCTTGAATACGTGGTCTCAAGAGACCCCCCAGGCTCAGCCTCTCTAAGTGCTAGGATTGCAGGTGTGAGCCAGAGTGCCCAGCCTATAGTTAACAATATTGCACTGTATACTTGAAATTTGCTGAAAGAGTAGATCTTAGCCATTCTCACCAAACAAAACACAAGGGTAACTGCTAATTAATTTGATTGCAGTAATCACCTCACTATCCTTACACCAAATCACTTTGTACATTTTATATAAAATTTTATTTGCCAATTATACCTCAATAAAGCAGAAACAAAAAAAAAAAACTGTTTCCTTACAGTGTCATCACCTGTGGGTGTGTGTTTAAACCCTCTTGGCTTTGCTTACACCCGCGCATCGACGTGCACGATGGCAGGGCTCTCTGTTTTGCACTGGGTGCTCTATTAGTACTCCTCCAGGACACAGCCCATACATTCTGTGGCCAATGGACAATCTGGTTCTTTCCAATTTGGGGCTGCCAAAAACAATGCTGCGAGGAACATCACTGCACACGTGTTCCGGTGCACAGACACAACACTGCACACGTGTTCCGGTGCACAGACACAACACTGCACACGTGTTCCGGTGCACACACACAACACTGCACACGTGTTCCGGTGCACACACACAACACTGCACATGTGTTCCGGTGCACACACACAACACTGCACATGTGTTCCGGTGCACACACACAACACTGCACATGTGTTCCGGTGCACACACACAACACTGCACATGTGTTCCGGTGCACAGATACAACACTGCACATGTGTTCCGGTGCACAGACACAAGTCTCCCTAGAGCATCGTGCTGCTCAGAGTATGCTCTCTGCTCACCTTTTCCAGATAATGCAAAACGTTTCCAAATAACTAGACCAAGCTCCACTCTCATCAAAAGCAGACGAGAATCCCACAGCTCTACATCAAGATTCTCTCCAGTTTAACTCCTGGCAGTCTTGTGCGTGGAATGGAAAGTCTGAGCAGTTTAATTTGTACTGTAGAGACTGCATCTCTTTTTCATGTTTATAGGCACTCCTGGCCTATTGTCCTACTGTTTTAATGCAGATGTTTATCAATGTGGTCTATAAATGCATTAATATATTATATTCCTCTAGGCATTAGCAGTAAAGATGTCCCACTAACAAATTTTCTGATAATCACCGACTTAAGAGTTATCTTCTTTTTTTTAGGGAGGTTGGGGGCGGTGGAGACAGAGTTTTGCTCTGTCACCCAAGGAAGTGCAGTGGCACAATCTTGGCTCACTGCAACCTCTGCCTCCCGAGTTCAAGTAATTCTTGTGCCTCGGCCTCCTGAGCAGTTGGGACTACAGACGCGCACCACCACACCCAGCTAATTTTTTTGTGTTTTTTAGTAGAGACAGGGTTTCACCATGTTGGCCAGGATGGTCTCTAACTCCCGACTTCAGGTGATCTGCCCGCCTCTGCCTCCCAAAGTGCTGGGATTACAGGTGTGAGCCACCGTGCCCAGCCAAGAGTTATCTTCAATTGTATAAAACCCATTACAATGAGCACCTAAATAGCAGAATCAAATTACTATTCTCCACCAAAAGGAACCAGGCTCTTTGTCGAAATGGCTGATTCCAGGGCTGGATTAAGGAATATATATATATACACACACAAGGTGAACTTTAAACACTTTGTGCCATAAGGAAGTACTCAGGAAGTAAGAGAGGTATGTTGAAAGTATACTAGAGCCAGCTTGAACAGGCTCCAGTTGGTCAATCACAGATAACCTCAGTATCAAAATAAATAACAACAGAACCACCAGGAGGGGGGTTGGGCAGTAAATGACTGGCAAGGAGCATCAGGCAACTTCATGGAGTGATAGAAATGGACATGTCGACCATTGTGTGGGTTACATGGGTGTATGCACTTGTCAAAACTCTGCAAACTGTTAACACTGAAGATCTGCGTGTTCTGTTTGTAAAGTATGCATCAATTTAATGTAATTTACCATTTTTACAGACTAAAGAAGAAAAAACACATATCACTGTCAATAGATGTATTTGACAAAATTCAACATCAATTCATGATACACCAGGAGTAAAAGGGAATTTTCTTACTTTGATAAAGAAAATCTGCAAAATCTACAGCTAACATCTTACTTAACGGTGAGAGACTAACAGCTTTCCCCCTAGATCAGGAAGGAGATCATACGGGACACCCCTGCCAGTACAATAAAAAAAAAAAGAAAAGAAATAAAAAGCATACAGATTGAAAAAGAAAAAAAATCCTGCTCTATTTGCAGACATGATTCTCTATGTAGAGAATCCCATGGAATCTACAAAAAAGCTCCTAAAACTAATAAATGAGTTTAGCAAGGTTGCAGAATGTAGGTTCAAATAATCAACTGTATACCCTATATACTTGCAATAAACAGCTGGAAACTTTTTAAAGTACTACTTATAATACCCCCCAAAATTGGAATAGAGGGATAAATCTAAGAAAATATATGTATGCTGAAAGTTATAAAATGCTGATGAAAGAAAAAAAGAATACTGAAATAAATGGAGAGATATACAATATTCATGGACTGGAAGACTCATATTGTTAAGATATCACTCCTCCTCAAACAGGTCAATAGATGCAACACAATTCTAAACAAAATTCCAGGAAGATGTTTCAAAGATATCAACAAGCTGATTCTAAAATGTATACAAAAAGGGAAAGGAACTAGAATGACCAAAATAATTTTGAAAAAGGAGAACACACTTGGAGAACTCACACTACTTGACTTCGAAACTTTAGTAAAGCTATAGTAATCACAATAGGGTGACACTGGCAAAGAGAAAAACACGCAGTTAAAGAGAAGGGAAGAGAAGAGAATCCAAAAACAGAATCATACAAGTAGGTCAACTAATCTTCGGCAAAGATGCAAGTCAACTCAACATACACAGGATAGTCTTTTCAAGAAATGGCATGGAACAATTGATTACTCACATGCAAATTTCTTATGTTTGCCATGTTACACAAAACTTTACTCAAAATAAATCATAGATCTAAAAGTAAAACTGTGAAACTTCTAGAAGAAAACACAGAAGAACATCTTTCTGACCCTGGATTGAGCACAGTTCTTAGATATGGCATCAAAAGCAAGTCCATAAAAGAGAAAAATGATAAATTGTACTTCCACAAAATTTAAAACGTTTGTTCTGAAAAAGATAGTGTTAAGAGAAGGAAAAAACAAGCCAAAGACAGGAAAAAATATTTGCAAATCATGTAGCTGACAAAAAACATGTCCATATTTATGTGAAGGACTTTCAAATGCAATAATAACTCAATGAAAAAATGGGTGAGACAAGAACAGATACTTCGTCAAAGACATACAAAAAGCAAATGAAAAAATGCCCAACTTTATTAGTCTTCAGAGACATCCAAATTAAAATAAACTAGACCCGGAATGACTAAAGAAGAAAACTGACAATAACAAGTACTAGGGAGGAAGCAAAACAAAAAGAACTATCCTACATTGCTACTGGGAACACAAAATGGTACAGGCACTTTGGGAAAGTCTGGAAGTTTCTTTTCATCTTTTCTTTTCTTTTTTTTTTTGAGACAGAGTCTCACTCTGTCGCCCAGGCTAGAGTGCAGTGGTGCCATCTTGGCTCATTGTAACCTCCACCTCCCAGGTGCAAGAGATTCTCCTGCCTCAGACTCCCAAGTAGCTGGGACTACAGTGGCACGCCACCACGCCTGGCTAATTTTTTTTTTTTTTTTTTAAGTAGAGATGGGGTTTCACTGCATTGGTTAGGCTGGTCTCAAACTCCTGGCCTCAACTGATCTGCCAGCCTCGGCCTCCCAAAGTGCTGGGATTACAGGCGTGAGCCACTATGCCCAATCTTATTTATTTATTTATTTATTTATTTATTTATTTATTTATTTATTTTGAGTCGGAGTCTCACTCTGTCAACCAGGCTGGTGTGCAGTGGCGTGATCTCAGCTCACTGCAACCTCCATTTCCTGGGTTCAAGCAATTCTCCTACCTCAGCCTCCCGAGTAGTTGAGATCACAGGTGCCTGCCACCACACCCAGCTAATTTTTGCATTTTTAGTAGAGATAGGGTTTCACTACGTTGGCCAGGCTGGTCTCGAACTCCTGACTTCAGGTGATCCACTCCCCTCAGCTTCCCAAAGTGCTGGAACTATAGGCGTGAGCCACTGCACCTAACCATCTTTTTATTTTTTTGAGACAGGGTCTCACTATGTGGCCCTGTGGCCCAGGATGGAGTACACTGGCATGTTCACCACTCACTGCAGCCTCGAACTCCAGGACTCAGCAATCGTTCCACCTCTCAGCCTCCGAAGTAGCTGGGACTACTACAGGTGTGTATCACCACACACAGCTTTTTATTATTTTTTTTTTGGGAGGAGTCTCACTCTTGTCACCCAGGCTGGAGTGCAATGGGGTGAACTCAACTCACTGTAACCTCTACCTCCCAGGTTCAAGTGATTCTCCTGCCTTAGCCTCCCGAGTAGCTAGGATTACAGGTGCCCACCACCACACCTGGCTAATTGTGGTATTTTTAGTAGAGATGGGGTTTCACCATGTTGGCCAGGCTGGTCTCAAATTCCTGACCTCAGGTGATCTGCCTGCCTTGGCCTCCGAAAGTGCTGGGATTACAGGTGTGAGTTACCACGCCCAGCCTAATTGTTAAATTTTTAGTAGACGGGGTGTTTGTTTGTTTGTTTGTTTGTTTGTTTTTGAGGTAGGGTCTCACTCTGTGGCCCAGGCTAGGGTGCAGTGGTACTATCTCAGCTCATTGCAACCTTCACCTCCTGGGTTCAAGCAATTCTCATGCCTCCAGAGAAGCTAGAATTACAGGCATGTGCCACCATGCCCGGCTGATTGTTGTATTTTTAGGAGAGACAGGGTTTCACCATGTTGGCCAAGCTGGTCTCTAACTCTTGACCTCAGGTAATCCGCCCACTTCGGCCTCATGCCTAGTCCAGGCTGGTCTTAAATTCCTGGCCTCAAGTGATCCTCCCACCTTGGCCTCCCAAAGTGCTGGGATTTCAGGCGTGAGCCACAGTGCCTGGTCCAGGTTGGTCTTAAATTTCTGGCCTCAAGCAATCCTCCCGCCTCAGCTTCCCAAAGTGCTGGGATTACAGGTGTGTGCCACTGCACCCGACCAGATGGTTTCTTAAGTTCAACATACCCATAAATCTGATTCCTAGTTTTGTTTTGTTTTTTTCAAATCATGCAGCCAGCAACCCAAACCAGAATAGTTTCAGAGAGACTCTGACTCCTAGGCATTTACCCAAATGAGATGAATGCCTATGCTGACAAGAAAAACTGTATGTGAACATTCACAGCAGCTTTATTCCCAACTTCCAAAAACTGGAAACAACCCAAATCCTCTTCAAAGAGTAAATGGATAAACAAACTGGGGGCACATTCACACAACGGAATAGCACTCAGCAATAAAAAGAACAAATTAATGGTAAATAAAACAAAGTAGATGAATCTGAAATGCATTATCTTAAGTGAAAGAAGCCAGACTGAAAAGCAACCCAGACTAGGATTCCACAGATACTCATTCTGGAAAAGGCAAAATCATTAGCAATGGAGAACAAAGGTCAAGGGAGGCGTGAAGGGTTGATGAGAGAACATTTTGGGAGGTGATGGAGCTAACTGTTCTGTTGCTTGACTGTGGCGGTGGTTACGCAACTCAAAGGATTCATCAAAATTCACAAGCACAGACTAAAAAACAGTGCATTTTACTGAATGTAAATGAAATAAGTTTAAACAAACATAAGCAAATAAATACTGACAGTGATATATTATAGCCTACTGATTCTAATAAATGTAGTTTACTGAATGTAAATGAAATAAGTTTAAACAAACATAAGCAAATAAATACTGACAGTGATATATTATAGCCTACTGATTCTAATAAATGTAGACAGAATGATGGAGTTAGAAAACCCAGCACGATTCTTTATAGCAATAACTGATTCAGGCAAGACTCATCAACAGATGCTAGAACTAGTGGGTAAAAGTTTAAGGAGATTCAGGATATTTACATAGTCTCAAAGTATCTTCCCCCAAATTACTCATCATTTACAAAAGGCAAAATAAATAAATTTCCACTGGACAGGGCTGGTAGAAACCAACTTAACGAAGTGGTCAGAGTTAACATTACTAGTTACAGGACAAAGTGACATCACAGCCGTCCGATAAGACATTGAACTGGACATACCATTACTTCTACAGCAATCTTCTCAAAAATGCATGACTCAAATAGGACACAAGAAAACATCAGACAATCCCACATCAAAGGACATTATACAAAACGGCTGGTCTATACTTTTCAAGGCCCAGGCCAAGGCCAAAGCCAAGGTCATGAAAGACTGAGAAACCAGCCCAGATTAAAGAGGCCAGAGAAGTATGACAACTTCATACTGGACCAGGGGGAAGAAACTATGACGGACATCCTTGAGACAAAAGATGAAATTTGAATATAAACTATGGATTAGAATATATTATTGTATTACTGTACAATTTCCTGATATTTATTACTGTACTGCCATTTGGTAAGGAAACAGTCTTATCTAACACATGCTGAATTATTTACAGACAAAAGAGTATGATATGTTTTATATAGGTGTGTATATATATGAGAATGAAAATAATGCAAATGGGGCAAAAACAACTGGTAAATTTGGTAAAGGGTATAAGGGTTTTTTAAAATAATTATTGCAACTATTATGTACATTTGAAATTATGTCAAAATTTAAAATAACAACAAAAATCCCAAGGATGAAACTGCTTTCACAATCCAGCACTAACTATTCCAAAACTAGTAGAAATTTTACAGTTTGTTTTTGTTTGTCTGTTTGTTTGTTTTGTGAGATGGAGTCCTGCTCTACTCCCAGGCTGGAGTGCAGTGGCACAATCTCCGCTCACTGCAAACTCCGCCTCCGGGTTCAAGCAATTCTCCTGTCTCAGCCTCCTGATTAGCTGGGATTATAGGCGTGCACCACCACATCAGGCTAATTTTTATAGTTTTAGTAGGGACAGCACTTCATCCTGTTGGCCAGGCTGGTCTCAAATTCCCGACTTCAGGTGATCCGCGCGCCTCAGTCTCCCAAAGTGCTGGGATTACAGGCGTGAGTGACCTGTGTTTTTAAACTAATTGGCATTACTAATTTAACAGAGTGAATTTGCAAAAAATTGAAAAAATCAGTTTGCATTCACTTAATATCCGTTTAGAAGCCTACGGTCCTGATGATTTCAGGAGTGTATTTCACTTCAGCATTTCCTCCAGCTATGGAAAATACCAATTTATCATCTACTTGAATCTTTTTTTTCTTGTTCTGTTTTGCACGGTTCTCAAATACAGATAAAGGACACAAGAAAGAACCAACATGTAAAACACAGCACACAAGGAATGCTGAGCACACACCCAACAGGACTAAGTATTAGATGACATGCAGGCTAAGCCACTACCGCATCACAAGTACACGAAAGAAACAATGCACTGAGATCTGTGCCATCATTCACTCATGCAGTGTAGTTTTATAACTGTATGCAGGAAGGTTTTCACTGTTTGAAAATAAGAAATGGGCTCTGGGAAAATGCTGAAGAGCAAGTAGTGCATCGAAGGCTAAAACACCTGGACGAGGGGAGCTTGGGGCGAGAGCACACCCGAGAACCATGGAAAAGTACCTGGAGCGGCTGCTGCTGGGAGGAAAAAGCAGCAGAAACCTTTGGCGGAAGCTGGGTTGCTATAGCAACAGGAGTCCCAGTCTGCCCATCCTTTCCTGTCACAACCTTTACCTGAGAGGAGATATTTTGAGAAAAAAAGGCAACATGATTTTTACAGCTGCTCAAAATTTTGTTAGAATTTTACTGCTGATAGCTCACTGACATTTGGGGTTTAAAAATGGAATGTTTTTGCATCAGATCCTGTAAAAGGATGCTGGACTGACAGATTTATGGCACGACAACCTAACTCAAACTGCGAACCTTGCAGAAACTCCAATTTAAGTCAAAGTGCAATATCTTTAGATTCTGCAACTTCAAATTTTAAAAATGCATATGGCAGACAGACTTCAAGTAACAAAGCCCTAAGAACTCCGCAGGAGATCTGCACAATAGCCACTCGGTTACATGTAGGGTCAGAATGGCAAAGGTCTTTTTCACCAGGAAGTTAGAAAAACGAATCTGTTTTCTTTCTAAGCACAGAGAAGGGGGATTGAGCTTACAGACAACATTGGTATACAAACGTAAGAGAAATGAATTTTACTGTTTCAGGACAATAGAGGTGACATCCTCAAAATAATCATATAAACCTGTTGAAAAATAAATAGAATCCATCCTGGAAAAGGCGTTAAAAGAAAACACAAAATGGCAAAGTCACACAAATACATCCATAGATGCCAGTAAGGACTGCTTGAGCAAAGAGACTAGCTTTTGTTCACCAAAAGCGGATTTCTTTGCAGAAGAGCTGACAAATATTTAAATTATTTTAACTGTATCATAAAACAAAATAAGCTCCACCAACATAGTATACACTACACAACACAAAGGCACAAAATACAGTGCGTCACGGTCCAATCTGCTCTCACTTTGGTTTTCAGGAAGTCTCAGACTCACCATGGTACTAAGAAATCTCAGTTAAGGGGTTTATTATGTGCCATTCCAAGCACCCAAAAAGTATACTCTCTAAAAAAGAGTCACTCTTAAATATCACTTAATAGGTATTTGTAAAAATGAGTTTTAAGTACGATCTCAAATCTTAAGACTACATCTAAAAATTGAGTAACTTCTCAAACTAGTTTTTTGCCATAATAACTATTTCAATGATGAAGGTCCCATATACATACATCTAGTGACTTATGACTGGTTATCATAAAAAGCTAGTGACTTAAATCGGTTTGAAAACCATGCTGATGGTGTCTTTAAGGAGCTCTATAGAAGTAAAATGCGAAACTTGGAAAACCAGACAAAGGGTGCTGGGCTTTCACACTTTCGGCTGGTGATAGCCGTCAGCGTCAGCCAACAAACCACACACTCAGATACAAGGGGGAAAAACTGGACACGCTTGCTGAGCTCTCTGAACCTGAGATGAACCCTTGGTGCTCAATGAAAACATTGGGTGTTGAATACGCACTCATCGCAGCGCAGCTCCGTCCCTTCCTCCTGACACACCTCTGGGCTCAACAGCTCTTCCTTCCCATGAAGGAGGCCAAACACATTCTTCACGTCTACTTATGGCTCAAATCCTTGTGAAACCAAAACCTTAAAATACCGCAGGCTCAATAAATTATTACTTAATTCATTGTTGCATAGACTCTGATCATCTAGAAGATTTGTACTAAGCAAACTAACTCCTATTTCTTACCTCGTCATTGATAACCTCAGACTTTTCTTCCTCCTCTTCCTCCTCCTCCTCCTCTTCTTCAATGTCCAAATCATTTTGCCTAAGATATGCTTGTAATGGGGCATAATGTTTCTTCTTGAAAGCTAAGAAATCCATCATGTTCCCTTGAAAGTGTTGCAAGAAAAACAGTTCAATCAAATACTCCTTGAAGACCTCCTTCAGAGCCTGCATCTCCTGGTAATGATAGTCCAGGCACTGCTTCCTCATCTGCGCCATCTCCGGAGAGGCTGGGGGAATCTCCTCTAACTTCTTGGGAGCCTTCTTCACTCCCACGTTCCCCACAGACGTGAGTGGGAGGCTGGAAAGGCCTGGGGGCACGGCAGTCCTGGAAGGGCTAGTGGGCGGAGGTGGGGACGTCATCCCAAACCCCGCTGCGCCCCCAGCCCCGGGGAGCAGCACGCCGGGCGTCCTCTCGAAGCCCAGGGGCCGGGACAGCGGCGGCCCCTGCAGCACCTGCTGCTGCTGGACCAGCTGGCCCTGGATGATGCTGCTGATCTGTGGTGGCAAGTTAGCCGTGGTGATGTGGCTTGGGCTGGCCAGGGGCTGCAGGCCAGCCCCACCCGCGGCTGCAGGGCTCTGGGGTCCCAAGTGGTGGATGGTGCCCCCTGACTGTGTGTGGGGCTGGGAGGGTCTCCGCTCTCGGACTGTGATGGGCGTACCCGGGTGCTGGAGCTGAACCTGGGCTCCCTGGGCGATCTGGGTGAGTCCTGGCCCATCCTGAAACACAAAGTGTCCGCCACTGGATGGGCTCAAGCTGATCTGCCTCACCAGCACGCTGGCATCCACGAAGCCCCCCGTGGGGCTGCTGCTGCAGAGGCCCAGCCCAGGGCCAGGAGCACCTGCACGCACATTCTGCAGGGCCTGCCCCGGCCCGGGGCCGGGCTGCGTGGGGCTCTGGGTCTGGACCTGCTGGGACAGTGGGGACGTGACCTGAATGTATGATGGAGACCCGTGCTCGAACCGCCGAGGCTGAGCACTGAACTGGAAGCCTGGAGAGGTGGGGCTGGGGAGCGGCAGCGGGGCCAGTGTGATCTGCTGGTTTCCCCCGACGACAGGGCCCACGCTCTGCAGGGTGATGTTCACATTCTGCCCGGCTGCAGGGCTCCTATTCATCAGCTGCTGTATTTGGTAACTGGGAGACTGGGGTGCCGATGGGCTCGCTGAGGGAGCGAAGGGAGCTGCGGGGGATGGGGGTGGGTTGGGGTGGGCCGACTGCTCCTCACCCTCGCTGCCAGGGCAGGCCCTGGGCCTCTGCAGCTGATGCTGGACGTTCTGGGGGCCAGTGCCATGGTGCATGATCACCTCCCTTCTATATCCAATGTGTCGTTCTCCTAAAAATTAAAATTAAAATCAAGTTACTTGAAGGCACACATAATTGTTTTATTATCATTTAACGGCACTGAAAAGACACTGTGAAAGTATGTTCCCACCGCATCTGATTCATACGACAGAGTTGACTCACAATCAATATGGCACAGCTGAAGAAATGTGTCCTCAGTTACTGCTGTACCTGGGGTGGCCCCCATGGGAGTGGGTGAGTAATCTAAACCACCTACTGAGGGAGGAACGTACCAATCATCGCTGACCTCAACAGCTAACCTGTGTGGGCGCTTGGAGAGACCAGGCCATCCCTCAAATCCTCACGGCCGCCCTGTGGGGTAGGCACTACTCACACCCCATTTGAAGGACTAGGAGACTGAACTATAGGAGTATCTGTGAGCTGTTCAAGGCCACACAGCCGGCAGGCAGAAGAGCAAGGTCTGAAGCCAACACTCACGCTGTGGACCACGAGGCCCCTTTCCAGCCTCTGCCCGCCTCTCCCTACAGAGAGACAGCTCCCTGCTCACTGCCGCCCAGTGCCCAGGACGCATTCTGTGACTCTTGTTGAATGAGGGTGTGCAGCACCACCTCGCCAGAAGCAAATACCCAGCCCTCCCCAGCCAGTAGTTCTTATCAACCTCCAGGACTACCTCAACTGCAAACTCTCCTCTTGTAAATCCAGTTCAAAGACACTGAGCCCTAGTTTTGTGTCAGGCCCGGTGCTACCACAGGAGAGTAGAGATAGACACGGGTAAGACGGTCCTTGCCCTGGGGAGGCTGCCAGCCTATGCCAGGAGCTAGGAGAAAATATGACATCAAGTCCTGGAGTGGAAGGTAGGGAACGGCCTCAGATCTCAACATTCTCCCTAAGAACACACGAAGAGAAAAAACTGAGAAGGTCTCAAGGGAGAGAGAAGGGAGATGGCCAGGACCTGGCTCTTACTCTGGGGTGAGTCGCCTTTCTGGTTTTGCAAACTCTCTGGGAGGCTGTACCACAACCTCAAAGGAGCTCTAACCCAAACGCTGCTGAGCACAAGTGGACGAGAAACAGTCGTGGAGGAGCAGATGGGGCCACTGAGGAAAGTCAGCTTTCAGGACAGGATGAAGCAGAGGATGGAGCAGACAAGGGTAATCCTGGGGTGAGACAGGGTCAGACCTGGCCTATAGACTTCAGTATCTACAGGGGAAAGGAGGACTAAAGGTAAGCAGTGGACCCCACCACTGCAGCCCCATCTGTTCCCCACTGTGGTCGCTCTTTCCCCGCTAAGAGAAGCAAGGGTGCAAATGCAATGGTGAGTGGCACCTGGCACCCAACTGAGTGCCAGCATTCCAAGAGGAGAGGTGGGACACTGTCCCACATCAAGGGGGTGGCTGCTGCTTGGATCTATTTAATAACTAATTTATGTCATAAACGAGCAAAAATCTCATTCAAGTTTTCAAGGGAAGCAGATGGACTCTTGGTGTCATAGTTTAGCACTGAGCCAGTGGGTGAGAAGCCACACCACCCCCCAACATTCCGGTTCACATTTAGGCCCACCACAGAAGCCAGCTTGACCTGGATGCCACCATTCAGACTTCTCCAGTCCTGCTGGACATACCCAGCTGCCCCCGTCTTCTTGGGGAGACTTCACCTTAACCCTGGGTGGACAGCTATCAGAGAGCTGCTTCTTACTTCCTCCAAGACAAACAAGACCCCCGTTCATCACAAGGACATCACTGCTTATCTCTATGAGAAAATGCACTGTGGATTTTTAAAAATCATGAATCTAAAGAGGATAAAAAATGGCAAGGTGTGGTGGCTCACACCTGTAATGCCAGCACCTGGGGAGGCTGAGGCAGGAGGACCACTTGAGGTCAGGTGTTCAAGACCAGCCTAGGCAACAAAGTGAGGCCCCATCTCTATAAGAAAAATACAAAAATTAGCCAGCCATGGTGGCAATGTAGCAGCCTTAGTCTTGGCTACTCAGGAGGCTGAAGGAGATCACTTGAGCCCAAGAAATTGATGCTGCAATGAAGAACAAGATTCCATCCCCCCAAAAAAAGAAGTTACAAAACGTATAAGGCTCTTCCAAGTTTCGGGTACCCAGCTGAAATATAGGTATATATGAAATCAAAAACTACAGAATTTATAAAGGCACAAGTATATTCCTTACAAACATTTTTTAAAGTGCACATTTAAACTAGCAGCAGAAAGGCATGCTTTGATCAGATGGTTAGTTTCTGAAGATGGGAGTCAGAAGACAGCACACAGGCTGTAACAACCATAGCTCAGGGGAAGAGCAGGGCCACAGAGACACCCAAGAGCATGCCCCTCCCACCACTCAGCAGAGAGCCCATCAGAGTGGGTGCAGGGACAGGAGCTCCAGGTGCGGGCAGTTAACAATGCTTATTACTTTCAAAACAAGCTTCTGTTCCTGATCTTATTAAACAAGCATTACGATAGGAGATCAGTGTGAAACAGGCACAAAAGCTAAATTAACATAGGTAGAGTATATTCGGGATTATTTCCTTACAATACATTCCCAGAGTGTCAAAGGAGATCAGTAAGAGAAAATGAGGGCTAGAAAGAAACTCTCACATACAGTAATTCAGAAAACCAGGGGAAAGGTAAGCGTTAGGAATTTTAAAGTTACATTAAAAAACTAATTAATGCATTGAGAAAATTCAACTTAAACTCTCATCACAAACCATACATCAAAATAAATTAAGTGGCCGGGCCTGATGGCTCGTGCCTGTAATCCCAGCACTTTCGGAGGCCAAGGCAGGCGGAACACTGGAGGTCAGGAGTTCGACACCAGCCTAACCAACATGGTGAAACCCCATTTCTACTAAAAATAAAAAAATTAGCTGGGCGTGGTAGTACACACCTGTAATCCCAGCTACTCAGGAGGCTGAGGCAGGAGAATCGCTTGAACCTGAGAGGTGGAGGTTGCAGTGAGCAGAGATTGAGCCATTGCACTCCAGCCTGGGCAACACAACCAAAACTCTGTCTCAAACAAGCAAATAAATAAATAAAGCATTTTTATAAGCTAACTTTCTAAGTTTTATATTAAATGTAAAAAAAAAAAAAGAAATGAAAAATCAAAATGTTTCTTCTGGTAGGTGATAGAAAAAAAAAAATGTTAAACTCGAACACAAAAGTGAATATTTACTAAATCTCTGAAGGAAATTCAATCCCCTAACCTTAAAAATCATAAAGTTGGCCGGGCGCAGTGGCTCAAGCCTGTAATCCCAGCACTTTGGGAGGCCGAGACGGGCAGATTACGAGGTCAGGAGATCGAGACCATCCTGGCTAACACGGTGAAACCCCGCCTCTACTAAAAAATACAAAAAACTGGCTGGACGCGGTGGCTCACGCCTGTAATCCCAGCACTTTGGGAGGCCGAGGCAGGCGGATCATGAGGTCAGGAGATCAAGACCATCCTGGCTAACACGGTGAAACCCCGTCTCTACTAAAAAATACAAAAACTTAGCCCGGCACGGTGGCGGGCGCCTGTGGTCCCAGCTACTCGGGAGGCTGAGGCAGGAGAATGGCGTGAACCCGGGAGGCGGAGCTTGCAGTGAGCTGAGATCGAGCCACTGCACTCCAGCCTGGGCCACAGAGCCAGACTTGGCCTCAAAAAAAAAAAAAAACAAACAAACAAAAAAAAAACTAGCCGGGTGCGGAGGCGGGCGCCTGTAGTCCCAGCTACTCAGGAGGCTGAGGCAGGAGAATGGCGTAAACCTGGGAGGCAGAGCTTGCAGTGAGCTGAGATCCGGCCACTGCACTCCAGCCTGGGCGACAGAGCGAGACTCCGTCCCAAAAAAAAAAAACCAAAAATCATAAAGTTGTAACTGAAAAAATAGAAAGATTTGAAGATAATTTTTAAATGTTTAAAACTCAAAAACTAAATCATCAAAATCCAAAACTAAATATCTTGGAAAGAATATTTGAAGTAGATATGACAAAAAGCTATTACCAATACCGTAAAAAGCACTCATACAAATCAGTAAGAAAAACATTAAAATCCCAGTAGAAAAATGAATTAAAGACAAAAAGAGGCTGAGCATGGTGGCTCACGCCTGTAATCCCAGCACTTTGGGAGGCTGAGGCGGGTGGATCACCTGAGGTCAGGAGTTCAAAACCAGCCTGACCAATATGGTGAAACCCTGTCTCTACTAAATACAAAAAATTAGCCGGGTTTGGTGGCACATGCCTGTAATCCCAGCTACTTGGGAGGCTGAGGCAGGAGAATCGCTTGAACCTGGGAGGTGGAGGTTGCAGTGAGCCAAAATCTCGCCACTGCACTCCAGCCTGGGCAACAGAGCGTGACTCCTACTCAAAAAAAAAAAAAAAAGTTCACAAAAGGAGAAAAGCATGTACTTAATCAGCTTAGAGGAAAATGACCAACCTTGCTACTAAAAAGACGAATACAGACTAAAATAAATACTTCCCCAGACCCACTTAGCCAAGACATTAAATCAGACAACTGGCACTCCACTAATCCTGCTAAAAGGAATTACAGAAGCAATTTGGGAAGGTGTAGAAAAGATTTCAAATAGGTTCAGAACCAAAACAACGCCCTGTAGGAGTAGACTGCATACGGCAGTAGGAAAGTGGAAAGAACCCATCTGACCCCAAAACTTTTGGCCTAGTAACCCTACTTCTAGAAATCTATCTAAAGGAAATTAACCTACCAATCTAAAAAATTGTACATAAATAATACTCACTGCAGAATAACAAAAAAATTAAAAAACATAATCAGAAATTTCCAGTGTTGAAGTTCTAGATGAAAAATATGTAATAAAACCAAAATTTCCAAATATATTAAGTGAAAAAAGCAGGTTACCAATTGCATAACACAATCACTACTAAGTTAAACATACAGAAAAAGATCCACTGAAACATATCAGAATATTAAAACTGACCTTCCCCTGATGCAGACACATCAAACCGTGATAGAGCCATACAACAGACACAATCCAGCAACACCAAGGAACAAACCACTGACACACCCACAACACAGTTGAGTCTCACAGGTGCAAGATGCCAAATAACGAGGCCGAGGGCGGTGTAGGTCACTGGCATGACATTCTGGACAAGGAAAATGGTGGGGACAGACACTAGAACAGAACCTGACGGGCTGAAGGCGGAGACAGAGCTGACTAGAGAGGGGCATGAGGAAATGGGGAAGTAAAGAACTGTAGCTACAGCCTGATTTGTGATGCTGGTTACAAGACGGAATGTATCTCTCAAAAGTACACAGATGGGCCGGGTGCAGTGACTCATGCCTGTAATCCCAGCACTTTGGGAGGCCGAGGCAGGCGGATCACCTGAAGTCAGGAGTTCGAGAACAGCCTGGCCAACATGGTAAAACCCCCCGTCTCTACTAAAAATACAAAATTTGGTTGGACATGGTGGCACGTGCCTGTAATCCCAGCTACTCAGGAGGCTGAGGCAGGAGAATTCCTTGATCCTGGGAGGTGAAGGTTGCAATGAGCCAAGATCACACCACTACACTCCAGCCTGGGCAACACAGCAAGATTCTGTCTCAAAAAAACAAAAAGTACACAGATGGCAACATTAAATGGACTAAGAAAAAAAAATTCAACCGTACACTAAAAAGCATAAACTTGGATGAGCGCGCTGGCTCATGCCTGTAATCCCAACACTTTGGGAGGCCGAGGCAGGTGGATCACTTGAGGTCAGGAGTTCAAGACCAGCCTGATCAACATGGAGAAACCCCATCCCTAACCAATAATACAAAATTAGCCAGGCACGGTGGCGCACACCTGTAATTCCAGCTACTTGGGAGGCTGAGGCAGGAGAATTGCTCAAACCCGGAAGGCAGAGGTTGCAGTAAGCCAAGATCGCACCATTGCACTCTAGCTTGGGCAACGAGCGAAACTCCGTCTCAAAAAAACAAAGCATAGGCCAGGCGCGGTGGCTCAAGCCTGTAATCCCAGCACTTTGGGAGGCCGAGACGGGCGGATCACGAGGTCAGAAGATCGAGACCATCCTGGCTAACACAGTGAAACCCCGTCTCTAATAAAACTACAAAAAAAAAATAGCCGGGCGAGGTGGCGGGCGCCTGTAGTCCCAGCTACTCGGGAGGCTGAGGCAGGAGAATGGCATGAACCCGGGAGGCGGAGCTTGCAGTGAGCTGAGATCCGGCCACTGCACTCCAGCCTGGGCGACAGAGCAAGACTCCGTCTCAAAAAAAAAAAAAAAAACAAAAAAAAAAAACAAAGCATAAACTTTCACCATATGTAAATTATACTTCAGTTTTGTTAAATGGCTCCCGACCTCAGTGATGTTATAAACAAGTTAGAGAAACAAAGACAAGCAACTATAATGCAGAGAAACTGTTCATCTAAAATAACACTTCTCAAAAACGTAGTACAGGCCGGGCGCGGTGGCTCACGCCTGTAATCCCAGCACTTTGGGAGGCCGAGGCGGGCGGATCACAAGGTCAGGAGATCGAGACCATGGTGAAACCCCGTCTCTACAAAAAATAGAAAAAAATTAGCCGGGCGCGGTGGCGGGCGCCTGTAGTCCCAGCTACTCGGGAGGCTGAGGCAGGAGAATGGCGGGAACCCGGGAGGCGGAGCTTGCAGTGAGCCGAGATCGCGCCACTGCACTCCAGCCTGGGCGACAGAGCGAGACTCCGTCTCAAAAAAAAAAAAAAAAAAAAAAAAAAACTTTTGCATTCATCTACTTATTCAACAAATTGTTACTGCACATTTAATGTCAGATACTGTTTGACACACTGGGGATCTAAGAGTGAGCAAAGCAAAGTGGCACGTGCCAGGTACTAAGTGCAATGGAAGAGACTTATGCAGAATAAGGGGAGGGAGCTACTTCGGGGAGGCGGGCCAGTTGCCATGATGCAGGGCAAGGAGGGAAGGCCTCTCTGAATAACAGAATTTTGAAAGAACACACTAGATGAGAGTGAGACCCATGCCCATGTAGGTCCCAATGTGCTAGACAGAAGCAACACGTGCCCAAGCGCTGAGCCAGGTGCAGTTGGTGGCTCAAGGAGAGTGGCTGGGGTCATGAGGTGATCAGTTGGGTGCTGGACCACAAGGCCACAGGCCACAGAGACAGCAGAGGCTTGGTCACTAATGGCCTCCAGAAACTGCCTTCAGAACTCTGGCTTTTGGTCTGAAGATGAGAAACCATGAAGGGAGCAGAGAAGCACACGATGTGATTTCTGTTTTAAACACATCACTCAGCTGCCATGCTGAGAGTAAACTGCAGAAGTCATGTCTGAGACCACTCTAGAAAGCACTGACAGGTCAGACTTAGGATGCCGAAGAAATGCATAGTTCACTACAAGGTGCTATAACCACAGCAACAGAGAGAGTGAAGCTGCCCCTGACTGAGAGAGAACAGAGCGTGTAAGAAACAGGTTCCCAGCCAGGCACAGTGGCTCATGCCTATAATCCCAGCACTCTGGGAGGCCAAGGCGAGCGAATCACGAGGTCAGGAGATCGAGACCATCCTGGCTAACACGGTGAAACCTCATCTCTACTAAAAATACAAAAAATTAGCCGGGCGAGGTGGCGGGTGCCTGTAGTCCCAGCTACTCAGGAGGCTGAGGCAGGAGAATGGCGTGAACCCGGAAGGT
This sequence comes from Chlorocebus sabaeus, assembly GCF_047675955.1. Lineage (NCBI taxonomy): Eukaryota > Metazoa > Chordata > Mammalia > Primates > Cercopithecidae > Chlorocebus > Chlorocebus sabaeus. Next base: position 129,192,433 of record NC_132914.1, on the reverse strand, counting down.
GGAGCTTGCAGTGAGCCGAGATCACGCCACTGCACTCCAGCCTGGGCAACAGAGCGAGACTCTGCCTCAAAAAAAAAAAAAAAAAAATACACACACATAAAACAAACACACACACACAAAAATGAAACAGGTTTCTCACATGTAAAAGTAGCAGTGTGGCGTAGAAAGATCTAGCCAGATGCAATGCGGGACACGCCAGTAAGTTACGTTCAGTCGACACAAGATTATAATATCCGGGACTTACAGACCAGAGAAAGGGTCTGAGGATTGCCCTGAGGCAGTGTAGCATTCACAGGTAACAGAGATGAGAAGGGATCAGCAAGGAGACTGGGGGTAGCAGCCAGTAAGGTAAGTGGAGAACCATTCAAGAGGGGTGTCTCCATGCCTGAGGGAGATAATGTTTCAAGGAAGCCACAAGCTGCTGCTGTAAGAGCTGCTAAAAGGGAACCTGGCAATGTGGAGGCACCAGAAATCCCCAAAGGAGCTGTTTCAGTAGAGAGATAGAGACCAAAAGCTTAACTGAAGTTGGTTTAAGAGACCAGTAGAGGCTGGGTGCAGTGGCTCACGCCTGTAATCTCAGCACTTTGGGAGGTCGAGGCAGGCGGATCAAGAGGTCAGTAGTTTGAGACCAGTCTGGCCAACACGGTGAAACCTCGTCTCTACTAAAAATACAAATATTACCCGGGCGTGGTGGCGGGCGCCTGTAGTCCCAGCTACTCAGGTGGCTGAGGCAGGAGAATTGCTTGAACCCGGGAGGCAGGGGTTGCAGTGAGCCGAGATCCTGCCACTGCACTCCAGCCTGGGAGACAGAGTGAGACTCTGTCTAAAAATAATAATAAGAATTACAAAAAATCATTTTACTGCACATATTCTGCTAAAAAAAGAAAGACAGAACACAAATAAGTAAAAAAGACTACAACTCATCCATGAACCCATAAAGAAGCCCTATGAACACTTCCACGGTCCCGGCGCCACGGCTCACGCTACAGTCCCAGCACTGGGAGGGCAAGGCGCTAGGGCTGTTTGAGCTCAGGAGCTCGAGACCAGCCTGGGCAACACAGTAAGACCCTAATTCAAATAATAAAAAATTGGCCGGGCGTGGTGCCTCACGCCTGTAATCCTAACACTTTGGGAGGGCGAGGAGGGCAGACTGCCCGAACTCAGGAGTTCGAGACCAGCCTGGGCAACACAGTGAAACCCCGTCTCTACTAAAACCCAAAAAAATTGGCCGGGCACGGTGGCTCATGCCTGTAGTCCCAGCACTTAGGGAGGCCAACGGGGCCGGATCACGAGGTCAGGAGTTCCAGACCAGCCTGACCAACGCAACACGATGAAATCCCATCTCTCCTAAAAATACAAAAAAAAAAAAAAAAAAAAAAAAATAGCCGGGCGCGGTGGCGGGCGCCTGCAGTCCCAGCTACATGGGAGGCTGAGGCAGGAGAATCACTTGGATCCAGGAGGCGGAGGTTGCAGTGAGCCGCGATCGCGCCACTGCACTCCAGCCCGGGCGACAGAGACAGGCCCCGTCTCAAAAAAATTAAAATAAAATAATAAAACAAATCAAAATAAAAAGTTAGCCGGGCATGGTGGCCCAAGCCTGCGGTCCCAACCCCTCGGGAGGTCGAAGCTCTAGTGAGCCGTGATCGCGCCACCGCACGCCGACCTGTGCAACAGAGCGAGACACCGTCTCAAAAAGTAACACTAACAAAGCACCGGGAGGCGTTACTTTTCCGTCACTGACACGGCGACAGCCGAGCGGAGGCCCGTGGGCCGCAGGTGTGTGAGCCGAGGCGCTCCCGGCGGAGACGGCCGCGATTCCTAAGGCTCGGCGGTGGAGGACCAGGCGGGTCTACGCCGACAAGCAGCGGATTCGGACCGCGCTGTCACCCCCGTGGCGGCGCGTTCCGGGACACCCGTGGCGCGGGGTCCTTCAGTGCTGGGTGAATTCGCCCCGTCGCGCCTCAGGGAAGTGGTTCTGGACGTCCCATCCTCGCACCTCAGCGTCGCGTTCGTGACCGCGAGGGAAGCCCACGCGCGCGCCAGAATCAACAGCCACCCACGCAGCCCCGAGAACCAGGAGGTGCCGGCCGAGTCCCCCGATTCCCGCAAGGCCGCCAGGCCGAGCTGCCATCGACCACGCCCCCAGCCCAGGAGCCCGGGGGACCCAGCGAAACGGGCGCGCATCGTGCGACCTGCCGGCGACGGGCGCTACGACACGAAAGACCCGGGCCCGTGAGCCCTCAGCGCGGTCGCCCGCCCGGGGTCGCACACGGCAGCCACCACGGCCTGGTCCCCACGCGAAGCCCGAGGCCGGCCGGCGAGCGGGCCCTGTACGCCGGCGGCTGCGGCTACGCGACCCCAGGGCCCTGGCCGCTGCCGTCCGGAGAGCCTCCCGCGCCTCCGCCCTTACTTACCCTGGGCCTCCGGGCTGGGCTCCGGCCGCGTCAGGAGAGCGGGAGGATGGAAGCGGCGCCGCAGCCGCTCATCGCATCCGGGGCCCCGGCGGAGGAAGCGGCGGCAAGGCTGCTACGGCGAGCCGGAAGGGACGCGCGTCGGCGCTCCCGTAGAGCTGCGCTTTCGCGGCGCGGCTCTGACCGCGCGAGGGCGCTGGAGGACGAGGGCGCCGGAGGACGAGGGCGCCAGAGGACTAAGGCGCCGCGACACTCTGCGCGGTGGGCGGGGGCGAGGCCGAACGCGAGGCCGAGACTGAGGAAGGCGGGGGCGGGGCCGAGACTGAGGAAGGCGGGGGCGGGGCCGAGACTGACGGAGGCGGGGCGGGGCCGAGACTGAAGAAAGCGGGGGCGGGGCCGAGACTGACGGAGGCGCAGCAACCTGGCTTTTCCACGCGCAGTTCGGGAAGTGCGCCCACGGGGAACAGAAGTGGGCCGCCAGTTCTCATACTCTGCAGATTCACCAAACAGACCAGGCTGACATGCAAGACCCAAACCCTGTGTGGCCCAGGCTGGCCTCGAACTCCGGGGCTCCAGTGATCCTCCTGCCTCAGTCTCCCGACTAGGTGGGACCACAGACTCGCGCCACCACGCCCGGTTAATTTTTTGTATTTTTAGTAGAGAAGGGGGTTTCACCAAGTTGGCCAGGCTGGTCTCGAACCCCCCCGACCTCAAGTGATCCGCCCACCTTGGGCGGGATTACAGGTGGGAGCTTCCACGCCCGGCCAAAAACGATAAAACTCTATTAAAAGACACAGACGTGGCTCACGTCTATAATCCCAGCACTTTGGGAAGCCGAGGCGGGAGGATCATTTGAGGTCAGGAGTTCCAGACGAGTCTGGCCAACATGGTGAAACCCTGTCTCTACTAAAAATACAGAAAATTAGCTGCGCGTGGTGGTGCGCGCCTATAATCCCAGCTACCCGGGAGGCTGAGGCAGGAGAATCGCTTGAACTCGGGAGGCGGAGGTTGCAGTGAGCCGAGGTCATGCCACTGCACTCCAGCCTGGGCAACGGAATGAGACTCTGTCTCCAGATAAATACAGACATAGGCGTGAATCTTCGGGGTTCTGGTTTAGGAAGTGGTTTCTTAGATATGACACTGAAAACACAGCTAACAAAAGAAACATAGATACACTGGACATCACAATTTAAAACGTTTGTGCTGCAAATGACACCATTTTAAAAAGATAATCCACAGAACAGGAGAAATTACTGTAAATTCATATGTCTGACATGGAACTCGTATCCAAAGTAAATAATTTACAACAGAACAATTAAAAGACAGGGCAGGCACAGTGGTTCCTGCCTGTAATCCTAGCACTTTGGGAGGCTGAGGCAGGTGTATCCCTTGAGCCCAGGAATTCAAGACTAGCCTGGGCAACATAGAGAGACCCCATCTCTACAAAAAATTTAAAAATTAGCCAGTCATGGTGGCATACACCTGTAGTCCCAGCTACTCAGGAGACTGAGGGAGAATCACTTGAGCCCAGGGAGGCTGAGGGTGTAGGAAGCTGTGATCATGCCACTACAATCCAGCCTGGGTGACAGAGTGAGATTCAGTCACACATACACACACACAAAAAAATTTAAAAATGGACAAAGGAATATGTATGCTTCAAAAGATGTACAAACGACCAAGTACAGAAAAAGATGTCCAGTGTCATTGGACATTAAGGAAACACAAAACTACAACCAAATACCACTTTATCCACTATGATGGCTAGAATCAAAAAGTCAGGTTAACAGGCCAAGCGTGGTGGCTCACGCCTGTAATCCCAATGCTTTCATAAACTAAAGAGGTGGATTATTGGAGCCCAAGAGTTCAGGACCAGCCCAGGCAATGTAGCAAGACCCCATCTCAACAAAAATTCAAAAATCAGCCAGGCATGCGCTGCGCACCTGCAATCCCAGCTACTTGAGAGGCTGAGGCAGGGGGATCGCTTGAGCCCAGAAGTTGCAGGCTGCAGTGAGCTGTGATCACACCACTGCACTCCAGCCTGGGCAACAGAGCAAGAACCTGTCTCAAGGGGAAAAAAATAGATAATGGCAGTGTAGGGGAGAATGTAGAGAAATCGGAACTCTCATACACTGCTAGTGGCAATTTAAAATGATGTAGCCACTTTGGAAAATAGGCAGCAGTTCCTCAAAAAGTTAAACGTAGATGGTGTTTCAGAAATAAAGTATTTTTTTAAAAAATGGTTCAATATAGAGTTAACACACGGTCCAGCTATCTCACTCCTAAGGTTATACCCAAGAGAAAAGCCATGTCCACAGAAAAATATGTACACAAATGTTCTCAGCAGCATTATTCATAATAGCCTAAACGTGAAAATAATCCAAATGCCTATCAACTGATGAGTGGACAAACAAAATGTATGCACATAATGGAATATTATGCAGCCCGAAAAAAACGGTTGGGGATGAGGCACTGACCCAGGATGAAACTTGCATGAACCTTGAAAACATCCTCCTGAAATGAAGAAGCCAGACAGACACAGAAGGCCACAGATTGTTTAACTCCATTGATATAAAATCTACAGAATTCATGAATCAGAGATGGAATGTAGATTTGGCCAGGCATGGCGGCTCATGCCTCTAATCCCAGCACTTTGGGAGGCCAAAGCAGGCAGGCCACCTGAAGTCAGGAGTCTGAAACTAGCGCAGCCAACATGGTAAAACCCCGTCCCTACTAAAAATATAAAAATTAGCTGGGCGTGGTGGCTCGTACCTGTAGTCCCAGCTACTCGGGAGGCTGAGGCACGTGAATTGCTTGAACCCAGAAGGCGGAGGTTGCAGTGAGCCAAGATCATACCACTGCACTCCAACCTGTGTGACAGTGCAAGACAAGACTCCTTCTCAAAAAAAAAAAAAAAAAGAAAAAAAATGACAACTTCGTCCAGGCTGGTGGCTCACGCCTGTAATCCCAGCACTTTGGGAGGCCAAGGCAGGTGGATCACTGGAGGTCAGGAGTTTAAGACCAGCCTGGCCAACATGGTGAAATTCCGTCTCTACTAAAAATAGAAAAATTAGCCATGCGTGGTGGCAGGTGCCTATAATCCCAGCTACTCAGGAGGCTGAGACGGAAGAATCGCTTGAGCCCGGCAGGCAGAGGTTGCAGTGAGGCAAGATCGAGCCACTGCACTCCAGCCAGGGCAATAGAGCAAGACTCTGTCTCAAAAAAAAAAAAAAAGTAAGTAAATTAGTGGTTATCAGGGACTGTGGGGAGAGGACAGGCAGTGACTGCAAATGAATGTGGGGTTTCCTTTTCGGGTTGATAAAAATGCTGTGAAATGAGACAGGGTTGATGGTTACACAACTTTATAAATTTACTAAAAGTCACTGAATTATATACTTTAAAGGGGTGAATGTTATGGTATGTATGTGAATTATGTCTGAATTTATTTTTTTAAAAAGAAATGTGGGCTGTGAGGTAAAGTGATGAATGCTTAACTTTAAAGACACTAAAAATGTTTGGCTCTGCACAGTGCCTCATACCTGTAATCCCAGCACTTTGAGAGGCTGAAACAAGAGGATCGCTTGAACACAGGAGTTCAAGGTCAGCCTGGGCAACATAGTGAGACGTCACCTCTACAAAAAATAAAAAATAAATAAACTGAAAATTTTAAGGAGAAACCAGAGGGAAGGTTGGAAGGGGATAAAATTAGGTGGATAACAGGGGAGTGATCTTGCGTGTTGAAGTGCTGTGAAGCAGTAGACATGCTGATACACGAGAAAAGACAGATTCAAAGTGCAAGGTCTGAGAAGGCAGGAGAAAGACGACGGAGAAACCATCGAGGGCTCGGGCACTGGAGAGGGAGACCTCTTCCGCTGCGAGGCAGGAAGTGCAAGCCTGGGTTGGGATTCAAGAGGATGCGGAGTGGGGTTTCCTGGCCTCCATTCTCTCATGGAGTGGGAGTGACCCATCTGCTGAGGGCATGGGACAGTGGTCGCCGGGGTGAGGAGACCGAAGGCGACCAGATATGCCAGTGAGAAGTGCCATGGGACTGTCTGCCAGTAGAAACTCCGGCTGACTGTTGAACTGGCAGTGACGGTGGACACGGAGCACAGCACCAACCACGTTCTCCCTTATTGTCACAAACGAGCATCAGAAGGCTGACAGTTGGTTGGGCGCAGTGGCTCATGCCTGTAATACCAATACTTTGGAAGGCAGAGGTGGGCAAATCATTTGAGGTCAGGAGTTCGAGACCAGCCTGGCCAACATGGTGAAACCCCATCTCTACTAGAAATACAAAAATTGGCCAGGCACAGTGGTTCACGCCTGTAGTCCCAGCACTTTGGGAGGCCGAGGTGGGCGGATCACGAGGTCAGGAGATCAAGACCATCCAGGCTAACACAGTGAAACCCTGTCTCTAATAAAAATACAAAAAATTGGCCGGGCGTGGTGGTGGGCGCCTGTAGTCGCAGCTACTCGAGAGGCTGAGGCAGGAGAATGGCGTGAACCCGGGAGGCAGAGCTTGCAGTGAGCCGAGATCGCGCCACTGCACTCCAGCCTGGGTGACAGAGCAAGACTCCATCTCAAAAAAAAAAAAAAAAAAAATACAAAAATTAGCAGGTCATGATGGTGCCTGTAGTCCCAGTGATTCAGGAGGCTGAGCCACAAGAATCACTTGAGCCCAGGAGCTGGAGGTTGTGTTGAGCCGAGATCGCAACACTGCACTCCAGCCTGGGTGACAGAGCACCATTACAAAAAAAAAAAAGAGGAAGGCCAGCAGTTGAGTAAAACCACGGGTAGGGGCTTTCATGCCAAGGTACCGTCTCAAGGAGGCACAGAATCCTGGAAGTGGTAAACTATGGAATCCAGGCAGAGGCAGTCAGGATGAAGCAGCCGAAGGAGAAAAGAGGGGTTGGTAATGTGAGGTGTTGACTCAGTCATCAGTGCAGGATTCAGGACACAAGTAACACGTGGTGCTGCCCAGTGGCAACACGGAGCACCACAACACAACGGTTTCCATCCTCGCTCACTTACACTGAGAAAACCATACTGCACCTCCCCACCTTAGGACTTCCTGCCTCACCCCCAGGCATGAAATACTGACTGCGGGTAAGTGAAATGATGGGTTCCGCAAATTTTTCAGACTGGCTGTTTCAATGAGAAGCTATTAATTTTGGTGAAAATAAATGTATCACTTTTTTTCTTTTACTTTTTGCATCTTAAGAAATCTTTGGGCCAGGTACAGTGGTTCACACCGACGATCCCAGCACATTGAAAAGTTGAGGCAGGAGGATCACTTGAGGCCAGGAGTTTCAGACCACCTGTGCAACATAGCAAGACCCTGTCTCTTAAACAAAAAAAAAATTTTTTTTTTTTGAGACAGAGTCTCGCTCTGTCACTCACACTGGAGTGCAGTGGCGCAAACTCGGCTCACTGCAACATCCACCTCCTGGGTTCAAGTGATTCTCCTGCTTCGGCCTCCCAAGTAGCTGGGTCTGCCATTAAGCCCAGCTAATTTTTTGTATTTTTAATAGAGATGGGGTTTCACTGTGTTAGCCAGGATGGTCTCAATTTCCTGACCTCGTGATCCGCCCACCTCGGCCTCCCAAAGTGCTGGGATTACAGGCGTTGAGCCACTGCGTCCGGCCAATTTTTTTTTTTAAATTAGCCTGGCATGGTGGTGTGCCTGTAGTCCCAGGTGCTTGGGATGCTGGAGGATCGCTGGAACCCAGGAGGTGGAGGCTGTACTGAGCTACGATCGCACCACTGCACTCCAGCCTGAGCGACAGAACAAGACCTTGTCTCAAAATAGAAAAAAAGGAAAAGAGAAAGAAACCTTCTGGCTACCACAGAGCAGTGAAAATATTATCCCGTGTTTGTTCAAGATGCATTATCATCCTTGCAAAGGCTCAGGCATGCTTATATATACACGGAACTCTCCAGAAGAAGCCACAGGGCACTGGTGAGAGCAGTGGCCTCCGGACAGGGATACTGGGAATTAGAGGATGAAAGGCAACTTCCCTTTTTTATACTTTTTTTATTTCCTTCCATGTATACATATTACTTTAAAATGTCACTTATCCCCGTATCATCAAAGGTGATTTAAATGGGTCACCCAGGCCAGGCGTGGTGGCTCATGCCTGTAATCCCGGCACTTTGGGAGGCCAAGGCGGGTGGATCACCTGAGCTTAGGAGTCCGAGACCAGCCTGGCCAACATGGTGAAACCCTGTGTCTACCAAAAATACAAAAATCAGCCGGGCGTGGTGGCGGGTGCCTGTAATCCCAGCTACTCTGGAGGCCGAGGCAGGAGAATCGCTTGAGCCTGGGAGGCGGAGGTTGCAGTGAGCTGAGATCACGCCACTGCACTCCAGCCTGGACAACAGAGCGAGACTCCCTCTCAAAAAAAATAAAAATAAAAAATAAAGTCCTGTCTATCCCAGGTAAAATTAACACGCTTAGAACCAAGCTCCTGCTAGCTCTCCAAACCCATTCCTTTCCCTATCTCCCATTCCAGTTAACGGCCCAGCTCATCCGTCCCTCAAACCCTAAGCCCAGTGGGCCTCACCCCTGCACTCCCTGGCTCCCCAAGCAGTGAGCCCCACTGCTCCTCTGGCCAAAATCCCTAAAACCAGCTCCGCTCCCCTGGACACCCCACGCCCTCGGAGCACACTGCCCACCTGTCCTGCCCCACTTCTCACCCACGGTGTCCAGCGCGTCATGGGCACATGCGCGTGCATCACTCTCGCGCTGCTGGGGCGACAGGCGCCTGCTGAGCCACAGGCGTTGTTGGGACGTCAGGCGCATGTCCATTAGTTGCATGTGCTGGCTCGCTGCTCACGTGCACCCGGGGGCTGCAGGCTGGGAGGCCGCCCGTCTGCACAGCACTTCCCGCGCTGAGCCCCTCCACAGGCTCCTGGCAGCCCAGCGCCGAGGATCCCCTGCTCCTAGCTAATGCAATGTGTTTTGTTCTGCGCTGAGCGCCACGTCAAAAGCAGTCATCCCCAGCCTCCCTTGCAGCTATGAACGGCCCCTGGACACACCTGTGACCAATGACGTGAAGAAGCCGCTGGTGGGGTCTTCCAGAAAGCTCTACTAGGGGCCTGTTCTGCAACACGCCCCTTCCTTCTGTCCTCTGCCCCAGCCCTCACCCGCCTGGCACCGGGGCACTGCTGAGGCGAGTCCCAACCTGCAACCAGGGCAAAGGTTGCATGCACGGGGCTGTCTAGGAAGAGCCCAGGGATACCACCCCTCTCAGGGGTGCGGCGGGTCGGCCGGCCCCTGCTCCAGTGCTCCCCACAGACCTGCCTCGGCCCCACCCCACAGAGCACAGGCTACGGGTTTTTTTTAGATGGAGTCTTGCTCTGTCACCCAGGCTGGAGTGCAGTGGCGCGATCTAGGCTCACTGTAATCTCCACCTCCCGGGTTCAAGTGATTCTCCTGCCTCAGCCTCCCGAGTAGCTGGGATTACAGGCGCCCATCACCATGCCCAGCTAATTTTTTATTTTTAGTAGAGACAGGGTTTCTCCATGCCGGTCAGGCGGGTCTCAAACTCCCAACCTCAAGTGGTCCGCCCACCTCGGCCTCCCGAAGTGTTGGGATTACAGGCATGAGCCACCGCACCTGGCCGGTTTTTTTGTTTTTTTTTTTTTTAGTGCAGTGGTGATCAGGACAGCGTCAACTTCCCCAGACTCAGGCAATCCTCCCACCTTAGCCTCCTGAGCAGCTGAACTACAGGGCACGCTGCCATGCCCAGTTAATTTTTTGTAGAGATGCGGTTTCACCATTTTACCCAGGCTGGTCTGGAACTCCTGTACTCAAGCGATCTGCCCACCTCAGCCTCCCAAAGTGCTGGGATTACAGGCTGAGCAACCTCCCGGGCCTGCCTCAGGCCTGTTCTCAACAGGATAACATGCTCTGCTCATCTCTCTGAATGAAAAAAATGTAAAAAAAGACTAAGAAAAAGGCAAACAAAGGACTGACTAAGCAAAATTTGTACTTATTTAATAAGAAAATCACTTCTTTAAAAAAATAGTTATTTACATGCTGAGGTTCATCTGTGCAATGCAAGAGCTGAAAATAGATTCGAGAAAAGCTGTTCCTACAAGGAAAGGTCCTGAGGTTACAACGCCAGGCCACATCTGCCAGGCAGGCCTGAGAAACCATGGTTCTCATGGCTGGGAAAACATGGCTGCAGCGATCCCAGCTTCTTGCTGCCCACAGGGATGGCACGCCTGGGCACACACTGTGAGCTGCTCAGAGGCACTCTGGTGGGCAGCTCCCACCGCCTCAGTCGGTGTCTCCGTCCCCTTCGCTGCCTCCCAGGGGACTGGGCACCTGCAGAAGAAGAGCACATGGAGAATGAGAGGCAAGCACTCTCCCCACTGCTCCTGAATGCCCGGAGGTGCCCATGACAGGCTCGGCACAGGAGCCCTGCCCCCACCATTCCCTCATCGGGGCAGAGGCAGGCGTCTGTTCTCGGTCATCTCTTAACCAGGTCAGGAACCTGCGCAGGGAAAGGCAAGGGCTGGGGATACTAGAGGGGCCTTTGTTGGGCTCCTTCACATTCTCACAGGCTGCACTGACCACAGGAGAAAATAAAATGGGGCCATTTGGAAACTCAACAAATGCAGGTGCCTCGGAAGTATATATGCCTGTCATCAGTGGAGTCAACAGCAGTCCACTGGCCCAGGCCAAACTGGCACCTGCGCTGTATTTAGCCTGCACTGGGCTTGGGAAAAATTAACTACCAGCACTTAAAAAGGGGAAGATTTCCCATACCAGTATGTAACGCTGGTTTCCCTCGACAACATTTAAGCATGCGGTCACTGTCACATTCCAACATGGCCACCACCAGCTGCCACTGAGCCACGAGTATCCCCTTCAGATGAAACAAGGGCTCCTGGCCACTGCTGGCCCCCTACTCCCTGCCGTCCCCAGACTGGGGGCCTCTCACTGCCCCATCTATAGGACGGCTGGCCAGGTGCCTGGCCCCTCGCCTGCCCACCCCACCTCCCTGGGGCCTGCACACACTGAATATGCCACCCAGGTATGCAGGAAGAACTCTGTTTTCACAGATACCGGGACACGAAGAATCTCCCTGAGAACTGCCTGGGAATGTCACCCTTTGAAACCTCACTGGGCCACCATGAAAGAATTTGGGCTGGCCAGGCACGGCGGCTCACACCTGGAATCCCAGCACTTCGGGAGGCTGAGGTGGGTAGATCACAAGGTCAGGAGTTCAAGACCATCCTGACTAACACAGTGAAACCCCATCTCTACTGAAAATACAAAAAATTAGCCGGGCGAGGTGGCGGGCACCTGTAGTCCCAGCTACTAGGGAGGCTGAGGCAGGAGAATGGTGTGAACCCAGGAGGCAGGGCTTGCAGTGAGCCGAGATCGCGCCACTGTGCTCCAGCCTGGGCAACAGAGCGAGACTCCGTCTCAAAAAAAAAAAAAAAAGAACGAACGAACTCGGGTTTTGGGGACATCTCTCACCCCAGAGCAAAGAACTGAGAATGACAATTTCATTCACTTAGCTTTTAGCTCCTGCACCTACAATCCTGAGTGTTCCAGTTCTAAGCTACAGTCCGCAGCTGTCTAGCCGCTGATTACGCTCCGTGCCAGGTCCATAGTAGGCGTGCCGGTAGCAAGCCTGACCTGGGGTGGCCCTCCCAGGGTCGAAAAGCACCTGGTGGTGGAGCAAGTGGGTGGCGCAGGCAGGCAGACAAGGAACATCTCAAGACCGCCTGGCCCTGCTCCTGCGGCCGCTGTGTGGCCTTGGGGGAAGTGACACACTTCTCTGTGCCTCGGCTCCCTCCTCTGTACAATGGGAACAATGTGGGCCTGTACTGAGCACTGCTGGGACTGTGCCCCTACCTTGGTGCCTGTGCCAGCTGCTGTGAGAGCGGTGGCACTGAAGTTGTGGACGGGCAGGGTGCTCAGCCACTGGGCCATGGAGCGTTCATCTCGCTCAGTGCTGATGATGGTGGGGTAGATGTGCTCCTCCTTGAAGGCTGCGACCTTGCCCTCCTCCTGCACCCAGTCCAGCGGCTCATGCAGCCCATCGTTGCCAAAGCGCTGGTTGTACTTCTCGAAGTGCACCCTCTCCAGGACCAGGCCAAGTCCCGGCGCCTTGGGCACGTCCACCTTCTCTGTGCCCCAGCTGCGCTCCAGCACACTCTCAGGGGCATAACCCTTCACGATGGCCACTACCAGGCCAACCATCTTCCGGATCTGATGCATCATGAAGCTCTGGCCTTTCACCCTGATCACTGCGAACTCCAGGCCCTCCCGCACAAAGGGTTCCTCGCAGTACATCTCCAGGATGTAGCGGCGGGCGCTGGGCTCCTGTGGCCCCTTCTGCGAGGTGAAATTGTGGAAGTTGTGCGTGCCCTTGTAGCAGGCCAGGAGCCTGTTGACCTGCTGCAGCGTCTCGGCGCTCAGGCGGTAGGTCTCATCCTGCACGTCCCGGTCCTTGTGCGCAAAGGCAAACGTGGGCAGCAGGTAGCAATAGGTCCTGGCATCACATCTGTTCTTGGAGTTAAACCCGCCTGTGACCCGCTTCAGTCCTAGGAGAGAGGTGATCGGGGAGGAGAGAGGCATGTGAGAAGTGCCTGGATGACCAGGGAGCGGCCTGAGCACAGCGTGCGCCCCAGTGTCTCCTCACCCAGAGCACCAACCAAGCTCCAGCAAGCATCGGCTTCTCTGGGGAGGGGACAGCCACAGGTTGGGGAACAGGCACAGGACAGTGGACACGAGGGACAGGTGCAGTGCTCTATAAGGTGACTGAATTTACAACCATTTATTGTAATTTTCCAATAGCGAGAAGATATGAAATGTTTCCAACACAAAGAAATGAGATAAATGCTTGGAGTGATGGATCTATTTATGCTAATTGCCCTATTTGATCATTACACATGACTGGAAATATCACACATTATTGTACATAAGTGTGTATAACTATTATGCATGAATTTAAAATAATAAAAGCAGCTAGGTGCGGCACAGTGGCTCATGCCTGTAATCCCAGCACTTTGGGAGGCCAAGGCGGGTGGATCACTAGGTCAGGAGTTCAAGACCAGCCTGGGCAACATGGCAAAACCCCGTCTCTATTAAAAATACAAAAATTAGCCAGGCATGGTGGCGGGCGCCTGTAATCCCAGCTACTCAGGAGGCTGAGGCAGGAGAATTGCTTGAACCCGTGAGGAGGAGGTTGCAGTGAGCTGAGATCATACCACTGCACTCCAGCCTGTGTGACAGAGCGAGACTCTGTCTCAAAAAATAATAATAATACGCCAGGAGCGGTGGCTCACACCTGTAATCCCAGCACTTCGGGAGTCTGAGGTGGGCAGATCACGAGGTCAGGAGATCAATACCACCCTGGCTAACACGGTGAAACTCCATCTCTACTAAAAATACAGAAAATTAGCCCGGCGTGGTGGCAGGTGCCTGTAGACCCAGCTACTCAGGAGGCTGAGGCAGGAGAATGGTGCGAACCCGGGAGGCGGAGCTTGCAGTGAGCTGAGATTACACCACTGCACTCCAGCCTGGGCAACAGAACGAGACTCCATCAAAAAATAATAATAAAAGCCAAAAAAATTTTGTTAAAACAAAGGAATTGGGCTTTTGTGCACTAAACTCTAAATCTGTAGCATACTTAATCTCAGAATTAAACACATATCCAAACAACAAAAACAAAAGGTGTGTTAAAACCCAGTGCTGGCAAAGGATCCAGTGTGAACTGGCGCAGCCCACCCTGGAATAAAACCCCAGATGTAGGGGAAAGGTGTAACCCCAGCTCAGAAGTCGCGTGAATTCTACAGACAAGGCCATACAGGCAGCACTGTTTGCAACAACAAAAGACACTGGAACCACCTTAGAATTCCAGCAACTGCAGGCTGACCTAACAAATGCCAGAGTACTCCACACAGAGTAGGATAAAAAAGGATGCAGCCCCGCAGGTCAGGAACAAGTCTCCAAGAACTGAGGGCACGTCCCCTCCAAGATGCCTTGAGCGCTAGCGGCACCTCACAGGTGCTCAGTATTTGTTGAATACTGAATAAGCAAAAATTAAAGACAAATGAAGACCTGCATGCAGGGGGATCCAATCTGTTGAGGACATCTATATTTAAATGGAAGAATTCTAGAAGAGTAACCCTCACTGAGGGCACCAACTTCAGGGGCTAGGAGGAGAAAGCTCTGCCTGGACTTGCCTCTGCTGGGAGCTTGCATTGTGGCTGAGACACGCAGGCCCCTCCGGTTGCTAGGATTCCACCTCACCTCAGGAGTCTGATTTTTTTTTTTTTTTTTTTTTTTTTTTGAGATGGAGTCTCACTCTGTTGCCCAAGCTGGAGTACAGTGATGCAGTCTCGGCTCACTGCAACCTCCACCTCCCGAGTTTAAGTGATTCTCCTGTCTCAGCCTCCCGAGTAGCTGGGATTACAGGCACCTGCCACCATGCCCAGCTAACTTTTGTATTTTTAGTAGAGATGGGGTTTCACCATGTTGAACTCCTGACCTCGTGATCCGCCCACCTCAGCCTCCCACAATGCTGGGATTACAGGCGTTGGATACCGCACCCAGCCAGGAGTCTGATTTAACACCCAACTATGGTTTCCCATTTACAAGGACTGGCCTGGGCCTTGTGACCTCACAAGCAGTGGGGTGCCTCCACACAGCCTGCCCGGCCCGGGTCGCTAGTAACATGGATCCCATGGGTGCTGGCACCGCATGCCTTGTGCTTTTGTCTCCAGTCATGTTTGTTTCTGAGTGACTTTTTTGTTTTTTTTTGGTTTTAAAGATTCCATTTCATAAACACTAAACATCACAAGGATGCGCTGCAAGCATAATTCTGGTTGTTCCAGACATAACTGCTAAGAAAGGCTGAAAAGTGCCTGCAGATGGCCACACTGCAGGCCTGGGGAGGGCCCTGCTGGCCTGCACCGCGGCGTGTGGGTGACAGCGACTACCCAACAACTGCACAGATGTGGCACTGTTGAGCATGATAGGGATTAATCTACAGAATACTCAAGTATTTTCCATGCAAATGAATGGGAAGAGAACTCAAACGCAACTTTCAGAGGACTTATTCTATGGGAAGTTTCTCAGGAGGAAATTATCCTCAGAAGGCAGAGGAAGCCCAGCATAACAAAAATAAAACTATTGTCGGGTGTGGTGGCTCACGCCTGTAATCCCCAGCTGCTGGTAATCCCAGCATTTCAGGAGGTCAAGGCGGTGGATCACCTGAGGTCGGGAGTTCAAGACCAGCCTGACCAACATGGAGAAACCCCATATTCACTAAAAAGACAAAATTAGCCGGGCGTGGTGGCCCATGCTTGTAATCCCAGCTACTCGGGAGGCTGAGGCAGGAGAATCACTTGAACCTGAGAGGTGGAGGTTGTGGTGAGCCAAGATTGCGCCATTGTACTCCAGCCTGGGTAACAAGAACGAAACTCCATCTCAAAAAAAAAAAAAAAATTAATAAAAAAATGAAACTATTGCTGGGTGTAGTGGCTCACACCTATAATCCCAGCACTTTGGGAGGCCGAGGTGGGTGGATCACCTGAGGTCAGGAGTTTGAGACCAGACTGACCAACATGGTGAAACTCCATCTCTACTAAAAATACAACAATTAGCCGGGTGTGGTGGCGTGTACCTGTAATCCCAGCTACTGGGAAGGCTAAGGTGGGAGAATCGCTTGAACCCAGGAGGCGGGTGGAGGTTGCAGTGAGCCGAGATCACACCACTGCATTCCAGCCTGGGCAACAGAACAAGACTCCATCACAAAAAAGTAAAAATAAAAACTTAACAGTGGGTAAAATCAACAGGGATTACTGAATCCTATTTATGACTCATACATAAATGTTCACAGTGGCTTTACTTCTAACAGCCCAAAACTGGAAATCACCCAGTGTCATCAGCAGGTTATGTATAAACAATCCGTGATACATCGCAGAACGGAACACCCCGCAGCAATGAGAAGGAACAGACTGCTGACATACACAACAGCATGGATGAATCTTAAAATAGTCAGGCTGTGGGCCGGGCACAGCAGCTCACGCCTGTAATCCCAACACTTTGGAAGACTGAGGCAGGTAGACTGAGCCTAGGAGTTTGAGACCAGCCTGGGCAACATGGCGAAACCCCATCTCTACCAAAAAAATTAAAATTTAGCCGGCTATGGTGGCGTGTGCTTGCAGGCTGAGGCGGGAAGATCGCATGAGCCCAGGTGGTCAATGCTACAGTGAACTGTGATCGCAACTCCAGCCTGGGCTATAGAACAAGACCCTGTATCCCTGTCTCAAAAAAACACTTCTCTCCAAGCAGACCGGTCAGGCAGACAACAGTTCTGTTTTCTTGGGATTACACCAAAACACAAAGGAAAAGAAAACAGAGCAAGATGATAGATTCACGCCCAGCCACACCTATCAATACATTCAATATAAGTGGCTTCTGGGAGGCCAAGGCAGGAGGATCCCTTGAGCCCAGGAGTTTAAGACCAGCCTGGGCAACAAAATGAGACCCCATCTCTACAAACTCAAAAATTAAGCGTGGTGGCACACACTTGTAGTTCCAGTTACTCAGGAGGCTGAGGACCACTTGAACCTGGGAGGCGGAGGCTGCAGTGAGCCATGATCACACCACTGGACTCTAGCCTGGGTGACAGAGTGAGACTCTCTCAAAAAACAAACAGAATAAATGAATCAATGAATGAATCAATGTATGTACGTTAAGTTACCTGTACCTGCCACTTAAAAGGTAGAGAGTTCCATTTTAAGAAGGCCTAAAAATTCCATTTATCAGTACTGCCATAAAAGGGAACAACTGTTCATTTTAACCACGAATTTGGATTTTCACATCCAGTGTTTGATAAAAACAAGGCACCCGTGTGGCCACAAGCACTGCAAATGAGAAGCCTTCTACTCCTGTCTAGCTGCTCCCATTTCTGAAGAAGGTCAGAACCAGCTGCAAAGCAACTCTGACTACACTTCTGCATCAGTGACAGGTGGAAAAGGCAAGAGCATGCATAGTGTCTCTGCAAGACCATCTACAACCAGGCGTGTGGCCGCCAGCACTGCAAGACTTACCCAGGATCCGAATGTGAGAGGGAAGGTGGCTGTTGATCTTTTCTAGAATGTCATCAATCAGCCACACTTTCAGGGATACCACCTGGCCGGCTGCGGACACACCCTGTAAAGAAAGCAGAACGGGTGACGGAAGGTGGGTCCCTCAGGCCTTGCACGCTGGTCTCTGAGACAGAAGGACGACGCGGACCTTGTGTCGTTTCACACATGAATTCTGCTGTTAGAAACGCATCTGGAGGGAATCATCAGATATAAAAATAAAGCTCTATCTGCCAACGGAGTGTGTGCAGGAGCACTTATAAAATAAACTATTACGAATGAATTCAAAGCCCAAGAGAAAACATTAAATGAGGGAGCATAAATATGACTCTGTGCAGACAGAAAGCAAAGTCCCACATAAGATATGACCCCCACCCAGGCACAGTGGCTCACGCCTGTAATCCCAGCACTTTGGGAGGCTGAGGCAAGCAGATCATCTGAGGTCAGGAGTTTGAGACCAGCCTGGCCAACACGGTGAAACCTAATCTCTACTAAACACACAAAAAATTAGCAGGGTTTTGTAGCGTGCACCTGTAGTCCCAGCTACTCAGGAGGCTGAGGCGGGAGAATCACTTCAGCCTGGGAGGTTGGAGGTTGCAATGAGCCAAGATCCTGCCACTGCACTCCAGCCTGGGTGACAGAGTCAGATTCTACCTCAAAAAAAAAAAAAAGATATGACTCCCAAGGATTGGGGAAAAGAGAAAACACAACTTAGAACCAAGGGCAGAGTGAGGAGGTGGTCCCCACTGGAGTCAGAACAGCAGTGGCCCTGGGGGAAAGGGAGAGGCCTTCTGGGGACAGGCAGTGGGTACACAGGTAAAAACTGATCAAGCTTATGCTTAAGACTAGCACGCTTTACTGTTGTATATTATACCCCTTTTTTAAAGTAAGTTTCTATAGATTTTTTGTTGGGTTCTTTTTGAGACAAGGTTTGGTCTGTCACCCAGGTTGGAATGCAGTGTTGCCATCTTGGCTCACAGCAACCTCGACCTCCCAGGTTCGAGCAATCCTCCCACCCCAGCCTCCCAAGTAGCTGAGACTACAGGCAGGCACCACAATGTCTGGAGAGTTTTTAAAATTTTTTTGTAGAGACAGTGTCTTGCTATGTTGCCCAGACTGGTCTGGAACTCCTGTCCTCAAGTGATCCTCCCACCTCAGTCTCATAAAGTGCTGGGATTACGGGCGTGAGCAACCATGCCGGGCCAAGGAGATCGCTTCCGATTAAAGGAAGCTCTAGAGACATGATAACTGAATGCCAATAATGATCCTAGATTAGATCCCCGACCAATTAACAAAAATAAAAGGCATGCCACAAAGAAGCTGAAGAAAAAGAAAACAGAAAAGACAGTTTCCAGCTTGAGACATGTCAGATGGTGGTACTCTATCAATGCTGAATTTCACACGCGTAATAATTTATAGTGTGAGGTTGCTGAAGGATGTCACAGTCCCTAGGAGACTCATGTTAAGATGTTTCAGGGTAAAGGGTGATGATGTCTGCAACTTACTCTCAAATGGTTCCATTTTAAGATAGAAAAGGCCAGGTACGGCTGGGCGCGGTGGCTCACACCTGTAATCCCAGCACTTTGGGAGGCCGAGACGGGCGGATCACGAGGTCAGGAGATCAAGACCATCCTGGCTAACACGGTGAAACCCCGTCTCTACTAAAAAATACAAAAAACTAGCCGGGCGAGGTGGCAGGCGCCTGTAGTCCCAGCTACTCAGGAGGCTGAGGCAGGAGAATGGCATGAACCCGGGAGGCAGAGCTTGCAGTGAGCTGAGATCCGGCCACTGCACTCCAGCCTGGGCAACAGAGCGAGACTCCATCTCAAAAAAAAAAAAAAAAAAAAAGGCCAGGCACAGTGGCTCTCATTCATTATCCCAGTACTTCGGGAGGCTAAGGTGGGAAGATTGCTTAAGCCCAAGAGTTCGAGACCAGCCTGGGCAACACAGCAAGATTGTCTCAAAAAAGGTAAAGAAAGATAAATAAAAAGAAAACAAACAAAAAAAACGGGTCAGGTGCGGTGGCTCACGCCTGTAATCCTAGCACTTTGGGAGGCCGGGGCAGGCGGACCACCTGAAGTCGGTCGTTCAAGACCAGCCTTACCAACATGGGAAACCCCGTTTTTACTAAAAATACAACAAATTAGCTGGAGTGGTGGTGGGCCCCTGCAATCCCAGCTACTTGGGAGGCTGAGGCTGGAGAATCGCTTGAACCCGGGAGGTGGAGGTTGCAGTGAGCCGAGATCATGCCACTGAACTCCAACCTGGGCAACAAGAGTGAAACTCCATCTCAAAAAATAAAATGAATTAAAACACACACACACACACACACACACACACACACACACACACACACAACTATGCCAATATGGTAAAAACCTAACCTTGGTGAATCTGGGAAGACTATGTGGGTGCTCACGGTATTATCATTAAGACTTTTATGAAGGTATGAAATTTTCAAAATAAAAAGTCGGAGAGTAAAACCGTTGAGATGTTCCACTGGCCAGACCCACACATGGAACGTGACAGAAGGAAACGAGCTGTTCTGAAACAAGATGACTTTAGGTAAATACACAACAGATTTCAAAGACTTAGCGCCAAAAAAGGGAAAGAAAATACATCTCATTGCCAAACACTTTGTACTGACAAGTTGAAGTGAGAATATCGGAGGCATCTGGGGGGGTAGGGACAACAGCGGAGGGATACCCGGTATCTCTGGGATGGCCTATGTCTGGCTGTGGTGATGGCTGCACAGCTCTGTGAATATACTGGAACCACTGAACTGTATACGTTCTTCTTCTTCTTTTTTTGGCCAGGCTGGAGCTCAGTGATGCAATCTCGACTCACTGCCACCTTCGTCTTCCGTGTTCAAGAGATTCTCATGCCTCAGCCTCACAAGTAGCTGGGATTACAGGTGTGACTTACCATGCCTGGCTAATTTTTGTATCTTTAGTAGAGATGGGATTTTGTCATGTTGGCCAGGCTGGTCTCGAACTCCCGGCCTCAAGTGATCCGTCCACTTTGGCCTTCCAAAGTACTGGGATTACAGGTGTGAGCCACCACACCCAGCTTGAACCGTACACTTTCTTTTAGGCTTTCTCGTTTTGTTTTCAGATGAAGTTTCACTCTTGTTGCTCAGGCTGGAGTATAATGGCACGATCTCAGCTCACTGCAACCTCCACCTCTCGGATTCAAACGATTCTCCTGCCTCAGCCTCCTGAGTAGCTGGGATTACAGGCATGTGCCACCACACCTGGCTAATTTTGTATTTTTAGTAGAGAAGGGGTTTTACCATATTGACCAGGCTGGTCTCGAACTCCTGAACTCAGGTGATCCACCCGCCTTGGCCTCCCAAAGTGCTGGGATTACAGGCGTAAGCCACCACACCTGGCCTGAACTGTACACTTTCAATGGGTCAATTGTATAAGAGTGAATTATATTTCTTTTTTTGCTTTTTTTTTTTGAGATGGAGTCTCACTCTGTCACCTAGGCTGGAGTGCACCATCTTGGCTCACTGCAACCTCCGCCTCCCAGGTTCACACAATTCTCCTGCCTTGGCCTCCTGAGTAGTTGGGATTACAGGCACCCACCACCACACCCGGCTAATTTTGTATTTTTAGTAGAGACATGATTTCTCCATGTTGGCCAGGCTGGTCTCAAATTCCTGACCTCAAGTGATCCGCCCGCCTCAGACTCCCAAAGTGCTGGGATTACAGGCATGAGCCACCGCGCCCGGCCAAGAGTGAATTATATTTCAATAAAGCTATTTTTAAAATTTGAAACAAAAACAAAATGTTAAACAGCAGAAATACACACACAAAAAAATAAATAATAGGCCGGGCGTGGCGGCTCACGCCTGCAATCCCAGCACTTTGGGAGGCCGAGGAGGGCGGATCACCTGAGGTCAGGAGTTCGAGACCAGCCTGATCAACATGGAGAAACCCCATCTCTACTAAAAATACAAAATTAGCCAGGCTTGGTGGCACATGCCTGTAGTCCCAGCTACTTGGGAGGCTGAGGCAGAAGAATGGCTTGAACCCGGGAGGTGGAGGTTGCGGTGAGCTGAGATCCCGCCATTGCACTTCAGCCTGGGCAACAAGAGTGAAACTGTCTCAAAAATAAATAAACAAATAAATAATTAAAATTGTAAGATGTTACTGTTTTCACCCGAAGGGCAGGGCACTTGGGTGCGACCACGTCGGCCTCATGGATCTACTTCTGCAGGTTTTCCAATTGCAAGTGAGAAAACATATTAGAATGAAACTGTCTCTCTAATAACAGCAGAACTAAAAATAAATACAAGGACCCTATTTTGAAATGCTCTCTTCATCAGCTTGAACAAATTGTTACTTTCTTCTTCCCTAAAAACCATCAGAGAGCTGTAAATGGAGAATCAAAAAGAAAATGGAAATAGTAAGTCCCACAGAACTCTCTACCTTGGGCCATCAAATGCATCACCCACTAGGAGTGAACTTGTGGGTCCCTCTTTGTGTTCTCCCCTCTACACGATGGCTCCGGCATGCGTCCATGGATCCCCAGGGACCTGTGTGCCTTTGAAACTAGGTGTTTGTGGGAAAAAGAGCCATAGCTTTATTCAGATTCCTGGGGGTCCTGACCGGCAAAAAGTTATGTCTCTGAGAGACCCCCAATGCCCTCAGGCAGCCTGAGAGCCATTTTAGAGCCAGATACTCTGACAGGCAAGGATGACAGGTGTCACATTCACTGATGCCTTATACATGCTACAGAAAAGCTATCTGTTCTCTCCGGCTGTGCTGTCCCTGTCTGCCAAATGTTGGGCTGCGGGCGGCAAGCCACCCAGGTGCGAGGCAAGAGACTGAAGGCACGAGCTGTTCCAGTATAATAAAGAAAATAATTAGAATAAGAAAAGTTATACTAGAAATAGGATACAGACACAATTATATATAATATCAATATTTGTAGTATTGTTCTTTATTATTATAATAATCTCTGTTCTATAATTATAACCTAGGAAAAACCAGGCCATACAGAGTCAGGAGCTGAAGGGACACTGTGAGATGTGACCAGAAGACAAGAGTGTGAGTCCTCGGTCACTCCCAGATAAGGGCCGCTTGGTCTAGTGGTAGCGCCAGTGCCTGGGAAGGCACCTGCTACTTAGCAGACTGGGAAAGGGAGTCTCCCTTTCCCTGGGGCAGTCAGAGAACACTCTGCTCCACCACCTCTTGTGGGAGGCCTGACGTTACCCAGGCCTGCCCGCAGTCATCTGGAGGCTTAAACGTCTCCTGTGGGGCTGTGCTTCAAAGGTCACACTCCTTGTCACTTTCATGTTCCACCTGTACACCTGGCTCCTCCTTTTAAGTTCTCAGAAGACAGCAGTAGCAGAATTAGTGAAAGCATTAAAGTCTTTGATCTTTCTGACAAGCGCATAGAAGAAATGCTGACGTATGCTGTCCCCGCTCTCCGCCTCAGCTACCACAAAGGCAAAGACCCCCGTCGCGTGGACACGTCACTCGTGTGACCTTATCCATCACTTGAGACGACTCATACCCCTTCCCCTGCCCGCTTGCCTTGTATACAATAAATAGCAGTGCACCGGGCATTCAGGCGTGCACCGGACATTCAGGCCACCACCGGACTCCGCACGCTGGTGGCAGCGGTCCCCTGGGCCCAGCTGTCCTCCCTTCTATCTCTCTGTCTCATGTCTTTATTTTTCTACGATCTCTCGTCTCTGCACACGAAAGAAAACCCACAGGCCCTGTAGGGCTGGACCCTACACTGGGTCCCTCCTTAAAGACATCTCCATTCCCTGTGGCGGGCCACTCCGCCCACATCCAATCCCATGGTTCAGTTCCAAGCACAGCAATGTGGCGTCACAGGACCACTTGGCATGTGCTGCCACACAGCCAGCAGCAGCGTCCAGGGTGGACGTGCAAACCCATCGGAAACGGGTACTCAGCCTTGTGGTTCTGAAGGGTCAGTGCTGGGCCACCAGCCCCACGCAGCTGAGACCACGTAACGGGTCCAGGGTGGTGGAGACGTGATGAGTGTGGACTCAGCACACACACAAAAACAGTATTACATTTATCCCATGAAGAGATTTTTATATGGATTACACGCTGAAATAAGGATATCCTGAATATACTGAGTTTATAATACAGCGAATTATTTATTAATTTCAAGCAAGATGTGGTGGTTCATGCCTGTAAATCCCAGCACTTCGGGAAGCCAAAGTAGGAAAATCACCGGAGCCCAGGAGTTTGAGACCCCTGGGCAGCATAGCAAGACCTCATATTAAAAAAAAAAAAAAATGTAGCCAGGCATGGTGGAGTGCCTGTTGTTCCGGTGAGATGGTTTTGCTGTGTCCCTGCCAATTCTCATGTTGCATGGTAATCCCCACATGTCTAGGGAAGACCTGGCGAGAGGTGACTGGATCACGCGCACGGTTTCCCCCATGCTGTTCTCGTAACCGTGAGTGAGTTCTCACAACATCTGACGGTTTTATAAGGGGCTCTTCCCCTTACCCTCCTCACTCTCTCGTGCCTGCCACCATGATCTAAGTTTCCTGAGGCCTCCCCAGCTATGTGGCACTGAGTCAGTTAAACCTCTTTTCTTTATAAATTGCCCAATCTTGGGCAGTTCTTTATAACAGCGTGAAAACAGACCAATTCACCCAGCTACTCGGGAAGCTGAAGCAGGAGGACTGCTTGAGCCCAGGAGTTTGAGACTGCAGTGAGCCCGGATCATGCCACTGCACTCCAGCCCGGACAACAGAATGAGACCCTGACTCTAAAAAAGGAAAGAAAAGAGAATGTTGCATCATACAAGTATGGCTCTCTGCCTTCGTAGCCACACAATCACATTTGCCTCAGAGTGAGTCTGATTGGAGGGTCGAAGACAGACGTTGCGGCTGCCCCTGGGCCACCTGCAGGAATGTATGTCCCTGAGAACAGAATCAACACAGGAATGTATGTCCCTGAGAACAGAATCAACACAGGAATGTATGTCCCTGAGAACAGAATCAACACAGGAATGTATGTCCCTGAGAACAGAATCAACACAGGAATGTATGTCCCTGAGAACAGAATCAACACAAGAGAAAGCAAAGACCAGAGAGAACACAGAGCCCCCCTGGCAGGAAGCACCTAGATCCAGCTATACGTGAGCTGACCAGGCTCCTGGACATCTCACCTACATAAGGTGTAGGCTAGTTTGATTTGCACATCATATGTGCTCAGAAGCAGCACAACAAGTCAGGACACTGAGCTGGAAAGTGGGCCGGGTGCTGCTCATATCAGCCGGGAAGGGGCAGAGAAGGCCGTCACCCACCTTGTCTGTCCGGGCACAGCGCTGGAAGGACATTTTCCTCATGTCCTCGCCATGATTTTCAGGAATACAGCCTGACCGGACAAGGGCGGACACCAAGTCATCTTCAATTGTTTTGAATTGTGAGGACCCAACATTCCTCTGGAAAAAGGAGACAAAAACAGGTTTTATATTTTGCAGATGGGGGTCGCCATGTTGCCCAGGCTGGTCTCAAACTCCTGGTCTCAAGCGCTCCTCTGGCCTGAAGTGCTGAGATTACAAGTGTGAGTTGCCACGCTCACGTGAAAACACTGTATTCTGCTCACTCGCCCTGAGCCCGGGCTGCTCCACGTCAGGGGATGGGTAGCGTGGAATGGAATCAAAACGCAGGTTTGACTGAACCTGTGCACACACCTACTTCCACAATCTGTCAGTTATGACATCAGTGCCGTGGGTGCTACCTATACTTAAACAGTATAACATCAGATATAAAGTAATCCATGGCCAGGCACAGTGGCTCATACCTGTAATCCCAGCACTTTGGGAGGCCAAGGCGGGTGGATCACCTGAGGTCAGGAGTTTGAGACTAGTCTAGCCCACATGGTGAAACCCCGTGTCTACTAAAAATACAAAAAGTAGCCAGGCGTGGTGGCAGGCTCCTGAGACAGGAGAAATCGCTTGAACCTGGGAAGTGGAAACTGCAGTGAACCGATAGTGCACCACCGTACTCCAGCCTAGGCGACAGAGGAAAACGCTGTCTCAAAACAAATACAAATAAAAGTTAGTCAGGTGTGCTTTTAATTCCAGCTACTCAAGAGGCTGAGACAGGAGAATCACTTGAATCTGGGAGGCAGAGATTGCAGT
The DNA here is from genome assembly GCF_047675955.1 of Chlorocebus sabaeus. Lineage (NCBI taxonomy): Eukaryota > Metazoa > Chordata > Mammalia > Primates > Cercopithecidae > Chlorocebus > Chlorocebus sabaeus. The sequence goes on along the minus strand of NC_132914.1, from coordinate 129,166,760 downwards.
GCACAGTGGTTGGGTGGGCTCGGTAGTTCACCCCTGTAATTCCAGCACTTTGGGAGACAGAGGCAGGAGGATAATCTGAGATCAGGAGTTCAAGGCCAGCCTGACCAACATGGTGAAACCCCATCTCTACTAAAAATAAAAAACTAGCCGGGCGTGGTGGCAGGCGCCTATAGTCCCAGCTACTCGGGAGGCTGAGGCACAAGAATCACTGGAACCCGGGAGGTGGAGGTTGCAGTGAGCCAAAATCCCGCCACTGCACTCCAGCCTGGGCGACAGAGCGAGACTCTCTTTCCAAAAAAAAAAAAGCAATCCATTACTTGTAACTTTCACCATAAAAGCTGTTACAACAACTGCCAAAGTTAAGCATTATTTTCTTAAACTTTGGTTTCAGTCAGACACTGCATGCACTGCACGAACTTCTGTGGATAAGCTTAGAGATGCTTAAAGAACACAGAACCAGGCAAAGCCACAGTGTTAATTATAAAAAGGAACAAAAGGAACGTCTACCTGAGGCCAGTCGCAGTGGCTCATGCTTGTAATCACAACACGGGGAGACTGAGGCAGGAGGATGGCTTGAGCCCAGGAGTTCGAGAGCAGCCTGGGCAGCACAGCGAGCCCCCATTCCCATAAATAATAAGAAACTTGGCAAAACCCCATTTCTGTAAATTTTTTTAAAAAATTAGGCCGGACGCGGTGGCTCAAGCCTGTAATCCCAGCACTTTGGGAGGCCGAGGCGGGCGGATCACGAAGTCAGGAGACCGAGACCATCCTGGCTAACACGGTGAAATCCCGTCTCTACTAAAAATACAAAGAGAAGAAATTAGCTGGGCATGGTGGCAGGCGCCTGTAGTCCCAGCTACTCTGGAGGCTGAGGCGGGAGAATGGTGTGAACCTGGGAAGCGGAGCTTGCAGTGAGCTGAGATCACGCCACTGGGGGCGACAGAGCGAGACTCCGTCTCAAAAAAAAAAAAAAAAAAAGTATTCGGGCCATGAGGTCAAGGACACTTACAGTCCTCAATGCTTGGGAGGCTGAGGTAGGAGGATCTCTTGAGCCCAGGAGGTGGAGGCTGCAGCGAGTAGTGGATGCACCACTGCATTCCAGCCTGGGCCACAAAGACCATGCCTCAAAAAGAAAAAAAAATACGCCTACCTGAATGCACCCACACCCTCTACTTTCCAGAAAAGGAAGTGAGCTGAGGAGAGAATCCTCATAACTTTTAATACTTAGCTCTGTCCCTTTAACGCACACGACGGCAGGCTCTTCTGAGCTGCAACGCGCTGTCCACTGTTCTCAGCAATGAGCGTCAGTACACCTAGCTCATCTTCACACCCTATTTAGCAGGTGCCGTCAGCACTCCCATCCTAAAGATGAGGACTCGAGCACACAGCAAGTGAACCCCGCCCCACATCCCAGTGGTTAGCGGCAGGGCCGGGCCTCATGGAAGGCAGCAGCTCGCGTGCAGCAGGACCAGTGAAAGCTGCTTGGGCCTGCACCTAAACCCAGCTGGACCCGCCGCTTCCACAGCGGCCGCACCTGCACCTAAGCCCCGCGGGACCCGCCGCTTCCCGGGCGGCCGCACCTGCATGCCGTGGTAACCCTTGCCCGAGTAGGCCATGAGCAGCACGATCTTGCGCTTGGGCAGCTTCCCGCGCCGCTCCTCGTCCCCATCGCTCTTGACCTTCTTCGCCGGATGCTCTCCGTCCTCCCAGACGCGGGTACCCCCGGCCCAGCAACTGCGGGACCTCCGATCCTGGGGGCGCGCGGATGCCGCGGGCGGTGGCTCTGCGTTCCCCGCCATGCGCGGCGAGCTGCGGAGAAGGGCAGCGTGAGCGGGGGTCCGGTCGGCACCGCGCGGGGTGGGCTGGGCTGGGCGGGCGTGGCGGGGTCGCCCGGCGTCGCGGTCATTACCAGGACGGACGCGGTCCCAGGCGCAGGGTCCACCGTCCGCAGGCTCCCAACAGCGCGCGAAGCTGGAGGCCCATGCGCAGGCTACCAGCGAACCCGACCCCGCCCTGACCCCCGAGCCCTGACCCCCAGTGTCCCAGCCCCGCCTCTGCCGACCCCTAACCTCTCGGACCCTGACGCTGCTGCCCTGTTCCTGCTGACCCCTGACCTCCGGGAACCCGGCGCCCCAACCCCTCTCTAGTTAACCTCTGACCTCTCGGACCCGCACACCCCAAGCCCGCTCCTGCTGGCCCCTGACCTCTCGGACCTTGATGCCCCAGCCTCGCTCCTGCTGACCCCTGACCTCTCGGGCCCGGCGCCCAAGCCCCGCCTCTGCTGTCCCCAGACCGCCCCGGGACCCTGACGGATAAACTTCAACGTCCCCTGACACCCAGGTTAACCGCTGACCTCCCCAGCCCCTTCACCTCCCGCCCCGCCCAGTGGGCTTTCCTCGGGAGTCGAGGAGACCCGGACCACCCGCGTCGGGACCAGAGAGGCTCGCCCGCCTCGCGTCAGGCCCCACTCACTACGCGACTGACAGAGCCGGAGCCGGACCACGTGGGCGAAGGCGGAAGTGGAACGAGCGGCTGGACGGCGGCCGAGCGGGGACAAAAATTCTTCGGGAGAAGTGGCGGGGCGGGGACAGGGATGAGGGGGATTTGCGGGGTGTGATGGGGGCGGAGATTAGGGTGATAGGGGCGGGGATTAGGGTGTTGGGGGCGGGGATTTTTGGGTGTTGGGGGCGGGGATTTTTGGGTGTTGGGGGCGGGGATTGGGGGGTGTCAGGGACCGGACACGAGGTCCTCCCGCATCCGGCACCGCGGCCGCGCGGCGAAACGTGTGAGCAGTGGTCGCGCCGCCGCCGCCGCCGCCTACCGGGTGCTGTCGCCCGCCCAGCGGAGCAGGGGAAACTCCGAGCCCACGCCGGCCCCGCTCCTCTCCGCTGCCGGGTTCCCTCCCACGGGCTCGGCCCCCAGACCCTCAGTGGCACCCACCCTGTGCGGCCCTCGTGTGGCCTCAGCCCCGCGCCCCGTCCCGGTTCCACAGACGCTGGGGCGCAGGGGCGGCTCCGCCCTGGCCTTCACCCGCACCGTATAAGGGGTCGCCGCCCACCTCAGCCTCTGCCTCCGGGCTGCAGCGGTCCTCGCAGGCGCGCACCACCACGCCCAGCTAATTTTTTCTTATTTTTTATAGAGATGCGGTCTCCTGAAAAGTGGCCACTCTTTTTTTGTGGGGGGGGGGCGGGGAATCAGAGTCTTGCTCTTTGCCCAGGCTGGAGTGCAGTGGCGGGATCTCGGCTCACTGCAACCTCCGCCTCCCGGGCTCAAGCGATTCTCCTGCCTCAGCTTCCCAAGTAGTTGGGACTACAGGCGCGCGCCACCACGCCCGGTTAATTTTTTTGTATTTTAGTAGAGACGGGGTTTCACCATGTTAGCCAGGATGGTCTCGATCTCCTGACCCACCTCGGCCTCCAAAAGTGCTGGGATTACAAGTGTTAGCCACTGTGCCCAGTCTTTTTTTTTTTTTTTTTTTTTAAGAGACCGGCTCACTATGTTGCCCAGGCAGATTTCCAACTGCTGAGCTCAAGCGATCCGTCTGCCTCCCCTGCCGAAGTGCTGGGATTCCCGGTGTGGCCACTGCACCCACCACTTCCTTGCCTCCTCTCCCAAGCTTGCCCTCCTGTCCTCCTGCTTTCCCTTAGAGAAACTCATATGATTTTGGACCCGCTCTCTGGCATAACCTCAAAATCCTTAATCCCATGTCTGGGGCCACAATTCAGCCAACCACAAGCTTGAATTTGGGGAATGGGCCATGGAGGTGTTGGGGAGAGCATGCTCCTGGCAGTGCAAGGGTGGGGGGGCAGGAGCCAGCCATCTGCAGCAGCCCCACTCCTGCCCTCCAGGGGCTGCACCTCCTCCTACAGGTGAGGACTCAGCAGGGCCTGGGCACTGTGCCCAGCTGGAGTATGCAGGTGGAGAAACCACAGGGCTGCGTGATGAGGGACTGATAGGAAAAGAGGACCAAGGGGCCCGGGGCCAGGTTGTGTGGGGCCCCATGGCGTTGGCTGAGTGAGATGGGACCCCCAGGGATCCAATGTGACACCCCTTCCCAAGGGGTACTCAATGGGCTGCGTGTGGCTTGTGAGGAGCTGGTGGCCGAGTAAGGGGAGGCAGGAGGGTGATGCAATTGGCCAGGTGGGAGGGCAGCTCACCCATACTAAATGACCTCCCAGGAGGGTACCCCTCCACCAGCCCAGGCTCCAGGACTGAGGCAGGGGGTATAACAGGCACCCAGGGGGCCACAGTTCTGTGAGAGTGCGGGCACCAAGGCCTGGTCCCGCTGGCTTGGAGTGTGCAAGGATGAGGTCCCTCCTGCACTGCCACGGCTTCCTCTGGGCCCACCCTCACCACCTGGCACTGGCACATGGACCTTTACAGCAGATTTACCACTGCCCAAACGTGGAAACAACTGATACGTCGGCAGGTGAATGGAAAAACTGTGGTACCTCCAGACAATGGAATACTATGCAGCTCTAAAAAGAAATGAGGCCAGGCACAGTGGCTCATGCCTGTAATCCTAACGCTTTGGGAGGCTGGGAGGATGGATCACTTGAGGCCAGGAGTTTGAGACCAGCCTGGCCAGCGTGGCAAAACCCCTGTCTAAAAATACAAAACTTAGCCAGGCTGGGTGCAGTGGCTCAGGCCTATAATCCCAGCTACTCAGGAGACTGGGGCACAAGAGTCGCCTGAACCTTGGGAGGTGGAGGTTGCAGTGAGCTGAGTTCCTGCCACTGCACTCCAGCCTGGACAACAGAGCGAGACTGCCTCAAAAAAAAAAAAAAAAAAAAAAAATAGGAAATGCACTCCCAGGCCCTGGGCATAGTGTATGTTCCCAACTACGGGACATTCTGAAACAAAAACAACTATGAGGACAGGAAGATCAGCAGCCAGTGGAGCTAGGCTGGGAGAGAGGTGGAGCCCAGAGGACCTTAGGGTGATGTGTGGCATGACACCTTTGCAACACCCAGTGTACGTCGAGTGACCCCATGATGTGAACTGCAGACTTTGAGTGGTAACACGGAACCTGTTGTATTAGAAGTGTCCATGATTTTTGAAAATCTAAAATATGAATATTGGGTTCAACAGCAGAGACAAAGGCACTGCACGAACCTGACCTGTTACTGATGGGAGAGCAGATGTCTCTGTACATCCTACTCAATTTTCCTGCAACTATAAAACTGCTCTAAAAAATATTAAATTCCATGTTTGTAGTGACTGTCTGGGCATTTCTTTACGTTACAGACGTACCAGGAGGACCACAGCGCCCACGGCCTGGCAGCTGCCGCACCACACCTCACCCGGTGCTGAGTGCAGCTTCTCCTCTTTGAGGAGGCTGTTTGGAAGCAGCCCGTCTTGGGACTCAGAAATCAAGGTCTCCGCCTTCCCCTTCCTCGAGAACACCAACCTCTCAATGAACTTTCACTTCTTATTGTGGTTAGCAGTTTTTAGCAAGTTATTTTTATCTAATAAAAACAATATACAGTTTAAAAAATGCAAACCCTACAGGAGTTTGAGACCAGCCTGGCCAACACGTGAAACCTCGTCTCTACTAAAAATACAAAAAATCAGCCAGGCACAGTCGTGCATGCCTGTAGTCCCAGCTACTTGGGAGGCTGAGGCAGGAGAATCTCTTAAACCTGGGAGGTGGAGGTTGCAGTGAGCCAAGATTGTGCCACTGTACTCCAGCCTGAGCAAGAGTTACTCGTCTCAAATTTAAAAAAAAAAAAAAGGGCAAAGGATTTAGATGTTCCTCCAAAGACACACAAATGGCCGCCAAGTACCTATGATGCTCAACGTCAGGACGCCTTGGGGAAATGCAAATCAAAACCACAAGGCGAGGCCTTGGAGGCCCAGCTGCTCAGTGGCTGCAGTGAACCACCAGTCTGAGGCTTCTTGGAAATTCACACAGAGCTCCACGTGGCCCCTCCTAGGTGTATCCCCCAGAGGAGTCAAAGCAAGTGCCCAAAGCTATCCCAAGGTGGGTACCCTGCCCTCTGGAGTCTGTTCACCCTGTGCAGGACCTCCAGTTTGGCAGGAGAGGCTTCCTGCAGCAGAGGAGTCTGCACTGCCCCTCACATATCCAGCTTCTGCCCTGGGGCTCTGCTCCTACAGCTGTGTCCGGCCATTGTGGGCATCTATGGAGGGGGCCCTGGGGCTCCTGCGCCTTGGCTGAGAAAGAAAATGACAAAACCCTGAGAACAGTGACAAGCCAACGAAGACAAGAGGTGACACCAGCCCAACAATTCCAAAGGTTTATTTCCTTAAATTGATATTACACAATATAACGCAAAGGGCAGGAAATCACACAAAATTTGCTTTAAAATAGACAAAGGGTCCAGCACTATCAAGAGAACATTCAACCAGGGGCGGCAGTTGAGGCGCCCAGGACCTGCTTGGACACACGCACACGCGGCCGCGACGGAAGCAAGAGGACCAGGACGCCAGGCAAGATCCCCGTAGTGCCAGCTTCCCAGGACTCAAGATTCCAGTCGGCCATGAAGCAATAAATACTAACATGCCCCACAAGGTGAGAATAAAGCCATCAAGGTGATGAGGAAGAAATCACGGGGATTTTCTTCTTCTAAGTCCAAGCACAGTGGCAATATTTCAAGTATTGCAAAGAAAAACACACATGTGTGTATTTTTGTCTGTTATGTGGCGTGTGACCCTGGAACCCCCCGCGTGGGTCCATGGCCCCACCGCTGCCTCCCGCAGACTGGGGACTCGTTCAAGTATCTACTGATCCAGGCTGGGCAGACCAAGGGAGGCCCAGGCAGGGTTTGCAGCACATGCCCGCCTGGAATCCGGAAGGCAGGCCTCTCTGCGGACACCCTCAGTGGCCCTGGGCAAGGCCGAGGCAGGGAGGGACAGGGCTGTCATCAGGCCTACCCTGCCGAGGGGCTGACGCCACAGCTGGCTGTCAAAGCTGGACGGGGAGCTTTTGCATGTTACTTTTTTCCTTGCATGAAGTATTCCCCTCATCTGCCCCCAGGCCCAGGTGGGGAGGGTGCTGGGCACACACCTGTCCTGCTGCAGCCACCGACCCAGGTGTGCACAGAGCAGCCTCACCTGCCTGCCATGCGCCCCTGCGCCATCTGCCTCTAACCTGGCCCAGTCCTCGCCCTCCCAAAACCAACACTTAAACACCTACAAGTTTTCTCCTTTAAAGAAAAAATTAGCTGCATAAAAATAAGACACATTTTAGGAATAAAGTATGAAAGATTACAAGACGTATCCAGGGCTTAGAGAACACGGTGCCTCTGCTGCCGGTCCCTAGAGGAACGCTTGAACAAATAATTGCCTCTGCCTCTAGCGCAGGGCCCCACTCACCCCGGAGCCAGTTCTCCCCTTGAGGTCCAGACCTGGGCAGCTCCGTGGTCCGGTGCTCAGGCTTGGGGGCCCTGGCATGTGTCCGCTTATGTGTATGTACAAACACCAGGCCACTGCCAGGAATCACCGCCCAGCAGTCCCTGGTGAGGTCCAGATTCTGTCTCTATCTGCATAAAGTGCTTGGGTGATTGACAAAGCTGGGTGGGTATCTCGGAGGGAGAGGCTCCTGGAGACTGGGGGACACCGAGGCCGCAGGCTCTTCCTGGGCACAGTGACTACTGACCTGCCCGAAGCAGGAGCTCGCTTTGGCTTTGAGTTGGCAGCGGTCTCAGGCCCTTGCCTGTCCTCCAGGGCTGCCCCGGGGCTAGAGGGTGGTGGCACCCATGCCTGCTGTGCCAGGCAGCCAGAGGGGCAGAAGTTCTGTGATCCCCACCTGTACAAGATGGGAGACACCCCCAAGCTGTGTGGCTCCAGGTGTGCTGGTTCTGCCCCGTGACCTGCAGGGAGGCCGGCAGGCTGACTGTCCGTGGGGCCCAGGGCAGGGCTCAGCACCAGCGATCAGTGCCATGGGCTTGTCCCGAGGAGTCCAGCCAGCACAGAGCCCACCCTGCAGGGCTCGGCAGGACCAGGGCCCAGCCAGACCAAAAAAGGTCAGGCACAGATGCCAGTCAGCAGCGCCGAGAGTCTCCGCTCAATGCACAGCTTGCCTGTGGAGGGAGAGGGGGGACCGTGAGGGAGACGCCCAGAGCCCTCAGCCCCCAGCCCAGCCTGGCACTCACACTTGGCGACGTTCTCGATGTCGGCCTGGTCTGAGAGCATGTGCTGCAGCCCTTCCAGGAGCAGCAGGGCCTTGTGGTAGCGCGGGACGCATCCCTCACGGTGCTGGAACATCTCGTCCAGGGCGGCCGACTGCACCTGGGGGCGAGGGCAGAGGCTGGACAAGGCCAGCTCACCCCACTCCCTCCCAGCGAGGGCTGCCCTGCAGCGGCCCAGGGGTGGCAGACAGGCCCTCAGGGCAGTGACATGGGGGGGTGAGTGCTGGCGCAGCCTGCGGTGCAGAGGGGATGGTCACAGGGCCAAGGGGAGACGCTGCCTGGAACCAGATGACCCTGGCCAGCACTGTCAGCCCCACCCCAGGACAACAGAGTGCCCGCCAGTCAGTCAGTGTCATTACTGCTGCTGCCTGGCCTGCCTGGGTGGGAAGCAGGGGCAGGAGGGAGGCTGACTTTTCCCATGTTTGTTCAGACTGGATTTTTACTGCATGCATACATTTTCTTTAAAAAGGAGACTCAGGCACTCATGAGTTTTTGCCTGTAATCCCAGCATTTTGGGAGGCTGAGGCAAGATGATCACTTGAGCCCAAGAGTTAGCGGCTGCACAACACTTCAGCCTGGGCAACAGTGCAAGACCCTCTTAAATAACAGAAAAGAAAAAGAAGGGGGGGCCCCACCTCAGAGGCAGAGGAAGCTCTTCAGAGCCCAAGCAGGGAGCCTGTGCCCGCGGTACCAGCTGAGTGCACCACACTTCTAGGCAGGTTGTCTGGGACCAGGTGCTGCTTCTGGAGGCTGACACCTGACTACGAGGCCTGAAGACCAAGTCTCTCATTTTACAATTGGGGAAACTGAGTCTCGGGAAGAGGCATGGCAGGATGCACATGGGCCACGGCACCCATGCAATCAAGGATGCACCCAGCCAAGCTGTAAGCGCCTGCAGGAGGCTGGGGGGCATCATGCTATCATTTCAAGACCTCCAGAAGTGACACCCCCCAAAGTCTCACCAAGCTGTGGGCATCAAGGTCCCCTCCCAGTGCAGACAGCCGGCCTGGAAGTTCCTGGCCCCTGCCCCACTGGTGTCTGTCTGTCCGTACCATCTGCACAGCATGGCTGAAGATGAGCCTCTCGGCAGTGATGCTGTGGATGCGGTCCAGGAGCCGCTGCTTGTCCAGGAAGAAGCGCTGCAGCCGCAGGCTCAGGCCTTGGCAGGACACCACGCTGGCCTTGTACAGCTCATTCAGCCTGCGCACCACTGAGGAGGACGAGGGTGGTCGGCTCAGGGTGCAGCAGACACGGGGCGGGGCTGGAGTGTCATGATCTGCCCTGTGCACTGAGCAAGCACGTCCCTCCCTCCCTGCCACAGCCCTGGCTCCCTGTGGCCTTCAGTGTGCGGCCAGGCTCAGCACCTTGTCCCGGGTGCCATCCGACCCCACGGCCTCTGTGCTCTGCACACTGGGCCAGGCCCCAAGGCCTTTGCACCTTTGCACAGGGGCCTGCTCAGGCAGCCTCCCTGTCACCCTGTCACCCGGACAGTTGCAAGGCGGGCTTCCTCCCCAACCCGACATGTGGGCTGAGCGGTCACAGCCCTCACCCTGCTTCACGGTGGACGACAGGCAGAGCTTGCCGGCCCGGATCTGGTCGATGGCAGTTTGCAGGCCGGAGGACAGTAGCTCGGCCACCTTCAGGTACAGGACCAGCTGCTCCGCAAAGCTGGGGGTGGCAGGCAGATCAAAGGAGGCAGGTTGGTCCTGGCCCCCAGGCTACCACCCGCTCCACCCCGCCCCAGCCCTCGTGGCACCTACCCCCATTCTCGGCTCAGCAGGCTGATCTGGTCGGCCACCACACTCTCCTGCAGCTGGTACTCAGGGCCCCCGGCCGCCTCGCTGGCGCTGCCCTTCAGGGCTGCGATCTCCAAGACGTGCTGCACGAACAGCAGCGTGAAGCGCAGGCCACGCAGGATCTCGGTGTGCTCTTGCTGCAGGAAGCGGTCGTCAGGGTGGCACATGCTGCCCGGGCTGGGAAGAGGCTTGTCTCCCTTGAGACTCACTGATGACGCCTTGGGGAGGCAGGGCAGGGTCCCCTCCCTTGCTGTAGCCCGGGCAGCTGGGATGTGCCCCACCCGACACCCCATACCCGCTCCAGCCAGAATGGAAACCTTTGCTCACTCCAGCCCTCACCTCCATGAGGGTCTCCTCAGGGAGGTCGGGGGCCTCGAAGGTCACAGCCCCCTCCAGGTTGGCAGCAATGGGGTCGGCAAAGCTGCAGCTGTGTCCTGGAGGAGGGAGCTCGGGGGCTGGGGTCTCACTGCAGGCCCCAGGCACCAGGTGGCGGGCAGAAGAGCCAGCGGAGCCAGTGGAGCCCACTGCAGGGAAAGGGCGGTGAGGGGCATGCCAGGACAAGCAGACACCGTGGCCCCCATCCCCCACAGGCTCCCACACCTCCAGGGCCCAATGTGCCTCTGCCTTAGTTTACACCCTGTTACCTCCCAAAACTCTAACAGGAGAAGCAGACAGGTCCCTAGAGCCCCTACTCAACCTCCTGCCACTCACCACAACCCCCAGGTCCCCAGCTCCCTACCTCAGGCCAAGGGCTGCAGTAGCCATCAAGGGACCCTCTGGGTATCCCGACCCCCAGCCCAGATCCGCCTGGGAGAAGGGCAGCTGCCACTGTCTGGGATGGGGTAGGTGGGTGGCCTGGGGTGCTACTGTGCAACACGGGTGGGCCCAAGGGCCAAAAAGACCTCAAAGGGCAAGGCAGGCCACCCTCACTACGGGGCTGGCAGGTGACCCCAGTGATGGCAGCCCCTGGCCAGGACCAGATGCCCACAAGCCCGCCCCTCCCCAGGCAGAATCCACAGTGGGGACCCAGCCAGGCCCCAGGCCCAGAGCATCCCCACACGCCACTGGTTGGGGAACCGAGGGGCACGCCTGTCTGCGTGGCCCGTGCTCATCAGGGCGACTCCTGACCAACACAGCACAGCCCATGGCAGCTGGGCAAGGAGGTCACAATCCAGACACCATCCCTGCTCAGCTCATGTTTTAGGGATAAATGAGAACAAGTACCTATCACTCACAGGTTGAGTGGCAGGGGCCGCCTGCGGTGCAGGTACCAGAACCACGTCCATTTTGTAGATTGGGAGACAGAGCGTGGGTTTCTCAGGGGCCTGAGCTGCTTCCTCAGGCACCCCCAGGCTCTGGGGGGCCATCGACCCGAGTTAAAGGATGCCCCCCTCCTCTAGGGCACTGCCACCACCCCAAAAGGGACAGGGCCTCAGCCTAGCCAGCCCTCACCTGAGAACATCCTGGTGCGGGGGCCCTGGGGCGGCGTGCTCCCACTCGGGGGAGAGCCCACGGTGAAGACTACCGGGGAGGGGCTGCTGGCGCCCCCAGCGCGGGCTCCTGGGTGCAGGCTCCCTCCACAGCCAGCTGAGGGTGCTGGGAGAGCAAGGAAGGGCTCAGGAGCATCCTGGCTGCCCGCCGCCCCCATCCCACAACCTCTGAGCCCCACCCACCGATCTCCATGGGCTTCTCCTGCAGGCTCTCCGTGCTGCCCGGCTCCGGGGCTTGCGTCCCAAACGCTGCCTTAAGGAGCAGGTCAGTGAGGCGGCTGGTGCTGAAAGACCTGCGGGAGGGTGCAGGGCTGTGCTGGGGGCCCGGCCCACTCCACCCTAACTGGACCTTGAGGGGCCCCTCTGCAGGCCAGACACACGTAATGCACGGTCCCCTGGCCTACCTCGAGAGGCAGGCACTCCTGTCAGCCCAGCTTACAGGTGGGCATGGTGAGGCTCAGGACGGGGACCTGCTGGGAGTCTAGGGCCAGCCATGGGTGGGCCAGGCTCTGGCACCCAGCCACACTGGGCACCCACAGAAGGGCAAGGCCAGGCTTTTCCTGTTCTACCCCCAAGAAGTACACAGCAGAACAATGCAGGGGAAAGGGGCAGCCCCCTCAGCAGCCCATCCAAGGCCTGTTCCCTCCAACTCACCGGCCAAAGGGACTCTTGGGGTCCTCGCCTGGCCGCAGGCCAGGGCCCAATGGCTGACCATGGAAGGGTCCCACCTCCGAGAGGTCGGGCAGTGTCCGGTTTCGAGGGGGCGCCATCACCATGCCCTGCCGGGCTAGGAGGGCCAGCAGGTTCTGGGAGCTGGGGGTCTTTGGGAAGTCGAAGGAGGGCACAGCCTAGGAGGACAGAGATGGGGTGAAGACTGCCCCGCAGGTCTGCAGCCCTGGGGCCCAGTGTCTGTGGGAGGTGGCCAAGTTGGCAGGAACTGGCAAGGTGTGTGGGAATGGACTGAGCATGAGCCCAGGCGGGGGTCAGAAGGTACAGAGCTGCCTTCCTCAGTCTTTGTTCCGGCCTGGCCACTCCCACCCGTCTTCCCCAGGGCTCTGTGCCCCTCGACACATGGCAGTGCCCATTACCTTGGTGGGGGAGCCCAGAATGGGGGGCAGGGGGTTTCGCTGCAGGAAGTCGGGCAGCTTGGGTGAGCCCCGCAGGTTCCGGCAGGACTGCAGCCCGTGGGACGGCTGGGGAGGGCTGGCCTGGGGTGGGCTGAACACGGCTCCCAGGGGGTCCGTGGGGGGTTTGGGCAGCTTGGGGCGGACGACGTGCAGGTCAGACAGGTTAGGGGCACTGTGCAGGCGGCAGCCCAGCCCGGAAGTGCGGGTAGAGTGCTCGGGCACAGAGGAGCCTAGAGAGGAGGACAGGCCTCGTCACGACCTTCCGGTCCAGCGGCCCAGCCTTAGGCCCCACTGCTGCCACACGGAGACCCCTTGGGGTAGATGGTAAGGCCCCACTCTTTTCTTTTTTTTGAGACAGAGTCTCGCCCTGTCGCTCAGGCTGGAGTGCAGTGGTGCGATTTTGGCTCACTGCAAGCTCTGCCTCCCAGATTAAGCCTGTTAAAGCCACTGTTAAACCTGACCCCCAGCCAGCACAGAAGACCGGCACAGAGGGGATGAGAAACCTGCCCCAGCTCACAGCCAGGAGCTGGAGAGGCAGTTGGCTTCTGTTCCATGAGCTTCCCTCCCACTCCTTTTCACTTGTTAAAAGCAAGGGTTTTAGATCAGTTTGACAACATGAGTGAGGGAAGTCAGCCTCGCGCCCCCTCCCACCTCCGGACTGTACCTACCTGGACGAGGGGACCTGCCACCCCGCATCTCCGCTCCCTGTGGGGAGGGCGTCCCACTCCAGCCTGGCCGCTCAGGGATGGTTCCAACTTGGAGAAAAGAGAGATCTGCTAGGGTCAAGCTGGGACAGAGACAGCCTCCTCGCCCACCGCCTAGAGACGCCCCTTCCCAGGCCCCAGCCTGCAGGCGCACCTTGAGGGGATGGCGTGTAGGGCCGGCCCCCACCCAGAGACATCTTCCTGGCCAGGACGCCTCCATGCTCAGCGTGGGCAGGAGGCGAAGGGCTGGCCCTTGCAAAGCCCAGGGGGCTGGTGCTGCCTGACCTGCGGACGGCAGAGGACCTGGGGACAAGGCAGGTATTAGGAGGGGAGGCCTCAGTAGCCCAGGACCCCATGCCATACCAAATGGCTACAGTGCTGACAGATGGCTCACCCTCTGCTGCACTCTGTCCAGGTAACTGGCCACACAGTGGGTGTGTGTGAGCAGCTGGCCCCTTAGCATTCCTGCCCAGGGCACCAACCCAAGGCATCCTCACCCTAAAGTCTCCGTGCCCTGCCAGACACCTACTGGCCCACACAGCCTTCTGTGAGTTCAAAGAAAGGTACCCTTTCCTCCCAACATTTACTTCTGTCTATTAAAACTGGCCAAAGTCAATATTGATTTTATAAACACAAGAGATTTTACTGATCAGAAAACTGTCAAAATAACTCTAGAAACCCAAGACATCAACAAAGTGAATAGTGGTGCTGAGTTACACAGTCCACAGTCTAGATAACTGCACATGGATGATGACCCTGTCCCTCTAAGGAAGCCGTGGAAGGGCTCCTGCTACACACGCCCCTGGTCATACCTGGCTACCTGGGAGCTCTGCACTCACCGAGGTGTTTGGAACTGGGTGGGTGACTGCAGGTTTCGCTCGATGCGCTGGTAGTTCTGCACCTGCGTGGGGACTGGGATGGGGACGGAGGCGCCGCACCTGCTGCTGGAGAACGGGCCAGCCCGGCTGTGGTGGAGAGAGGTCAGCATCATGACAGACACTGGGGTCACAAGAGGCTGTGGTCATGGAGCTGGGGCACCAGAAGAAAGCCTAGGCCCAGACTTCCTAGCTATGACAGAGGCCACCCTGGGCCCCATGCCAGGTCTGAAAAGAGCCGGCTTCCATGCCTCTACACACACCAGCACTGTGGCACCTGCACCCCACCTGGACTCCCAGTCTGCACCCAGCCACTGGGAGGCCACCCTGGCTGGGGCCCTGGCCATTCCTGGCCCCACAGGCTCAGGGCTTACAACAGGACTGTGCTGGCCCTGGCATCCCTAGTTGGTTTCCTCATTCACCTACTCCTGTCGATACCGCTCCCACTATAGTGCCCTCTACAGGACAACCCAGAAGACCCTGCAGTCCTGCGAGGCCTGGAGAAGGCAGGGGCCTCTAGACACAGCAGGCTGAGTCTGGCTGCGACACACAGGAAGCCCAGCCTCCAGCTGGGGGACTGTTCATAGCCCCATCCACCCAGCCTGGGCCCTGCTTACCCTGAGGGACTAGGGGAGCTGCTGCAGGGTGGGGATGGAGATGGGGTCCGGCCGTGGCTCTCCAGGCCCGCAGAGGCCACCAGTGAGCTCCTGTGGGACAGAAGGGAGGCCAAGGGCATTTTTTTTTTTTTTTTTCGAGACAGAGTCTTGCTCTGTTGCCCAGGCTGGAGTGCACTGGCACAATCTCGGCTCAATGTAACCTCTGCCTCCCGGGTTCAAGCTATTGTCCTGCCTCAGCCTCCAGAGTAGCTGGGACTACAGGCATGTGCCACCAAGCCTAGCTAATTTTTTGCACTTTTTTTTTTTTTTTTTTTTTTTTTAAAGAGACTGGGTTTTACCATGTTGGCCAGGATGGTCTCGATCTCCTGACCTCATGATCCACCTGCCTCGGCCTCCCAAAGTGCTGGGATTACAGGTGTGAGCCACCACGCGCCAACAACATTTTCTTTTTTTTTTTTTTTTTGAGATGGAGTCTCGCTTTGTTGCCCAGGCTGGAGTGCAGTGGCACCATATCGGCTCACTGCAAGCTCTGCCTCCTGGGTTCACACCATTCTCCTGCCTCAGCCTCCTGAGTAGTTGGGACTACAGGCACCGCCACCTCGCCCGGCTGAGTGTTTTTGTATTTTTGGTAGACACGGGGTTTCACTGTTAGCCAGGGTGGTCTCGACCTCCTGACCTTGTGATCCGCCTGCCTCAGCCTCCCAAAGTGCTGGGGTTACAGGCATGAGCCACTGCACCCGGCGGTCAAGGGCATTTTCAAGTCACACGCGGCACAGAGCTCAGCCAGCCCTGTGCCCCATCACCCCCTCTCTGCAGTGGACGTGGCGGTCTCAGCCCCCCTAATGGGCTGATGACTCCAGGCAGGGATAACACGGGCCACTTCCAAGGCCACAGTTCCTCTTCTCTAAATTACAGAGGTAAGGGATGGGGGCTCACCCACTGCACATCAGGCTGTCTGGCGGGGGTTTGGCACTGGGCGCCTCAGCCACCAGGTCACCTGCAGGGGGAGACAAAGCTGGGCCTGGAGTCCTTGCTGCCTGCCCAGGGCCACCCCACCCCACTGAGGCTCTCTGCTGGATCCCCACACACACTCCACCTTGCAGGGGCCTCAGCTTGTACAGCGGCCTTGCAGGGTGCAGAGCCTGGGTGGTACGGTCCAGACTGCCTCCTCCCTGCCAGCCCCAGGCCAGTTCCGGGAGACCAGAGCACTGCCTGCCCCCCTTATCCCCACTTGGATTGTGTGCTTCCTATCTCCAGTGTCCTCAGCCCCAGAGACCCCTGGGGCCCTGCCCCATAGCCTTCAGCCAACTCCAGGACGGGCGGGGGAGGTCAGCCATCCACAGCCCTAAGTCTGGGCCCAACCCCGTCCAGGAATACCCAGGTTCCCGCCCCCAAGGAGGCTCTGCCCGGCCCCTAGTGTCTGTCTTCCTGTTGCCCTGACAGCTGGCAAAGGACCAAGGCCCTCCCCGGGTCTGTCTGGGGCTTGGCTCAGGCCTCCCCACCCCCGCAGGAGCCATGCTGACGGGAGATGCGGAGGGCTCTGCATGAGTCATTGTGTCCCTGGCAGACACGGGGACCAGTGCCAACCCAGACCTCCAGGAGCTTTGGGACAGTCAGGGACAGAGTACAGGGCCTTCAGAGGAACCACAGACCCCAGGCCTGCTCCAAAAGTTTAGGCACCTTCTTTCAACAAACACGTGGGCAGCCCCTGGCCACTATGGAGCAGGAGTTCCCCAAAAGCCAAGGAATAAACGCACCTGCAGGGTGTGGGGGCAATAAGAGCTGCTGAGAAATAAGGTAGGGGTACACGGCGGCAGTGTGGGAGGAGCAGGAGATAAGCGTCCCCCACCCATCTGGAAGAGCAGCACTGTCTGGGGGGACCAGGCCTACAGCCTCCAACCTCCTACTGACTACTAGGAGGACCCGGTTCTGATTCCCAGAGTGATTTTAAGAGACGCGGCCTCCCCAGCCAAGTGGAGCTGATGCTGGTGGCTCCCAGGGGCCTACCCTGACTGCTGGTAAGTGGAGATGGGCCACACACAGTGCATCCAGTACATGCAGTACACTGTCCCCACTGCACCCGCGGCGTCACCTCCGAGCCCCGTGTTCTCCCTGACCTGGAAACTGCGCGGGGACCATGACGAAGTCGTCTGTGTCACAGGAGTCCTTGCTGCCGCCAGAGTCCCGGGAGCTATGCAGGAAGCCAGCGGCGTCAGCCGGCGAGGTCAGGGTCTTCTGTAGCTGCTGCATCTCGCCCAGGGACTGAGAGTCAATGGAGGGGCTGGTGAGCAGGTCTCAGGAACACAGACACTCAGGAGAGCAAATCCCTCCTCCTCTGGGACGGCCCAGAGCCCCAGTAAAGATCGGGGCACTGGGGCTGAGAAGGGCTGGGGGCATCTTTCTTCCCGTGCTCTGCTCTCCTCTGTACTTCCAGAGGACTCCACTCAAAGGCCGGCCTTGACCTCGCAGGGACACGCCCCCCGATGAGCCACTCCCACCATGCAGCCTGGGTGGGTTGAAGCCCTCAGCTCCCAGAAGCTCTGGGAGGCCCTGCTTTGGGGAGTTGTTCACCATCTGCCCTCTGCACCTCACTTTTCCGTTTGCATAGCCAAGAGAGCGAGGTGCCATGGGGGTCGTGTCCAGTGAAGAGGCTGCCACCCCCGGTGGACCCTGCTCTGAGGCCAGTACCATGCTAAGGCCCAGCGCACACCATCCATGCGGTGGTGGCTAAAGCCCCAAGTGCCCCAGGGCAGCTGTGCAGAGGGCCACACCTCCCTACAGCGCGGTGCTGCCACGCTCCCCTCACCACATCTGAGCTTCTGGCCATGATACAGGCAGACAACCAGGGTCAAAGGACCGGTCCCTGGTCACAGAGCAGGAGGCCAGGCCAGGAGAGCCCACACACAAAACTCTACCACCAGCCACTACACCACGCCCAAGAGCCAGGTCCCAGGTCAGATGGACAGAGGCACAAGGGTTCATGGCCGACTCAGGTGCTCTGCAGACCCCTCCCACGTCACACAAGGAGTGCCACCATCATGTGGGGCCATCACCCTGCAACCCTACCCACGCTGAGTCCCGTGGAAGACGCCACAAAGGAGGTCAGGGGTGCAGATGCCAGTGGGCCAAGGCCACACGCTACTTCTGTCTGCGTCAGCACAAAACCGAAGACAGGACCAGACCAAACAGCCGCCCTGTTGGCCTCTGGGACCTGAGGGCTGTGGGTGCTGGCAGGGGCCGTCGCCTGTTTGTGGGGCTTCACCATCTGACAGGACGAACTCATCCATGTCTTTCGTGACCCACACGGACAACAGAAGTCACAGCACGTCTCCGCAGGGGCCCAGGGCTGGAGCCCCTGACTGCTGAGTGGGGGGAGAAGCTGTCAGGCCCCTGGGGCGGCAACTCACCGGCGGGGAGGCCAGGTGGGAGGTGGAGCTGCTGCTGGAGCTGCTGCCGGACCCCGAACTTGGGTATGAGGGCACAGGCACAGGTGGGGCTGAGGGAAACATGCATAGGT
Source organism: Chlorocebus sabaeus (assembly GCF_047675955.1). Lineage (NCBI taxonomy): Eukaryota > Metazoa > Chordata > Mammalia > Primates > Cercopithecidae > Chlorocebus > Chlorocebus sabaeus. The sequence continues at coordinate 129,148,484 of NC_132914.1, read as the reverse complement.
CAGTCTGGACCATCCTCCTGTCTTCTCACCCTTGAGCCAACCCACGGACTGGACAAGCTCAACCATATCCCCTCCACTTCCCGCTACAACCTGACCAGCAGGGAGGGGAGCTCCCTCCTGGACCACCCCATGACAGTCACAGGGCAGCACCAGCCCCTCCAACACCCCATCCCCATCCCAAGCCTGCTGCATCACGCGCACCCTGGCCTTGGGGTCCCCGCTGCAGCAGAGTGAGGGGTCGGGTGTTCTGCCCTCCCTGGGAGCTGCCGCAGCTCAAGACCTGCTCCCTCTACCCCACACTCAGTGCCTAACCAGACCCCAGGAGGATGGGGTGTAGGGCCCATCCGGAGCCCCAGGACCCACAGAAACTCACACTTCCTGACGGAGGGGCTGGCATCGAGGAAAGGGTGATGGAAAAACTCATCTGCAGGAGGAAGGAGGAGCGAGGCCTTAGGAGGCCCCCACCTCCCCAGGGGGATGGGTGACTGCCCGGGCAGAGGTGGAGCCCCTGCCCGCGCTTGGCTTGTGGAAAGGGCAGTGTGCATGTGGGGCTGGGTGCGAAGCGGGTGGGCTCTGCTCACATCAGCAAATGCAAGGAGGGAGGGTGGGGGGCTCCGGCTGCACCCCCGGTGGGGGCTCACCGAAGTCCATGCGGTCCTTGTGGTTGCGCTGGAGCAGAGCCAGGAGCAGCTGCCGCAGCGGGGCCGAGGTCTCCCGGGGGATGCTGGGGTGAGAAGAGTCTGCTGTGAGCGGGGCCTGCGGGGCCGGAGCCCGCGGGGGAAGGGAAGGCAGGAGGGCGCTTACATGGGGACCAACGTCTTGTTCTTCTCGTAGAACAGGCGCAGGTCCTGGGGGCTGCTGGCCTGCGGGGACGGGGACAGCCTGACTGCCAGGGCTGTGGCCGAGCGGGACCAGCCCATGGGGTCTTGGCGCGTTGTCCCCAGTCGGTCCCCGCCCCAGACGCTGCGAAGCCCGGGGGACACCGGGCGCTGGCGCCGCTGTTTGCTGCTGGAGGTGCGAGCATGGGGGCGGGGAGGGGCCGCCGACGGTCTCTCGGGGTGTCCAGCCCCCAGAACGCGGCCTCCCCGCCCCCACCCACTCGGCCCCGGCGCTGCCCTCACCTCTGACCAGGCAGGTGACCAGGCAGGTGACCAGGCAGGTGACCAGGCAGGCGAGGGAGGCCTCGCGGGGGCAGCTCCCAGTCACCGCCGGCGGCGCCGCCCCCGGGGAAGGCCGAGGCCCTGTCCCCACCGCACCCCTGGACGCCCGCCCCACCCTGTCAGGACCCGAGGGGAGCCCGTGGGGCGCGGGCAGGGCTCGCAGGGGGCGTCTGACCGCAGCTGGCGGACACTTGCGCGGAAGGTGCGGCGGGGGGACCAGGGCCAAGCCGAGTTACCTGGAAGGGCGCCTTCCCCGTCAGGCACTGGTAGACGATGGTGCCGATGCTCCACAGGTCCGCCTTCCCGTCGTAGTGCTGGGACATGATGACCTCGGGGGCCTGCAGGACCAGAAGCTGGGTCAGTGCGAGGCCCCCAAACGTTGACCCCAGAAAGAGCCCACCAGGCCACAGCCAACCGGAGCAGAGCCCACTACACCCCAGCCAATCAGAGCAGAGCCTGCCGGGCCACAGCCAACCGGAGCAGAGCCCACTACACCCCAGCCAATCAGAGCAGAGCCTGCCGGGCCACAGCCAACCGGAGCAGAGCCCACTACACCCCAGCCAATCAGAGCAGAGCCTGCTGGGTCACAGCCGAGCAGAGCCCACCACACCCCAGCCAATCAGAGCAGAGCCTGCCGGGCCACACCCCAGCCAATCAGAGCAGAGCCTGCCGGGCCACAGCCAACCGGAGCAGAGCCCACTACACCCCAGCCAATCAGAGCAGAGCCTGCCGGGTCACAGCCGAGCAGAGCCCACCACACCCCAGCCAATCAGAGCAGAGCCTGCCGGGCCACACCCCAGCCAATCAGAGCAGAGCCTGCCGGGCCACAGCCAACAGGACCAGAGCCCGCCACACCCCAGCCAATCAGAGCAGAGCCTGCCGGGCCACAGCCAACAGGACCAGACCCTGCCACACCCCAGCCAATCAGAGCAGAGCCTGCCGGGCCACAGCCAACAGAACCAGACCCCGCCATACCCCAGCCAATCAGAGCAGAGCCTGCCGGGCCACAGCCAACAGGACCAGAGCCCGCCACACCCCAGCCAAACAGCAAGCCCAGTAAGGCGCCCGCCCGGCACAGCCCATTAGGGCAGACACACCATGTACATGGGGGAGCCGCACAGTGTGGCCGCCATCATGTTGCTCTGGAGGTACCTCGCGAAGCCGAAGTCAGCTGCGGGAGAGACGAAGCCGAAGCCGAAGTCACCTCGCGAAGTACCTCGCGAAGCCGAAGTCAGCTGCGTCAGGACGGGCGCCCGCCCCGGAGCCCCTCCCCGCCCGCCCGCGGCTGACCGATCTTGACGCGGATGCTGTTGGGGTTGGCGCGGCGGCCGGCGGGGTTGGACAGCAGGATGTTCTGCGGCTTCAGGTCGCGGTGGATGATGCCCTTGCTGTGCAGAAGCCGCATGGCGCCCGCGATCTGCTGCAGGAAGAGCCTGATGGTGTCCTCGCTCAGCGTGCGCATGGCTGCGGGGAGACGCGGCTCAGGCTGGGGGCCGTGTCTGCTCCCCCAGGGGTGAGCCCCGCGCGGCCAGGCCGGCCCCACCACACGCCGGAGAGTCAGGCATGGCCGCGGGCCGGGAGGAAACGCCGGCTCAGGAGCACGAGCCACCGCCGAGACCAGGCGCACCTGAAGCTCCCGCGCAGAGCCCGGCGCGCCGGCCCCACCACTCAGCCCCGGGCTGCAGCTGCTCCAGAGACGGGAGGCCGCCGCCCAGCCTCGGTGCCGCCCGGGTCCCGCGCCCGCCCCTCTTCCCGGCATCCAGACAGCGGCCAGCCGCGCGCAGCCGGACCGCAGCCACAGTGTCCACTCCGCCCGGCCTCAGCGTCTGTCTCCCAGGCTGGACGGTGGGGTCCTCCCCGCGGGGGACGAGGCGAGGGGGCCAGGGGGTCCTGCCCATCTACCAGCCCGGCACTCCCGCCCCAGCGCCGTCAGGGCAACGCGAGGCTGAGCCGGTGTTCGAGCCCTGCCGGCTCCCGGGTGCTCAGGCGCAAGTCCCCGGAACCATCCCAGCGCCACCTCCAGACCCTCCCGACACACCCGAGAGGTCGCCGGCGCCCCACCCGCCCTCACGCCCGCCGGCACCGTGGCCCGGACACCCACCCAGGGAGCCTGGGAACAGACGGGCGCCCACCTGCTGTCCTTCCCTCTGCCCTGCCCGGCCCTGTGCAGCACATCCTCCTCCCATCCGCCACACGGCTCAACTTTGGGTGGGCCAAGAGCCACCTTCCAGCCACACTATGAAGACAACAGCCCCGCGCCCCTTGTTTGTGGGGCTCCCGTGGCCTCATTCGACCAGAGGCCTCGGGCTACTTTGGTCACAGCTGTCTCCTCAAGCAAGGGGGAGGCGGGCGGATGGACAGAATCCTAACAACTGGGAGCAGCTCAGCCCCCTGCATCCCCTCAGGAGTCCCAAGGGGACGAGAAAGAGCCAGTCTCACAATCAGCCGGGGACCCGCTCGAGCCAGGCTGCCTCCCAGGCTGGGCCAGGGTGGCCCTGGGTGAGGGACCCTGTGGGGGCCGGCTGGCAGCCCAACTGGCACAGCTGTGCACTCACTGTGCAGGTAGTCGGCCAGGTCCCCACCGTTGCAGTACTGCAAAAGACCAGACACGCATCAGGCTGCAGCAGGGACCAGGGCCCACCTCCCAGCCCTGCCCAGCCTCCCCACCCCTCACACTTGGACACTACTCCCTGGGCCCTCGGGCACCTGCCCACCCCAGGGCAGGTGTCCCCACAGTCCCTGCTGGAAGACATCAGTAGTGACGCTCAGCAGTCATGGCAGCTTACACCTGTAACCCCAGCACTTTGGGAGGCCGAGGTGGGCAGATCGCTCGAAGTCAGGAGTTCAAGACCAGCCTGGCCAACGTGGCGAAACCCCATCTCTACTAAAACTACAAAAATTAGCCGGGTTTGGTGGCACACACCTGTAATCCCAGCTACTCGGGAGGCTGAGGCAGGAAGATTGCTTGAACCTGGAGGTGGAGGTTGCAGTGAGCTGAGATCGCACCACTGCACTCCAGCCTGGGTGACAGTGAGACTCCATCTCAAAAAAAGAGAAAAGGTGCTCGTCACCCTCCCCCCGGCCACATCCCTCCCTCTGGGGCTCCCAGGGCCATGGCCATCAGCCTGCACTTGTCCTCACACCACAAGGCACTCACCTCCATGACCAGGTAGACAGAATTAGCCATTTCCTGCAAGACAGAAAAGAGGCTGTGAGAGGTCCCAGTGCCCCCGGGCCCTACTGCAGGGAGTCTGGCTCAGCCCCAATTCAGCCTGGGCAGGCCCTGCAGTGCCAGGACATAGCTGGTCATCCGGCGGCCAGGAGACGAGGACATCTGTGGGCCACGTGCTTTGTAGGTGGGTGTGTTCTGTGTTTTGTGGCCATCCAGGTCTCCATCATGATCAAGGTAAAGGCCCCTGGTTCCCCCATATAAGTGACAACTCCTGGCAGAGGACATACCCTCTAGCAGGAAAGGTAAAGGCCAGGTGTGTGGGCAGGTCTTGGCCCTCAGGCCACAGACACTTCTCAGCTCCTGAGCCCAGGATCAAAGATGCCCCAACAGGGCTGGTTGCAGTGGCTCATGCCTGTAATCCCAGCACCATGGGAGGCCAAGGTGGGTGGATCACAAGGTCAGTGTTTGAAACCAGCCTGGCCAGCATGGTGAAACCCCATCTCTACTGAAAATACAAAACTTAAACAGAAGCGGTGGTTCACACCTGTAATCCCAACACTTTGGGAGGCCGAGGCAGGTGGATCACGAGGTCAGCAGTTCGACACCAGCCTGACCAACATGGTGAAACTCCATCTCTATTAAAATACTAAAATTAGCCAGGCGTGGTGGCACACGCCTGTAATCCCAGCTACCCAGGAGGCTAAGGCAGGAAAATCACTTGAACCCGGGAGGAGAAGGTTGCAGTGAGCTAAGACCGTGCCACTGCACTCCAGCCTGGGCAACAGAGTGAGACTCCATCTCAAAAAAAAAAAAAAAAAAATAGAGATGCCAACAGATTGCAGATTGGCACTGCCAGGCTGACCCAGAGGCCTGGAGGCCTCCAGCTGCCCTACCCCAACCTGGCTGCAGCTTAGGCTGCCACCCCTCGACCCAGTGCCTTCAGTCAGAGGCATCCCAGCTACCCCCTCCACTGCTGGGTCACCAAGGCCTGGCCAGCAGCTGCTCAGCCCTCAGCTCAGACACAGACCTGACCAGGGGTGCCACCTGCACCTGCCCTTGCCTGCCCCATGAAACTCAGAGTGAGCCACAGGCACAGACACAGCACACACCCCAACGGCCAGCGTTCGTACACCCTCACCTGGGACTGGGAGCCTCCCTGTAGCCCACCACTCACTCCCCGCAGCCACAGGAACAAGCCCTCATCACTCCCGTTTCACAGACGAGGAGAGTGAGGCCCAGGAAGCCACATCAAACCAGGCAGGCTGGGCTGGAGGAACGAGGGCCCCACATACCTGATTCGGGGCCTCCAAACAAGAGGAAGCCCTCAAAGCCCCTCCCTCTGCCCTGTACACATCCACACGCTCTAGCCCCTCCCTCTGCCCTGTACACATCCACACAAAGCCCCTCCCTCTGCCCTGTACACATCCACACGCTCTAGGTGCTTGCAGGGAAGCGAGTCTACACCCTGTTGTACGGCCGTCCCACTTCTACCCCTGAGCGGGCCCAAGCTGTCTCAAAGCAAAGGGGAGCTGTGTCTGGAGGGGGGCTGCAGGGAGAACACCCCTCGGTGCCTGTGGGAACAGGGTCCCACACAGGACTCCTGCTCAGCCCCCAGTCCCAGGAGGCCCTGACCAATCAGAAGGCATCCCTGGTGGGGGGACAACCACAAAGCCACTGGGTATATCTGCTTCGTAACGTGAGAAGCCCGTGCCCCCAGAGCTGCCCCCGCAGAGGAGCTGTGGGCTGGACAAGGATGCTGAGTGGGGACAGGCTCAGGAAAGGGTGCTCTTAGGGTGGCTAAGGCCGATGCTGCTCAGGCAGCAACCCCAGGATCCACAGACACTGCATGGCCGGCCCAGAGGGAGACCCAGAAACCCAGGCACAGCCTAGAGAAGGTGGGACCTGTCCACCAGGCAGGCCTCAGCCCACCCCACCCACGCCCGTGCACCCCAAGCCCCGCCTGGCCTCAGCTGCCTACCCAGGAAGAGCATGTGGGAGCCCAGGGCTCCCAGCAGCCGTGGGGAGAACAATCCACACGGGGTACAGGATGGGGCAAAGGGGACTGCAGGGACAGCTCCGGGCAGAACCCAGGAAGGAGGGGGAGACAAAGCTAGAATGAGAAATAACTTCAGGACAGCAACGTCCACTCCGTGACCTGGGCCCGCCATTACCCTCCCCACAGCCTCTCCAGTGAGTGCCCATAGGTGCCCACATTTCTCCTCTCCTCTCTGGGGGCCACCTGCCCTGGATCACAGAGCCAGGGGCTCCCCAAGACCTGACCTGCTCACCAGAGCTCCAAACCCACCGGCAAAGCCAGCACAACCAGGGATGTGCAAAGACAGAGGCACCCTGGGGGACGCCCATGTGTGCACAGCGGGAGCCCAGCACCCCATCCCCCAGCCACCGACCCAGGACCAGCCTGTGTGGGACAGGAGCTCCCTCGGGGCAGGGGGTGCTAACTGAAGCCCTGTTTTCCTCCCACCCCCAAACACTAAGGCAGCCACCTCTCACCCCTAGAAAGGCAAAGGCCTGGCCAGGTATGGTGGCTCAGGCTTATCCCAGCATGTTGGGAGGCCAAGGCCAGAGGATCGCCTGAGACCAGCAGTTTGAGACCAGCCTGGGCAACCTAGCAAAACCCCATCTCTACAAAAAATACAAAAATTATCTAGGCGTGACAGTGCACACCTGTAGTCCCAGCTACTCGGGGCTGAGGTGGGAGGATGGCTTAGGCCCAGGAGGCCACAGCTACAGTGAGCCGGGAGTTCGTGTCACTGCACTCCAGGATGGGTGACGGAACGAGACTTGTCTCAAAAAGAAAGGCAGAGGCCCACCAGGGAGACCCCTGTGGCACCAGTGACTGGCCCTGGGCCCACAAGACCCTGGCAAGGAGGCTCTTCCCCCACCCCATCTGCTGCCCACACTCCAGCCAGGGTCCCCAACACCCCTATCCAGGGCACCTGGCACTGCCATCCCTCCAGCCACATTGGCCTCATAAGTGCTGGAACCCACCTCGCTACTGACACGTCTAGACCCCTGGCCTTGCCCAAGTCACAGATGTCACTCCTAGGTTGCCTTCCTAGAGACCCCTCTGCCCTCCCCACTGTGCTGGCCACCCTCTTCCATCCCCAAAACTTCAGGGGGCACCACCAACTCCCAGGAGGGAGTGGGCAGGGCCCTGCACTTTAGATGGTCCCTTGCAGAAGCCAAGGCCTGGCCCATGCTCAGCCTGTCTCCTAAAAGGTCCTCCCTAGCAGGGGACTCAGGGCCAGTGGGGGTGGGGCTGCAGGGTAGGGTGGGGGCACCCACCTTACCACAGGCATTTGGGTCTTCCCAACTCCCCTGGGACAGATGACAGCTTCAGACAGGCCCTCAGGGCTGTGGGCATCCAATTCCCTGAGCTGGGCGTCAGAGGCACACCAGGGCCTTTCCCACGCCTCCAAGAGCCTCCTGTGAAATCCAAGTGCACCAGCCCTGCAGGAGCCCAGGTAGCAGGCCATAACCAGCCCACTTCCCATACGAGCACACTGAGGCCCCAGAGGTTGGGAGGCGCACCCAGGCTGGGAAGTGGCAAGACAGCCCAAGCAGGTGGGCTGGAGTCCCGTCCTCACTCTCTGACAGTGCCAGTGCCAGTGCCAGTGCCAAGCCAATAACCCTCTGTGTCCACGGAAGGGCCTAGCTTTGCTGCCTCCAACCCTGGCAGGGTCAGGGATGAAGAGTGAGGACAAACAAGCCCAGGCCCACCCCCTGCCAGGGCTTAGGGGAGCTCCTCCAGGGCAGCTGCAGGCCCAGGTCCTGGTCCTGCGCAACAACACCTCCCGGACAGGTCCCCCAGCTGGGCCTGCCCACCCTTCCCACAGGCAGCGACTCTCTCTGGGGCTCTTGATGGGGGTCAGGTGAGAGCACAGCCTTGCCAGCCACAGCTGACCTCCCCTGCCCAGCCCTGGGCCCACCCAGAACCCACACAGGGCATCGGGTTCCACTTCTGCCTTGCAGCTAAATTTGGTTTTCACAAGCTACCCTGGGGAGCGGGGACCAGGCATGCTCCCAGCATCAAGCCACCCAGTTAAAGACACCAGAAAGGGCCATGACTGCCTCCCTGGGCTCTGGGGCAGGAAACGGCCACCCCGGGCCGAGCAGCTCGCCTCCCACGGCAGGGCCTGGGGGTCCATCCCGTGGTGACACACACAGAGGTGGCCACAGGGCCCACGCCCTAATCAAACACGGCAGGCTCCTGCACCATCACCCGCACCCCAGGAGGTGGGTCCCACCTTGTCGCCTATTTTAAGGGAGGAAATGGAACGGCTGCTGACCATTCCACAGGGCTGTCCCTGAAAAATCCCAACACATGCATCCGAGGTCCAGAACACTTCAAAAAGGCAGCAAAATCAACACCCCACTGTCTCCGGGCAGCGTGCCTGAGGGACCCGGGACAGCACCCCCCAGGCAGGCCAGCCCCCACACCCCGCACACACACACGCACGCACGCACAGTCAGCCAGGTGTCCCAGGCAGCCTGGCACGGGTGTCTGGGCACGTAGGAGGCTGCCCCACCCCTGGGGTGCTAAGGTGCTTTACTTAATAGGATCCAGGCTCCCACCCTCTGCCAGTCCTACTCCTGTCTGGTGATCCTGGGCTGGGCCTGGTGAGCAGGCACTGACCTAGTTCACGCCTCCAGAGCTGGCCTTCTTGGCTCCAAAAAGTGGCAAAAGCCACAGCTGTGGCTGGACAGAACCACTCTGCACCCCAAGGCGGGGTTCCTGGACAGCTCCCAAAAGGGAAGGGATGCCGGCTCAACCCTAAGAAAGAAGGGCCGCCCTCTGGCCCGGGGGAACCACTTGCAGCTGCCCATTGTATGTGGGCCTCCTGGGGCTACAGCCCAGGCTGACCTCTGCAGCCTCCCGCCTGCTGGGTCTGGAGGTCTGGACAATCCAGGAGTCAGCCGCAGCGGGTTGAGGCACGTCCCTAGATGCAGTGAGGCAGGGGTGGGTGGCCTGACCCTTCTGAGGGCACAACCTTGCTTGGAAAAAGCAGGGAACAATCCCAGTGCAAGCAGGGGTGGGGGGTTGGGGGGCAGTGTAAGCTGCAGAGACCCTCGGGAAGACGCCAACTCCACACATTCCTCCCGAGACCCGGCCATCCTAGTTGGCGCACACCCCAATGAAACCTGGTCCCAGCAGCTCTGTCCTTCAGGCGGCTGAGACCCGTCCCCCAGCCATTGCGGACAGATACTGATACCAGGTGACAGTCCCACAACGAGGTAATGCGCAGAAACAAAAACCAACTCCTGTCACCCACGGAGACACAGCACCCTCAAACCTATGGCTGACATCCCACCTCCAGGCTTAAAGTCAGCATGTGGTAAAGGGAGCAGCCCAGGATATGGGCACGGCTTTGGGCTGGCGCTTGCTACTCCACACAGGGCCTGTTGTGGTGCACCTTCTCATCTGTTTTGCACGTTCCAGTATTTTTATCCCATGATTTTTTTCTTTTTCTTGTTTTTTCTTTTGAGACGGAGTCTCGTTCTGTCATCCAGGCTGGAGTGTAGTGGCGCGATCTCGGCTCACTGCAACCTCTACCTCCCAGGTTCAAGTGATTCTCCTGCCTCAGCCTTCCAAGTAGATGGGACTACAGGTGCCCACCACCATGCCCGGCTAATTTTTGTACTTTTAGTAGAGAAGGGATTTTGCCATGTTGGCCAGGCTGGTCTCGAACTCCTGACCTCAGGTGATCTGCCCACCTTGGTCACCAAAAGTACTGGGAATACAGGGGTGAGTCACCACGCCCGGTCTTATCCCATGATTTTAAAAGTTAAAAAAAAAGATACACACCACTTTGGAGGTAATTCCAGAACTGCCTGGGCCCTGGGGGCCCCTTCACAGGCCCCTGCCCGGGAGCTGGGTACCCACCCCATGGGTTTCTACTCTGCCTGCATCCTGCCCCAACTCACACTGCAGACAGCCCCCCAGCCAGACCAGCCCAGGCCTGGCAGTCCCCTCCTCACTCTGGGATGGGGAGTCACAGTCTCATGCCGGGCTGGACTGCCTGGACCCACGGTCTCCCAGGCCCCTAAGCAGGCCTGGACACCTCTTGACTCGGGTCTCCACGGGGGAGCACACCTCTTGACTCAGGTCTCCACCACAGGTAACTCACGGGCAGCGGCTCTGTCTGCAGGGCCTGAGTGAGTCACACCTGAGTGGCCCAGCAAGGCCTTCAGCTGCAAGGAACCTGTCAGTTGGCGTGCTGGCCACGGGGGTCACCGTTAGCAAGGCCTGTAGCCATCAGCCCTCCTCCCAGGGCACGCTGGGCAGGATCCCAGCCTGGCTCCACACCCTGATTCCTGTGGTGGCGCACTCCTGGGGCCAGGCAAGTGCAGACGCTGCCACCACACCCTCAATAAGGAGGCTAGCTGCTGCAGCTGCTCCCAACGGCTGTGGTGGACCCAAAGAGCATAACCCAAGGTACACACTTCCCAGGCACTCACACTTTCACAATGTTTATGGATAAAAAAGAAACCCAATACACAAAACCCAACACGATAAAACAAAAATAACCTCAACAGTCAACAAACAACATGGAGGGGGATACCTGCAACCTATCACAAAGAAGCTACTTTCCCTCATACATAAAGGACATTTACCAATCAAGAATACGTACAGAGCACTTACAATGTGGCAGGCATAGTTCTAGGGACTTAACACACTCAAGTTGCCATCACAACCACAACAGTTTTCGTGGGTTTTTTTTGTTTTTTGTTTTTGATAGATTCGCCCTGTCACCCAGGCTGGAGTGCAGCGGCGCAATCTCGGCTCACTGCTGCCTCCGCCTCCGCCTCCTGGGTTCAAGCGATTCTACTGCCTCAGCCTCATCAGTAGCTGGGACTATAGGCATGGGACACCACGCCCCGCTAATTTTTGTATTTTAATAGAGGCGGGGTTTCACCATGTTGGCCAGGATAGTCTCGATCTCCTGACCTCGTGATCCACACGCCTCAGCCTCCCAAAGTGCTGGGATTACAGGCCTGAGCCGCTGCACCCAGTCAACAGTTTTTAAAAGGTAAGAAAACTGAGGTGCCAGGAGGCTACCTGCCCAAGGTCACACAGGTAAATATTAGAGCTAGGGCCCAGCGAACGGCAGAATGGCTCAGGGGCCATGGTGTTAACCATGGTACCCTTCAACCTTGGCAAAAAAGGGATCAAGAACTTGCCAGAAATATGTGCCTAACCAGGTACGGTGGTGCATACCTATAGTCCCAGCTACTACGGAGGCTGAAGCGGGAGGATCTCTTGAGTTCAGGTGTTCAAGGCTGCAGTGAGCCATGATTATGCCACTGCACTCCAGCCTGGGCAAGGGAGTGAGACCCAGTCTCTTTTTAAAAATATATTAAAATAGGCCCGAAGCGGTGGCTCCTGCCTGTAATCCCAGCACTTTGGGAGGCTGAGGCAGGCGGATCAGCTGAGGTCAGGAGTTCTAGACCAGCCTGACCAACACAGAGAAACCCCGTCTCTACCAAAAGTACAAAATTAGCCGGGCGTGGTGGCACATGCCTGTAATCCCAGCTACTTGGGAGGCTGAGGCAGGAGAACTGCTTGAACCTGGGAGGTGGAGGTTGTGGTGAGCCGAGATAGTGCCATTGCACTCCAGCCTGGGCAACAAGAGCGAAACTCCATCTCAAAAAATATATATATAAAATATAGAAATATATTGTGAAGGCTGGGCACGGTGGTTCATGCCTGTAATCCCAGCACTTCGGGAGGCCAAGGTGGGAGAATCGCTTGAACCCAGGAGGCGGAGGTTGCAGTGAGTCAAGATCGCGCCATTGCACTCTAGCCTGGGTGACAGATTGAAGCTCCATCTCAAAAAAAAAAAAAAAAAAAAAAATACATCGTACAAAAGACAAGTGGTATTTCTAACATTTCCATGCTTAGATAGTGAAGCTTATTCATCACCAATGAAAAAGAAAACCGACCAGGCAGGGTGGTTCACTCCTGCAATCCCAGCACTTTGGGAGGCCAAGGCCAGCGGATCACGAGGTCAGAAGTTCGAGACCAGGCTGGCCAACGTGGTGAAACCCTGTCTCTACTAAAAATACAAAAATCAGCTGGGTGTGGTGGCACGCGCCTGTACTTGGGAGGCTGAGGCAGGGGAATCGTTTGGACCCGGGAGGCGGAGGTTGCAGTGAGGCGAGATCGTGCCACTGCACTCCATTCTGGGTGAAAAGAGCAAAACTCCGTCTCAAAAAAAAAAAAAAAGAATAGCAAAACCGTAAGAGACACCATTTTCCACTTCTCACATGAGCCACGATGGAAACCTCTGAGAGCCGCCCTCCTGGCAAGGAGCTAGGGAGATACGTGCTTGGAGTCAGGCTGAGAGACCACTGGCATTGCCTCTCTGGAGGTCAATTTGGTTTACCCAAATTAAAAACCAGCATCCCTCCCACCCAAGGATTCTACTTCTAGGGATCCAATCCCAACCACCCTGATGTACCAGGATCCCAAAATAACCCCATGTCCCACCTACAGGGCCTCGGTGAAATCAGTTATGGAATCTCGGGCAACAGGCACCCCATGGCTGAAAATCACCACGGCGGCCCCAATCAGGACAGCGGCGAGCACCTCCACAATGGCTCCCCCAGCCCGAGAGCACTCCCTCTCACAGCCCTCACAGCCCGTGCTTTCTGCTTCACAGAGGAAGAAACAGGGCCACAAACTGGAGAAGCCGTGTGTGCACGTGGCAGCCAGGACTGGGCCCCTCATCAGCGTCAGCCGGGCTCTCGACCACTGCGCTTACAGATGGTGACCTCTAACAGAGAGGGGTACACTTTTCGAGGGATTTTTTTGTTTTGTTTTGTTTTTTTGAGATAGGGTCACACTCTGCTGCCCAGGCTGGAATGCAGTGGCAAGATCACAGCTCACTGCAGCCTCAAACTCCTGGGCTTGATCAATCCTCCCACAACCTTCAGAGTAGCTGAGACATGCCACTATGCCTGGCTAATTCTCTTTCTTTTTTTTTTTTAAAGAGGGCAAGTCTTGCTATGTTGCCCAGGCTGGTCTGTCCTGGCCTCCCGCAGTGCTAGGGTCACAGGTGTGATCCACTGTGCCTGGCCGAGGGGTAAACTTTCTGATATGGATTGAGCCAGCACAGAACCTTCCCCAAGCTGTACTCTTTCAGAGACAGGGTCTCGCTCAGTCACCCAGGCTGGATGGAGTGCAGACTATACTCTTAAGTGACAAAATTCACGGTGGAGAGAGGTGGGTGTGGTTGGAAGGACATACATGAACACATCATCTTGTAAGGACGGCTGTCCCCAGTGGCTCAGAAACAACTAAGGCAGGTGCCTGAGAGCGGAGGACAGGACTCCATCCAGGGGGCTGGACTCTTACCTTTACCACACTCCCTCCTGTAATGTTTGTGGATTTTCTTTTATCACTCAAATTGTTCATTACCCATTTTTAAAAGCCAATTATTTTTTCCTGGGTTTGGGTGCCTGCCTCAAACATTGCCTTACCGACACAGGGCAACAATCCCCGCACCTGTGGGGCGAGGGCAGGCCAAGCTGCAGCTCCAGCAGAGCCTAGTGCCCAGAGACAGGAGCGCCTGCAGCTGGCCGCTCTAAGTGCTTCCTGAGGAGAGGAAGCCGCAGTGTTGCCAACACTGGAGGAAGTGGCAGATGCCCACAACCAGGTGTGTGTGGCTGACTGGGATGGAGTGGGGGCTGGGGATACTGGCCCTGGGTCTGCGGGGGTCATGCAGACAGTCACAGGGCCTGGCCTGGAGATGCCCAGGACTGGACCTGGGGAGCCCTGGAAGGGAGCAGCAGACAGCATAGCCCAGGGTGGAGGGGGACTCCTCAGAGTCACTGCCTGGCCAGGGACAGCTGCCCACTCCTTGCTGGCTCCCAGCGCCATGACGCATGTCCAGGCTGTGGCCCAGGCAGGAGGCTTCCAAACATGGGGAGGATGAGGAAAGAAGAGGAAGGGAGGGAGGAAAGCAGGGAGAAAAGGGGTGGGAAGAGGGCGGGAAAAGCAGCAGGAGGGGTGGCCCGGTTCCAGGACACAGTGTGCCTGGGTTTCCAGGTACTTGTTGGACCTGGGCCCTCCTCACTCGACACCTTGTGACAAGCCTCGGTCCCCAAGGCCACAGCAAAGCTCTGACAGGCGAAGGGAGGAGGCCACCGAAACACAGCCCGCCAGCCCTTCCCTCAGCCAGGGGCTGGGCCCTGGGCTCAGTAAACAGGTCGCAGAGCCATTAGTCAGCACTTTGGTCGGGCGGATCTCCCGCCTCAGGTTCCTGGTCCCCAGGAGGGCACCCTGGCTCCCACAGCCCCAGCCTGGCCTGCCCTGAGCCCCGGGACACGGGGGCAGCATGAAAGCCAGCTGGTCCCACCGCCTGCATCCTGGGGCCAGCCCGGCCTGAGGTCATCTCCTTGGCCAGCCAGCGGCAGCCGCCTGTGCCCTGGCCTGGCCCTGACTGTCAGCGAGCAGGAGTCTCCGGCGGCCCCTCCCCCGCCCTGTCTGACGCAGAGCAAGGCCGGCCAATGCCGGCCGCAGGAGCAATGTCAACAAACACACGGCCTAGACAGGTGGGCCAGGCCGGCAGTGCTGCCAGGGCCTGCCTGGGACGCCGGACTCAGGCAGGGCCCCTAGGACTGACACCCGGCGGGGAAGGGATGCCTGGTCAGGGGAACTCAGCCCTGCCCTCGGGGCGCCCTGCGGCCCAGACACCCCCTCCCCGGTCTCACAGCTGGGGAAGTCACAGCAAGAGCCAGCCCCAGCCCAGGCCTGGACCCAGGGCGTAGTCTCCAGGGGCCCAGGAGACCCCAGCCTGGACAGGCTCAACACCAGTGCTCACCAGGGGATCCAGCACCTGGGGCCACAGTCCCCCATCCCCTCCCCGGCAGACAGCAGCCCAGAGGCCTTACCTGGAAGTCGTACAGGGCCACGATGTTTTCATGTTTCAGTTCCTAGGACAGAAACCCAAGTTTCTTATCAGTGTGGGGAGGGGGGCTCGCCCTCGCCCACACACCCTCCCCAAGCACTAGCTCACCTTCAGGATTTTGATTTCCTTCCCCAGCAGGGTCTGAGATTTGGCGAGGTTCTTCTTGTTAATGCACTTGACGGCGACCTCCAAATCGTGCTTCTGAAAGCCAAACGTGCAACTTCAGGGCCAGGGCTGCCCCTCGCAGGCCTCCCCCAGACCCCAGACCGCACAGGTGGGGCCCTGAGATGATCCCGGTTGGGTATCCTGGGACTGGAAGGCCGAGTGGGGAGCCAGGTTGAGGATCGGGCTGGGGGTCCTGGGGTAGGGATCCAGCCTGGAAAGCCAGGCTGTGGAACAGCTTGCGGGGTGTCCCGGGGTAAGGGTTTGGACAGGAAAGTCGTGCTGGGGGTCTCGGAGTGGGGATCTGGGCTGGCAAGCCAGGCAGTAGTGGATCCTGAGGTGGGAGTCGGCCTGGAAAGCCCGGCAGGGGATCTCGGGGCGGGAGTCTGTACTGGAAAATCGGGCTAGGGGTCGCGGGGTAGGGATCCTGGGGTGGGGGTCGGCCTGGAAAGTCGGGCGGGATTCTCGGGCGGCGTGCGGGGGGGGGTCCCGGGACAGGAGAGAATCTCGGGGCGGGGATGCCGGGGCAGGGGATCCCGGGCCGGGCGGGGGCCTCACCTCGCGGTGGCGGCCCTTGAAGACCACCGCGAAGGCGCCGTGGCCGATCAGATCCTTGCGGGAGAACTCGAACTTGCCCACGGTCTCTGTGCCGCCGCGGCCGGGCTCCATGGCGCGGGCGGGCCGGGGGCGCGGGGCTGGGGGTGGCGGGCCGAGGCGCGGGGGACTCAGGCGGAGGCGCGGGCCGGGGCGGGCGGGCCGGGGGCGCGGGGCCGGGGGCGCGGGGCCGGGCGAGGGCGCATCTCCGGGGCCGCGCGCCCCATCGGGCAGGCCGGGGCCGGGTCCCAGCCCCGCGGGCCGGGCGGGGTCCGAGGGTCGCGCTTCCACCGGCGCCTGTGCCGCGGCACTCTTCCCGGGCTGCTAATCCGAATCCAGATCCGACTCCGACTCCGACTCCGACTCTGGCTCCAACTGGGGCCCGGCTCGGCCCCAACGGAGAAACAAAAGAGCCGCGGCGCCCGGGCCTCACAGCCTGAGACGCCCGCGCAGCCGCACTGCGCGCCGGGCCTGGGGGCGGGGATGGGGCGGGGCCTGCGGGACGGGGCGGGACGGGGCGGCAGAGCCTGGCGTGACCAGTCGGCGGGGGGCGGGGAATGGGGCGGGGTATGGGCGGGGTGGGGGGCGGAGAATGGGGCGGGGCCTGTCGGGCGGGTGGGCAGCTGGGCCAGACCCTCGTGGGGTCGGGTGGGCTGAGAGTTGGTGGGACCAACAGCGGACCCGTCCCGGTGAGGGCAGAGAGGAGCGCTGACCTGGGAGCGGGCCACGGGGATCCGTGTTGATTCCTTGCTCCACTCCCTGCCACGCCCCTTCCCCGCCCCACTTCTTCTCTGCTTCCCTCCATCCCTTCCCCTCTCTCCGTCCCCCTCCCTCCTTTTCCCCCTCCTTCCCTTTCCCCTTCCCATCACCTGTCTCCCTCCCTGCCCCCTCCCCTCCGCCCCCTCCCACGCCTTCCCCACTGCTCCCCTCCCGCCCCCACTGCCTGTGCTCCTCCCTCCTGTCTCGTCTCCCTGCCCCCTCACCTCCGCCCCCTCCCATGCCTTCCCCACTGCTCCCCTCCCGCCCCCATTGCCTGTGCTCCTCCCTCCTGTCTCCCCTCCCTGCTCCCCTCCCTCCAGCTCCCTGTTCCCGTTCTACAGGAGAATGGAGAGCAGGCGTGGGAAATGTACCCAAAACGGGGGACTGCGTAGAATTAATTCTTAGAAATAGAATGGCTGCGTTAGAGGTTACGTACTTAAAGTTGCGTTCCATAATGCCAAATTGTTTAAAAAAAAAAAAACAAAAACAAAAACAAAGCAAACAAACAAAAAAAAACTCGTAGACCAAAAAGTTGTCACCAAAACCTACGACATAGCCCATAAATCGGCTGGGCAGGAAAGGTTAGCTAGATGGGCTGTGCATCGGTCCTATGGAACAGTGCACAGAGGTAAATATACCTGTGCTCAAGGGTGAGTTCTCCAAAGATTGTAATTAAGTAAAAGCAAAATACGGAACAGGGCACTGTACTGTCCGTTGGGTTTGTTTTTTTTTTTTTTTTTTTTGGGACGGAGTCTCGCTCTGTCGCCCAGGCTGGAGTGCAGTGGCGCGATCTCAGCTCACTGCAAGCTCCGCCTGCCGGGTTTACACCATTCTCCTGCCTCAGCCTCCCGAGTAGCCGGGACTACAGGCGCCCGCCACCTCGGTTTTTTGTATTTTTTAGTAGAGACGGGGTTTCACCGTGTTAGTCAGGATGGTCTCGATCTCCTGACCTCGTGATCCACCCGTCTCAGCCTCCCAAAGTGCTGAGATTACAGACTTGAGCCACCGCGCCCGGCCCTGTCCCTTGTTTTAAGAAAGCCGAAGGAGTGGGGGGTGTGTGTGTGTGTGTGTGTGTGTGTGTGTGAAACGCCTGGATGTGTACATGATCGTTCCTAACTATAATGTCCGCTAACTCATCACTTAGCCCAAGCAGTGCTCTTTCCAGCTATTAGTGCATTCGCTCAGTGATTCCACGAGGCACTTGCTATTATATCCCTGTTTTACTGATGAGGAAATCAAGGCCCAGAAAAGTTAGGGAGTGTGTCCAAACTCACGCTGCCCGCAGCCAAAAGAGCCCGGCGGCTCACTCACAGAAGACACAGTCAACAGCCATTGCGCTGGTGGGAAGACTGGGGAAGACTCAGTGCTGTTCACCGGACCCATTGTGCGCTAGTTTGAATGGCTTTCACCACGTGCAACCGCTGCTTTTGCAAATGCATGATTCTAAACAATGCTCACCACCCCAGCCTTCAGCACAGTCCTAAAGGAACAGCCCAGAAACTCACACTTCAGCCAGGACTCTCCATCCTGCCTCCCAGAGCAGCCCAGCAGATGGACAGCCTGATGCTGACCCTGGGATGGGTCAGCAAGTCCTGGATGCCTTTTACCTGCCCTCAGCTCATCCTCCAGGCCCCAGGACACACAGACTCCTGCCCCTGGGCTGGGGGCCAGAAGGCACCGAGCTGGAAGGCACAAGAGGTCTCCTGGCCCACGACGTCTGTTTTCCAAATGAAGAGGTTCCCCAGTGCCCTGTGGTCAGCCATAGCATTCACTCACGTCCTGGTTCATTGAGCGAGTGTCTTCTGCCTGCCGGGAGAGCAGATGCTGCGAGGTAAGTGCTGCAGTTGACACAGTGAGAACAAGACCCGCCTGCAGGAGCTCCAGCGCTTAGGGGTGGGGGACAAGAAGAGCAATAATTGTACCACCCGTGGCAAAATTGCAACAGAAAAAATGAGTGAATAGGTGGCTAAGTGCTGAGGTGATCAGGACACACCAAAAGGGCCGAGATTGCTAGAGATGGCAAAGCCTGTACTCCTGGAAAGACCCAGGGAACCCCAGCCCAGCCCACCCTGGCCTGGAAAGTCAAGCTAAGGGGGTCTTCACCCCAAACGCAAAGAAATACCCAGGAAGAGTTTAGGAGAGGGTGAGATGGCAAGATGGGATTTGCATTTGGAAACCGTTACTAGGCCCACCAAGAGAGGACGTGTTTCTTTTTTGTTTTGTGCGGTCTTATTAAATGTTTTATTCTTTTTATAACTTTTAGGTTCAGTGGTATGTGGGCAGGTTTGTTATACAGGTAAATTAGGGTTCACAGGGGTTTGATGAACGGATTATTTCATCACCCAGGTTATAAGCAGAGTGCCCGATAGAGTACCCGATAGGTACTCTGCTTTTTTTTAATCTTCTCTCAGCCTCCCAAAGTGCTGGGACTGCAGGCGTGAGCCACCACGCCCCACCCATCTTAACCATTTTTAAGTGCACAGTTCAGTGACATTAAGTACAATCACGTTGTTGTGGGTTGGCCGTGTGGCTCACGCCTGTAATCCCAACACTTTAGGACGTCGAGGCAGGAGAAATTATTTTTTGATCCTCTCTCCCTCCTCCCACCCCCGCACCCTCAAGTGGGACCTGGTATCTATTGTTCTCTTCTTTGTGTCTGTACATTTTCAATGTTTACCTCCCACTTATAAGTGAAAACATGTAGTATTTGGTTTTCTGTTACTGTGTTAGTTCGCTTGGGGTAACGGCCTCCAGCCCCATCCATGTTGCTGCAGAGGACATGATCTCATTCTTTTTTATGGCTGTGTAGTATTCCATGGTGTATATGGACCACAGTTTCTTTTTTTTTGAGACAGGGTCCCACTCTGTCACCCAGGCTGGAGTGCAGTGGCTTAATCTCTGCTCACTGCAGCTTTGACTGCCTGGGCTTAGGTGATCCTCCTGCCTCAGCCTCCCGAGCAGCTGGGATTACAGGTGCATGCCACCACACCCCACTAATTTTTGTATTTTTTGTAGAGATGAGATCTCACAATGCTGCCCAGGCTGGTCTCAAACTCCTGGGTCCAAGTGATCCTCCTGCTTCGGCCTCCCAAACCGTTGGGATTACAGGCATGAGCCACTACGCTGGGCGGAGGGCTTATGTCTGTAATCCCAACGCTTTGGGAGGCCAAAGTGGGCTGATCACCTGAGGTCAGGAGTTCGAGACCAGCCTGGCCAACATGAAGAAACCTTGTCTGTACTAAAAATACAAAACTAGCCGGGTGTGGTGGCGCATGCCTGTAATCCCAGCTACTCTGGAGGCTGAGGCAGGAGAATCGCTTGAACCCAGGAGGCAGAGGTTGCAGTGAGCTGAGATCGCGCCATTGCACTCCAGCCTAGGAGACAAGAGTAAAACTCCACCTCAAAAAAAAAAAAAATTAAAAATTAAAAATTAAACAACAGACATAAGCCACCACGCCCAGCCTCAGAATGTGTTTGTTTTTGTTTTTTGTTTTGTTTTGTTTTGTTTTGTTTTTTGAGGCGGAGCTTCGCTCTTTTCACCCAGGCTGGAATGCCATGGTGTGATCTCGGCTCACCGCAACCTCCACCCCCCAGGTTCAAGCAATTCTCCTGCCTCACCCTCCCAAGTAGCTGGGATTACAGGCACCTGCCACCACACCCGGCTAATTTTTGTATTTTTAGTAGAGATGGGGTTTCACCATGTTGGCCAGGCTGGTCTCGAACTCCTGACCTCATGATCCACTCGTCTCAGCCTCCCAAAGTGCTGGGACTACAGGCATGAGCCACCACACCCGGCCCATCTTAACCACTTTTAAGTGCACAGTTCAGTGACATTAAATACAATCACATTGTTGTGGGCCAGCCGTGATGGCTCACGCCTGTAATCCCAGCACTTTGGGAGGACGAGGCAGGAGAATCGCCTGAGCCCAGGAGTTCGAGACAGCCTGGGCAACATGGTGAAACCCTGTCTCTATAAAAACATTGTTGTATAACCGTCACCACCATCCAGCTCCAGAACTCGTTCCGCTTCCAAAACTGAAACTCGTCCCTGTTGAAGACTCATTCTTCATTCCCTTCCTTCGGCCCCTGGCACCCACTCTGCTACTTTCTTTTTTTTGAAACAGTCTTGCTTTATCACCCAGGCTGGAGTACAGTGGCATGATCTCGGCTCACTGCAACCTCCGCCTCCTGGGTTCCGGCGATTCTGCTGCCTCAGCCTCCCGAAGAGCTGGAACTACAGGTGTGCACCTTCACGCCCGGCTAATTTTTGTATTTTTAGTAGAGATGGGGTTTCGCTATGTTGGCCAGACTGATCTCAAACTCCTGAGCTCAGGTGATCCGCCCGCTTCGGCCTCCCAAAGTGCTGGGATTACGGGCATGAGCCATGGAGGCGGGCCCACTCTCCTGCTTTCTGTCTCTGTGGTTCGACTCCTCTAGAAACCTCATATACGTAGAATCCTACAGTATTTGTGCTTCTGTGACTGGCTTCTTTCACTGAGTATGATGTTCTCCAGGTTCATCCGTGTTCTAGTGTGGGGCACAGCAATTGATACCCCAAAATAGGGCGCTTCAACACACTGAACTAAAGAAAAGAGCTCATGGTCTCTCCAACCTCCCCCAGCTTCTCCCAAAGTCAAAGCTTCTTTATCTGCCTAAGATCCAGACCCACCAAGGAGAGCAATTGTTTATTCCTTCCTCTCCCTGGAGGACCAAGAATGTGGCCACACCTGAACAGAGCCTTTCCCATCAGAGAACCACCTACGAGTTAGCCCTTTCCCTTCAGAGAGAACCATCTGGGGGTTACCGTGGCTTCCCAGACACATTCATTCTCCCGGTGTATCCCCTCAACAGAGCTGCCCTTCTCCCTGCCTCCCATAACCTGCTTTGCTTCTGACCTCCCTGAGGGTGTGGGCAGTCGCTCTGTGATTCTCCCTGGATGCACACGTTCCATAAACATGCATGCTCCTTCTCACCTGCTTTTTGTGAGTTCATTTTTCCACAGACCTTCCGCGGCTCAGCTGTGGCCCTTACAGTCCTGTGTGTCAGAATGTCCTTCCTTTTCAAGGCTGGATGATACCCATTGTATGGATAGACCACATTCTCTTTCTCCTCTTTCTTTCCCCCCTTTTTTTTTGAGACAGGATGTCACTCTGTAGCCCAGGCTGGAGTGCAGTGGCAGGAGCCAGCTCATTGCAACCTCCGCCTCCCGAGCTCAGGTGAACCTTTCACCTCAGCTTCCCGAGTACCTGGGACTACAGGCGCATGCCTCCACACCCAGCTAATTTTTTCATGCTTTGTAGAAACCAGGTCTCAATGTGTTGTCCAGGCTGGTCTCCAACTCCCGGGTTCAAGCAATCCACCTGCCTCGGCCTTCCAAAGTGCTAGGATTCCAGGTGTGAGCCTCCGTGAGCCAGACCACATTTTCTTTGTCCATTTACCCACAGATGGGCACATGGTTATTTCCACCTTTGACTACGGGAATCATGCTGCTGTGCATGTGGGTACTGTTTCACCCGTCTGTGTGAAGAGATCACCAAACAGGCTTTGTGTGAGCAACAAGGCTGTTTATTTCATCTGGGTGCAGGTGGGTTGAATCCGAAAAGAGAGTCAGCAAAGGGCGGTGGATTATCATTAGTTCTTACAGGTTTTGGGATAGGCAGTGGAGTTAAGAGCAATGTTTTGGGGGCAGGGGGTGGATCTCATAAAGCACATTCTCAAGGGTGGGGGGAATTACAAAGAACCTTCTTCAGGGTGGGGGAGATTACAAAGTACATTGATCAGTTAGGGTGGGGCAGAAACAAATCACAATGGTGGAATGTCATCCGTTAAGACTATTTTCACTTCTTTTGTGGATCTTCAGTTGCTCCAGGTCATCTGGATGTATACGTGCAGGTCACAGGGGATATGATGGCTTAGCTTGGGTTCAGAGGCCAGATAAGTGTTTGGGTCCCTACCTTCACTTCTTTGGAATATATACCCAGGATGGGAATTGCTGGATTGTAGGGAATGTTGTTTAATTTCTTCAGGAACCTCCACACCATTTTCCACAACATCCACACCATGTTACCTTCCCCACAGCAGCACCCACGTGTTCCCATTCTCCACCGCCAACACCTGTTTTTTTCCATTAGTTCCTTTCAATAGTACCTATGGGTGTGAACTAATATCTCATTGTCCTTTTTTTTTTTTTTTTTTTTGAGACAGAGTTTTGGTCTTTTTGCCCAGGCTGGAGTGCAGTGGCATGATCTCAGCTCACTGAAACCTCTGCCTCCCAGGTTCAAGTGATTCTCCTGCCTCAGCCTCCTGAGTAGCTGGGATTATAGGTGCACGCCATGCCCGGCTAAATTTTTTTTTTTTTTTTTTTTTTTTTTTTTTGGTGACAGAGCTTTGCTCTTGTTGCCCAGGCTGGAGTGCAATTAAGTGATCTCAGCTCACTGCAACCTCCGCCTCCCGGGTTCACGCCATTCTCCTGCCTCAGCTTCCCGAGTAGCTAGTACTATAGGCATGCACTACCACGCCCAGCTAATTTTTGTATTTTTAGTAGACACAGGGTTTCACCATGTTGGCCAGGATGGTCTCAATCTCTTGACCTTGTAATCTGCCCGCCTCAGCCTCCCAAAGTGCTGGGATTACAGGCGTGAGCCACCACACCTGGAGCTAATTTTTGTTTTGTTTTGGCTTTTTTTTTTAGAGACTGAGTCTTGCTCTGTCACCCAGGCTGGAGTGCAATGAAGTGATCTCAGCTCACTGCAATCTCCGCCTCCCGGGTTCAAGCAATTCTCCTGCCTCAGCTTCCCGAGTAGCTAATACTATAGGCATGCACTACAACACTCAGCTAATTTTTATATTTTTAGTAGAAAGAGGGTTTCACCAAGTTGGCCAGGATGGTCTCAATCTCTTGACCTTGTAATCTGCCCGCCTCAGCCTCCCAAAGTGCTGGGATTACAGGCGTGAGCCACCACACCTGGAGCTAATTTTTTTTTTGATTTGGCTTTTTTTTAGAGACTGAGTCTTGCTCTGCCACCTAGGCTGGAGTGCACTGGCACAATCTCAGCTCACTGCAACCTCTGCCTCCCGGGTTCAAGCAATTCTCCTGCCTCAGCCTCCTGAGTAGCTGGGATTACAGGCACATGCTGCCACACCCGGCTAATTTTTTTTTGTATTTTAGTAGAGACAGAGTTTCACTGTGTTGCCTAGGCTAGTGTTGAACTCCTGAGCTCAGGCAATCTGCCCACCTTGGCCTCCCAAAATGCTGGAATTATAGGAGTGAGCCACCATGCCTGGCCTACATTTTTTATTTTTAGTGGAGATGGGGTTTCACCATGTTGGCCAGGCTGGTCTCAGTGATCCTCCTGACCTCAAGTGATCCACCTGCCTCAGCCTCCCAAAGTGCTGGGATTCCAGGCGTGAGCCACTGCATCCGGCCTGACTGTGGTTTTGATTTGCATTTCTCTAAGGACTAAACTGATATTTTTTATCTTGCCCAAATTCTTATCTAAGGAGTCTGGAGAGTCATGCCCTACCCATAAATTCTCACCAGATGGGTTTTATTTAATCCTATATGTTGTGACTTACCTTTTTTTTTTTTTAATTTATTTTTTTTTAGACAGAGTCTCTCTCTGTCACCCAGGCTGGAGTGGAATGGCACAATCTCGGCTCACTGCAACCTCTGCCTCCAGGGTTCAAGCAATTCTCCTGCCTCAGCCTCCCAAGTAGCTGGGATGACAGGCACCCGCCCCCACGCCCAGCTAATTTTTGTATTGTTAGTAGAGACGGGGTTCTCCATTGTGGTCAGGCTGGTCTCAAACTCCCAACCTCAGGTGATCCACCCGCCTCGGCCTCCCAAAGGGCTGGGGTTACAGGCATGGACCATCACGCCCTGCCCAATTTTTGTATTTGTAGTAGAGAGGGAGTTTCTCCATGTTGGCCAGGCTGATCTCGAACTCCTGACCTCAGGTGATCCACCACCTTGGACTCTCAAAGTGCTGGGATTACAGGTGTGAGCCATCATGCTGGTTAGCCATATATATATATTTATTTATTTATTTTTGTTTTTTGGGTTTTTTTTAGGCTGGAGTGCAGTGGCGTGATTTCGGCTCACTGCAAGCTCCGTCTCCCGGGTTCACACCATTCTCCTCCCTCAGCCTCCGAGAGTAGCTGGGACTACAGGCGCCTGCCACCATGCCCGGCTAATTTTTTGTGTTTTTAGTAGAGACAAGGTTTCACTGTGTTAGCCAGGATGGTCTTGATCTCCTGACTTCGTGATCCACCCGCCTCAGCCTCCCAAAGTACTAGGATTACAGGCATGAGCCACAGTGCCTGGCCTGGTTAGCCATATTTTGAAGGCTCTGCAAAGCCCTCCTTTGTGGGGGAAAATTTGTGTCTGTAAAGAATCTCTATTAACATAGCTAGATCTTTTTCTTCCAGGCCCTCCCAATCCTAAAGAGATTAACTGAAAGTCTAGCATAGGAATTATTTGTCACTTATTGTCTCTAAGGGCAGCCACTGTAAGACCTCAAAGGAATTTTGGCCTCCACAATCTTTCATCTTAACCTGAACATTTCCTTTCTATGGATCCCAGGTTTTTTAGACAAACTTAACCAATTGTCAACCAGAAAATGTTTAAATTTACCTATAGCTGGAAGCCTGCCCACCACCCCTTTGAGTTGTCCCGCCCTTCCGGACCAAACCAGTGTCTTTCTTAAATGTATTTGATTGATGTCTCCTGCCTCCCTAAAATGTATAAAACCAAGCAGCGCCCCGACCACCTTGGGCACAGGTTCTCAGGACCTCCTGAGGCTGTGTCAGGGGCAAGGGTCACTCATGTTTGGCTCAGAATAAATCTCTTCAAATATTTTACAGACTTTGACTCTTTTTGTCGACATTTGTATGTGCTTACTGGCCATTTGTGTATCTCCTTTGGAGAAATGTCTATTCAAGTGCTTTGCCCATTTTGTAATCTGGTGGCTTGATTTTTTTCTGCTGAGTTGTAGGAGCTGGTTATGTATTCTGGATGTTAACTACCTGCTTTTGTAAATAAAGTTTTCCTGAAGCCGCGACCTGCGTTTATTGGTTGTCTGTGCCTTTTTTAGTGCTACCGACATCACCTTTGTAAAATTATGACTGAGACAGTGAAAGAGATATAACTTAACCAACTCCATCTTGCTTCTAACCTCCAAGCTGTCTTTGTTCATTCCTGGGCATAGGCTAAACTAACTTTGGGAGAAATTTAACTTGTTGTTTATAGTTTAAAACAAAGACAGTAACAGCCCTTTCCCAAAGCAAACCTCCTTCTTGCCTGGGGACTAGTCTAACATCAGCCACGGGATTAGAAATTATGGTTTAGGAGTCATGCAGCCGGAGGCTACAAGATTCTGACCCTCCCTACACTGCTTCTAAGATTAGCGCTTGAGATATTTTGCAGACCTTGCACTTGATGGATCAGCTGGCTCCACCCAGATCGATAAATTGGCTTGTCTGATCTTGTGGTCCCTACCCTGGAACTGACTCAAAACAAGAAGACAGCTTCCACTCGCTGTGATTTCATCCCTGACCAGTCAGCGCTCCTGGCTCACTGTGATTTCATCCCTGACCAATCAGCACTCCTGGCTCACTGTGATTTCAACTCTGACCAATCAGCACTCCTGGCTCACTGGCTTCCCCCTACCCACCAAATTATCCTTAAAAACTCTACTCCCCAGCTGGGAGCAGTAGCTCACACCTGTAATCCCAGCACTCTGGGAGGCCGAGGTGGGCGCATCACGAGGTCAGGAGTTCAAGACCAGCCTGGCCATACCGTGAAACCCCGTCTCTACTAAAAATAGAAAAATTAGCCAGGCATGGTGGCAGGTGCCTGTAGTCCCAGCTATTCAGGAGGCTGAAGCAGAAGAATTGCTTGAACCCAGGAGGCAGAGGTGGCAGTGAGCCGAGACTGACCCCCTGCACTGCAGCCTGGGGTACAGAATGAGACTTCATCTCAAAAAAAACAAAAAACAAAAAACAACAAAAACCGCCAGGCACAGTGGCTCACGCCTGTGATCCCAGCGCTTCAGGAGGCGGAGGCGGGCGGATCATGAGATCAGGAGATCAAGACCATCCTGGCCAACAAGGTGAAACCCTGTCTCTACTAAAAATACAAAAAAAAATCAGCTGGGTGTGGTGGCACATGCCATAATCCCAGCTACTAGGGAGGCTGCGGCAGGAGAATCGCTTGAACCTGGGAGGCAGAGGTTGCAGTGAGCCGAGATTGTGCCACTGAACTCCAGCCTGGTGACAGAGCTAGACTCTGTCTCAAAAAAAAAAAAAAAAAAAAAATCAACTTTATCGAGGGGTATAATCCACATTACAAATAAAGGTTCACATTCTGGCTGGGCACCGTGGCTCACGCCTGTAATCCCAGCACTTTGGGAGGCCGAGGCGGGCAGATCACGAGGTCAGGAGATTGAGACCATCCTGGCCAACACGGTGAAACCCCATCTCTACTAAAAATACAAAAAATTGGTCGGGCGCAGTGGCAGGCGCCTGTACTCCCAGCTACTCGGGAGGCTGAGGCAGGAGAATGGCGTGAACCCAGGAGGCGGAGCTTGCAGTGAGCCGAGATCGCCCTATTGCACTCCAGCCCAGGTGACAGAGAGAGACTCGGTCTCAAAAAAAAAAACAAAAGGTTCACATTCTAAGAGTTCAGTTCAGTGAGTTTTGACAAATGTACAAACCCGTTTATCCACTGCCAATCACCACAGAGCATTGCTATGGCCCAGAAGTTATCTGCTGCCCTTTCCCATTCAAACCCCACCCCAGGCCGACAGTGATATGTTTTCAACACTATCGATGACTTTGCATTTTCTAGAATCCCACAGAAGTGGACTCTGCAGCCCAGTCTCTTCGTTTGCATCTTGGTTTGGGCCCATGTGCACTCATCCCTCTGGCTGTTTCTGTGGCTGAGCAGGATCCATCCTTTCTTGTGGCTGAGTGGGGGTCTTCCTGTGGCTGAGTGGGGGTCATCCTTTCCGTGGCTGAGCAGGGGCCAGCCTCTCCCGTGGCTGAGCAGGGTCCTTCCTTTCCTATGGCTAAGTGGAGGGCCATCCTTTCCCGTGGCTGAGTGGAGGCCCATCCTTAGGCACCTCCAGTGAGCAGCCTACATCCTCGGAGGATGGAACATGGATTTGCCTCTTCACAGGCTTTTCTGGTTCTAGCTTTGGGCTATTTATGCGTGAAGCTGCTAAGAACATTTCCCGAATGTGATTTGTATAAATACCTAGGAGTAGGATTCCTAGTCCTGAGGTCAGTGTCTGTCTAGTAGCATAAAAACAACCAAAAGGTTTTCTGAGCCTCAGGGCACACAGGTGGGGCCCAGCAAGTGGAGGCCCAGAGAGCCCCCAGGACTGAAGCTGCCCAAAAACTCCCTTGAGCGCCCCAGGCTGTCTGTCCCCACTCCCACTGCCAGGAGCCTGCTCCAGGGCCAAGGGTGAGGCCCACCCTGCCTAGGGCTCCCTCATGCCCCTCTGGCACCGGCACCGCCAGGATTGAGGGTGGACTGTCAAGCCTCCCTTCTTCCACTTCCTTCAACATGCCCACCCTCCTTTTTTTTTTTGAACAAAGAGACTGAAGGCCCTAGGATCCAGCCTGGAGGCTCCGAGGTCTACCTAAAGTGTCCTAGTGGAGGACAAAGATTTTTTCAGAAAGAGATCAGGACTCTGGCTTCTGTGGCTCTCTGACAGGGCTGGGGAAGGGAAGCAGCTCCGGACGGGAAGAGGGGTGGCTCCTCCTAAAGGAGCTGCATGTTGCTCTGTTTTGTTTTTGATGGGATCTCCCTGTGTCACCAGTCTGGAGTGAGTTACATGATCTCCGCTCACTGCAGCCTTGACCTCCCAGCCTCCAGCGATCCTCCCACCTCAGCCTCCTGAGCAGCTGGGACTACAGGCACACACCACTCCAGCTATTTTTTTTTTTTTTTTTTTTTTTTTTTTGAGACGGAGTCTCGGCTCTGTGCCCCAGGCTGGAGTGCAGTGGCGCTCTCTCGGCTCACTGCAAGCTCCGCCTCCCGGGCCCACACCATTCTCCTGCCTCAGCCTCCCGAGTAGCTGGGACTACAGGCGCCCGCCACCGCGCCCGGCTAGTTTTTTGTATTTTTTAGTAGAGATGGGGTTTCACCGTGTTAGTCAGGAGGGTCTCGATCTCCTGACCTCGTGATCCGCCCGTCTCGGCCTCCCAAAGTGCTGGGATTACAGGCTTGAGCCACCGCGCCCGGCCTTCCAGCTATTTTTTGTGTGTGTGGAGATAGGGGTTTCACCATGTTGCCCAGGCTAGTCTGGAACTCCCAAACTTAATGAGTCCTCCCACCTCGGCCTCTTGAAGTGCTGGGATTACAGGCGTGAGCCACCAGGCACAGGTCACTGCATCCTCTGAGAGGTCTTTTTTTTTTTTGAGACGGAGTCTCGCTCTGTCACCCAGGCTGGAGTGCGGTGGCGCGATCTCAGCTCACTGCAAGCTCCGCCTCCCGGGTTTACGCCATTCTCCTGCCTCAGCCTCCCGAGTAGCTGGGACCAAGGCACCTGCCACCACGCCCGGCTAAGTTTTTGTATTTTTAGTAGAGATAGGGTTTCACCATGTTAGCCACGATGGTCTCGATCTCCTGACCTCATGATCCGTCTGCCTCAGCCTCCCAAAGTGCTGGGATTATAGACAGGAGGCACCGCGCCCGGCCAATCCTCTGAGGGGTCTTCTTATCGTCCCTCCCATTTTCCTGGTGGGATAACAGAGGCACAGAGTATCCAGCCGAGGCTCCCTGTGGCACCTGGAGGGGACTTGGGCAGGTTCAAGCTCTCAGCTCTCTGACCCCCCCCCCAGGATTCAACCCACCCAGGCAGGGGAGGATCCAGGTGGCAACTCCAGGCTTTCGGCTCCTGTGTGTGACCACTGTTCGGGAAAATGCTCCGGAATATGTAAACAATGATGCGGCTCGCACTTGGCTGTCACCTGGAGCCTCATTTATTTACTAGGTCCACCCACAGATTACTTAATGATCTAGGGCAGGCTGGCAAGGTGGTTTCCCCGTGTAATCCCAGCATGTTGGGAGGCTGAGGTGGGCAGATTGCCTAAGCCCAGGAGTTTGAGACCAGCCTGGGCACCTTAGTAAGACCCTGTCTCTACTAAAAATTAAAAATTAGTCAGGCATGGTAGTGCACACCTGTAGTCCCAACTACTGAGGAGGCTGAGTGAGAGGATCACTTGAGCATAGGAGGTCAAGGCTGCAGTGAGCTGACTGTGCCACTGCACTCCAGCTTTCGTGACAAAGTGAGACCCTGTCTCACTCTGAAAAAAGAAAAAAAATCTAGGACAAGAGTCAGCAAACAACTGGGCGCAGTAGTTCACACCTGTAATCCCAGCACTTTGAGAGGCCGAGGTGAGCAGATCATCTGAGGTAAGGAGTTCGAGACCAGCCTGGCCAACATGGTGAAACCCCGTCTCTACTAAAAATACAAAAACTAACCGGGCGTGGTAGTGGGCACCTGTAATCCCAGCTACTTGGGAGGCCAAGACAGGAGAATCTTTTGAACCTGGGAGGCAGAGGTTGCAGTGAGCCCAGATCGCGCCATTGCAGTCCAGCCTGGGCGACGAGTGAGACTCCATCTCAAAAAAAAAAAAAGAGTCAGTAAATATTTTCTGCAAAGGGACAGGTAGTATACATTTTCAGCTTTGCAGCCACACAGCCTCTACTGCAACTGCTTAACACTCTGCAATCGTAGTGTAACCGCCCAAGGGGTTCACTTTGCCCACTGCCTCAACAGAGCTGATTCATCAAGACAGGGGAATTGCAAAAGAGAGAGAATAATTCAGCTGGGCGCAGTGGCTCACGCCTGTAATCCCAGCACTTTGAGAGGCCACGGTGGGTGGATCACTCGAGGTCAGGAGTTCAAGACCAGCTTAACTAACACGGCAAAACCCCGTCTCTACTAAAAATACAAAAATTAGCCAGGCATGGTGGCACACACCTGTAGTCCCAGCTTCTCGGGAGGCTGGGGCAAGAGAATCACTTAAACCCAGGAGCTGGAGATGGCAGTGAGCCGAGATCGCGCCATTGCACTCCAACCTGGGCAACAGAGCGAGACTGTCTCCAAAAACAACAACAACAACAACAACACAACAAAAAAGAGAAATTCACGCAGAGCCAGCTGTGTGGGAGTTTTATCATCACTCAAATCAGTCTTCCCGAGCACTTGGGGAGTAGTTTTTGTTTTTTCTTGTGTTTTTTTTCCACACACAATGTGGGTGAATCTTGAAAACGTGATTCTTGTGAAAGAAGACAGATGCAAAAGGACACATTGAGAGACAGAACTAGCTGGATTTCCTAGGCCAACTAAGAATCCCTAAGCCTAGCTGGGAAGGTGACCACATCCACCTTTAAACACGGGGCTTGCAACTTAGCTCACACCTGACCAGTCAGGTAGTAAACACAGCTCACTAAAATGCTAATTAGGCTAAAACAGAGGTAAAGAAATAGCCAATCATCTCTATCACCTGAGAGCACAGGGGGGCGGGACAATGATTGGGATATAAACCCGGCAACGGCAACCCCCTTTGGGTCCCCTCCCATTTTATGGGAGCTCTGTTTTCACTCTATTAAATCTTGCAACTGCACACTCTTCTGGTCCGTGTTTGTTACAGAGCTGAGCTTTCGCTCGCCGTCCACCACTGCTGAATGCCACTGTCGCAGACCCGCCACTGACTTCCACCCCTCCGGATCCGACAGGGCATCCGCTGCGCTCCTGACCCAGCGAGGCACCCATTGTTGCCCCCGATTGGGCTAGAGGTTCGCCATTGTTCCTGCATGGCTAAGTGCCCAGGCTCATCCTAATCGAGCTGAACACTAGTTGCTGGGTTCCACGGTTCTCTTCTGTGACCCACGGCTTCTAATAGAGCTATGACACTCACCACATGGCCCAAGATTCCATTCCTTGGAATCCGTGAGGCCAAGAACCCCAGGTCAGAGAACAAGAGGCTTGCCGCCATCTTGAGAGGGTTGCCACCATCTTGGGAGGTCTAAGAACAAGGACCCCCACCCCATAACATTTTGGCAACCATGAAGGGAACTCCAAAGCAGTGAGTAATATTGGACCCCTTTCGCTTGCTATTCTGTCCTATCCTTCCTTAGAATTGGAGGAAAATACTGGGCACCTGTTGGCCGGTTAAAAACACTGTACTTGGCCGGGCGCGTTGGCTCAAGCCTGTAATCCCAGCACTTTGGGAGGCCGAGACAGGCAGATCACGAGGTCAGGAGATCGAGACCATCCTGGCTAACACGGTGAAACCCCGTCTCTACTAAAAAAATACAAAAAATTAGCCGGGCGAGGTGGCGAGCACCTGTAGTCCCAGCTACTCGGGAGGCTGAGGCAGGAGAATGGCGTAAACCCGGGAGGCGGAGCTTGCAGTGAGCTGAGATCCAGCCACCGCACTCCAGCCTGGGCAACAGAGCGAGACTCCGTCTCAAAAAAAACAAACAAACAAACAAACAAAAAAAACACTGTACTTAAGACTCAGGTGTGAGGCTGTCTGGGAAAGCGCTTTCTAACAACCCCCAACCCTTCTGGGTTGGGAGTGCGGTCTGCCCGGAACCAGCTTCTGCTTTCAGTTTCTCTGGGGAAGCTGAGGGCCGACTAGAGGCAGAAAACTGTCGTCCCGAACTCCTGTCATTAGCCGGTTGAGATTATGGTGTGGCCAGAAGTCTCTACTCAATAATCGCCCATATGTGCACCCCTCCGTTTCCTTCTGACCCATACCTCCTGGGTCCCGACCACGACAGTCTCCTTACCTCTGAATCCGCTTCCTCTGATCCCTGCCTCCTGGATGCTAATGCTTCAGACTTTCACTTCCTCTCCCAAGTATTAGGGCAGGTTGTATCTCCAAAGGGATCTAAGGAAGCTCTATGCTGGGTCCTTAGGCCCCTAGGCTATGAACCCAGGGAGTCTTGTCCCTGGTGTCCCTCCCAATTTAGGCATACAGCTCTTGACATGGGTAGTTATGTGGGACCCGTTCCCCACCACCCTTGCCAGGGCCTTAGAACTGATAACCCAGTACTGTAACCACTGGAACTGGGTCTACAACATAATAGATCAGGATGAAAGCAAATTGAGTAAATAAAAGGGAGGTGCATATTCCTATATGCGGGCATGTAGGGGCATATAGGAATGGGCATGGGGGCAACGAGAGAACGTCCTTCCACTGTGTTTCCAAAAATCCATCTACAAAGACAGAAAGGAGAAAGTAAGAGAGAAAGATAGAAGTAGTAAAGAAAAAACAGTGTACCCTATTTATTTAAAAGCCAGGGTAAATTTAAAACGTATAATTGACAACTGAAGGTTTTCTCTATGACCCTATAACACTCCAACACGACTTTGTTGTCAGTGTAAATAAGGGTGTATCCTGAAAGTACTGAGGCCCCTGACGACCAGTAGCCTTCCTATTTCCTATCACAAATCCTTAACCCAGGAACCCGCGGGTGGCCCAAATGCATTGGGTCTGTAGCGGCGACTGCTTTGCTAACAGAAGAAAAGCAGAAAATTAGCCTTTAGAGGAACCTCACTGTGAGCACAGCTCACCAGTTCAGAACTATCCTAAGTCAAAAAAGCAACAAGGTAGTTACTAACTCAAAAATCTTCAAGTATGGGACTATTCTGTTAGAGAAAGTTAATATAACATTAACCACTGATAATTACCTTAACCCAGCAGATTTCCTAACAGGGGATTTAAATCTTAATTACCCTACAAAGGTCTGACCAGACCTAGGAGGAACTCCCTTCAGGACAGGACAATAGATGGTTCCTCCCAGGTGATTGAGAAAAAAACACAATGGGTGTTCAATAATTGAGGGAAACTCTTATAGAAGCAGAGTTAAGAAAATTGCCTAATAACTAATCTGCTCAAATGTGGGAGCTGTTTGCGTTCAGCCAAGCCTTAAAGTACTTATAGAATCAAAAAACTCTACCTCAATCCTGACTCAAAAGGTTACTCACACCCTCTCTGAAATGAATTTGCATAAGAACTGTTGTTTATAGGAGTGCATCTTGATGCAGCAGCTGGGTTATTATGTAATACTCAGGAACCGAGCTCAGCTCTAGAACTCACCCCCAGTGCAAAGGCAGTGTCAGGCACGCTGGTAAAGGACCACTAGAATCCAGCAGCCCGGACCCGCCTTTGTGGTCAAGAAAGGCGGGAAAACAGGTGCAGGACTGCTACATCAGTGAGTGTAACTAATCTGATAAGCAGAGGTCCATGGGTGGTTACGCACCCTGGAAAGGAGCTCACCTTTGAGCGCAAAAAGAATGTTGGGCATGCTGGTAAAGGACCAGTAGAATCCAGCAGCCCGGACCCCTTTCTTTGTGGTCAAGAAAGGCGAGAAAACAGGTGCAGGACCTGTTACCTTGGTGAGTGTAACTAATCCAATAAGCAGAGGTCTGTGGGTGGTTACGCACCATGGAAAGGAATAGGACCATAGAGGACACTGTAGGACTAATGCTCATCGGAAAATGACTAGGGGTGCTGGCATCCGTATGTTCTTTTTCCAGATGGGAAACATTCTCCCAAGGCAAAAATGCCCCTAAGATGTATTCTGGAGAATTCGGCCCAGCCAGAGTGCATGTACCTTTTTCCCTCTTAGACTTGAAACAAATTAAAATAGACCTAGGTAAATTCTCAGACAACCCTGATGGCTCTATTGATGTTTCACAAGGGTTAGGACAATCCTCTGATCTGACATGGAGAGATATAATGTCACTGCTAGATCAGACACTAACCCGAAATGAGAGAAGTGCCGCCATAACTGCAGCCCGAGAGTTTGGCGATCTCTGGTATCTCAGTCAGGTCAATGAGAGGATGACAACAGAGGAAAGAGAACGATTCCCCACAGGCCAGCAGGCAGTGTAGACCCTCACTAGGACAGAGAGTCAGAACATGGAGATTGGTGTTGCAGACATGTGCTAACTTGTGTGCTAGAAGGACTAAGGAAAACTAGGAAGAAGCCTATGAATTATTCAGTGGTGTCCACTATGACACAGGGAAAGGAAGAAAATCCTACCACCTTTCTGGAGAGACTGAGGGAGGCATTGAGGAAGCGTACCTCCCTGTCACCTGACTCTATGGAAGCCAACTAATCTGAAAGGATAAGTTTATCACTCAGTCAGCTGCAGACATTAGAAAAAAACTTCAAAAGTCCGCCTTAGGCCTGGAGCAAAACTTAGAAACCCTATTGAACTTGGCAGCCTCGGTTTTTTATAATAGAGATCAGGAGGAGCAGGTGGAACGGGATGAACGAGATAAGAAAAAGGCCACCTTTAGTCATGGCCCTCAGGCAGGTGAATTGTGGAGGCTCTGGAACACAGAAAGGCTGGGCAAGTCGAACGCCTAATAGGGCTTGCTTCCAGTGCGGTCTACAGGGACACTTTAAAAAAGATTGTCCGAATAGAAATCAGCTGCCCTCTTGTCCATGCCCCTTATATCAAGGGAATCACTGGAAGCCCCACTGCCCCAGGAGACGAAGGTACTGTGAGTCAAAGCCACTAAACAGATGATCCAGCAGCAGGACTGAGGGTGCCTGGGACGAGCGCCAGCCCATGCCTTCACCCTCAGAGAGCCCCAGGTATGCTTGACCGTTGAGGGCCAGGAGGTTAACTGTCTCCTGGACACTGGCACAGCCTTCTCAGTCTTACTCTCCTGTCCCGGACAACTGTCCTCCAGATCTGTCACTATCTGAGGGGTCCTAGGACAGCCGGTCACTAGATAGTTCTCCCAGCCACTAAGTTGTGACTGGGGAACTCTACCCTTGTCCTTAGGTACATGGATGATTTACTTTTAGCCGCCCGTTCAAAAACTTTGTGCCATCAAGCCACCCAAGTGTTCTTTTTTTAAATTTTTTATTATTTATTTATTTATTTCTTTTGAGACGGAGTCTCGCT
This sequence comes from Chlorocebus sabaeus, assembly GCF_047675955.1. NCBI lineage: Eukaryota > Metazoa > Chordata > Mammalia > Primates > Cercopithecidae > Chlorocebus > Chlorocebus sabaeus. The sequence goes on along the minus strand of NC_132914.1, from coordinate 129,112,756 downwards.
CTGTCGCCCGGGCTAGAGTGCAGTGGCCGAATCTCAGCTCACTGCAAGCTCCACCTCCCGGGTTCACGCCATTCTCCTGCCTCAGCCTCCCGAGTAGCTGGGACTACAGGCACCTGCCACCTCGTCCGGCTAGTTTTTGGTATTTTTTAGTAGAGACGGGGTTTCACCATGTTAACCAGGATGGTCTCGATCTCCTGACCTTGTGATCCACCCGTCTCGGCCTCCCAAAGTGCTGGGATTACAGGCGTGAGCCACCGCGCCCGGCCAATTTTTAATTTTTTTTTTGAGACTGAGTCTCGCTGTGTCACCCAGGTTGGAGTACAGTGGTGTGATCTCAGTGCACTGCAAGCTCCGCCTCCCGGGTTCACGTCATGCTTCTGCCTCAGCCTCCCAAGTAGCTGGGACTACAGGTGCCTGCCACCACGCCCAGCTAATTTTTTGTATTTTTAGTAGAGACGGGGTTTCACCATGTTAGCCAGGATGGTATTGATCTCCTGACCTTGTGATTCACCTGCCTCGGCCTCCCAAAGTGCTGGGATTACAGGCCTGCGCCACCGCACCCAGCCCCAAATTTCCTTGCCACCTGTGGATATAAGGTTTCCAAATCAAAGGCTCAGCTCTGCTCACAGCAGGTTAAATACTTAGGGTTAAAATTATCCAAAGGCACCAGGGCCCTCAGTGAGGAACACATCCAGCCTATACTGGCTTATCCTTATCCCAAAACACTAAAGCAACTAACAGCATTCCTTGGCATAACAGGCTTCTGCTGAACATGGATTCCCAGGTACAGCGAAATAGCCAGGCAATTATATACACTAATTAAGAAGACTCAGAAAGCCAATACCCATTTAGTAAGACGGACACCTGAAGCAGAAGCAGCTCTCCAGGCCCTAAAGAAGGCCCTAACCCAAGCCCCAGTGTTAAGTTTGCCAACGGAGCAAGACTTTTCTTTATATGTCACAGAAAAAACAGGAATAGCTCTAGGAGTCCTTCCACAGGTCCGAGGGACCAGCTTATAACCAGTGGCCTACCTGAGTAAGGTAACTGATGTAGTGGCAAAGGGTTGGCCTCATTGTTGACGGGTAGTGGCAGCAGTAGCAGTCTTAGTATCTGAAGCAGTTAAAATGATACAGGGAAGAGATCTTACTGTGTGGATGTTTCATGATGCGAATGGCATACTCACTGCTAAGGGAGACTTGTGGCTGTCAGACAACCGTTCGCTTAAATATCAGGCTCTATTACTTGAAGGGCCAGTGCTGCTACTGTGCACTTGTGCAACTCTTAACCCAGCCACATTTCTTCCAGACAACGAAGAAAAAATAGAACATAACTGTCAACAAGTAATTGCTCAAATCTGCGCCGCTCGAGGGGACCTTCTAGAGATTCCCTTGACTGATCCCGGCCTCAGCTTGTATGCTGACAGAAGTTTCTTTGTAGAAAAAGGGCTTCGGAAGGTGGGGTATGCAGTGGTCAGTGATAATGGAATACTTGAAAGTAATCCCCTCACTCCAGGAACTAGTGCTCAACTGGTAGAACTAATAGCCCTCACTTGGGCACTAGAATTAGGAGAAGGAAAAAGGGTAAATCTATATACAGACTCTAAGTATGCTTACCTAGTCCTCCATGCCCACGCAGCAACATGGAGAGAAAGGGAACTCCTAACTTCCGAGGGAACACCTATCAAGCATCAGGAAGCCACTAGGAGATTATTATTGGCTGTACAGAACCCTAAAGAGGTGGCAGTCTTACACTGCAGGGTCATCAGAAAGGAAAGGAAAGGGAAATCGAAGGGAACCGCCAAGCGGATATTGAAGCCAAAAGAGCTGCAAGGTGGGACCCTCTGTTAGAAATGGTTATAGAAGGACCATGAGAAATACTTATAGAAGGATCCCTAGTATGGGGTAATCCCCTCTGGGAAACCAAGCCCCAGTACTCAGCAGAAGAAATAGAACGGGGAACCTCACGAGGACATTGTTTCCTCCCTTCAGGATGGCTAGCCACCGAAGAAGGAAAAATACTTTTGCCTGCAGCTAACCAGTGGAAATTACTTAAAACCCTTCACCAAACCTTTCACTTAGGTCTTGATAGCACCCATCAGATGGCCAAATCATTATTTACTGGACCAGGCATTTTCAAAACTATCAAGCAGATAGTCAGGGCCTGTGAAATGTGCTAAAGAAATAATCCCCTGCACTTCAGGCCATACATTTCAATCCCTGTATCTTTAATCTTCTTGTTAAGTTTGTCTCTTCCAGAATGGATGCTGTAAAACTACACATCGTTCTTCAAATGGAGCCCCAGATGCAGTCCATGACTGAGATCTACCACGGACCCAGAGACCGGCCTGCTAGCCTATGCTCTGATGTTGATGACATTGAAGGTACCCCTCCTGAGGAAATCTCAACTGCACAACCCCTACTATACCCCAATTCAGCAGGAAGCAGTTAGAGTGATTATCGGCCAACCTCCCCAACAGCACTTGGGTTTTCCTATTGAGAGCGGGGACTGAGAGACAGGACTAGCTAGATTTCCTAGGCCAACTAAGAATTCCTAGGCCTAGCTGGGAAGGTGACCATATCCACCTTTAAACACGGGGGTTGCAACTTGGCTCACACCTGACCAGTCAGGTAGTAAACACAGCTCACTAAAATGCTAATTAGGCTAAGACAGGAGGTAAAGAAATAGCCAATCATCTCTATCACCTGAGAGCACAGGGGGAGGGACAATGATCGGGATATAAACCCAGCAATGGCAACCCCCTTTGGGTCCCCTCCCATTTTATGGGAGCTCTGTTTTCACTCTATTAAATCTTGCAACTGCACACTCTTCTGGTCCGTGTTTGTTACAGAGCTGAGCTTTCGCTCGCCGTCCACCACTGCTGAATGCCACCGTCGCAGACCCGCCACTGACTTCCACCCCTCCGGATCCGACAGGGCATCCGCTGTGCTCCTGACCCAGCGAGGCACCCATTGTTGCCCCCGATTGGGCTAGAGGTTCGCCATTGTTCCTGCATGGCTAAGTGCCCAGGCTCATCCTAATCGAGCTGAACACTAGTTGCTGGGTTCCACGGTTCTCTTCTGTGACCCACGGCTTCTAATAGAGCTATGACACTCACCACATGGCCCAAGATTCCATTCCTTGGAATCCGTGAGGCCAAGAACCCCAGGTCAGAGAACAAGAGGCTTGCCGCCATCTTGGAAACGGCCTACCACCATCTTGAGAGCTCTAAGAACAAGGACCCCCCTGGTAACAATATGACGTATGACACCACTTACATGAGACGCCCAGAACAGGCAAATCCACAGAGATAGGAAGTGAGGCCAGGTGCAGTGGCGCACGCCTGTGATCCCTGCACTTTGGGAGGCCGAGGCTGGAGGATTGCTTGAGCTCAGGAGTTTGAGCCTGCAGTGAGCCATGCCTGCACCACTGCACTCCAGCCTGGGAAACAAAGTGAGGCCCTGTGTAAAAAAGTAATAATGAAAATTAAAATAAAGTGGTTGTCAGGGTCTGGGGGACGACGCTTAAGGAGTGACTGGGAATGGGTGTGCAGTCTCCTTCTGGGTGATGAAACGTTTCGGAAGTGGCGCGAGGAGATGGTTGCCCAGCACTGTGCACTGCCACTGAACGGTGCACTTTATGATGTTTGATTTTATGTCATGTGAGTCTCACCTCAATAAAAAAGGACGTGAGGAGGGGGAAGAAGGGAAAGGGGAGGACAAGAGCACAAACAGTGCGTAGGAAGCTTTTGCTAAAGTAACTTTTCCTGAGCACCATTGCCTGGTAGTATGGAAGTCCCACCAGCCTCTCCACCAGGCCCAGGTGAGGGTGGGACGGAGGGAGCTGGGAGCTGTGGCCAGTGTGGCCTGAAGACAGTGGAAGACAGGAACTGCTAGGGCCAGGGACCCAAGCTTTATCCAGCATCTTCCCAGCCCAGAGAGCTCCAGCCCCTGAACTTCAGCAGCTCCCAAATGAGGCCTGAGCTGGCCAGGAGCCTGCAGCCGGCCAGACTGGTTCCTGCAGAGGCCCTTAGAGTGCCTCAAGGACTTTGCAGCTTGCCTGTGACTCAGCCTGACACAAGCGGTAGCCGGCCCCATGATGGGACAGACAGGTCACCAGCCTCACAGCACATCTGGAAGGCAGGCAGAGCCACCACAGGCAGAGAACCCCTGCAGGGCTGAGTCAGGGCCCGGGCAGGCTCCCGCTCCCCACGCCTCTGCTCTCCAACGTGGAATCCTCCAACATCCTCAATGCCCGGGCTCCACCAAGCAGGCGGGCAAACCTGCCCTCCGCGAATCCACCCATCTCTGTAAATGGTGCAGCTCTACCCAAGGCCCAACGCCCAGGTGAGTCTCCTGAGCTCACGCCCTCCCTCCTCCCCCACATCCAACCCAAATGCCCATCTCCTTCCCCTCCCTTCCCCAGTCCTGCCCTGCTGTCTCCATCCCCCGACCACTGCGTCTGAGCCCCTGTCGTCTCCGACCTGCACCAACCCCAAACCCCAAACGGGGGCAGCACCTTCTTTCCTCCTCGTCCCCTGCACCTGGCAGCCGCGGGGCCTTTGCACTGACAGACTCTTTGCAACTAGAGAACACGCTTTCTCGAGGCTCTCCCTGATGCCCCCTAGTCAAGTGCTGACGCCAGGAGTCCACGGACCAAGGTTGGCTGCACGGTTGGCCACCGGGTGCCTGTGAATGTGGCTGGGGAGTCACCTCTTCCTTTTTGCTATCCTCCAGCAGAAACATAGCATTTCCTTAGCTGATCCTCCCCAGGCATCACCCAAAAAAGGACACCTTGGTAGCACAACCACTAGGTTTTCTTCGTAAATTGTTATTGAAACTCTCCTCATTTGTTTATTATTTTTTATTTTTATGTATGTATGTATTTTTTTGAGACAGAGTCTTGCTGGAGTACAGTGGCAATATCTCGCCGCACTACAACCTCCACCTCCACCTCCCGAGTTCAAGCAATTCTCCTGCCTCAGCCCCCTGAGTAGCTGGGATTAGAGGTGCGCGCCACCATGCCTGGCTCATTTTTGTATTGTTAGTAGAGAAAGGGTTTTGCCATGCTGGTCAGGCTGGTCTCCAGCTCCTGACCTCAGGTGATCCACTCACCTCGGCCTCCTAAAGTGCTGGGATTACAGGTGTGAGCCACCGTGCCCCGTCTCTCCTTTGTTTATTTCTTGTTTTCTAGCTCCTTCCGCTGGAATGTAAAGTCTGAGACACAGGGAACTTGAATCTGTTCATCTAAAAAAGGCTTGGAAGACCTCATCATTACCGTGGAATGCATGAGTCAATGCGGGAGTGAATGAAGTACCTGTGCGGGGCATGTCCAGCCACCCCTCCCATCGAGCTCTTGAAACCTATCCCCTCTCGGCTGTGGGATCATGTCCTGTGAGCTATGGCCCCAAGTCCCCTTCCTGGTCTAATGACTCCTGGCTCAGAGCCCGGCCCCACAGACAGGGTTCTGGACCTGATGCCAATAGAGTTGTCTTCTCACCTGGACCAGAATCAGAAGGCTGGGCCCCCATGACAAGGCCTCGCTGCAGCCCCCAGGGGCTTGGGTGGGCTTTTCTGTCTCTGGGCCTACGTTTCCTGCTCTGTAGAAGAGGCAAAGTCCACAACGCCTCCTTTCCCAGGCTGCGGGAGTGAGCAGCGAGGGTCAGGCCAAGGTGGGGTGCTCGTGGGTGCTCCCCAGACCACATGGACATTAGCCCTGGGATGCAGCCTGGGGAGGAGCTGCTGGGGGATCATTTGTCCTGATTTGACATTCCAGAGGAGCTGGTCTGAATTTTAGACTTTTGACATTTACTTCGAATAAAGTTATACCCACAGGGAAACAGAATTGCTGACAGGAGGAGAAGGCGCTGAGTGCCATTGGGAGGGTCTAAAATATATCTCAAGTCTGCTTTTTTTTTTGAGGTAGGGTCTCACTTTGTCACCCAGGCTAGAGTGCAGTGGCGTGATCACAGCTCACTGCAGATTCCACCTCCTGGGCTCAAGCAATCCTCCCACCTCAGCCCACCAAGGAGGTGGGACTACCAGCACGTGCCACCATGCCCAGCTAATTTTTTGTAGAGACAGGGTTTTGCCATGTTGCCCAGGCTGATCTCAAACCCCTGAGGTGAAGCAGTCTGCCACCATTGGCCTCCCAAAGTGCTGGGATTACAGGTGTGAGCCACCGTGCCTGGCCAAGTCCACTCTTAATATGGTGCGGTGGGAGGGCAACTTGGCAGGACCTCTATGAAGAGCAATTTGGAGGCAGTACCCAAACACCCATTCCACTCGCTCCTGGGTCTGTCCTGTGGATATATTTTTATTTATTTATTTATTTATTTATTTATTTATTTATTTATTTTTGGAGACAAAGTTTCGCTTTTGTTGCACAGGCTGGAGTACAGTGACGCGATCTTGGCTCACTGCAACCTCTGCCTCCCGGGTTCAAGCAATTCTCCGGTCTCAGCCTCCTGAGTAGCTGGGATTACAAGCGCCCGCCACCACGCCTGGCTAATTTTTTGCATTTTTTTTTTTTTTTTGAGACAGGGTCTCGCTCTGTCGCCCAGGCTGGAGTGCGGTGGCGCGATCTCGGCTCACTGTAAGCTCCGCCTCCTGGGTTCACGCCATTCTCCTGCCTCAGCCTCCTGAGTAGATGGGACTACAGGCGCCCGCCACTGCGCCCGGCTAATTTTTTGTATTTTTAGTAGAGACGGGGTTTCACCGTGGTCTCGATCTCCTGACCTTGTGATCCGCCCGCCTCGGCCTCCCAAAGTGCTGGGATTACAGGCGTGAGCCACCGCGCCCGGCTAATTTTTTGCATTTTTAATAGAGACGGGATTTCACTGTGTTGGTCAGGCTGGTCTTGAAATCCTGACCTCAAGTGATCCACCTGCTTCAACCTCCCAAAGTGCTGGGATTACAGGCATGAGCCACCACATCCAGCCTATTTATTTATTTATTTAGTTAGTTAGTTAGTTGTTTTTTTTTTGAGACCGAGTCTCGCTCTGTCACCCAAGCTGGAGTGCAATGGCACGATCTTGGCTCACTGCAACTGCCACCTCTAGAGTTCAAGCGATTCTCCTGCCTCAGCCTTTGGAGTAGCTGGGATTACAGGCAACGCACCACCATGCCCGCCTAATTTTTGTATTTTCAGTAGAGACGGGGTTTCACTATGTTGGCCAGGCTAGTCTCAAACTCCTGACCTCAAGTGATCCGCCTGCCTCTGCCTCTCAAAGTGCTGGAATTATAGGCGTGAGCCACCGCACCTGGCCTGTCCTACAGATATAGACACACATATTCAACATCAAATATGTATAGTAATGTCTGTTGCAGCATTTTTATATTGTGACAAACAAAATAAAAAATCGATCATCTTAACCAGTTATTTTTAGACACAGGGTCTCACTTGGTCGCTCAGGCTGGAGTGCAGTGGCAAAGATCACAGCTCACTGCAGCCTCAAGCTCCTGGGCTCAAACGATCCTGCCACCTCAGCCTCCCGAGTAGCTGGGACTACACATGTGAGCCAATATTAACCATGGCTAATTAAAAACTTTTTTTTTTTTTTTTTTTTTTTTTGCAGAGATGGGGTCTTTCTATGTTGACCAGGCTGCTGTTGAACTCCTGGCCACAAGTAATCTTCCCACCTTAGCTTCCCAAAGTGCTGTGATGTTTAATTTTTTGTTTGTTTTGTTTTGTTTTGATGAAGTCTAGCTCTGTCACTAGGCTGGAGTGCAGTGGCACGATCTCGGCTCACTGCAACCTCCGCCTCCTGGGTTCAAGCAATTCTCCTGTCTCAGCCTCCAGAGTAGCTGGGACTACAGGCACCCGCAACCATGCCCAGCTAATTTTTTGTATTTTAGTAGAGACTGGGTTTCACCATGTTGGCCAAGATGGTCTCGATCTCCTGACCTCGTGATCTGCCCGTCTCGGCCTCCCAAAGTGCTGGGATTACAGGCATGAGCCACTGTGCCCGGCCTGTTTAGTTTTTTGATACAGGATTTTTTGTTGTAACAGAAGATCGGCAACAGCTTAATACAAATTCATTTGGGGAAACTGACTAAATAAATTACGACGTACCCATTCATGGAGTACTACACAGCTGTTAAAAAGGAGATAATGGCCGGACGCACTGGCTCATGCCTGTAATTCCAACACTTTGGGAGGCTGAGGCGGGCGGATCACGAGGTCAGGAGATCGAGACCATCCTGGCTAACACGGTGAAACCCCGTCTCTACTAAAAATAAAACAAAAATTAGCCGGGCATGGTGGCGGGCACCTGTCATCTCAGCTACTCGGGAGGCTGAGGCAGGAAAATGGCATGAACCCAGGAGATGGAGCTTGCAGTGAGCCGAGATCATGCCACTGCACTCTAGCCTGGACGACAGAGTGAGACTACATCTCAGAAAACGAAAAAGGAGATAATTTTTTTTTTTTTTTTTTTTGAGACGGAGTCTCGCTCTGTCGCCCAGGCTGGAGTGCAGTGGCCGGATCTCTGCTCACTGCAAGCTCCGCCTCCCGGGTTCACGCCATTCTCCTGCCTCAGCCTCCCGAGTAGCTGGGACTACAGGCGCCCGCCACCTTGCCCGGCTAGTTTTTTGTATTTTTTTAGTAGAGACGGGGTTTCACCGGGTTAGCCAGGATGGTCTCGATCTCCTGACCTCATGATCCGCCCGTCTCGGCCTCCCAAAGTGCTGGGATTACAGGCTTGAGCCACCGCGCCCGGCCAACTTATTTTTTATATGCAGATCTGGAAAGAACTTCAATATACATTGTAAGTTTTTTTTTTTTTTTTTTTTCAGAGGGAGTCTTGCACTGTCGCCCAGGCTGGAGTGCAGTGGTGCAATCTCCGCTCACTGCAAGCTCTGCCTCCTGGGTTAATGCCATTCTCCTGTCTCAGCCTCTCGAGTAACTGGGACTACAGGTGCCCGCCACCACGCCTGGCTAATTTTTTTGTATTTTTAGTAGAGACAGGGTTTCACCATGTTGGCCAGGACGGTCTTGAACTCCTGACCTGGTGATCCACCTGCCTCGACCTCCCAAAGTGCTGGGATTACAGGCGTGAGCCACCGTGCCCGGCCTCATTGTTAGATTTAAAAACCATGACCAGGCCCAGTGGCTCACATCTGTAATTTCAGCACTTCGGGAGGTCAAGACAGGATTACCTGAGCCCAGGAGTTCAAAATCATCCTGGACAACATAGGGAGACCCCATCTCTACAAATAATTTTAAAATTAGCCTGGTGTGGTGGTACCCCTGTGGTCCCAGCTACTTGGGAGGCTGAGGCAGGAGGATCACCTGAGCTTGGGAGGTGGAGGCTGCAGTGAGCTGTGATCACACCACTGCATTCCAGTCTGGGTGACAGAGTAAGACCCTGTCAAAAAAAAGAAAAAAAAAAAAAGAAAAAACCAAACGTCAATTTTGATGTTCATAGCAGTACTATTCATAATAGTAAAAGACTAGAAAAGAGGTGGGCATGGTAATGGACACCTGTAATCCCAGTGCGTTGAGAGGCTGAGGTGGGAGGATTGTTTGAGCCCAGGAGTTGGAGACCAGCCTAGGCAATGTGGCAAGAACCTGTCTCTGCACAAAACAGAGAACTAGCCAGGAACGGCGGGGGTGTGTCTGTAGTCCTAGCTACTCTGGAGGCTGAGATGGGGGCATCACTTGAGTCTGGGAGGTGGAGGCTGCAGTGAGCTGTGATCTTGCTGCCGCACTCCAGCCTGGGCAACAGAGTGAGACCCTGTCTCAAAAAAAAAAAAAAAAAAGTGGAAAGATCCAAACCCTCAGTTATATTTTTCTGCAATGGAATATTATGCAGCAGTAAAAAAATGCATGGGCCAGGTGGGGTGGCTCACGGCCGGGCATGGTGACTCATGCCTGTAATCCCAGCACTTTGATAGGCTGAGGAGGGTGGATCATTTGAGGTCAGGAGTTTGAGACCAGCTTGACCAACATGGTGAAACCCTGTCTCTACTAAAAATACAAAAATTAGCCGGGCATGGTGGTGCGTGCCTGTAATCCCAGGTACTCAGGAGGCTGAGTCAGGAGAATTGCTTGAACCTGGGAGGCGAAGGTTGCAGTGAGCTGAGATCGTGCCACTGTACTCCAGCCTGGCGACAGAACGAGATTCCGTCTCAATAAATAAATAAATAAATAAATAAATAAATAAATGGATGACGGCTTCCTGCACCCACAGGATGCTTCCGAGGTGACATCACGCTGAGTGGGAAAAAGTGAACTCAGGAGATGGCAGCGGGTGTGACATCCTCTTTACAAAGTTAAAAACAATCAAAAACTAAACACGACACTGTGATGCACCTGTGATGGATACGTGTGGCATGTCCCCAGGGCTAAACCTTCAACACAGGAAGGCAAGGGACGGCAGCACAAATCAAGACAGTGGCCGCCTGGGGAGGGATCGAGGGTTTGGAAGGCACAGAGGCAGATGGCAGCCATGGTTAACATCGAGTGGGCTGCTGAACCCACGGATTTTCATTATACTACAAATCAAACAAGTCCAGGCAGTGAGGTGCAGTAGCTCGCGCCTGGAATCCCAGCACTTTGGGAGGCTGAGGCGGGCCGATCCCCTGAGGTCAGGAGTTGAGACAGCCTGGTCAATATGGTGAAATGCCGACTCTACCAAAAATACAAAAATTAGCCAGCTGTGGTGGCCTGTAATCCCGGCTACTCTGGAGTCTGAGGCAGGAGAATCGCTTGAAACCGGGAGGCGGAGGTTGCAGTGAGCCAAGATCGTACCACTGCACCCCAGCCTAGGTGACACAGCGAGACAATCACACAGAAAAAAAAAAAAAAGGAAAAGAAGCCCAGGCTGATGCGGAGAGCACACCAAGAACCAGGATTTACATCCACCCGAGGGATGCACCTGAATTTTGGTTCCAGGATTTACATCCACCCGAGGGATGCACCTGAAGTTTGGTTCCAGTGAATTTTTTTCTTTTTTCTGAGACGGAAAAAAAAAAGGCAGGATAGTCTTGATCTCCTGACCTCGTGATCCTCCTGTCTTAGCCTCCCAAAGTGCTGGGATTACAGGTGTGAGCCACTGCGCCTGGCTGAATTGTTTTTCCTAAGGAACAATTTGTATAACCATAGGGATACACTGCAGCCTTGGAAAAGGAAGGTCACAGGTCACACACCCTATGGCTGTGTTGATGTATAATATGTAGAATACCTAAATCCATAGAAACAGAAAGGTAAGTGGCTGCCAGGGCCTGCGGGGTGACAGCTAACAGGCTTCTCTTCCAGCACATTTTGAACTAGATGGAGGTGGTGATCGTGAAACACACTGAATGCGCTCGGTGCCACTGAGTTGGCTGCTTAAAATGGTTAATTTTATATTATGTGAATCTCACCTAAAAAAAAAAGAAGGATTTTGAGGAGGGGCGGGGGGTTCTGACTGTGGGCTCTGAGATGGGAGACCTCACTAATTGCTGGGGGACACAGAGAACATGCACAGGAAAGGGAAGCTGGGGGGAGTTGATGCATGGGCCTGGCAGAGCTGGGGCTCCTGGCAGTGGCCCTTGCCCACCTGCCATGCCGCCCCTGCAGGGACTTGGGATGTGGTCCAGCCTTGGGGAAGGGTGCGGTGGCGGATCCCAGCCTTCTGAGGTGGGGAGGGGACTCCTGCCCCGGGAGCGGCCAGGCTGTGTCTGGGTGGCCACACCCAGTGCACCGGCTCCTCACACCTGTAGGCATCCTGGCCGGCTCCCCCTGCCTTTCCCGCTGCGGGCCGTGAGGCCTGGTCCACCTCCCTTTGCCCTTCTCACACCACAGCCCTCCTGGTGGAATGTTCCATGGCACCAGCGTGCATCCAGCCTTCCCGCCGCTGGGCCTGTGGGAATCCCGCCCTTCCTGCAGGAGCCAGCATGGCCTCAGCGCCCCGTGGAGGGTGCAGGTGTCCCGGGCTGCAGCTCTGAGCTTGGCTTGCAGCTGCTTGGCCCTTCTGTGGCCCTGCTGAGGGTCAGACGCCCGGGCCTTGGACCTAAGTGGGAACCATTCGCAGCTGCGCCCCAGTCCGTGCACACGGCCACGGGGCAAGGGACAGACCTGCATGGGGCTGAGTGGCCGCAACTCCCACGGGCTGCCTCAAGGATGGAGGATCTGATGCCACAAAGGGCTCAGAGCAAGGCCTGCATCTGGGCCAGGAAGTGACTCAGCTGTGGCCCCACCAGCCACAGGCCTGGGGGGGGCTCGTGTCCATTCCCTCATTCAGCACCCCTGACGTAACTTCAAACCATCCTTCCATGCTCACCGCACCTTGGGCCAAGCTCAATCATGTGAGCTCCCACCTCAGCCCTGCCAGGCTCACACTCGGCTGGAACTGCACAAGGCTGGCGCTCTGTGACTTTAGGATTCGGCCCCATGTCGCCTCCTAAGGGGCTGTCCCTGATCACCTAGACCAAAGCCACACCTCCCGGGCCCCCGCACTCCTCACCTTCCCGGGCCCCCATGGCTTCAAGCTTCCATCATAGGACAACTGGCCCCAAGGTTCACTCACAACGTGGGGGACATAGGAAGCCACTGGAGATGAAGAGGGTTACACGGCTCACACATGGCCACGGATGGGGGAGTCGTCCAAACAAATCCATTGTAGACATTTTGTGGGGATGGGACACATTTCAGTATGGACGAGTCTGACACGACATTATAAAATCATTGGGTTTGGGGTGTTTTTTAGAGAAGGGGTCTCACCACGTTGCCCAGGCTGGTCTTGAATTCCTAGGCTCAAGTGATCCTATTGTCTCAGCCTCGAAAAGTGCTGGGATTCCAGGCATGACTCACGGTGCCTGGCCCGGAATTGTCAATCTTGTGAAGTGTGATCGTGATATTGTTGTTATGTAGGAAATGTGCGCCTTCTTAGAGGGAGAAACAAAATATTTAGAAGCGACATGTCGTGATGTCTATTTTTGCCTCAAGATTGCTGCAACAAACACAAAAATAAATAAAGCAACATCCAAAGTCCTCACAATGCTGGAATCTAGGTGCTGTGCTTATAAAAGGCTGTTCATTCAACTACTTTCTTTAAAAAAAAAAAATTATTTTGAGACAGGGTCTCACTCTGTTGCCCCAGGCTAAAGTGCAGTGGAGAGAGCATAGCTCACTGCAGCCTCCAACTCCCAGGCTCAAGCAATCTTCCTACCTCAGCCTCCCTAGTAGCTGGGACTACCAGTGCACACCACCATGCCTGGCTAATTTTTGAATTATTTTTACAGATAGGATTTTGCCATGTTGCCCAGGGTGGTCTTGCACTCCAGAGCTCCGGTGATCCACCTGCCTCAGCCTCCCAAAGTGCTGGAATTACAGTTCATTCCAATTTTTTTTTTTTTTTTTTTTTTTTTTTGAGACAGAGTCTTCCTCTGTTTCCCAGGCTGGAGTACAGTGGTGCAATCTGAGCCCACTGCAACCTCCACCTCCCAGGTTCAAGTGATTCTTCTGCCTCAGCCTCCTGAGTAGCTAAGATTACAGGTGCCTGCCACCCTGCTTGGCTAATTTTTGTATTTTGGTAGATACGGGGTTTCGCCTTGTTGGGCAAGTTGGTCTCGAACCCCTGACCTCAAGTGATCTGCCCACCTCAACCTCCCAAAAAACTGAGATTACAGGTGTGCACCACCGCACCAGGCCCAGTCAACTACTTTCTTTTTTCTTTCTTTTTTGAGACAGAGTCTCTCGCTCTATCACCCAGGCTGGAGTACAATGGCATGATCTCAGCTCACTGCAACCTCCACCTCCTGGGTTTAAGATTCTCCTGCCTCGGAGATCGAGACCATCCTGGCTAACACGGTGAAACCCCATCTCTACTAAAAAATACAAAAAACTAGCCGGGCGAGGTGGCGGGCGTCTGTAGTCCCAGCCACTCGGGAGGCGAAGGCAGGAGAATGGCGTGAACCCGGGAGGCGGAGCTTGCTGTGAGCCGAGATCCGGCCACTGCACTCCAGCCTGGGTGACAGAGCGAGACTCCGTCTCAAAAAAAAAGAATTAAAAAAAAAAAAAAAAAAAAAGATTCTCCTGCCTCAGCCTCCCGAGTAGTTGGGATTACAGCGCCCACCACCACATCTGGCTAATTTTGGTATTTTTCAGTAGAGACAGGGTTTCACCATGTTGGCCAGGCTGGTCTTGAACTCCTGACCTCGGGTGATGTGCCTGCCTCGGCCTCCCAAAGTGCTGGGATTACAGGTGTGAGACACTGCACCCGGCCAAGTCAACTCCTTTCTAAGCTTGAAAATTTTCATGAAGAAGAAATACTGTATATGAGAAATAAAAGAAAAAAGAACATACTGGGAATTCCTATATATTTACTTAAATAATCTCAGACCTTTTTCTTTCTTTCTTTTTTTTTTTTTTTGGAGACAGAGTCTCGCTCTGTCGCCCAGGCTGGAATTCAGTGGCGTGATCTCGGCTCACTGCAAGCTCGGCCTCCCAGGTTCACGCCATTCTCCTGCCTCAGCCTCCCGAGTAGCTGGGACTACAGGCGCCGCCACCTCGCCCGGCTAATTTTTTGTATTTTTAGTAGAGACAGGGTTTCACTGTGTTAGCCAGGATGGTCTCGATCTCCTGACCTTGTGATCTGCCCGTCTCAGCCTCCCAAAGTGCTGGGATTACAGGCGTGAGCCGCCGTGCCCGGCCAGACCTTTTTCTTTATTGCTATGTAACATACATAATAATATACGTAGCACATATAAACAGCATTATTAACTAAGGAACACCCTGTAAATCACCACCTCACCCAAAACTAAGAACATCTCCAATAATTTATTTTTTCTGTTTGTTTTGAGACAGGGTCTCACTCTGTCATGCAGGCTGGAGTGCAGTGGCATGATCTTGGCTCACTGCAGCTTCGACCTCCCTGGCTGAAGCGATTCTCCCATCTCAGCTTCCTGAGTAGCTGGGACTACGTCGTGCACCACTATTCCTGGCTATTTTATTTTTATTCTTACTTTTTGTAGAGATGGGGGCATCTCACTAAGTTGCCCAGGCTGGTCTCGAACTCCTGCCTCCAGCGATCCTCCCACCTCAGCTTCTTCAAGTGCTGGGGTTACAGGAGTTATTTTCATTACCATCTATGGTCCTACATCCCAACCTCCCCACCTCCCCACCTCCCCGACCAGGCTACTCATGCCTGAGTTTTGTGCTTATTATTCCTTTGTTTTTTGTTACTTTCCACTGAAGTATAACTGATTCTCAGTCAAGTACACTAATCCGAAGGGCACGGCCTGATTCATTTTTGCTCACATGCACACCTGTCATCGCAGCCCCTGAAGATGTAGGGCATCCAGACCCGAGGAAGCTGGCAGGTGCCCGTCGTTCCTGACAAGTGAGTCACTGTCCTGATCTCAGCCTCTGGACATTAGTGTGCCCATCCCCGGACTGCACATAAATGCAGTCAGACAGGACTCACCGTGTGTTGGCTGCGAGACTCCCTGCTGAGACTGCATCATCTCCTTGCTTTTCACTAGACAGTCTTAGCATGTATGTGCGTGCATATACCTAGAAGCTATCTTTTTCAGCCAGCTTTGCTTTTTGTTTTGTTTTGTTTTGTTTTGTTTTTTTGAGACGGGGTCACTCTGTCGCCCAGGCTGGAGTGCAGTGGCGCGATCGCGGCTCACTGCAAGCTCCGCCTTCTGGGTTCACGCCATTCTCCTGCCTCAGCCTCCCGAGTAGCTGGGACTACAGGCGCCACCACCACACCTGGCTAATACGGGGTTTCACGGTGTTGTTAGCCAGGATGGTCTCGATCTCCTGACCTCGTGATCTGCCCGCCTCAGCCTCCCAAAGTGCTGGGATTACAGGCGTGAGCCACCGCGCCCGGCCTGCTTGTTTTTAAGCTTTATAAAAAAAGCAACATAGTATAGAAAAAAAAAAACTCTGTGTTTCACAGGGAAAACTATGCATTTTAAACCAGAGCAGGTACCCCAGGGCTGTCAGAGTCTAGCCTTTCGTTGTCTCCGAGCTGTTTTACATCACATTGTAGGCTGAGGCAACTGACAGAAATTCTTAACCACACAGGTTGCACTGTCTTTCCTCCCACCCCTTAGGGAAAAAAAAAAACAGATTTTCCTTCATTTACATATTCATTTTAATATTTTGTTGGATTTTTCTTTTTGTTTCTTTCTTTCTTTTTTTTTTTTTTTTTTGAAACAGGGTCTCGCTCTGTCACCCAGGATGGAGTGCAGTGGTGCGATCACAGCTCACTGCAGCCTTGAACTCCCAAGACTCAAGCCATCCTCCTGCTTCCAACTCTCAAGGTGCTGGGATTACAGGCGATTACAGGCTTCTTGTGTGAATCACCTGCTCATGTTCCAGCAGGAAGCCGGGATGCAGGAGGAGCCACCCCTGGGGGTCAAGGTTGCCACTGTGCCCTGTGCCTGGAACAGAGTAGGCACTCCGCCAATAGCTGTTAGGCCCAGGCACATGCCCAGGGGGGTGCTGTCAAAGGCATGCAGCTAACAGGCTGGATGTAGCTAACAGGCCGGGGTGCTGGGCACTGAGGTCTCCATCGTGGCGTGGAGGACAGCTCATTCACAGCGGTAAGGGGACTCGGCCTCCTCGCCAGGGCTGCCTGACAGCCGGGCTGGATTTCTTCACCGTTTCTTCTCAGACACGCTAGTGTTATTGCTGGTTCGTGCATGCCGGGAAAGATGCCCCTGCCCCCTATTTCACCTGCGGCAACGGATGGGGACGTGGCATCTTTAGGACCCTGTGAAATAAAACAGACATCTGTCCTGGCTGGCTGCTGTGGAAATACTGTTTTCCAAATGCACAAAGCGCTCATCTCGGATGCTCTGAGGGGCCCTCTTGATCTCGCTGACAGATCAGAAGCTTTGGTGCAGGAGCTGAATTGACCCACCTAAGACGCCAGCCCCGGCGGGGGGTCACTCGGCCACAGGGCAGCAGGGGCCTGCGTGGTCCTGTGTTCCCCTCTGTGCTCTCGGCCCCCGAGTCCCCTCCTCAGACCCCAGCCACTCTGGTGACCCCTAGGAGCCAGGTCCAGCCTCACCTCACTCCTGAGTCCCTCGCCTGGGCAACCCCTGGACCTATAGGAATACAGGGGTGAGGGTGGGGCCTTTGGAACCCCTTCCCCTCCCAGGCCCCCAGGGAGGTCTCACACCCAAGTGCCTTCAGAGATGAAGAGAGCCTGCCAAATCCCTCCAGCCCCAGGCAAAGGCAGTTCTGTGCATTTATGCTCTTGAACAACAAACCCGCCCCCACAGGCTCGTGGGTAAAAACTCCCCTGCGCCATCCTAGAGATCTGGGGTCAGCTGGGAGGCCCAGCCCTTTCACCCCTCCCTCTTCCCTTCACCCTCCCTCCCCACCTTCACCCTCCTTCCCCACCTTCACCATCCCTCCCCCTTCACCCCCCCTCCCCACCTTCACCCTCCCTCCCCCTTCACCCTTCCTCCCCCTTCACCCCTCCCTCTCCCCTTCACCCTCCCTCCTCACCCTCCCTCCCCCTTCACTCCTCCCTCCCCCCTTCACCCTCCCTCCCCCTTCACCATCCCACCCCCTTTCACCCCTCCCTCCCCCTTCACCCTCCCTCCCCCTTCACCCTCCCTCCCCCTTCACCCCTCCCTCACCCCCCCTCCCCCCTTCACTCCTCCCTCCCCAGGCACGACTGCAGAGTCAGCAAAGACAGCTGGGTTTGTGGCAGCTCTATTCATCATCCCCCAAACCTGGCAGCAACCGGGATGCCCTGCAGTCGGTGAGTGGGTGGGTCAGCGGGGTGCATCCAGACAGTGGGACGCTATTCAACACCAAGAAGAAAGGAGCTTCCAAGCTCCGAAGACACAGAGGAAACGACAGCACACGTTATTACGTGACAGAAGCCGCCTGCGAAGGCCGTAGACGACGATTCCAATGTTGGACAAGCTGGGAAAGGCCAAACCCTGGAGGCAGGAAGAAAGTGGTGGCTGCCAGCGGATGGGGATGAACAGAGGGAGTGAATGGGGGACCTGGGGGCAGTGAAACTACCCCAAGTGATGGCACCATGGTGATCCGTGTCCTGGTACATTTGCCCAAACCCACAGCAGGTACAGCGCCAAGAGTGAGTCCCAGCGTGAACTGCGGACTCTGGTGACAATGACGGTCAGAGCAGGGCTACTGGGGTGGCCAGCTGACGGCAGGGGCTGTGTGTGTGGGAGACACACGGAACTCCCTCTACCTTCTGCTCAATTTTGCCATGAAACCAAAACTGTTCTAAAAAATATAGTCTTAGCTGGTCGTGGTGGCTCACGCCTGTCATCCCAGCACTTTGGGAGGCTGAGGCAGGAAGAACGCTTGAGCCCAGGGGATTAAGACCAGCCTGGGCAACAGAGGGAGACCCCATCTCTACCAAAATAAAAATAAAATATTAGCCAGGTGCAGTGGCACAAGCCTGTATAGTCTCAGTTACTCAAGAGGCCGAGGCAGGAGGATTGCTTGAGCCCAGGAGGTGGAGGCTGCAGTGAGCTCGAATGCTGCCACTGCACTCCAGTCTGGGCAGCAGAGCGAGCCCAGCCCCTGCCTCCAGAGTGCCCCTGCCCACCGTCACGCTGGCCTCCCCTCCCCGCCATCCGCCTGTCGATAACTTGGTGAGGAGCAGGGCGTGTGTGCCCTGACCCTGGGGACCCGTGGCCTGAGTCTGAATCCCTGCTCTGTCCACTGGAGCAGTGGACCATGAACTTTGGCCTCTTTTTGTTTCCCCAGCCTGAGGCCTTGCACTGGCTGTTCCCTCCACCCAAGTGCTCTCCCCATCCTGCAAGTCCCAGCTCAAATGCCACCTCCTCCAGGAATCCCGCACTGACCGCCCGTCTAAAGTGCCCCTGCGTCCACCTTGACCCCAACTACCTAAGTCTCATGTCAGTCACACCGGAGCTGACTTCCTGACTTGCTCTCTTCTCCCTCCGACTGTCCGATGGCTCCTCAGAGTCCCTGAGATGGCAGGAAAGCCCGGTCCCCTGGCAGCCTTGGATGAGGGGATACAGAGCCCCTGGCACACCCCAGACCTGTTCTGGGGACCTAACAGGTGGGAGATGGGAGTGCAGGGCCCAGCCCCCCGCAAGCATCACTGCCAGTTCTGGTTCACAAAGCACTTTCCAGCCCCTGCCTGGATGAGTTCTGTGAAACGCTGTGCAGCTGAGCTTTGCAGCAATACTTCTGCTTTCCTTCCAGCCTGGGTGCCGTCCACAACACACCCACCATTAACTTGGTTTTTCAGAGGCAGGGTCTTGCTCCATTGTCCAGGCTGGATCACAGCTCACTGCAGCCTCAATCTCCATGCTCAAGTGATCCTCCTGCCTCAGACTCCTGAGTAGCTGGGACTACAGGTGCATGCCACCACTCCTGGCTAATTTAATTTTTTTAGGGACAGGGTCTCATCATGTTGCCCAGGCTGGTCTTGAACTCCTGGGCTCAAGTGATCCTCATGCCTTGGCCTCCCAAAGTGCTGGGATGAGAGGCAATGTTGCTAGCTGAACTTCTACTCTCTGTCAATTTTAAGACACATCCTGATTTCATGTGAGAAGATACGCATCAGAGACATGGTGAAATACGGTCAGAACATGCAAACTCTCCTGTTGCATCCACCATGTGCCAGGCGTGGCTCCCCACACGCGTGTGGCTTGCTCCTGTGACTCCACAGACAGGGTAGACGCCACCACACCCAGTTCACAGATCAGAGACACTCACTGGGCACCACACTGCGAGTTCATGGTAGAAAAGGGCCTGATGCTCCAGGCGCCTCTAAACAGACCCTGGGAAGGGAGGGATCACTGGAGGCTGCGGTGAGGGCTGGGCCCCCAGGCAGGGCAGAGTCCAGGCTGACCAGGGCAGGTCATGCTGCAAGACATCCGCGGATTGCATCAGGGGCCCAGCTGCCACGGTGGCCTGGAGATCCCCAGGGCATCCTGGGTGATGCAACCGGGGCGAGGCTGCCCTCAGCCTGCCTCGAGGGCTGCAGGAGCCCCAGATCCCGGCTCATGCATCCCTGCTCCCTCCCTCCCTCTTCCCTCATATCCCAGGTCCTCCCCAGCTGGGAGACCACCCTTCCCTGGTGGTGGCGCGCCCTTTGGTTTCTGTTTGTGTTTGGGAAACGAGTGTTGTAATAAATAAAAGCTGCTGTGTCACCTCTCCCAGGGCCAGCCCACTGCTCAGTTGCCTAGTTTAGTGTATTATTATTTAAACAAATGGGCTTGGCTGTGTTCCAGGGAAGGCTGATTGATTCACACAACAGGCTCCAGGGATCCTCGTGTGGCCCCAGGACCCTCGTGTGGCCCCAGGACCCAGCTTGGCTGAGACCGATCGGATTAGTTTTGATCTTTCTTTCCTTTCTTTCCTCTTTTTTCTTTTCTTTCCTTTACTTCTTTTCTTCTTTTCCTTTTCTTTTCTTCTTTTCTTTTTCTTTCTCTCTCTTTTTAAAGGAGTTCTTTTTTCTTTCTTTTCTTTTTTTTTTGGAGTCTCGCTCTGTCACCCAGGTTGGAGTGCAGTGGCGTGATCTCAGCTCACCGCAAGCTCCACCTCCTGGGTTCATTCACACCGTTCTCCTGCCTCAGCCTCCAGAGCACCTGGGCCCACAGGCGCCCGCCACCACGCCCAGCTAATTTTGTTTTTGTACCTTTAGTACAGATGGGGTTTCACTGCGTTAGCCAGGATGGCCTCCATCTCCTAACTTCATGATCCGCCCGCCCTGGCCTCCTAAAGTGCTGGGATTACAGGCGTGAGCCACCGCGCCGGCCTATGTTTTATTCTTTTGTTAGAGACAGAGTCTCTCTCTGACACTCAGGCTGGAGTGCAGTAGCACAATCTCAGCTCACTGCAACCTCCACCTCCCGGGCTCAAGCGATTCCCCTGCCTCAGCTTCCTGAGTAGCTGGGATTATAGGTGCCCAACACATCCAGCTAACTTGCGTTTTTTTTTTTTTTTTTTTTTTTTTTTTCCGAGATGGAGTTTTGCTCTTGTTGCCCAGGCTGGAGTACAGTGGTGTGATCTCAGCTCACTGCAACCTCCGCCTCCCAGGTTCAAGCGATTCTCCTACCTCGGCCTCCTGAGTTGCTGGGATTACAGGCGCTCACCACCGTGCCTGGCTAATTTATTTATTTAAAAAATTTTTTTGAGATGGAATCTCGCTCTGTGGCCCGGGCTGGAGTACAGTGGTACAATCTCGGCTCTGCCTCAGGTTAAAGCAATTCTGCCTCCCAGGTTAAAGCAATTCTCCTGCCTCAGCCTCCTGAGTAGCTGGAATTACAGGCACCTGCCACCACACCCAGCTAATTTTTGTATTTTAGTAGAAACAGGGTTTCACCATGTTGGCCAGGCTGGTCTCGAACTCCTGACCTCAAGTGATCTACCCGCCTCAGCCTGCCAAAGTGCTGGGATTACAGGTGTGAGCCACTGTGCCCAGCCTATTTTTCAGTATTTAACAGAATTCAGGACAAGTCACATAATCAATGATTCATTACTTTACACACAGGGAGTCTGTTATACAACTGGTTGTGAACACCCAGAACAAAGCTCTTACAGCCTTTAGATAGCCAAAGAAATTCTCAAAGCCTGGGCATGTCCAAAAAGACTTCAACCACATCTTTTAAAAAACATAGACTCTCAGCCGGGTGCGGTGGCTCACGCCTGTAATCCCAGCACTTTGGGAGGCTGAGGCAGGCAGATCATGAGGTCAGGAGTTTGAGAATAGCCTGACCAACATGTTGAAACCCCGTGTCTACCGAAAATACAAAAATTAGCCAGGCCTGGTGGCACGTGGCTGTAATCCCAGCTACTCGGGGGGCTGAGGCAGGAGAATCGCTTGAACCCGGGAGGCGGAGGTTGCCGTGAGCCGAGATCACACCACTGCACCCCAGCCTGGGCAACAGATCCAGACTCCATCTGAAACAAAACAAAACAAACAAAACAAAACAACATCCACTCTCTACCCGTTTCAGAGGACTGGGTGGAGGCTACGTCTGCCTCCCTGGGAAGCCCTCAAGGACTCGCCGAAGTCTCCGGCCTGCCAGTGTCCAGCGGGGGACACAGATCCGCCCTTTGCACCGGGAGCATCATGTCAAGTCTAGGAAAGCCCTGCAGGGCCAGCCGTCTCCCACCCGTCGTGGAAAAGCCCATTGGCACCCCTCTGACTCCCACGTGGGACTCACCAGGCCACCACCGTCAAACGGCCTCCCGCAGGCAGAGACGGCAAATGCAGTCCTCCCGTACTCAGGGGAGGGCTCATCGCTCTGCCACAGTCCCCGCAAATCTCCAAATACAACCAGGATGTGTCTCCCTCACTGCCCTCGTCCAGGCCACTGCCTCTCCCTGGAAAATCCCAGCCCAGCCCTCTTACTGGCCTCGCATCCACCCGTTCTCAGGGCAGCAGCCAGAAGGACCTGCAGAAAGCTCCGTCTCATCAGGCCCCACTCTACGCGAAACCCTCCCGTGGCTCCCCTGAGCCTGCACAGTAAACACAGAAATCCCTGGCACCCCAGCATGTCCTCAGACTCTCCAGAGCACCCAGCATGTCCCTGAAGCACCCAGGGCCTCCCCAGAGCACCCAGCACCTTCCTAGAGTACCCAGCACCTCCCCACAGCACCCAGCACCACCCCAGAGCATTCAGGACCACCCCAGAGTACCCAGCACCTTCCCAGAGCACCCAGCACTGCCCCAGAGTACCCAGCACTGCCCCAGAGTACCCAGCACCTTCCCAGAGGACTGCCCCAGAGCACCCAGCACCGCCCCAGAGCACCCAGCACTGCCCAGAGTACCCAGCACTGCCCCAGAGTACCCAGCACCTTCCCAGAGGACTGCCCCAGAGCACCCAGCACTGCCCCAGAGCACCCAGCACTGCCCCAGGGTACCCAGCACTGCCCCAGAGTACCCAGCACTGCCCCAGGGTACCCAGCACCTCCCCAGAGGACTGCCCCAGAGCACCCAGCACTGCCCCAGGGTACCCAGCACTGCCCCAGAGTACCCAGCACCTCCCCAGGGTACCAAGCACCTTCCCAGAGGACTGCCCCAGAGCACCCAGCACTGCCACAGAGTACCCAGCACTGCCCCAGGGTACCCAGCACTGCCCCAGAGCACCCAACACTGCCCCAGGGTACCCAGCACTGCCCCAGAGTACCCAGCACCGCCCCAGGGTACCCAGCACCGCCCCAGGGTACCCAGCACTGCCCCAGAGTACCCAGCACTGCCCCAGGGTACCCAGCACTTCCCGAGGGTACCCAGCACTGCCCCAGAGTACCCAGCACCTCCCCAGGGTACCCAGCACCGCCCCAGAGTACCCAGCACCGCCCCAGGGTACCCAGCACCGCCCCAGAGTACCCAGCACCGCCCCAGGGTACCCAGCACCGCCCCAGAGCACCCAGCACCGCCCCAGGGTACCCAGCACTGCCCCAGGGCACCCAGCACCTCCCCAGGGCACCCAGCACTGCCCCAGAGTACCCAGCACTGCCCCAGGGTACCCAGCACCTCCCCAGGGTACCCAGCACTACCCCAGGGTACACAGCACCTCCCCAGGGTACCCAGCACTGCCCAAGAGCACCCAGCACTGCCCCAGAGTACCCAGCACCTTCCCAGAGGACTGCCCCAGAGCACCCAGCACTGCCCCAGAGTACCCAGCACCTCCCCAAGGTACCCAGTGCTGCCCAAGAGCACCCAGCACTGCCCCAGGGTACCCAGCACTGCCCCAGAGTACCCAGCACTGCCCCAGGGTACCCAGCACCTCCCCAGGGTACCCAGCACTGCCCTAGGGTACCCAGCACCTCCCCAGGGTACCCAGCACTGCCCCAGAGCACCCAGCACTGCCCCAGAGTACCCAGCACCTTCCCAGAGGACTGCCCCAGAGCACCCAGCACTGCCTCAGAGTACCCAGCACTGCCCCCGAGCACCCAGCACTGCCCCAGAGTACCCAGCACATCCCCAGGGTACCCAGCACTGCCGCAGAGTACCCAGCACCTTCCCAGAGGACTGCCCCAGAGTACCCAGCACCGCCCCAGGGTACCCAGCACTGCCCCAGGGTACCCAGCACCTCCACAGGGTACCCAGCACTGCCCTAGGGTACCCAGCACCTCCCCAGGGTACCCAGCACTGCCCCAGAGCACCCAGCACTGCCCCAGAGCACCCAGCACTGCCTCAGAGTACCCAGCACTGCCCCCGAGCACCCAGCACTGCCCCAGAGTACCCAGCACATCCCCAGGGTACCCAGCACTGCCGCAGAGTACCCAGCACCTTCCCAGAGGACTGCCCCAGAGTACCCAGCACCGCCCCAGGGTACCCAGCACCGCCCCAGGGTACCCAGCACCGCCCCTGAGCACCCAGCACTGCCCCAGAGCACCCAGCACTGCCCCAGGGTACCCAGCACTGCCCCAGAGTACCCAGCACCGCCCCAGGGTACCCAGCACCGCCCCTGAGCACCCAGCACTGCCCCAGAGCACCCAGCACTGCCCCAGGGTACCCAGCACTGCCCCAGAGTACCCAGCACTGCCCCAGAGCACCCAGCACCTCTCCAGGGTACCCAGCACCGCCCCAGAGTACCCAGCACCGCCCCAGGGTACCCAGCACCGCCCCAGAGTACCCAGCACCTTCCCAGAGGACTGCCCCAGAGCACCCAGCACTGCCCCAGAGCACCCAACACTGCCCCAGAGAACCCAGCACTGTCCCTGAGTACCCAGCACCTCCCCAGGGCACCCAGCATTGCCCCAGAGTACCCAGCACCTTCCCAGAGGACTGCCCCAGAGCACCCAGCACTGCCCCAGAGTACCCAGCACTGCCCCAGGGTACCCAGCACCTCCCCAGGGTACCCAGCACTGCCACAGGGTACCCAGCACTGCCCCAGAGTACCCAGCACCTTCCCAGAGGACTGCCCCAGAGCACCCAGCACTGCCCCAGAGCACCCAGCACCTCCCCAGGGTACCCAGCACTGCCCCAGAGTACCCAGCACCGCCCCAGGGTACCCAGCACTGCCCCAGAGTAACCAGCACCGCCCCAGAGTACCAGGCACTTCCCCAGGGTACCCAGCACTGCCCCAGAGTACCAGGCACTTCCCCAGGGTACCCAGCACTGCCCCAGAGCACCCAGCACCTCCCCAGGGTACCCAGCACCTCCCCAGGGTACCCAGCACTGCCCCAGAGTACCCAGCACTGCCCCAGAGTACCCAGTATCGCCCCAGGGTATCCAGCACCTCCCCAGGGTACCCAGCACCGCCCCAGAGTACCCAGCACCGCCCCAGGGTACCCAGCACCGCCCCAGGGTACCCAGCACCGCCCCTGAGCACCCAGCACTGCCCCAGAGCACCCAGCACTGCCCCAGGGTACCCAGCACCTCTCCAGGGTACCCAGCACCTCCCGAGGGTACCCAGCACCGCCCCAGGGTACCCAGCACCGCCCCAGAGTACCCAGCACCTCCCCAGCGTACCCAGCACCTCCCCAGGGTACCCAGCACTGCCCCAGGGTACCCAGCACCTCCCCAGGGTACCCAGCACTGCCCCAGAGCACCCAGCACTGACCCAGAGCACGCAGCACTGCCCCAGAGTACCCAGCACCTTCCCAGAGGAATGCCCCAGAGCACCCAGCACTGCCCAAGAGTACCCAGCACCTCCCCAGGGTACCCAGCACTGCCCCAGACTACCCAGCACCTCCCCAGGGTACCCCGCACTGCCCCAGAGTACCCAGCACCTTCCCAGAGGACTGCCCCAGAGCACCCAGCACTGCCCCAGAGTACCCAGCACCTCCCCAGGGTACCCAGCACTGCCCCAGAGTACCCAGCACTGCCCCAGAGTACCCAGCACCTCCCCAGTGTACCCAGCACTGCCCCAGAGTACCCAGCACTGCCCCAGGGCACCCAGCACCTCCCCAGGGTACCCAGCACCTCCCCAGGGCACCCAGCACTGCCCCAGAGCACACAGCACTGCCCCAGAGCACCCAGCACTGCCCCAGGGTACCCAGCACTGCCCCATAGCACCCAGCACCGCCCCAGGGTACCCAGCACTGCCCCAGAGTACCCAGCACCTCCCCAGGGTTCCCTGCACTGCCCCAGAGTACCCAGCACCTTCCCAGAGGACTGCCCCAGAGCACCCAGCACTGCCCCAGAGTGCCCAGCACCTCCCCAGGGTACCCAGCACTGCCCCAGAGTACCCAGCACTGCCCCAGAGTACCCAGCACCTCCCCAGGGTACCCAGCACTGCCCCAGAGTACCCAGCACTGCCCCAGGGTTCCCAGCACCTCCCCAGGGTACCCAGCACTGCCCCAGAGTACCCAGCACTGCCCCAGGGTACCCAGCACTGCCCCAGAGTACCCAGCACCTCCCCAGGGTACCCATCACTGCCCCAGGGCACCCAGCACTGCCCCAGAGCACCCAGCACTGCCCCAGAGTACCCCGCACCTCCCCAGGGTACCCAGCACTGCCCCAGAGTACCCAGCACCTCCCCAGGGTACCCAGCACCGCCCCAGAGTACCCAGCACTGCCCCAGGGTACCCAGCACTGCCCCAGGGTACCCAGCACCTTCCCAGAGGACTGCCCCAGAGCACCCAGCACTGCCCCAGAGCACCCGGCACTGCCCCAGAGTACCCAGCACCTTCCCAGAGGACTGCCCCAGAGCACCCAGCACTGCCCCAGAGTACCCAGCACTGCCCCAGAGCACCCAGCACTGCTCCAGAGTACCCAGCACTGCCCCAGAGTACCCAGCACCTTCCCAGAGGACTGCCCCAGAGCACCCAGCACTGCCCCAGAGTACCCAGCACCTTCCCAGAGGACTGCCCCAGAGCACCCAGCACTGCCCCAGAGTACCCAGCACTGCCCCAGAGTACCCAGCACCTTCCCAGAGGACTGCCCCACAGCACCCAGCACTGCCCCAGAGTACCCAGCACTGCCCCAGAGTACCCAGCACCTTCCCAGAGGACTGCCCCAGAGCACCCAGCACTGCCCCAGAGTACCCAGCACCTTCCCAGAGGACTGCCGCAGAGCACCCAGCACTGCCCCAGAGTACCCAGCACTGCCCCAGAGCACCCAGCACTGCCCCAGAGTACCCAGCACCTTCCTAGAGGACTGCCCCAGAGCACCCAGCACTGCCCCAGAGTACCCAGCACTGCCCCAGAGTACCCAGCACCTCCCCAGGGTGCCCAGCACTGCCCCAGAGTACCCAGCACTGCCCCAGAGCACCCACCGCTGCCCCAGGGTACCCAGCACTGCCCCAGAGTACCCAACACTGCCCCAGAGTACCCAGCACCTCCCCAGGGTACCCAGCACTGCCCCAGAGCACCCAGCACTGCCCCAGGGTACCCAGCACTGCCCCAGAGTACCCAGCACCGCCCCCAGAGTACCCAGCACCTCCCCATGGTACCCAGCACCGCCCCAGAGCACCCAGCACTGCCCCAGAGTACCCAGCACTGCCCCAGAGCACCCAGCACCTCCCCAGGGTACTCAGCACCTCCTCAGGGTACTCAGCATCAGGCAGAGGGCCTAGCACAACCCAGAGCACCCAGCACTGCCCCAGAGCACCCAGCACTGCCCCAGAGTACCCAGCACCTCCCCAGGGTACTCAGCATCAGGCAGAGGGCCTAGCACAACCCAGAGCACCCAGCACCTCCCAGAGCACCCAGCACCACGGGCTGCCAGGGCCTGTGCAAAGCCTCCTTCAGCTCCTGCAGGCTCGGCTTCCCTCCCCAACAAACACCGCCCCCCACCTCATTTTCCTACCAACATCTGATCACTGCACACTCCACCCACAGGTGACACACTCTCACAGGTACAGCCCCATCTGCTCGGCTGCCTTTTCTCCCCGCTGGAATACAGGAAGCTTCACAGAAGATTTCACAAGATTACGGATTTGGCCTGTTTGGTTCAAGGCTGTGGCCCCAGCACCTGAAACAGTGCCTGTGGCTTAATAGGTGTTTGTTGAGTGAATAAAGAGTGACGGGAGGCTGGGGGCGGTGGCTCACACCTGTAATCCAAGCACTTTGGAAGGCCAAGGCGGGCTGATCACTTGAGGTCAGGAGTTCAAAACCAGTCTGGCCAACATGGTGAAACCGTCTCTACTAAAAATACAAAAATGAGCCGGGCGTGGTGGCGGCGCCTGTAGTCCCAGCTACTCGGGAGGCTGAGGCAGGAGAATGGCTTGAACCAGGAAGGTGGAGCTTGCAGTGAGCCGAGATCGCACCACTGCACTCCAGCCTGGGCAACAGAGCGAGACTCCGTCTAAAAAAAAGGAGTGAGAGAAATGCAGGCACCAGCCGAGTGCTGGGAGGAGCCCAGGCCCCATGGAGGCTCCCGCCAGAGCCAGTGCCAACGCCATGTGACAGGAGCAAGCCAGGTCCCCACCATTGTGCAAGTGCAGGGGAGACCAGCGGCAGAGGCCAGAAGACCTCCAGAGAAAGGGAGGCAGACAGAGAGACAGAGAGAGACAGATGCAGAGACACAGCTATAGAGACAGAGACAAGCAGAGACAAGGAGAGACAGAGACAGGGAGAGAGAAAGATAGAGACCGAGATGGAGACACAGACAGAGATACAGACACGGAGACAGAGAGAGCTAGAGACAGAGAAATAGAGTGGGGGTGACAGAGTGAGCGAGAGGGCAAGGATGCTGCTGCTTTAAGCGGAGAAACCAGGGGGGTCCTGTCCTACAGTCACAGTGGAAGGCCCTTGACCCGGTGGAGGTGGAGAGTGGCCAGCAGTGGGTCTGTCTCCTCGGCTCCTCCCATTTCTCGGCCTCAGCGGGGTCCTGCCTGCCTGGCCTGGGCTCAGGAGGGCGGGGCGCAGAGCGGGTGCAGAGCCAGCCTGGCCCATCACAGCTTGGGGTGAAGCGGCCCAGAGCCAGGCGCCCCCCTGAAGCCACGGTGCCCTAAAGACCGCCTGGAAGCTGGGAGGGGCAGCCCCAGCTCACGCTGTAGTCACACCTATGGGTCCAGCTCGGCTGCCCTGGAGCAGTGTCCCCTGGCGTCCTTAAGATTCCCATGAGAGTGTCCTGCCACCTGTGGTCCCTCCACCTGGGCACGGGACGTGCTGCTCTAAGCCGGACCTCAGAGTGTGCCCCCTGGCTTCACACCTAGCTCAGGCTCTGCCCCTCACTGAACGCTGGGCTTGGACAGCTCTCTGCCCGCTCCGGGGCTGTTTTCTCATCTGGGGGACAGAAGTAACCTAGCCCCACCGCTCGGGGTGACTGCCAGGATTCAGTGAGTTTGCAGTCGCAGATCACAGAGCAGGCATGTTAGCTGTCACTCATGATGCTTTGGGGTGATCTGGGTCCCGCCAGAGTCTCCTAAGCCCCCACAATCCGCTCCCCGCAGGGTTTCTGAAGGAGACCAGGAGGGTGGCAGGGAGGTAGAGGTATGGCTGGGATCTGAGGCCACCCACCCGCTGGGCAGCCTCGGCCCATCCACCCTGGATGTTATGCACTGAATGTCTGTGTCTCCTCAAAGACGTGTGTGTGTGTGTGTGTGTGTGTGTGTGTGTGTGTGTGTGGTTTTTAAGTTTTTTGTAGAGATTGGGTCTTGCGGTGTTGCCCAGGCTGGTCTTGAACTCCTGGGCTCAAGCAATCCTCCCACTTTGGCCTCCCAAAGTGCTGGGATTACAGGCATAAGCCACCGTGCCTGGCCACCAAAGTCACATTTTGAAACCATGACCCCCCCTTGTGATGGTGTTAGGAGGGGCCTTTGTGAGGTGATTTGGGTTCGATGAGGTCGAGGACGGGGCCCCCACAATGAGACTGGTGCCCTGGTAGGGGGTGAAGGGACCAGAACTTTCTCTCTCCGGCTTGTGAGGGCAGTGAGAAGGTGCCAGCTTTCTTTTTTTTTTTTTTTTTTTTTGAGACGAAGTCTCGCTCTGCTGCCCAGGCTGGAGTGCAGTGGCCGGATCTCAGCTCACTGCAAGCTCCGCCTCCCGGGTTTACGCCATTCTCCTGCCTCAGCCTCCCGAGTAGCTGGGACTACAGGAGAAGGTGCCAGCTTTCAATCGGGAAGTGGGCCTCTAAGAACCCAACCCTGCCGGCATCCTGACCTCAGACTCCTGCAGAGTGGTGGGAAAGCAAATGCCTGTGTGGAAGCCGCCCGGTCTACAGCAGCCTGTCACAGCAAGCTGAGCTGAGACACTGTGCCTCAGTTTCCCTCCCTGTAACGGGAGCTGGAGAGGGTGTCCTGTCCCCGGGGGTCTCCCATGCAGAGGTGTGCTTGGTCACAAGGCTGGGTCATGCTGAAGGCAGCCAGGGCCTGCGCCTGGCCGCGTGGCTCAGAGAGACCCTGGGCCCCCAGGCTGACCTCCCCGGGGTGGAGGGAAGAAGGGAAGAGGTCCTTGCCCCTCACTGGGGTGGTACGGGTCCTCTGACCTCCTTCTGAGGGTTTTTGACCGTGGCTGCAGGCTGGCGATGCCCTGTATCCTGGGCATGGGGGCACAGCTTCTCCAAGTTGGGCCAGCCCAGCCTGGGGTACAAGCAGTGACTGAAAATCCAGAATGTCACGTGAAGTCTCCAGGTGTTTAGACGGTGACTCAGGCGAAGATGGAAGACTGTCTGCTGAAGACACAGAACCAAGGTCCCATCACGAGGAATGTGCAGGCAGACGGGCCGGGGGCATGGACCACAGAAGGACAGGCTGGCAGCCCTCACACGTGCTGAGGTCGTGGGGGTCGGGGAAGGCCCAAGAGCTGTGCTGGGACGAAGGCCGTCCTGGGTGAGGTTGTCCCTGCAGCATCCTCTGATCTGAGATCCACTGGCTGCATGTCTTTCCCAACTCTGACCTTGGGAGGACACCCTGGGTTCCAGGAGACACAGAGGTGTGCCCAGGATGGTCAGCGCCTCCCAAAGGATGCAGAGGACTCTCATGCTGTGTGCGCAGCTTTCTATGAACATGAAATCCTTTCCACAAAACAACACACCCTGCCTGAGTGTTCCTTATCCGAGATGCACAGGACCAGAAAAGTGTTTTGGAGCTCAGATTGTTTGGAGTTTGGAACACTGTATTTGCATTATACTTACAGGTTGAGCATTTTTTTTTTTTCTGCTTTTCTTTTTCAAATACTACCTCTTGGCCAGGTATGTTGGCTCATGCCTGTAATCCCAGCACTTTGGGAGGCTGAGGCAGGTGGATCACCTGAGGTCAGGAGTTTGGGACCAGCCTGACCAACATGGTGAAACTGTCTCTATTAAAAATACAAAAATTAGCCGGGCGTGGTGGCGCCTGCCTGTAATCCCAGCTACTCGGGAGGCTGTGGCAGGAGAATGACTCGAACCTGGGTGATGGAGGTTGCAGTGAGCCGAGATCTCACCACTGCACTCCAGCCTGGGTGACAGAGTGAGACTCTGTCTCAAAAAACAAAAAAGTGAAATCCCAAATGTTCTGTGTGCACCCCAAGCCTGTCAGTGCCCAAAAGGTCTTAGGTTTTGGGGGGTTTCTTTGAATGTGGCCTCAGCTGCATGTGCGTATCGAAAGGTGGGGGCTCGTGAAATGTGGCCAGGCAGGCAGGCCCGCCAGCCCACGTCTGTGCCGTGGAGACTAGAGGCCTGTGCGCCGGCGGGAGGACTGGGCCCTGCAGAGCGGCTCGGCTGCACCCTCTGAACAGGAGGGTCCCACAGGACAGACACGTCGCTCGCCGGTCACAGTGGGGACGGGGTGAGGGACCCCGGGTGCTGTGGATCCGGAGGCTGGGAGTAAAGGGAGCAAATGACAAAGAGTGGCTAGAGCTAGAACGAGCCCCGTGCAGGGAGCACCTGCCCTTCCTCTGAGGCGCACCCAGGTCCCGGTGCTTGGCCAGGCATCACGGTCCAGTGCTGCTGGGCAGGCAGCATCCCAAGTGGCTCACCCAAGAACCAAGTGCCTTTCCTTGGGCACCTCCCACACTGAGAATCCCGCCGCCCACCTGTGATGCCCCTGCCTGTAGCACCGAGGCTCATCCCCCACAGGGCCTCAACTCTCGTCTGTGAGAGTGGCTCGGGGACCCCTCGGGGCACGAGGGAAGAGACACAGGGCGGGAAGGGCTGATGAACAAGGGAGATACGACTGGCCAGACCTCCTTGGAAGCCTCCACTCCAAGTGCAGGCGTGTGGGCCCCTGGTCAGGGCCAAGCCCCTTGAGGCCCGAGGACACCCACTCCCATGGCCCTGGAGCACCAGGGAGCCCAGCCAAGCTGCTACAAAGCAGGGAGAAGTCGTGTTGGTCTGGAAAGCGTCACAAGGGGGACGTGCCATGGCACCGCGTGGGGGCTCGTCTGTGGGGAGGGCCCCACTGGGGACCTGGGCACGGAGGCCCTGTGGGCTGGCGGGAGCACCAGGCAGTCGTGTGGGTAGGGTTGGCGGCGCCGGCACAGACAGAGGCAGGCCCCCAGCCCGGGATGCTCCCTCCAGGGCCGGGGGAGGCTGGTGGCTGGTGCGGCCTGACTGGGCACCCCTCTGGAGTAGCCACCTCTTGGCTTGCCAGTCACACAGTCACTCGCTACTGGACAGCTCCGTCCCAGCTGCCTGAGTCTGCCCAGCCCTGGTGGGCAGTGCCCTCTGCCGGCCTTCCAGCACCAGGGTGGCCTGTCCTCATCCCGTGCCAGCACCTCTCCCACGGACTCTGGCGCAGTCCTTGCCCTCTGTGGCCAGGCTGTCCCACCGCCTCTGTCCTCTCATGGGCCTGTGCTGTGCGTCATAGCGCCAGGGCCTGGGCCGCTGTCCACAGGGCGCCTGGTGACAGTGGCAGCAGCAGCAGTAGCAGCAGCGAGGTGGTGGCCACCAGCGGGCCCGGGGCCCCTGGGAGAGAGGAGGCCTGGGAGGTGCATGAGCAGACCTCGTAGCTGTCCTCCGAGCGGCTCTGGTCATGCTGTCCCGGAGGGGCGCGGGGCCCCTCCACCCCATCGATGCCCGCGGCCGCAGAGCCGTCAGCCTGTGAGTCTCCACACACCAGCCAGTCCCGGGCTGTGGACTGCGGGTATCCGGGTGCCGCCTCTAGCTCGCCATCCAGCACTTTCCAGTATTCCTGGCCACGGAAGAAGTAGGAGGCACCTGAGAAGAGAAGGGAGCACTGAGCTTAGGGAGGGCTGCAGCGGGAGGGGCTTGGGTGGGGCCAGACAGCAGGGGGCTTGCACTGGACTGCAGTGGGGGTCGGGCCAGGTGAGGGGCAGCTCGAGCGAGACAGCAGGGGGCACCCAGATCATATCTGAGACGGCGTCAGCATCTGCTCAGCTGCGGCGGCTCTGCAGGCAGGTCACAGGCCTGGGAAGCTCTGGAGGAGTCTGCTGGGGCAGGGAATGGACCAGGAGACCCTCAGAGTCTCTTTCCCTTACTGGAGAGTTATTGAGGGTCCACTCTGTGCAGGGCTGTTCCAAGTGATGGGGATGCAGCATTGAAAACAAAACAGAGGATGCTGCCATCCCTGGAGCTGACCCTGTGGGGAGGTTTCTTCTACACTGTGGGACACGGCAGGGAGCACAGGGTGATGCTCAGGAGGGCGTTTGGCAGGGCTGGGTCGGTGAGGGAGGGGTTGCATGGACATCTTAGGAAAGTGTGCCCAGACGAGGGCATGGCAGGTGCCAAAGCCCTGGGGCAGTAGCATGGCTGACGGAGGGCAGGGGCGAGTGAGTGCTGAGGGCAGCGCGACCAAGTGCAGCTCATTCAGGAGGCTGAATTCACTTCGGGGAGTGACCTGGGACCCCTGCAGGGTCGGCAGCTCAAGGCGAGGGGCTGGGACCCTCAGAGCCCACACCGACTGGGGCCGTCCTCCTTTCAGGGAACCTCTTGGCTGCCCTGTCCTGATCACCATCTCCTGGTGGGGAAACTGAGGCCGCACGACCTGTCCCCGCAGCCGGCACTCACCGTCGGACCAGCGCATGGCGTCGTCCAGCGTGCTGGGGACACCCCTCCACAGGGGGCTCTGGGCGGGGTAGCCGGGGTCCATGCGCCTCGTGTGGTCATCATAACGCCAGTACAGCTGGTCCTTAAAGAAATAAGTCCTGTCATTGTGGGCCCAGGAGAAGGCAGCATCGATCCCACCAGGCGGGAGGCTGAAGTCGGAGACGGGGCGCGGGTATCCTTCCTCTACGTTATTGTCCTTGAACACCCAGTACCTGTCTCCTGGGGGCGAGAGAAACAGCTGTGGGCCGGGGCTCGGCCCCACCCCGAAGGGCAGGGGGCTCCAGCCTTTCCTTCTCCCCTGCGTCGGCCGCCCTTGTCCTGACCCCTCACCCGGGCCTGATGGGACAGCGGCCACAGTGCAATCACCCCACATCACAGCAGCCACATGGATACGCAGTGAGCACCTACTGTGCCCAGCCCGGGCCGTCCCATCCAGCCTGCGGACACTGCCAGCCACCCCTTTATCGATGGAAACAATGACTCGGGCTAAACTGAAGCCCATGACGTGCCATTCTATTATTACTATTTGTTTTTGAGATGGAGTCTCACTCAGTCACCCAGGCTGGAGTGCGGTGGCTTGATCTCAGTTCACTGCAACCTTCGCCCCTGGGTTCAAGCGATTCTTGCGCCTCAGACTCCTGAGTAGCTGGGACTACAGGCACGCACCAGCACACCCAGCTAATTTTTGTATTTTTAGTACAGACGGGGTTTCACCATATTGGCCAGGCTGGTGGTGGACTCTTGACCTCAGGTGACCCGCCTGCCTCAGACTCCCAAAGTGCTGGGATTATAGGCATGAGTCACTGTGCCCGGGCCTTTTCTTTCTTTCTTTTTTTTTTTTTTAAATAATCTTGTTACATTGCCCAGGCTGGTCTCAAACTCCTGGGCTCAAACAATCCTCCCTTCTCAGCCTCCTAAAGTGCTGGGATCACCCGTGCGAGCCACCGCACCTGGCCGACCACTCTTTCTGCACAAGGGGCTAGAACGTCTTCACCGAAAAGACTAGAAAGGACCTCCTGACCTCCTTCAAGGCCTAACTGTGTGAGTCTTTTTTTTTTTTTTTCCTTTGAGACAGGCTCGCTCTTGTCTCCCAGGTTGGAGTGCAATGGTGAGATCTCAGCTCACTGCAACCTCCATCTCCTGGGTTCAAGTGATTCTCCTGCTTCAGCCTCCTAAGCAGCTGGAGACTACAAGTGCCCACAACCACACTCGGCTAATTTTTGTATTTTTAGTAGAGACGGGGTTTTACCATGTTGGCCAGGCTGGTCTCGAACTCCTGATCTCGGGTGACTCGCCCGCCTTCCTCCCAAAGTGCTGGGATTACAGGCGTGAGCCACCGCGCCCTGCGTTAAATACACATTTCTGCCAAGAAACACAGATGGCATTGAGCACCTGAAGATGGTCAACGTCACTAGAGAAACGCCCTCAAAACCACCATGAGACGCCCCCTCACCCCCACTGTCAAGTACATGGAAAGTCACACGTGTCGGGAGGATGTGGGGATGGCGGAGCCTGGGCGCTGCCGGAGGTGTGTGAAATCGTGCAGCCGCTGCGGGAGACAGGACGTAGGCTCCCCAAAACATCAGAAGTAGAATTACCACATGATCCAGCATTCTGGCTTCTGGGTATAAATCCAAAAGAACGGAAAGCAGGGTCTTGGAGAGACGTTTGCACACTCATGCTCATAGCAGCGTCCTTCACAGGAGCCCAGAGTAGAAGAAACCCAAGTGAGCAGGCAAATGAGATGCAGTCCGTCCGTGCCACGGAAAGACGCTCAGCCTTAGCCAGGAACGAAATCCTGCCACGTGCCACTGCGTGTATGAGCCCCGAGGACCTTCCACTGAGTGACACAAGCCAGGCACAGAAGGGCAGATCCTGTCTGTCCCACAGACATGGGGTCCCTGAAGCACTCAGAGCCATGGGACAGCAAGCGGAGCGGGGTGCGCAGGGGAGGGGAGGGGCATCCGTGTTTCACAGGGGCAGCGTTTCTGTTTGGGAAGTTGGAAATCTTCCGGAGGAGGACACAAGTGACGGCTACACAGCAACGTGAATGTGCTTCATGCCACTGAGCTGTGCACTTAAAAATGGTTAAAACAGTAAATTGTATTTACCACACCCACAATTTAAAACGACCAAAAAAACAGGGCTGGGCGTGGTGGCTCACGCCTATAATCCCAGCACTTTGGGAAGCCAAGGTGGGTGGATCACCGGAGGTCAGAATTTTGAGACCAGCCTGGCCAACATGGTGAAACCCCGTCTCTACCAAAAACACAAAATAATCTGCCAGGCACGGTGGTGAGTGCCTGTAGTCTCAGCTACTCAGGAGCCTAAAGCAGGAGAACTGCTTGAACCTGGGAGGTTGAGGCTGCAGTAAGTCGAGATCATGCCACTGCACTACAGCCTGGGTGACACAGTGAGACTCTGTCTCAAAAAAGTAAAGTAAAATAAAATTTAAAAATAAAAATAATATAAAATGACCAAAAAACGTCCAATGCTGGAGACTGGAAAGGTCTGTGATGTCTGTAAGCAGGGGAGGTATTAAGGAGATGACGGGATGACCAATGGGCCCTGCCCTGCTACGGCTGAGTAGGAACCAGGACAGGTGCGCCTGTTAGGAAACCAGGCAGGGGCAGGGGGTGCAGGGGACAGAGTCGACACAGGGGTGGGACAGGCTGTGGCAAGAGACCCACGTGTTCTCAAGAGAAACCTGCAGACACACATCCAGGTGACCACAGCGAACATCACCAGGCAGGGCGGCTCGGGGCTCAGAACACACGCCCTCGGTGGCATGTCTGCCAGATGTGCAAAACCAGAACCTGATCCGGAGGAGACGCCAGACCAGACAGGTCCACCTGGGGGAAGCAGCCCGAATACTTCTAACCCATGCAAGGCAGGGGAGCTGCACGTTACGGGACCCTGCTCGGGAAGGCTCTACAGGGCACCCTGGGACCTTCCACAGGGTCGCCTGGGGGAGGTGAGGAGCAATGGGTCATGAGGTTTGCAAGCCATTCTTCTTTCTTTTTTAGTCCAGGTACTGTCTTTGGGGATTTTTTTTTTTTTTTAGACAAGGTCGTGCTCTGTTGCCCAGGCTGCAGTGCAGTGCATGATCATGGTGTAGTGCAGTTTTGACCTCCTGGCTCAAGCGGTCCTCCTGCCTCAGCCCCCCAGGTAGCTGCAGTCTCTGTTCCTCCAGGAGGGACCAGGCCTCCAGGAACAGTCACCTGAGGGCTCCCAAGTGACGGGGGTGACCGAGTCAAATGCTAAGGGCTGGACAGGCGATGGAGCGACAGGAAGCGGTTCCCCTGGCAGACACACAGAACACCCTTTACCTCCACCAGGAAACAGGGTCCCACCTGTGACTGTGGGAGTGGCTGCCACACTGGATTGAATGACGTACACCAAACTCACATCCACCCAGAATCTTAAGACGTGACCTTACTTGGAAAGAGGGTCTTTGCAGCTGTGTTAGTTTAGATGAGTTAAGATGGGATTAGGCAGGTCGGGCGCAGTGGCTCACACCTGTAATCCCAGCACTTTGGGACACCAAGGCGGGTGGATCACCCCAAGTCAGGAGTTCGAGACCAGCCTGGCCAACATGGTGAAACCCTGTCTCCACTAAAAATACAAAAATCAGCCAGGCGTGGTGGTGGGCACCTGTAATCCCAGCTACTCGGGAGGCTGAGGCAGGAGAATTGCAACCCGGGAGGTGGAGGTTGCAGTGAGCCGAGATCACACCATTGCACTCCAGCCTGGGCAACAGAGTGAGACACTGTCTCCAAAAAAAAAAAACAAAAAACAAAAAAACCCCACGAAAAACAAATGGGATTAGGGGACCTGAATCAAGGCCTGGCTTCCTTATAAGAGAAGACACGGAGATGGAGCAAGGCCTGGCTTCCTTATAAGACACGGAGATGGAGGAGACAGCCTGGTGTGAAGCCAGAGGCGGTGGCAGGAGGGACGTGGCTGAGGGCGACACTGGACGTGGGAGAGGCCTGGGACAGCCTCCAGAGGAGACCCACCCTGCCTACCCCTTGATTTCGGACTTGTGACCTCCAGACAGTAAGGGAAACTCCGGGTGTTTCAGCACAGCATGGGGGCCTGTGTCCTGCAACCCTGCTGCCCCTGCCTGCCCCTGCTCCTGTCTCCTTTTCCTGCCCTTCATGGAGACTTGAAGGCAAGAGGAGTGCTTCCTGCAACACCACCACGAGGCTGTTTCTAGAACGGGGGGCAAAGGGGCTGACCGGGAAGAGGCAGCCCGGCCCCGGCAGCCATGGCCCCTCACGCTTCTGTCCTGAGCCTCCTCCAGGCCCGGTCCCGGCAGCCACAGCCCCTCATGCTTCTGTCCCGCACCTCCTCCAGGCCCCGGTGCTCTAGCTGCGGCCCCGTCTCTGAGGTTCTTGGGATCCAGTAGGACTCCTCCTGCCTTGCACGGCTGTTCCCTGGGCTGGAACACTGTTGCCTAGTTTCTGCTTGTACAGCATCTCCTTAAGGAGACCTCTTCCCATTGCTCTTCATTTCTTTCTTTTTTTTTTTTTGAGACGGAGTCTCGCTCTGTCGCCCAGGCTGGAGTGCAGTGGCGTGATCTCGGCTCACTGCAAGCTCCGCCTCCCAGGTTCACACCATTCTCCTGCCTCAGCCTCCTGAGTAGCTGGGACTACAGGCGCCTGCCACTATGCCTGGCTAATTTTTTGTATTTTTTAGTAGAGACGGGGTCTCACCACCTTAGCCAGGATGGTCTCCATCTCCTGACCTCATGATCTGCCCGCCTCAGCCTCCCAAAGTGCTGGGATTACAGGCGTGAGCCACCGCGCCCGGCCTGCCCTTCATTTCTGACCACACTGAATGGCACCAGCAATCAGCTCCTCCTGACATGTGGGTGGACTGTGCCCCGACTAGAACGACAGCAGGATTTTCCATCATTTCGCCCTCTGTGTGCCTGCAGTGGCTACCTCAGGATGGGGCATAGAGTAGGTGCTCAGTATGTGCCTGCTGAGTGCACAAGCAAACCAGCCACTCTGTGCTCGACCAGCCTCTGGGTAGACGTGGGGCTTACACGCAGCGGGATGCAGGCTGGACCCCCTCCGTGAGGCGGGCAGAGGGCCCGGGAGGCCCGCTCACCTTTGAAGAAGACGATCTTGTGGTCGCTGGTGCGCTCGTACACGGCGTCCACGCTGTCCAGGTGCAGCGGCAGGCCCCGCCAGAAGCGGTGCATCTGTGCCGGCTGCAGGGACACCAGGTGCCGGTCCCGAGTCAGCCGCCAGAAGTACTTGCCTGGGGACACAGGGGGAGGGCCGGGCTGCAGAGAAGGTCTGCACCCACAGTGGGCCATGCCTCTCTGCCCACCGCCACGGGGACCCTGGGGGTACCTTTGAAGAAGAAAGCTTCACCCCGGATCTGGGCCACTGCGTCAAAGTGAGTGCTGCATCTGTGGGGCACGTCCTTCCTGGGCCTGCGGGGAGAGAGCCAGGTGGGCTGGGAGGCAGGGCCTGAGCAGTGTGGGACTGTGCATTCTTGGGGGGAGCCCCTATCCCTGCCTAGGGGTCTGCTCTTGAAGAGAAAGGCAAATTAAAACGGGGGTGCCTGTCCACCGCTTCACTAGGCGGGCGGGGAGCAAGATCTACGCTCTGAGCATACAGAGCGCCAGGGAGCTGCGGGGAGGGCAGGAGCTCAGGCGTGGAGACTGGTGTAGCACCCAGGGCCTAGCGCCAAACACCACACCACGGGACCCCAAGCCCAGGCCTGGAACTCAGTCCTACGAGAAGCGTGTTCACAGCTACATGGCTGTAACAACAGGAGATCAGGGACAAGGTGCATGTCCACCGAGAGATAACTCGAAACACAGAGCGTGGCTCCTTCACAGCTTTAACCGGTAGGGTCACACGTGACATCTGAGGCTCGGTGACACGAGGTCACGGCTTCTACCGGCCTCTGGCAATACCAGCTGTCAGGACAACTTCACTCAGAATCCAGTTGCCGTGGGAGGGTCATGCCTCGTGGAGCAGCCCCGATGGCCCAGCCCTGGCCCCAGATGTGAGCCCAGGCAGTGAACGTCCCTGCCACTGGGGGCACAGGCCAGACACTCGCGGGCCCTATCTGACTTCCTGACGCTGGGAATCCAAGGGCTTGATGAAACGTTCATCAAGCTGGGCCGCTTGTCACGTGGCAGTAGCTGACACGGACGATGGGGAGAGGAAACCTTGTTTGAAGCTGTCATTTCTGTGCGGGGCCCCTGGCAGGGCAGGGCTGGTATTAGAAGGGGTTTAAGAGAAGACACAATTTCACTGGGGCTCATCCGGCCACACAGCTGTCCGTTTTCCAGGACCCCGAGCCACGATTTGGGGCAAATGTTGCCTGGGATGGGGATGAGGACAGACAGACCCCAGTGGGTGGTAACCATGGGCCCAGGGCTTACGGGGTGCTGGACCGGTTGTCTGGGGGCTCTGGCAGCAGGGGAGGCTCCTCAGGCTGCGCCGTGGGAGACACAGACTCCCGCACACCTACGGGAGACAAGGAGGAGGACGGCCTCAAACCCCAGACGCCCGCCTCCCCCCACATCCCACCAGCCCCTCTGAATCCCAGGGATGAAACCAAGGCCACTTAGCAGACAGGCTCTGCGGGGGCACAGCTGCAATCAGCGAGACTGCCACCCCCAGAGTTGATGTCGAGGTGGGAGTCAGACCCCTCGCCGAGTTAAACACTCAGTGTGTGAGCAATGCCCTGCAATTCCACCCCGGTGTACACCCTAAAGAGCTGAAGACAGGCGTTCCCACAGGAGCTCGTACACCAGCCTTCACAGCACTGTTCACCGCAGCCAACAGGGGTGGCAACCCAGTGCCTGCCAAGGCTGCATGATGACAAAACTATTCAGCCATGAGAAGAAATCCAGGTCAGAACCACGCTACCACAGGGCGAACCTGGAACACACTATGCTCAGATCCACGCGGCCACGGGGGCGAACCTGGAACATGCTATGCTCAGATCCACACGGCCATGGGACGAACCTGGAACACGCTATGCTCAGATCCATAAGACCACGGGGCAAACCTGGAACACGCTATGCTCAGATCCACGCCACCACGGGGCAAACCTGGAACACGCTATGCTCAGATCCACACTACCACAGGGCGAACCTGGAACATGCTATGCTCAGATCCACGCTGCCATGGGGCGAACCTGGAACGCACTATGCTCAGATCCACATGACCACAGGGCGAACCTGGAACACGCTATGCTCAGATCCACGTGGCCATGGGCTAACTTGGAACACGCTATGCTCAGATCCACACCGCCACAGGGCAAATCTGGAACATGCTATGCTCACACTACCACGGGGCGAACCTGGAACATGCTATGCTCAGATCCACACAACCACAGGGCGAACCTGGAACACGGTATGCTCAGTGAAAGAAGCCGGGCTGGGCACAGTGGTTCGTGCCTGTATTCCCAGCACTTTCAGAGGCCAGGGCAAGAGAATCACTTGAGCCCAGGAGTTTGAGACCAGCTGGGAAACATGGTGAGACTCTACTTCTACAAAAAGTTTAAAAATTAGCCAGATGTGGTGGTGCATGCCTATAGTCCCAGCTGCTCGGGAGGCTGAGTCAGGAGAATCACTTGAGCCCAGGAGTTTGAGACAAGCCTGGGCCACATGGTGAGACCCCATCTCTTAAAAAAAAAAAAAAAAAAGGCCAGACACAAAAGGTTGCATGGCTGCATTAGGGCCAATCTGTGGAGACAGAAAGGAGGTCAGTGGCTGCCTGGGGCGATGGGATGGGTGTCGGGTCTCCTTTGGTGGTAATGGGTGATGAAAAGTTCTAGAACCAGATAGAGGTGGCGTCTGCACAACCTTGTGAATGTCCTGAACTCATGGAAGTACACACGTTGAAATGGTGAATTAATTTCTTTCTTTTTTCTTTTTTCAGGCAGTCTCACTCTATCACCCAGGCTGGAGGGCAGTGGTGCGATCTCGGCTCACTGCAACTTCCATCTCCCGGGTTCAAGTGATTCTCCTGCCTCAGCCTCCCGAGTAGCTGGGATTACAGGCACCTGCCACCATATCCGGCTAATTTTGTATTTTTAGTACAGATGGAGTTTCACCATGTTGGTCAGGCTGGTCTCAAACTCCTGACCTCAAGTGATCCGCCCGCCTTGGACTCCCCAAGTGCTGGGATTACAGGTGTGAGCTGCCGTGCCCGGCCAAACAGGCAAATTGCATGGGATGTGAATTTTACTACAATGGAAATGACGCATGGATGTCAGAGCATATGAAGTGGCGAGGACGATGCTGAGGTCAGGAGGGGTCCGGGTGGCGGGGACAGCACTACTGCAAGGTGTGGTGGGCGGTGTCGGGGGAGCTGGGGCTGGGTATAAGTGAGGTGACCGCCTTGGCCTCTGATGCATGTGTGCTGTCTCCCTGGGGCACCAGCTCCCAGGACAGGGGCTCTGCCTCACTTCCTAATGTGAACCCAGCAGAGGGGTCCCTGGGGCCTGACTCGGCTACTCTTGGGTTTCCTGGGCAATCTACATACCTCTGGGTGCCTCAGTTTTCTCATCTGTAAAGTGGGGACAGTAGTCCTACCTTATATGGCCACAAAAATCAGATGATTTAAGACATGAAATGTGATTTGCACAGGCCTGGGATACCATCAACCCCGCCTATCGTAACTCCATCAGTGTCTGGGGCACAGAGGTGGAATTCTGACCCAGGGGCTCTGGGGACATCAGGGATGGGCTCTGTGGACAGGCCGGAGTGTCCCAGCTGGCACAGCACCATACGTGGAGGGAACAGAGGGGACAGCAAACCCTCCTGGGGAGCTCTGCTCGGGGGTGCCTGGGATTTCTGACCCCTCTTCCGGGGCCGTGTCTGGCTTCAGGGAGACACTCACCGTACAGCTGCCAGACACGCACCCTGTCCTCATACGGGAGCCCATAGCGCAGCGGGTCGCCAACTGGGCCCTGGTAGTACGGCCGCATGATGGAGTGTGTGGCAGCCACGTGGCTCAAGCCAATGGCATGGCCAAACTCGTGGACAGCCACCGCAAACAGGTCCATCCCGTGGGCATCTGGGGACATAGGGAGCCATGTGAACCAAGGGCAGGAAGGGCCCCGTCCCTGTGGGGAGGGATCAGCAGGCCCCCGCCATGCTATGGGGTCAGGGTGGGCCCGGGCTGGGGTGCCCATGGGGATGCCCTGGTGCCTGCTTCGCCAGATGGATTCTGCAGGGTTACTGGGAATTAACGCAATTCCCCTGGGGGCTCTGTGGGGCCTGCTGGGCTTCTCAGGCCTGGGGTCTTTGCAGCATTCATGGAGGGGCTGATAACCTTTTCTGCACAAGGCCACACAGATAACACCTTGTGCCTGGGCCCTGGGTTACGTGGAGCCCGGTGTCGGCCGGTTGACCTGAGGCTCGATGCTGTGGGCACAGCCCCCCGGGTCCCACGCGACGGGCCTGGGCTCCCAGGACTGCATGGTCCCCGAGGCCACAGTCCAGGGGTCGGAAAAGCCTCTGCAGAGCCGTGACTTCTGCAGACAACGGGACTTAGCGGGAGTGACAGAGCCAGGGCCACAGAGGCCTCGCACGCCTCCTCCTGCTCCCTCCCTCGGGTGCTGAGAATGCGATGAGGACAAGCTCGGCTCAGCTGCGGTGTCCCTGCCCGACAGGCCAGCACCCAGTGAGGTCAGCCGGGCGAGCACAGACGCTGTGAGATCGGCCTAGTGGGAAATGCCCAGCCGTGCTCAGCAGCTGTGTGTGTTTTCAGCCGCGGGGTTGGGGATGGGGGCCATGGCTGCTCCCTGGCCTCACAGGCCGCTGGGGCTCCTGACTCTGCCCCGAGGGCTGCTCCAGACGCACCCGAGGAGCGGAAGGTCCAGGCCTCATCATCGTCAAAGTGGGTGTCCCCGGCAGTGTGGTGGTCGCCAGGGAAGAAGGCGTGGGCCACGGTGCCGCCGGGGCCGTCGAAGGGGTAGCCATCATTGTGGTCGGCCTTGGAGAAGTCGATCTGGATGTCGGCGGCACTGCCCGCCACCTCGTGGAAGTTCAGGGGCGCAATGTCACTCCAGACCTTGAGGGCGTAGTACATGAGTGCCCGCACCGTGTCCCGCCCGAGCGGCGAGTCCCGTGGGAATGTCCGGACCCTGTAGGCAGGGGTCAGCCCAGAGTCACGGAGAACAGGCCACGGGCCCCAGGCCGAGGTTCCCTGAACGCCCCTCCTCAGCTGGGGGT
Organism: Chlorocebus sabaeus; assembly: GCF_047675955.1. Taxonomy (NCBI): domain Eukaryota; kingdom Metazoa; phylum Chordata; class Mammalia; order Primates; family Cercopithecidae; genus Chlorocebus; species Chlorocebus sabaeus. The sequence continues at coordinate 129,068,750 of NC_132914.1, read as the reverse complement.
GCCGCTACGAGGGTCTCCCCCATCTTCCGCGTTTCTCCCCGTGCCAGGAGTCATCCGACGCACCCATGGAGGTCCCAGGGGTTCACCCAGGATGGACGAGGGAGGGAGGGAAATGAGAGCCCAGGCAGGCTGAGAACCCCAGGCCACAGGCAAACGTCAGCTCCCACGTGGAGCCATCACCCCCGGGCCCTCAGCGGTGCGTCCCGTCTGCCCCAGCCCCGTGCTGCCTGCCGAAGAGCCTCTCTCTGGTCACCAGCTCTCACACTAGCCAGGGACCCTCTGAGCCAGTTTTGACCCGGGATCAGCAGAAGGTGTGTGGGTCACATGGTGTCTCGCCAAATTCACGTCCACCCGGAACCTTAGACTGTGACCTGGAAATAGGGTTGGCTGGGGGTGGTGGCTCACACTTGTAACTCCAGCACTTTGGGAGGCCAGGGTGGGCAGATTGCTTGAGCTCAAGAGTTTAAGACCAGCCTGGCCAACATGGTGAAACCCTGTCTTTACTATTTTATTTTTTTGAGACAGAGTCTCACTATGTCTCCAGGCTGGAGTGCAGTGGCACAACCTTGGCTCACTGCAGCCTCCACCTCCCAGGTTCAAGTGATTCTCCTGCCTCAGCCTCCCGAACAGCTGGGATTACAGGAGCACATCACCACACCCAGCTAATTTTTGTATTTTTAGTAGAGATGGGGTCTCACCATGTTGGCCAGGCTGGTCTTGAACTCTTTTTTTTTTTTTTTTTTTTTTTTTTTGAGACAGAGTCTTGCTCTGTAGCCCGGGCTGGAGTGCAGTGGCCGGATCTCAGCTCACTGCAAGCTCCGCCTCCCGGGTTCACGCCATTCTCCTGCCTCAGCCTCCGGAGTAGCTGGGACTACAGGCGCCCGCCACCTCGCCCGGCTAGTTTTTTGTATTTTTAGTAGAGACGGGGTTTCACCGTGTTAGCCAGGATGGTCTCGATCTCCTGACCTCGTGATCCGCCCGTCTCGGCCTCCCTAAGTGCTGGGATTACAGGCTTGAGCCACCGCGCCCGGCCGTCTTGAACTCTTGACCTCATATGATCTGCCCGCCTTGGCCTAAGTGCCAGGATTACAGGCGTGAGCCAACATGTCTGGCCCTGTCTCTACTAAAAATACAAAAAATTAGTCGGATGTGGTGACTCGTGCCTGTAATCCCACCTATGTGGGAGACTGAGGCAGGAGAACTGCTTGAACCCAGGAGGCAGAGGTTGTAGTGAGCCAAGACTGCACCACTGCCCTCCAGCCTGGGTGAAAGAGCGAGACTCTGTGTCAAAAAAAAAAGAAAAAATTAGCTGGGTGTGGTCATATGATCTGTAGTCTCAGCTACTCGGGAGGCTGAGGCAGGAGGATTGCTTGAGCCCAGGAGGTCAGGGCACAGTGAGCTGTGATTGTGCCACTGCACTTCAGCCTGGGTGACAAAGTGAGACTCTGTCTCAAAAAAAAAAAAAAACGAGAAATAGGGTCTTTGTGGATGTCATGAGGCGTTGACATGAGGTCACACTGGATTCGGGTGGGCCCTAAATCCAAGGAGCGTCCTGGAGACATGGGAGACGAGGCGGCACAGACAGGGCAGGGTAGAGGCAGAGCTGGCGATTGCACCGAGGGCTGCCAGCCACTGCACAGCTGGACAGAGCCCTGGACAGATGTTCCCTCTACCTCCCCAGGGCACCATCCTGCCCACTCCTTTGCATGGACTCCCGGCCTCCAGAGCGGGGAGAAAGCTCCTGCTGCTGTCTGAAGTCTCCCCATTTGTGGATACTCACAGCAGGCCCAGATACGGAGACATGGGGGCCCCACTCCTCACCCTGGCCACGCACCCACCTCCACGACAGGTTCCTCTTGTTCCACTTGGTTGGGGCTGGAGCCTGGCGTCTCCTGCGAGCCTGGGTCAGGACGGGGAGGTCCGGCAGGGAGCAGCGTGGGGTTCTCATCAGGGCCAGGGTGGCCTCGTCTGCAGGGGTGCATGGAGCTCAGAGCCTAGCCCAGTGCGCTCCCCACCCTAGGATCCCGAGTACCCCCAAGGGCGGGAGCCCTGACTCTGGCACTGGCACCAGCCTCTGAGTTGCCCCCTCCTCCCACATCATCTTCAGGGGACCAGCCCCAGGCCCCGAACTACCCCAGGCCAGGACCCAGGTTCATTCAAGCATAAGGTGGGCTGTGTCTGATCAGAGGGGGCATGGCCAACTGGTGCAGACCTGACGGGGGCCACAGTGCTCCCGCTGCCCCCTGGAGAACTGACCCAGGATGCCGGTGGCTTCCAGGCCGCCAAACTGCTGCATGGCTGTGATGGCCTTAGACAGCTCCTCTTGCGTCTGCAGCTGCCCTGTGGTGGGGTCAGCCGGGGGCAGGTAACCGAACCTGCTCAGCCACTCCTGAGGGCAGAGAGCAGGGTGAGGGGGTGCGATAGAGGGCCCGGTCCTACCCAACGAGAAGCCTGCCACAGGCCACCACTGTTTTGGGGCAGGCCCCTCCCAGCCCTGATCACCACCCCAGACCCCTATCTGCCCACAAGGCACCTCTTGCCTCTTCCCTGGGCAGTTGCCAGAAAAGTGTCTTAATAAACCCGACGTCCCTGGCCGGGCATGGTGGCTCACACTTGTAATCCCAGCACTTTGGGAGACCGAGGCGGGTGGATCACGAGGTCAGGAGATCGAGACCATCCTGGCTAACACCGTGAAACCCCATCTCTACTAAAATACAAAAAAGTAGCCGGGTGGTGGCGGGCGCCTGTAGTCCCAGCTACTCGGGAGGCTGAGGCAGGAGAATGGTGTGAACCCGGGAGGCGGAGCTTGCAGTAAGCCGAGATAGTGCCACTGCACTCCAGTCAGGCAACAGAGCAAGACTCCATCTAAAAAATAAAATAAATAAATAAATAAACCTGATGTACCTTAGATGATGTGAGCTTGTGCAGTGCACAACCTGTGCAACCACTCATGGCAACCCTGCCCCACCCCATGCCTCCTGAGACCGCAAAATGCTAGGGAACCTTCAAAAGGCTCTTAAATGTGGCCAGTGTCAAACGCAGGCTCTTAGCTGACTTGTGACACAGCAGTCTAGGACCCAAGGTCTGGGACCCCAGCTGAGAAAGGAAGTGGCTCAGACACCAGATTAAGGAATTGGGCCATGCTGTTCATTCATGGGGGAGATAAGAGCCCAGGTGTGGCTGGCGCTGTGGCTCATGGCTGAGATCCCAGCGCTTTGGGAAGCTGAGGCGGGAGGATCGCTTGAGCCCAGGAGTTGGAGGCTGTGACTGCAACAGAGCGAGACTGTCTCAGAAACAAAAGCCAGGTTCTAGCCAGGCTGCCCAGGTTCAAATCCCACTCGGCCACCTCCCCGCTGTGTGCCTGGGGCAAGGCAGTCCATCCCTCTGGGCTCCTTCCTCAGAGTCTCTGGCAAGCTGGTGGTGAGGATGTGAGCCAGGATGTGGAAAACGTTCACACCAGCACCTGGCGTAGGGGACAGCTCTGCTCTGAAGGGCCTACTGGGGTGAGTGGGAGGCTACCCACACTGGAGCTGAGCAGGAGCAGGAATGGGGGCAGCCCTTTAACCTGGGCACAAATCAAGCCCTGGCCCCATACCCCAGTCACCTCTGCTACCCTGGAGGGGCCCCAGGGACAGGGGGGCCTGGATGGCATCTGTGGGGACCTGGGTGCCATCATGGGGACCTGGCGATGGCTACCCTGGAGGGGCCCCAGGGACAGGGGGGCCTGGATGGCATCTGTGGGGACCTGGGTGCCATCATGGGGACCTGGCAATGGGGGGCCTGGATGCCATCTGTGGGGGCTACCTCCACCCCTAGCTTCAGTTTCTTCAACCACCAAATGGCACCTGTGCCCACTTGCAGGTTGCCATGAAGCTCCAGCTCCGCCCTGTGGACACTCGTCAGCCCAGGGAACCACAGCACGGGTGAGGCGGGCTCCAGAAAGGTACAAGCCAGGGATGACGTGCTGGGGGCTCTGCCCTGCCTGCAGACCTGTCTTTTTTTTTCTCTCTGTTGGGCATTTAGAAAATGCTTGGGAATCACTATTTTTTTTTTTTTTTGAGATGGAGTCTTGCTCTGTCGCCCAGGCTGGAGTGCAGTGTCGTGTCGTGATCTCAGCTCACTGCAAGCTCTGCCTCCCAGGTTCACGCCATTCTCCTGCCTCAGCCTCCCGAGTAGCTGGGACTACAGGCGCCCGCCACCTCGCCCGGCTAGTTTTTTGTATTTTTCAGTAGAGACGGGGTTTCACCGTGTTAGCCAGGATGGTCTCGATCTCCTGACCTCGTGATCGGCCCGCCTCGGCCTCCCAAAGTGCTGGGATTACAGGCTTGAGCCACCGCGCCTGGCCTGTGAATCACTATTATTTACCACCTCTCATGGATTCATTGGCCAAACCATATGAAAGCACCCATTTTTGATCATTTCTCTGATTTAAAATAAATACTAGTAGTTTCATGTGGCTTAACCTAAAAAAATGCATAAATGAATAAAGTAACTTTTTAAAGAAATCCTTAAGAAAAAAAAAAAAGAAAAAACAAAATGCTTGTGACTCATTTATGCTACCTGCTGGGACCCGGGTTCTGGTCTGCAGGAGCTGGTGACAGGGTGGCTGGGCAACCCTCCTGCCCACCAGCAGGCAGTGCACAGAGGAGCAAGGCACCGTCCACCTGGGAGTCCCAGGGGCATCAGCAACAGGCCGTGCCGGCCAGGAGGGGCCGCACAAGACACTGCATGGGATCTGCACACCCCGAGATCCCTCTTCCAGGAACCACTGAGTCCTTCCTGGGGCCTTCCCTCTGTGCCTTTACCCCCTCTCCAAACCCTACTGACCCAGCCCAGCCCCTCAGCCCTGAGGGGAAGCCAAGAGTGTGTACAGAACGGGGGGAGCCTGGAAAGCCCTCGGGTCTGGGGGCCCCTCCAAGGCTCTAGGCATGACAGGACATCAAAGTGGGCATTCATGACTGGGGAGGGCAGCTTCTCTGGAGGGGCCTTGAGGGTGACAGCCTTGGCCCCGACAGGCTGGCTTCCCACTTCCACCCCGACCTCCAGGGTGTGGGATCTCTGGCCGTGAGCGTCCGGCCCCACACTACCGTGCACCCACAGAGTTTACTGACAGGGTGTGGGATCTCTGGCGGCGAGTGTCCGGCCCCACACTACCGTGCACCCGCAGGGTTTACTGACAGGGTGTGGGATCTCTGGCTGCGAGTGTCCCGCCTCACACTACCGTGCACCCGCAGGGTTTACTGACAGGGTGTGGGATCTCTGGCCCCGAGTGTCCGGCCCCACACTACCGTGCACACACAGGGTTTACTGACAGGGTGTGGGATCTCTGGCCGCGAGTGTCCGACCCCACACTACCGTGCACCCGCAGGGTTTACTGACAGGGTGTGGGATCTCTGGCCGCGAGTGTCCGACCCCACACTACCGTGCACACGCAGGGTTTACTGACAGGGTGTGGGATCTCTGGCCACGACTGTCCAGTCCCACACTACCGTGCACATGCAGGGTTTACTGACAGGGTGTGGGATCTCTGGCCGCGAGTGTCCGACCCCACACTACCGTGCACACGCAGGGTTTACTGACAGGGTGTGGGATCTCTGGCCACGACTGTCCAGCCCCACACTACCGTGCACACGCAGGGTTTACTGACAGGGTGTGGGATCTCTGGCCGCGAGTGTCCCGCCCCACACTACCGTGCACATGCAGGGTTTACTGAGGGTGTCCCATGGCAAGTCACCGCTCTAGGTGCTAGAGATGTCCATCAGCAAATTCTGCATTAAATATGTGCACTTTTTAGTCCTTTGTTAAGATCACAGCTCAACAGGGCCACTGTGCCTCATGGTTACAATAGCCTGTCACCTTCTCCAGGAAGCCCTCTGGAGTTTCCTCACACCATCTATGATACTGGATGATGACTCCCTGCCTCCTCACCAGGGAAGAATCCATACAGGCAGGTGCTTTTCCCACCCAGGCCAGCTGCTGCCTGGGTTGGGCCAGCGGGCGCTGAGACCCCTTGGGAGGACAACCCAGCCCCCAGCCTTCCTATCTACAAGTGGGGTAACAGCTGGTGACTGCACTAAGCGGCCCATTTACTCTGTGGGGTTCATGGCAGCGGGTTGGAGCACCCCTCCCTCTGGTCCCTGGGGAGCTGGGCAGCCACAGCGCCACATGTGCTTCAGGAAAGCGGAGCTGGGCCTGGCAGGCAGCACTCCTGGTGGCTGTGGAATGTTGCCCAACTTTGGAAGCAGGTGGTTTAGCCGCAGGTGTGAGCAGCTGGTCTGCTCTGGGGCCAGCCCGGGACAGGCAGCCCCGCCCACAGTCAACAGGCACTGTCACCGTGGCCCCAGGGGCACTGGAATTTGAGCACAGAATGCCGTGGAATCTTGGGGGGTGGTGGGTCGCTGGCGGGTGCCTCCTACCTAACACGAGCCTGTGCTCAGGGGGCTGTGCCCCCAGTCTCAGGCTAGGCATCCTGGGAGGGGCCGTCTAGGGGGCTGGAGTGGGAGGGTGGGAACTACTTCCTAGTTTGCCAGGGGCACCCCGACAGAACAAGCCTTGCAGGTTTGGGAGCCACCAGCCTTCGGGTAGACACAGGTAGAAGTGGCCACCTGCCCCAGGGGGCCTCCTAAGCCCACCAGGTGCCCTCGCCCAGCCCTGACCCGTCCTGTGCTCCCAGCGGGGGCAGAGGCGCAGCTGTGGGGACGCCTGAGCCTGCAGGGAAGAGGCAGCAAGCAGCTCACCAGGCAGCTCAGGCCCATCTGGGAGGGTGGCCGATTCCCGGCCAGGGCTTGGAAATGTCCACGCAGGTAATGGGGTGGCAGTGGCGGCAAGATGGGCTTGTTAGCTAAGGGGAGGAGGGGTTAACCAGGCCCGGAGCATGGTCCTGGGGCAAAGCCCCCCGAGCCAGCACCTCAGGGCAAATGTGGCGGCCCCTCCTCCCCGCTAGGCTCTACCCTGACCCACTCCCACCCACAGCGGGTAGGGGGATGCCTGCTGTGTGATGGCCACTGGGGTGGGGGCCCAGACCCCGCCCTCCAGGTGTCCTCCTCCCCGCCTCCTGCCCCCAGTACCTACAGAGCCTGTGGATCCCACGCAGGCCGGGGGGCGTCTGATCCTGGGAACCTGCTACCTGCTCCCCTCCACGCCCACCCGCTGCCTGGTCCTCCCTCTGCTGTCGCCACGGAGACCGCTGTCTCCAGGGCAACGGAGGCTGTGGCGGGCGGGTGCTGCAGCAGCAGCAGGGTGAACCTTCCAGAAGGCCACTGGGGAAGCGGAGGGGCTGCCGGGAGGAGGGAGGAGGCGGGAGGGGCCGCCGGGAGCTCTAGGGAGCCCAACCCACAGCAGCCACCCCCTGGCTGATGATAGTTTCTGGAGCTGCCTAAGTGAGGCGGTCGCTCTCCTGCTCCTCCCATGGGCTGGGCCATTACCAAAGATGGGGACACAGAGGCCAGAGGCAGAGCCCTGCCCGGGGGGCACCGGCAGGAAGTGGGCTCCCGCAGCCCCTGACTCTGGTGCAGACGCTTGCAGCCGCCCTGGCCCACTCCGGATCTACCGTTCAGCCACGCCTGTTGTCTGACACAACGCGTATCTGTCTCCAGCCTCAAGGGGGCGTAATGCACACAGCACAGAATTCCCTTTGACGGTTTTTAGGGAGTTTATGGTTTTTACGGAGTTGTTTATGGAGTGCAACCACTGTCCTCGGGCTCTGGGTTGCGCTGATTGGTTGTAACGGCCTCTCCCGCCCAGGGCACCCTGGCTGGTGGGTGCATCTGTGGCCCTGCTGTGCCATGGGGGTGGTGCCTGGGCCCGACCCCCATACTCATCTGTGACCCAACCTGCACGGGGCCTGGGGGTGGGGAGAGCAGGTGTCATCAGCCCCATTTTACAGATGAGAAAACTAAGGCTCAGAGAGTGTGGATAACCTGTTCACGGTCACATAGCACACGGTCAGTGATGGAGCCGTGGTCTGGTCCCAGCAACCATGTCTGACCCACTTGGCTATGCGGGGTTCCCCTGCACCAGCCTCCTCTAGGGGCTGACCCTCGGTTGGAGTGACCCCCTTGCTCCAGCCTCTTCCCCAGGGACACTGCCAGACCTCCTGAGTCTGTCTGAGCAATTGGGGAGAGGCTGAGACCACGGGAACCCATCCCACTGCCCACAGCAGAGGACGGGATTGTGAGGAGGATAAATAGCAAACACCTGAACACATACATGAGTCTCAGGTGGTCGTTACGTCCTGAATAGTAAGAACTGCTCTACTCGACCCTAACAGCCAACAATTACCAGCACTACCCAACCACGCCCACGTCACTGATGCCACGTCCCTCAGGCTGTAGCCAACAGCCCAGGCTGTTGGCTACAGGGTCTCCGCTTGTGACCACTGTGCTATGCAGGTGTGAGGGACGGGCTGGAGGGCTGATGAAATGGGTGCTCGGGGAACATCCTGGGGGGCACGGAAGGAACTGTCCAGGTGATGCGGGGGGTGCTGCTCACGTGCTCACGGTGGTGGGGACAGCAAGGCAAAGGCCCTTAGGCAGGGAAACACACAGCGCAGAGGAGCCAGCGGGACAGAGTCAAGGGGCGGGACGGAGAAGGAGGTGGGCCAGGTCGCGTGGGGCCCTTGGGGCCAACATGAGGAGGGGACTTGTCTATTACTGCAGGGTCCACAGGGGAAGCCGGGCTCCACACCCTGCCCAGACCACCCCGTCCTGTCCTTGCCATCCTGTCCCACCCAGACAGTGCCCAGGAGGGCCCAAATCCCAGAGGCGGGTGCCCAGGAGGCTCACAGCCACTGCATGACAGAAGTGCCATCCTGCATGTGTCTGACACCCACCCTGCGTCCACAGCCAGGGCAAGCGTCCCGCTGGATCTGCTGCCAACAAGGAGGCAAACTCACGCATGTGCAAAGTGCCCTTGGAGCCCCCAGGAAGACACTGTGTCAGGGAATACCCTGCTGTGCCTCCAGATCCTCTCCAGCCTTCCCGCTTCCCATCCCCCCAGATCTTCTCCAGTCTTCCCCCTTCCCGTCCCCCCAAGATCCTCTCCAGCCTTCCCCCTTCCCATTCCCCCAAGATCCTGTCCAGCCTTCCCCCTTCCCATTCCCCCAAGATCCTGTCCAGCCTTCCCCCTTCCCATCCCCCCAAGATCCTGTCCAGCCTTCCCCCTTCCCGTCCCCCGCTAAGATCCTCTCCAGCCTTCCCCCTTCCTGTTCCTGAGCCATCGGAGGCACCTCCGCTGATCTTACGGCAGCCTGTCCTCACTGACCCCATTGTACAGACAGGGAGACTGAGGCCTGACAGTCGGGTCGCACAGCCCATGTCCAAGAGAAACAACATCTCTGGAGCCATGAAGATGGCTGTCAGAAAGGGACCTCGGAGCAAGGGACACTCAGACGTCTCTCACGGCGAAACCAGGCCGTGGTCTAACCTTCCTGCCGGTCTTGGTTTTGGCTGGGGGTGCTCGCCTGAAGCTCTGGGAGCAGCTGCAGGGGACACCCTGGCCCCAGCCAGGGCGATGACAAGGTCCTGAGGGCCAGGAACCCAGAGGCCACCGGCAGAGGCCAGGATATGGAGGGCGCTGCCACCTGGTGCCATCTGGCCCAGCATCCCACAACCTCAGCAATATCACCCACCCCGCCCCACCCCACCTCGTGCAGAAGATCAAGGGAGCTGCCACTGTGCCGTGGGGGCGGCGATGACAGCCACAGGCTGTGATGCCGAGAGGAGAAATGGAACAGAAACTTCAGAGCACAGTTTGTCAAAATCTGCCACCACACAACTGCCACCCGGGACCCAGAACCCAAGACACTCTCGCGGCGAGTCCGGGAAGTTCCGGCCAGAGCCAGGCTGCAGGCCAGCCTGGCTGAACCAGGTGAATAGACGGTGGCCAGGCTGCAGGCCAGCCTGGCTGAACCAGGTGAATAGACGGTGGCTCCTGCACAGACACTCCAGATAGCGTGTGAAGCGGAGATGGCACGGCCCACGGGCAGCACGGTGCCACCGTGCAAAATAAGGCACCGAGAGCCGCGTCCCATCCATGCCCAGGAGCCAGAGGCGGGGGGAGGCGGACGCCTGTGGAGACCCTGGGCTGCTCGTTGTATGTTGTACTCAAAACACAGGAAGACAATTCAGGCCCACAAGGACGCACAGCCCTGCTGAGGACCCCCGGGGGGACAGTGCGCTCTTTTGTTCCCACCAAGGGCTCCTGAAAGCCCGGCTCCCGCCGCCCAGCAGTCTGAATCCCGGCCTTGTTCACGTGCTAATGGGGGGCGCTCCGGGGCGGGCCCTCCCCTCCAGCCGCGGCTCCAGCCCTGTTGGGTGCAGCTCTGTCTGCAGGAGCGGGTCCCTGAGACAAAGGAGCCCTTCTCCTCCCTGGCGCCCAGACCTGAATTTCAGTCAGCTCCGGGAGCCCCTCTGGAGAGGGGGCAGTGGAGGAGTCCCCCCTCCCGTCCAGATCCCGGCCTCCCCATCCCTGCCCGAGGGGAAGCCGCCTGCCCCTGGGCCTGAGCTCGGCCCGCGGTTCCCCCGAGGGCCAGCAGAGGCCGCCCCGCACCGCCAGTGTGAGCAGGAGGCTGAGGCAGGACGGAGGTTCCATGCCAGGCCAGGCCGGGTGGGACCCTGGAGGGGGCTCCAGGCAGGGGGCTTCCTGCAGAGTCCTCCCTCTCCGGCTGGACACCGGGGCCCCACTCACTGCCCCCGGCCAGGCTGGGGAGCCACATCCTCCGCTCGGTGCTGTCACAGGGCGCGGGGCGGGTGACTCTTAGAGTGCCAGGAGAGACCCAGGCACAGGTACCAGCCGAGAGCAGGGCACCTGACCCACTCTTTCCGAGCAGGTGGGCAGGTGGGTGGTAAGAAACTTCCAAACCGCACTGGGTCTGATCAGCCAACATGGCTCGGCCAGGGGTCCATCCTCCTGAGTGTGTGGGCACCACCTTGAGTCTTCCCTTGGCATTGACCCAGTCCCTTCTGCAGCACCCTTGGACCTGGAAGGCTGGCCTGGGTTCACCTCCCTCCAGAGCTGGAAACACTATGTCCCCAGGGCGTGCTTCTCAGTGGGGGATCCGGGAGACCCCCAGCTACAAAGGGGTCTTGAGGAGGTGGGGAGGCACCCCAAGTTCACAGGCTGCCTGGCTGGAAGGAAGTCACTGTGGGGACCTGCAGGCATCTGGACGCGGGCAGCAGGGGCAGTGGCCAGCACCCTCCCAGATGGCTTCGGGGCCTGGGGCAAACGGTGGCCAAACCGGCTTCCCATCCAGACCCCCTGGCCAAGTCCTGCCAAAAACAGGGGCTGCGGGTGCCACCCAAGTAGTCCCTCAAAATGCCTCGACTGCCTGAAATCCACCTGCGCTGACTTGCTTGGACCCCAAGGTTTTGGAGCTCCTGAATGTCCACTGCGCTGGGCGAGGGGCCCTGTCAGGACTCCACGGGGAGACTGTCCACGGACGAGAGCCGGGCCGAACACTTGTGCGGGGCAGGGAGGCCTCGGCTCCTGGCCCAACTCCCTGGGTAGGAGTGCAGTGAAGGCAGCGGCGGGTAGGAACCTCAGAAGGAACCGGTGAACCCAGCCCGAGTCCACCCGGCCGCCCCACCTGGGGGGCACTGACCCCACGACGTCTGCTCTAAATCTTCCGGGTCCACAGGAGACGCAAGTCCCGGCTGCGGAACAGGGGAGGGGGCTGTGGGAAGAGACCACGTCGCTGCCCCCAGGCAGGGTTTCCAAGCTGAGCTGCGGACAGCGGCCGGGTGTGGGGTGAGGAAGGCTCTCCCCGCGCCCCCGGCTCAGTACTGTACCAGGGCCAGGCAGGGCCAGCCTGGCCGACCTGGGGTGGAGGGGAAAGAGGCTGGAGGCCAGGTCCTTGCCCAGTGGTGAGCTGGGGGCCGACTTCCCTGTGCCCCCAACACCCTCAACCGAGCAAACTCAGGGGCTCAAGGCTTTCGGGGTGCCCCCACTCCGCAGCCTCTGCCCTTCCTCGCTTTGTAGGTGCGTGCTCCTGCCCCCACCACTCCCACCCGGAACGCACGCAGCGCGCAGGGCTCGGAGCGGCCGCTGTGCCTGCTCTCGCCCACCCCGGCTGCTCTGGGGCTGCTGCAAGCCAGGGACCCGGGCTCCGGGTGGGCGACCCCCTCACAACTCCACGGGCTCCTGAGGCTGCGGCGCGCTCCGAGCGCACGGAGCCGGGACGGCAGCCGGCGCCTCCCTAGGACTCGCGTGCGCTCGCCCGGCCGCTCAGCCCACGCCCCAGCCTCAGTCTCCCCACCCAGGAAATGGGTCCAGGGCGCCCGGGCTCCCGCGCGACGCCGACGCGCACTGCTGGGGTCTTCCCGGTCCCCGCCACCCGGCCCGCGGGGACCCCCGACTCCGGCCCAGGAGCTCCGCGCCCGTCCCGGCCCCGCGCCCTCGGCCGCGCGCTCACCACTCCCAGGCTGAGGTCCTCGGCGCGCGGCGCGGGCGCGGGCGCAGCGCAGCCCCCGCGGGTCCCCAGCGCCAGCAGCAGCAGCAGCGGCAGCGGCCGGAGCCCGGGCCCTGGGGGCGGCGGGGGCGGCGGGCCGGGTCCCCGGGCTGCGCGGCGCCGCATGGCGTTCACATGGGCCCGCGGGCGGCGTGCAGGGTCCCGCGCCCTCCGCTCGGCGCTCCGCAGCCCCGCGCCCTCCGCTCTCCGCGGCGCCCCCGCCGGACTGAGCCCCGCGCGGCAGTCTCAAGCGGCGGGGCGGGGCTATGCAAATATATGCTAACGAGGTCCGCCGCCTTAAAGGGCCCGCGCCGCCCTGGACGCTGCGACCCCGGTCCCGCCCCGCCGTGTCCGCGAGAGGACCGGGTCCGCGGCATCACAGGAAAGGCGTTTCCCCGAGTGTCTCGGGACGGTCCTGGGGCGGCGGGGACGCGCGGGGTGGCCGCGGGGGCAGGGGTCCGGGGCGCCTGCGGGGAGCTGACCCTGACCTCTCTCCGGCCGCGCTCCCGGCCCCATCCCCCACGGCACCCGAGGCCCGGGTTCAGAACCGGGTTCAGGCCCCGGAGCCGTCGCCGCAGCGCAGCGGGTGGGCGCTTGGTGGAGCCCGCGGACCGCGGGAGAGGGAGGGTGGGGGCTGTGGGAGCGCGGGGGACCGGAGGGCGAGGGCGGTTGTTGTGGGGCTGGGGTCCTCGGGAGGCTCTGCAGTCCCTGCGGGCCTGGGAGGGACAATGTTAACTTGTAACGTTTGCTGGAGCTCAGCGTGTGCCTGGACGTGCCCAGGGGTTACATGAATAATTTCATTTACTTACTACCTTTATGAGATGAAAACTATGATTTCCATTTTGCAGACAAAGAAACTGAGGCCCAGAGAAATGAAGTAACTTATGGGAGGTCCTGGAGCGGGCAAGTGGCAGAGCCAGGGTCAGAGCCCAAGCAGGTGCTGGTGTGGATTGAACTCGTGCAAGCTGCGTACAGGCTGCCCCCCGAGTGGGAGATCTTGGGAGAGGGCGGGGGGTGAGGTTCAAGTGTAACCCTAGCCTTTATTCAGCTTCTCCTGGTGCTGGACAGCATGGCTTCCCCTCCTTCCCAAGCCATTCTGCTCCACCACCCCAAATCACAGCTGTTACTGTTAGGACTGAGGTCACATTCTGCGGACAGGGAAACTGAGGCTTGGCTCCTTTTACCAGAACTGGTCTTAAGGGAGTGGTGCCCCCCAACTCCTGTGCGGGCCGACCCCCACCCCACGCCTTCCCTGGGTGCTCTGGCCAATCCTGTCCCTGCTGCCCTCAGAGCCTCCCTGGCCCTGTCTGAACAGGGCGATTCCACACCTGCCTCAGACCACCTTGGTTCGGACTGATGGAGATCACCTGTAGGAGGAGCCCGGCACGTGGGGACTTTCACAGTGCATCCCAGATTTTTTTTTTTCTTTTTTCTTTCTTTCCTTTCTCTCTTTCTTTCTCTTTCTCTTTCTCTTTCTCTTTTCTTTTCTTTTCTTTTCTTTTCTTTCTTTTTTCTCTGTTGCCCAGGCTGGAGTGCAGTGGCAGGATCTCGGCTCACTGCAACCTCTGCCTCCCAAATTCAAATGATTCTCCTGCCTCAGCCTCCTGAATAGATGGGATTCCAAGTGTGCACCACCGTGCCCAGCTAATTTTTGTATTTTTAGTAGAGACGGAGTTTTACCATGTTGGCTAGGCTGGTCTTGAACTCCTGACCTCAGGTGATCCGCCCACCTCGGCCTCCCAAAGTGCTGGGATTACAGGAGTGAGCCACCACGCCTGGCCTCATCCGGGATTTTGACCAAGTGCATCAGGACACCCTTGTTTCCGGAGCAGAGACCCAGCCAAAGCGGCTGTAGTCAAGGAAAGGAAGTGTGTGGGGCTCAGGAACGGTGGTGTCCCAGCGTGTGCTAAAGTCAGGCAGGGCCGGACCAAGTCACACAGCAACAGCATCAGAACGCGATTTCTCTCACTCCATCTCTGTGTGGGGCAAAGACGGCCCAGGGCAGCTCCCGTCATCCTTCCTGCGCAGCAGGCCCAGCCAGAGACAGACGCTTTCTCAACCAACGGTCCCAAGGCCACCTCTTTCTGGATTCTGGGTCAGGAACTGATTGTGGGGCCAGGGGCAGGGAAGTGAGCTGCAGCCCTGGGCTGGAAGGGATTCTCTACAGGAAATCAGAGGTGCTGAAATCAGAGGAAGGGAGGGTGGATGGCAGGCAAAGCTGGGTCAAGGGCTCAGAAGAGGCGACACGGCCACCACCCCCACTGCGTCACGGGGCTCCTACGCATCTGAGACTTGCAACAGGACGCTGTCAAGGGGCTGTGGCTCGGTGCTGGCAAGAGGCTTCACCGCAGGGCTTGCTGGCAGTGAAGGGAGATGGCTTGTTTATGGGCGACAGTGGCTTGGGGTGTACAAATGTGAGAAGGGGCCTTACAGGCAGGCCACAGTTCTCCCCAGAAAGGCCTGGTGGTGGCTGGTGACCTGGAGATGCTTGGTTAGACATCGGGAATGTGGCCTTCCTCAAAGCAGTTGTGTGGCACCACAGCTGCTGTGTTCCCTTCAAGCCTGCCACCCGATTCAGGCATCTGAAAACAGCTGAGATCCAAGCCTCACAAGAAATCACCTTTCCCCCATCAGCTCTGCAATGCTGAAAAATCATGACTGGGCACGGTGGCTCACACCTGTAATCCCAGCACTTTGGGGGGCCGAGGCTGGCGGATCGCTTGAGCTCAGGAGTTTGAGACCAGCCTGGCCAATATGGCGAAACCCATGTTTCTACTAAAAATACAAAAAAATAGCCGTGCATGGTAGTGTGTGCCTGCGGTCCCAGCTACTTGGGAGGCTGAGGTGGAAGGATCACTTAAGCACAGGAATTCCAGCGAGACAGAGCGAGACCCTGCCAAGAAAAAGAAAGAAAGAGAAAGAGAAAAAGAGAGAAAGAAAAAGGAGGGAGGGAGGGAGGAAGGGAGGAAGGAAGGAAGGGAGGGAGGAAGGGAGGGAGGGAGGGGAAAAATCACATATTATCATGTGCAGAGGAGGGTGTGGGGAGTGGGCACTCGGGCTCCTGGTACAGCCCCTCGGGAGGGCCACCAGGTAGCAGCTATTATGATTCAAGAAGCGCATGTTCTGCGGCCAGCGTTCTTGGTGTCTGCTCTGGAGCGATACTTCCGTCTTTGCACGAGAAGGCTAATGCAAGCATGGTGTTGCAGTATGATTTGTAATAGGAAAGAATTCGGAAACTGCCCATGTGCCCACCCATGGCTGACTGGCTGATCCAGCGCCATGTGTCCTGCTGGCTGTGGCCAAGGGCGTGGGTAGAGGCTGGAGTCCCACCTGCACCCTGTTTATGGATCCATGGCCCCACAGGGGGGCCATAGCCCGTGAGGAATCAGGCACCTTTCCAAGACCCACGAAGCTGCTGTGTCAGCTGGTGGCTGCCCCGGGCTGACCACACTGGGACATGTCCCAAAGACAGAACACTGCCTTGAAGCCAGGAAGAAGGGATTTGATCCAAGTGTATCAGCAGGGCCACTCAGACATATTGTTGGATTTTTTTCTTTTTTGAGATGGAGTTTTGCTCTGTCACCCAGGCTGGAGTGCAGTGGCGCAATCTCAGCTCACTGCAAGCTCCGCCTTCCAGATTCAAGCAATTCTCCTGCCTCAGACTTCCAAGTAGCTGGGATTACAGGCACATGCCACCACACCCAGCTACTTTTTATATTTTTAGTAGAGATGGGGTTTCACCATGTTGGCCAGGCTGGTCTCAAATGCCACACCTGACTTCAGGTAATTCACCCACCTCGGCCTCCGAAAGTGCTGGGATTACAGGCATGAACCACTGTGTCCAGCCTCAGACATATTGTTGAGCAAATTAAACAATTTATGAGAAACAAGAAAAGCAGAAAGCAGAAAAGACCCACAATAACCATATACTGTATTTGTGTTTACCACGCGCACACACACATTGCCTCACATCTTCTGAGCCCCTTGATCCAGCCTTGCCTGCTATCCATCTCCCTTACCCTGCAATTTCCTTTTGAAAAGCCACCTTTGTCCCTGTCAGCCCAGGGTTTAGTGATGCTGCCCCATGCCTGGACCATTAAACCTAGGCTGGGCCCATCAGCTCATTTCCTGCCCCTGGCTGGAGGCTCAGGTAGCGATGTCTGTGGACCATGAAGATGGGCAAATGACAGTCGGGCACTATTGTTGGGGCTCTGTGGGGCACATACTTGGGGCTCCTAGCTGTTACGTGAAGGTTCTAGGAAAGCCAGAGGTGCCCAGCCCTGGAATGTAGCCATCCGGGTACAGACACTCTGATGGGCAGCCCCCGGGTGGCCCTGCCCACGGTCGCTGCTGTGGGGACCCAGGACCCTTGCGTCAGGCAGTGAGGAGGGGGTGCTGTGCCCCTGGTTGTATCACTCACGGTGAATTCCATTCAAGGCTCTGTGTGTGTAAGTGACAGGAAGCCCAATGCAGAGAGGCCTGAGCACAAAGCACTGTGTTTGGCTTATGTCACCCATTTCAGAGATGGGCCCTCCCTGGACCCTATGCCAGCCCCAGCCTGGTTGGTCTTCTCCTCAGCCCAGCGTCTTTGTAGTCCTGGTTCCACGTCCTCATGCACTGGTACCTGGCTTCCCTGCTGCCATGAACACCACCAGTGGAGGTCCTCAACCCCTTGTTGTTGACTTTTGAATGTTTGTTAATTCATTAATTGATTTTTGAGATGGAGTCTCACTCTGTCGCCCAGGCTGGAGTGCAGCGGCGCGATCTCTGCTTACTGCAGCCTCCGCCCCACTGGTTCAAGCGATTCTCCTGCCTCAGCCTCCCGAGTAGCTGGGATTACAGGCGTCCGCCACCACGCGCAGCTAATTTTTGTATTTTTAGTAGATACGGGGTTTCACCGTGTTGGCCATGCTGGTCTCGATCTCCTTATTTCAAGTGATCTTCCCACCTCAGCCTCCCACAGTGCTGGGCTCACAGGTATGAGCCACCGTGCTCGGCCCACATTCTGTACATTCCCCCGTGGCGGGCGCCTGGGCTGCCTTCGCACTTCCGTGGTGAACATGCTCCACCCCCTTCCTGGGTGCGCCCCCTTCCTGGTAAACGATGCTTTTCCCTTTCTCAGCACCTCTTCCGCAGCATTTCAGCCCTATATGAGTCCGTTCTCACACCGCTGCAAAGAACTACCTGAGACTGAGTGATTTATAAAGAAAAGAGGTTTAGCTGACTCTCAGTTCCACAGGCTGTACAGGAAGCATGGCTGGGGAGACCTCAGGAAGCTCTCAAGGTGGAAGGTGAAGGGGACGCAGGTACGTCTCATGTGGCCAGAGCAGGAGAGAGAGAGCGAAGAGGGAAGTGCTACACACTTTTACACAACCAGATCTCCTGAGAACTCACTTCCGTGAGAGCAGCAAGGGGGAAGTCTGCCCCCATGAGCCCGTCACCTCCCACTAGGCCCCTCCTCCAACACACGGGGCTTACATTTCAACATGAGATTTGGGCGGCGCCACAGAAACAAACCCCTTCAACCCCACGCACTGTAGCCCTGCATGGGTGGGTTCTGGGCCCCCTGCTCTCAGCGTCCCCCCTAGCCGGCCTCCATCACGAGAGCTGTACTCACCAGCTCCTCGTTGCTGGCCGAGCGCTGCCTAGGTTTGTCCACTCCAACCCAGAGCAGGTGCCCAGGCAGCCCAGGCGCCCTGGACATCCCAGGGTGAGCCACAGGCCGGGCGCTCACACCAGAGTCCAAGCCCAGCCGCCTCTCTGCAGGCTCTGCCCCTAGAAGACTGGGTGCCATTATTTATTTATTTCAGGACGGCTGAATATGTCTTTATCCCAGAAGTGCTCATTCTGAACAATAATGAGAAAACAAAATTAATCTCTTCATCTCGAATTTATTAAAGTTAACAAATATTGCCTTTGTAAAATTTTCAGATTCCTTAATTTTAGCTATTTGTTGCAGAGGAAATAATCTGCTGTCACTTCGTATGGCATTTGGGGAAATTAGCTTTGACCCAGCCTGGGAAACCCTGCGGCCCAGGGGCCATGGGAGGCAGTGCCCACTGGGCGCTCTGCAGATGACGCTGCGTGCCCTGTCACCCACCTGCGTGCAACTGAGGTCGGCTTCTGAGGCCTCACTGCACCTGAGGTTCTTCCCAGTGGACCCATGGGCTGTGGTGTGCGAGCAGGTTGGGCAGGTGGGTGGAGGCCTAGGCAGCTCAGCCACGCCCCGGCAGGCTGGGGGCAGGTGTCCTTGCAGCAGACTCAGGCAGAACAGCACACAGAACACAGGTGTTCCTAGTTGACATATTTTTGTGTTTTTTTCAGATGGAGTCTCGCTGTCGCCCAGGCTGGAGCGCAGTGCTGCGATCTCGGCTCACTTCAAGCTCCGCCTCCCGGTTCAAGCAATTCTCCTGCCTCAGCCTCCAGAGTAGCATGCGCCATCACGCCTGGCTAATTTTTGTGTTTTTAGTAGAGATGGGGTTTCACTATGTTGTCCAGGCTGGTCTTGAACTCCTGACCTCAGGTGATCCACCCACCTCGTCCCCACAAACTGCTGGGATTACAGGCGTGAGCCACTGCACCCAGCCCCTAGATGACATGTTTTGAGGCACAGTTTTGTATGTGTGTGTTGTTTATTTTTTATTTTTATTTATAATATAAAAATACAGAACACTTCATGAATTTTTGTGTCATCCTTGTGCAGAGGCCATGCTAATCTCTGTGTCGTTCCAATTTTAGGATAGGTGGTGCTGAAGTGAGCAGTCTGTTGTTTTTTTAAAAATAAAGTTCTAAATTTTTAGAAGTTAAATTTACAGAAAAACTATAAATATAGGAAAGTTCCCACGTATCTTTTTACTTTTTATTTTTGAGATGGAGTTTTGTTCTTACTGCCCAGGCTGGAGTGCAATGGCACAATCTCAGCTCACCATAACCTCCACCTCCCAGGTTCAAGCGATTCTTCTGCCTCAGCCTCCCGAGTAGCTGGGATTACAGGCATGTGCCACCACGCCCAGCTAATTTTGTATTTTTAGTAGAGACGGGGTTTCTCCATGTTGGTCAGGATGGTCTCGAACTCCCGACCTCAGGTGATCTGCCCGCCTCGGCCTCCCAGAGTGTTGAGATTACAGGTGTGAGCCACCGTGCCCGGCCCCACGTATCTTTTTAAAAAATAAATGTTATTGTGTGCATTTAAGGTGTACATCGTGATGTTGTAGGGTACATATATGCAGTAAATTGGTGACCACAGCGGAATGGGTGAGTTTTGCATCATCTCACAGGCACCCGTCTTCCTCCCACAGTCAGAGCAGCCATGATCCACGCATTAGCAAACACCTGGAACATAATTATTCTCTGTAGCCCTCAGGTGCACACAAGCCCGTTTGAAGGGGCTCACCCTGTCGCCCACTGTTTTATTCTGTCTTTATATATTTGATCCCCACCTTTTTATTTATTTATTTTTTTGAGACAGCTTCTTGCTGTCTTGCCCAGGCTGGAGTGCAGTGGTACGACCACAGCTCACTGCAGCCTTGACCTCCTGGGCTCAAGCAATCCTCCCGCCTCAGCCTCCCAGAGAGCTGGGACCACAGGTGCACACCACCACACTGAGCTAATTTTTAAAAGAATTTGTAGAGATGGGGTTTTACTATGTTACCCAAGCTGGTCTCAAACTCCTGAGCTCAAGTGATCCTCCCACCTTGACCTCCCAAAATCCTGAGATTATAGGTGTAAGCCTCCACACCCAATACCCCTGCCTTTATTTATTTATGTATTTTTAAGATTCTGCATATTTGTGACATCCTGTGATGTTTCTTTCTGTGTCTGGCTTGTCTTGCTGCATCGTGACCCCCAGTCCATCCATGTGGCAAATGCAGGATCTGTTTTTAAGGCTGAACAATAGTCCGTCATCTCTCTCCATGTGATCATATACACCACATTCTCCTTATCTGTCCGGCCACTGGTGGATGCCCAGGTGGTTCCCCGCTTTGGCCGCTGTGGGTAGTGCTGTGGTGGACGTGGGTGAGTGTGGACACCTAGATGGGTGGTGAGCTTGATTCATTTGGGTACAGGCCCAGGGGAAGGACTGCTGGGCCCTGTGGCAGTTCTATTTTTAATTTCTTACGAATTGCCACATTGTTTCCATAATGGCTGAAGTGCCCATACACCTTATACCCACTCTCCTCTGTAATTAACATTTTATCTTATCATGGTCCATTGGTCACAGTGAATGAACCGTAATGATACATTGTCATTAAGCACAATCCACACATTATTCAGGTTTCCTGAGTTTTTCTCTAATGTCCTTTTTTCTGTGCAAGGGCCCCGTCTGGATCTCATGTGACATTTATTTATTTATAAAGTGTATAATTATTATTATTATTTTGATACAGAGTATCACTCTTGTTGCCCAGGCTGGAGTGCATTGGCACGATCTCGGCTCACTGCAACCTCTGCTTCCCTGGTTCAAGTGATTCTCCTGCCTTAGCCTGCTGAGTAGCTGGGATTATAGGTGCCCACCACCACGCCCAGCTAATTTTTTGTATTTTTACTAGAGATGCGGTTTCACCATGTTGGCCAGGCTGGTCTTGAACTCCTGACCTCAGGTGATCCGTCCGCCTCGGCCTCCCAAAGTGGTGGGATTACAGGCATGAGCCACCACGCCCCACCCTTGACTGAGGATTTTGTTTGTGTTGAGCGCGTTCTTACTTTATGCAACTATAAGATTGTGTTTTTTCTGCCCCAGTCCTTGTTTTGTGTTTGTTTGTTTGGTTTGCTTATGTTTGTTTGTTTTTGATGCACAGTCTCACTTTGTTGCTCAGGCCAAAGTGCAGTGGCGTGATTATAGCTCACTGCAGCTTTCACCCCCTGGATTCAAGCAATCCTCCTACCTCAGCCTCCTGAGTAGCTGGGACCACAGGTGCATGCCACCACGCCTGGGTATTTTTGTATTTTTAGTAGGGACAAGGTTGCCTAGGCTGGTCTCAAACTCTTGGGCTCAAGTGATCCTCCTGTCGTGGCCTCCCAAAGTCCTGGGATTACAGCCACCGTGCCTGGCCCTGAGTTCCTTGTATTGGAGAATGGAATTAGGACCTCCTAACCTAAATATGAAACAGAAAGAGGCTCTCTAGAGGATGTGGATATTTATTTGGGAGGGAATACGTGTGCCATAGTAAACTGTGTGTATATTAAGGAAGGTAAAGAAAGAAAAAGGGTTTTAAAGGAAAATGAGGATGACATAATTGTTTTGAAATGATTGTCCTTGGCTACGAGGATGAATGACAAGATGATGCCAGTCCAGGGTTGGACAGGCAGTTGCTGGGCAGATTTCCTCGCAGAAGTATTTTCTGGGCAAAGTTGTGGTTTTTGCATCTCTTTCGTGGTAGTTTTTATCAGGCATACAAGGCTGAGAACCCTCCCTTCATAATCTTCCCTGGCTCTATTTGTCAGGTGATTTATTTTTTACACTAATAACTCCATTTTGCTTCTGAAAACTTTCCTATTTCCCCTTTTTTAAAATATGTTTTAATATATATATTTTTTGAGATGGAGTCTCGCTGTATTTTCCAGGTTGGAGTGCAGTGGTGTGATCTCTGCTCACTGCAACCTCCGTTTCAACCTTCAATCGCTTGAACCTCCCGGGTGCAAGTGATTCTCCTGCCACAGCCTCCTGAGTAGCTGGGATTACAGGCGTGCGCCATCACACCCGGCTAATTTTTGTATTTTTAGTAGAAACGGGGTTTCACCATGTTGGCCAGGATGGTCTCAAACTCCTGACCTCCTGATCTGCCCACCTCGGCCTCCCAAAGTGCTGGGACTACAGGCGTGAGCCACCATGCCCGGCCTCTTAAATTTTTTAAAAATAAATAAAGATGGAGTCTCCCTATGTTTCCCAGGCTGGTTTTAAACTCCTGGGCTCAAGGGATCCTCCTGCCTTGGCCTCCCAAAATGTTGGGATTACAGGTTTGAGTCACTGCACCCAGGCAATTTTTTTTTTTTTTTTTTTTTTTTTTTTTTTTTTTTTGAGAGAGGGGACTCTGTTGTCCAGGCTGGAGTGCAGTGGCGTAATCAAAGCTCACTGCGGCCTCCACCTCCCAGGGTCAAGCAATCCTCCCACATCCGTCTCACAAGTAGCTAGGACCACAGGTGTGCACCACCAGACCCAGCTAATTTTTAAGGATTTTTTTGCAGAGGCAGGGGTCTCACTATGTTGCTAAGGCTGGTCGTGAACTCCTGGCCTCAAAAGATCCTCTCGCCTCAGCCTTCCAATGCACTGAGATTACAGGTGTCAGACACTGTGCTCGGCCATATTTCCCCCTTTGATCGAGATCTTTCTCAGGCAGCCAGATGTGGTGGCTCATGCCTATAATCTCAGCACTTTGGGAGGCCAAGGCAGGTGGATCTCGAGGTCAGGAGTTTGAGACCAGCCTGGCCAACATGGTGAAACCCCATCTCTACTAAAACTACAAAAATTGGCCAGGCATGGCGGTGTGCGCCTTTGGTCCCAGGTATTCTGGAGGCTGAGGCAGGAGAACCGCTTGAATCTGGGAGGCAGAGGCTGCAGTGAGCTGAGATTGCGCCACTGCACTCCAGCCTGAGTGACAGAGCAAGACTCTGTCTCAAAAAAAAAAAAAAAAAAGAGGCCAGGCGAGATGGCCCATGCCTGTAATAACAGCACTTTGGGAGGCTGAGGCGAGCAGATCACCTGAGGTCAGGAGTTTGAGACCAGCCTGACCAAAATGGTGAAACCCTGTCTGTACTGAAAATACAAAAATTAGCTGGGCATGGTGGTATGCGTCTGCAGTCCCAGCTACTTGGGAGTCTGAGGCAGGAGAGTTGCTTGAACCCGGGAGGCGGAGCAGAGGTTGCAGTGAGCCAAGATTGTGCCATTGCATTCCAGCCTGGGCAACAAAGTGAGACTCTGTTTAAAAAACAAAAAACAGGCCGGGCGCGGTGGCTCAAGCCTGTAATCCCAGCACTTTGGGAGGCCAAGACGGGCGGATCACGAGGTCAGGAGATTGAGACCATCCTGGCTAACCCGGTGAAACCCTGTCTCTACTAAAAAAATACAAAAAAAAACTAGCCGGGCGAGATGGCAGGCGCCTGTAGTCCCAGCTACTCGGGAGGCTGAGGCGGGAGAATGGCGTGAACCCGAGAGGCGGAGCTTGCAGTGAGCTGAGATCCGGCCACTGCACTCCTGCCCGGGCGACAGAGCTAGACTCCATCTCAAAAAAAAAAAAAAACAAAAAACAAAAAACAAAAAACAAAAAACTTTCTCAGGCATCACTGATCAGTCTTTCTGTACTTAGCTTTTTAGTTTTTTGTTGTTTTTTTGAGACGGAGTCTCACTCTGTCACCCAGGCTGGAGTGCAGTGGTGCAATCTTGGCTCACTGCAACCTCCGATCTGCCTCCCGGGTTCAAGTGATTCTCCTGCCTCAGCCTTCTGAGTAGCAAGGATTACAGGCACCCGCCACCATGCCCGGCTAAGTTTTGTATTTTCAGTAGAGATGGGGTTTCACCATGTTGGCCAGGCTGGTCTCAAACTCCTGACCTCAGGTGATCTGCCCGCCTCAGCCTCCCAAAGTGCTGGGATTACAGGTGTGAGCCACTGCGTGCAGCCTTGTACTTGGGTTTTGATTTCCCGGGGATGTCCTGGTTGCTGGTCTTGCCACACACTGGGTGAGGTTACTGTGGGTGGTGACTAGGAGTCAATGTCAAAACCCTTTTAGCCACAGTTGAGCAATAAGGGAGGTTTGGAGGGCGTGGTTCCTGGGCTAAGTCCCCCGGGGCCCGTTACTGAGTTCAATTTTTTCTGCTTTGGAGTCTCTTGCTGTCATCTTGACATGCTGGGCCAGCATGATTCTGCTAGGAGCTGTACTTCAAAATTTAACAAGGAATGAACGCAAAGCTTAAAAAGGGGAAACACAAGGTAAAATTAATAGTAATGTGGCAATCCCAGTTTGCATAATGGCTTTGAGTCATGAACCCAGGTGTAAAGGCAACCAGGGGAATAAATCAGATGGCCACAGGGTGAGTGAGACCGGCTGAGACCCTGTGACCTGTTTTCTTATTTTGTGCATGTGGGTCTCAGCTTTCCCAGAGGAGTTTCTCCAGGTGCAGCACGTGGTGTCAGCAACAGCACAGGCATTTCCTCACTTAACCAGCGGGGACTAAGGGATCTCCTGGGTCAGCTTCTGTGGAGTTGCCAGCAGAAGCCGTGGATCGTGAAGGTTCAGCGACACCAGTGTCCTGCCCCATTTAAGAGGTGGGCACTGAGATGGGTAAGAGCCTTGTCGTGACAGGAGTCCTGTGCTGGCATCCGGGGAAAGCCGTCTACAGCACGAAACGTCCAATTCGCAACCTGGTTTGCAGTTTGAATGTCTCTGATTATGGCATTGGGGGGTACTGTGAACTTTTTGTGTGGCCCACACATCAGATGCAAGTCTGCTTTTGGAGAATTCATCTAGTTTTAGCTGATAGGACTTCAGGAACAGAGACGTTTCCATTTTTAGTAATTCTGTGGAAGAAAGATAGATTAGATGAATCTAGAAGAATGTAGGTGTTACGTGCATTGTCTGTATAAGAGGCCACCTGAACGCTTAGTGTGAGGAAAAAGGCTGTTTATTGACTTGGGTGCAAGGGGCTGAGTCTGAGAAAGGAGTCCGCGAAGGTGGTGGGCTTATCATTGGTTCTTATAGGTCTGGGATAGGCGGTGGAGTTAGGAGCAATTTTTTGCGGGCAGGGGATGGATGTTACATGGTACATTCATAAGGGCGGCGAGGGTGTATTGTCACCAGGGCAGGGAGGAATGTTACAAAGTACATTCACAAGAACTGGGAATATCATAATGTACATTATCACAAGGGTGGGGGAAACGTCAGGATGGCTTGACCACGGTGTGGCCAGCTCAGAGGACGTTACAGGGCTCCCAGCCCTGTGTACATTTTCAAATATCACATTTTAGTCAATGCCTTGACCATGTGGGGCCAGGCGTAGTGGCTCATGCCTGTAATCCCAGGACTTTGGGAGGACAAGGTGGGCGGATCACCTGAGGTCAGGGGTTCAAGACCAGCCTGGCCAAGATAGTGAAACCCTGTCTCTACTAAAAACTAAAAAAATTAGCCGACTGCCATGGCAGGTGCCTGTAATCCTAGCTACTCAGGAGGCTGAGGCAGGAGAATCACTTGAACCCGGGAGGCAGAGGTTGCAGTGAGCTGAGATCGCGCCACTGCACTCCAGTCTGGGCAACAGAGTGAGAATCCATCTTAAAAAAAAAAAAAAAAGAGAGAGAGAGAGAGAGAGAGAATGGAGTTTAATTGGACCAATGCAAATGATCATATTGTCCTAAGAGGACTCACAAATAGTTTGAATTTTGGAGAAAACAGTAGGAGGAAAAAGCAAACGTTTTCATCTTTGTTTACAAAAGTTCACTTTACCAAACTGTTTAAACTACAGGTAGTTTAGGCCGGGCACGGTGGCTCAAGCCTGTAATCCCAGCACTTTGGGAGGCCGAGACGGGTGGATCACGAGGTCAGGAGATCGAGACCATCCTGGCTAACACGGTGAAACCCCGTCTCTACTAAAAATACAAAAAAAAAAACTAGCCAGGCGAGGTGGCAGGCGCCTGTAGTCCCAGCTACTCAGGATGCTGAGGCAGGAGAATGGCGTGAACCCGGGAGGCGGAGCTTGCAGTGAGCTGAGATCTGGCCACTGCACTCCAGCCTGGGCCATAGAGCGAGACTCCGTCTCAAAAAAAAAAAAAAGAAAAAAAAAAAAAAACTACAGGTAGTTTAAAAGGGAGGGCTGGGGAGGCCTTGCGGGAGGGTGGAGCAGTGAGTGCGGGCAGCTGCCTGTGGGGCCAAGGAGCCTGGGCTCAACTGCTGAGGAGGCTGGATGAAGACAGTTTAACCAAACAACCAAAGTGCTGGATGACCTAGAGAAACCTGGAGAAGGGAGGACTTTGGTTCAAAAGACCTGACATAATTAAGTTTTAAAAACATCTACTGCTCTTTAAAATCTGCTTTTAGCCAGACTGGGCCACAGGGTGAGATCCCATCTCTACAAAAAGTACAAAAATTAGCCAGGCATGGTGGTGCACACCTGTGGTCCCAGCTACTCAGGAGGCTGAGGTGGGAGGGTCACTTGAGCCTGGGAGGTCAAGGCTGTAGTGAGCTGTGATTGTGCCACTGCACTCCAGCCTGGGTGACAGAATGAGACCCAGTGTTTAAAAAAAAAAAAAAAAAAAGGTCAGGCACGGCGGCTCACACCTGTAAGTAATCCCAGCCCTTTGGGAGGCCGAGGAGGGTGAATCACTTGAGGTCAGGAATTTGAGGACTGACCAACATGGCGAAACCCTGTCTCTACTAAAAATACAAAATTAGCCGGGCGTGGTGGCGGTCACCTGTAGTCCCAGCTACTCAGGAAGCTGAGGCAGGAGAATCGCTTGAACCCGGGAGGTGGAGCTTGCAGTGAGCCGAGATCATATCACTGCACTCCAGCCTGTGCAACAAGAGCGAAACCTCGCCTCAAAAAAAGAAAAACCTGTCTTTTTTGTTTTTTTTTTTTTAGAGACAGAGTCTCACTCTGTTGCCCAGGCTGGAGTGCAGTGGCGCGATCTCGGGATCCCAGGGAGCTGGGACTACAGGCGCACACCACCACATCCTGCTCTTTTTTTTTTTTTTTTTTTTTAATTTTATGGCGATGGGCTTTTGCCACATTGTCCAGGCTGGTCTCAAACTCCTGGGCTCAAGCTATTCACCTACCTCGGCCTCAGAAAGTGCTAGGATAACAGGTGTGAGCCATCATGCCTGGCCAAGTTTTGTTTTGTTTTGTTTTACTTTTAAATTAAATTTTATTTTTAGAGTTGGGGTCTTGCTATGTTTCCCAGGCTGGTCTCGAATTCTTAGCTTTGAGCCATCCTCCCACCTTGGCCGTCCTAAGCGGTGGAATTATAGTCGCGAGCCGCTGTGCCTGACCTCACTGAGGTTTTTTATCATAGAACAATAACAAACGCGCCGTGCCCACAGTTTTGTATCTAGTGAATGCTGTCGCTAGGACTTGCTCCTGGTTAGTTTGGCCTCAGATACTGTGTTTTTTCATGTTTCTACGTTGAGCCTGGCCTTGTGTGACTTGTGTGAAACATCTACTTCTCCACCCTCTTTGTTCTCTGCCAGTGGTAATTTCTTGAGTCATTTCATTTTTGCTGCAGGAAATCAGGTTTTTTGTTTGTTGTTGTTGTTGTTGTTGTTGTTGTTTTTTCAGATGGAGTCTTGCTTTGTTGCCCAGGCTGGAGGGCAGCGGTGCGATCTCGGCTGACTACACTCTCCCTCTTCCAGGTTCAAGCGATTCTTCTGCCTCAGCCTCCCGAGTAGCTGGGATTATAGGTGCCCACCACCACACCTGGCTAATTTTTGTATTTTTAGTAGAGACGGGGTTTCACCATGTTGGCCAGGCTGGTCTTGAACTCCTGACCTCAAGTAATCCACCCACCTTGGCCTCCCAAAATGCTGGGATGACAGGTGTGAGCTGCCACACCCGGCAGGAAATCAGGTTTTAAGGGACTTGCCTATGAGTGAGTGTGATGGCTGGAGCCTCTCAACACTGCAGATCGCTGTAAATGAAGAGTGTGGAATGACGAATCTCTACGGTTCACGTGGACCGTCAGACTGATAAGCTGTACATAATCTGTAGGATATTCACATTAATATATTTACATAAATATAACTTTAAAGAAGATTTACTATGACAGCTAAAATTATGACTAATGATGTTAGATTTTAAGTTTTATACAATTTTGAAACATTATTTATTTATTTATTTTTGAGACAGAGTCTCACTCTGTCGCCCAGGCTGGAGTGCAGTGGCGCGATCTTGGTTCACTACAACCTCCGCCTCCTGGGTTAAAGTGATTCTCCTGCCTCAGTTTCCTGAATAGCCGGGATTACAGGTGCATGCCACCACGCCTGGCTAATTTTTGTATTTTTGGTAGAGATGGGGTTTCACCATGTTGGCCAGGCTGGTCTTGAACTCCTGACCTCAAGTGATCCGCCCGCTTCAGCCTCCCCAAATGCTGGAATTACATTTGAATTACATTTGAGCCCAGCCATGAAACATTTGTATTAATAACATAAAACATTTGT
The DNA here is from genome assembly GCF_047675955.1 of Chlorocebus sabaeus. Taxonomy (NCBI): domain Eukaryota; kingdom Metazoa; phylum Chordata; class Mammalia; order Primates; family Cercopithecidae; genus Chlorocebus; species Chlorocebus sabaeus. The sequence goes on along the minus strand of NC_132914.1, from coordinate 129,040,171 downwards.
ATTGATAACATAAATGTAACTGAAAGAACGTCTAATGTAATTTATTATTTGATAGTGTCTCTCACATAATTTTCTAAATAAGCCTAGTCATTTAATGCCTCTACAAAATGAGAGATAAGTTTTTAAGGCTCTCCTAGGGCCCAACTAGAAAATCCCAAAGTTAAGCCTAGGTCAGAAAAACTTAATTTAGAATTTTGTTCTTGGAGAAGCTGCTAAAGATGTCAAAAGGTTTAAAACAATTGAACGAAACGTGATCATAGGTCACTGTGAAATAATAGTCGTTTGTTTCACTGAAGTGATAATCAAAAGACTTTGAAAGCAAGACAGAGATAGTTACACAGCACTGGCTGCGGCAGCACAGACACTAAAATTGGAGTGACACAGAGGAGTGAGCAGGGCCCTTGCGCAAGGATGACATGCAAATTCGTGAAGCCTTCCATATTTTTTAAAATAATAAAAGTATAAATATTAAAAAATTATTTTTTGGCCAAGTGTGGTGGCTCATGCCTGTAATCCCAGCACTTTGGGAGGCCGAGGGGGGCGGATCACCTGAGGTCAGGAGTTTGAGACCAGCCTGAGCAACATGGCAAAACCCGGTCTCTACCAAAAAAATACAAAAATTAGCCGGGCATGGTGGCGGCGCCTGTAGTCCCAGCTATTCGGGAGGCTGAGGCAGGAGAATGGCATAAACCCAGGAGGCGGAGCTTGCAGTGAGCTGAGATCGCGCCACTGCACTCCAGCCTGGGCGACAGAGCGAGACTCCGTCTCAAAAAAAAAAAAAACAACAAAAGTTGTGCAGACGCCACCTTGTGAATGTCCTAAACTCCACCGCACTCCAGCCTGGGCAATAGAGCCAGACCTTGTCTCAAAGAAAAAAAAAAAAAAAAGGTTTTTTCAAAAAGGTTACATGGATGTAACCTTTATTTATTTTTATTCATTTTTTTCGAGACAGGGTCTCAATCTGTTGTTGCTCAGGCTAGAGTGCAGTGCTGCAATCTCAGCTCACTGCAACCTCCACCTCTTGGGCTCAAGTGATCCTCCCACCTCAGCCTCCCAAGTAGCTCTGCACCACCACACCTGGCTAATTTTTTGTTTATTTTTTGTAGAGATGGAGTCTCACTGTGTTGCCCAGGCTGGTCTCAAACCCCCAGGTTCAAGCAATCCTCCTGCCTCAGCCTCCCAAAGTGCTGGGTTTACAAGTGTGAGCTACCACATCCACTCCTCTTTCTTATAATAATTACAAAAAATATTGACTGGAATGCTAAAGCTGTGAGTTTTATCTCAAACCCATTAGAAAAGTCAGCAGATGGCCGGGCATGGTGGCTCATGCTTGTAATCCCAGCACTTTGGGAGGCCAAGGCAGGCGGATCACGAGGTCAGGAGATCGAGACCATCCTGGCTAACACGGTGAAACCCCGTCTCTACTAAAAATACAAAAAATTAGCCGGGCGTGGCGGCAGGCGCCTGTAGTCCCAGCTTCTCGGGAGGCTGAGGCAGGAGAATGGCGTAAACCCGGGAGGCAGAGCTTGCAGTGAGCCGAGATCGCGTCACTGCACTCCAGCCTGGGTGACAGAGCGAGACTCCGTCTCAAAAAAAAAAAAAAAAAAAAAAGAAGTCAGCAGATTTGAAGTAAGCAGAAAAAAAATAGAGAACTTAGAAGGCTCTCCACATTAGCTCTATAGTTGAAGGCTTTTTCTTTTTTGAAGAGACTGTTTGAATAATGATAATGTGAGCTCTTAATTTTTCTTGATGTAATTTGTCCACCAGTTAAAAAACGTGCATGAGAATGGGCTATAATATGTAGGTGGCTGGAGTCCCAGAAAACTTGGCATGTCTTAATATTTAAGAATCCCATTCTGCTTCTTATTAATATCTTTAGAGCAAATAAAATTCTGTAAATCCTGTCAGAGAATGTTAGGAGTTTGACCAGTGTTTTTAGATGGTGGTGACTGGCCCAGCAGCTTTAAGAAAGTTTTTTCTTTGTATCTCCTAGTACATATTTTTTCCTATTATGAATTCGACGTGAAACCCAGTGGTTTTTAATTAGCCACCTTGTGTCCACCATTTAGAATGTTTATTTTTGTTCTTGGAAGATTTTTAGAAACAAAAAAGGGAAAATGGCCAAATCATGTGTGTAACCAAACTATAATCAGGATTTGCAAAAAATTTTGACCCAGGCATGTAGATCCAATGAAACATTCAGCTAGGAGCAGTGATCAACAGTGAGTTTACCAGAAAAGACACACCTCCAGACAGAATCTGAGTTCTGTCAAGAAAGACACTTGTTTTTCTGTTTTGATCCTAGGAGGAATGGAAGGGCTTTTATTAAGGCAACCTTATAACCAAACCAAATCCTGAAAAAAGTGGAGAGCTTCTACCTAAAAAGAGTGAGGCCTGGACTGAGAGAAGATTCAGCAGGGCAGAAAAGGCAAGAGGCAGGAGTGAGCAGCTCAGGTGGGAATCGCCGGTTCTAAGAGCCACGGTTTCCTTCCAACAGTGACTGCTTTTCAGGTCCCACTTCTGACACCATTTATCTCAACTGAAGTATCAGGGAGAGGCTCTTTAAAAGAAAATTATAGGCCGGGCGCGGTGGCTCAAGCCTGTAATCCCAGCACTTTGGGAGGCCGAGACGGGCGGATCATGAGGTCAGGAGATCGAGACCATCCTGGCTAACACGGTGAAACCCCATCTCTACTAAATATACAAAAAAAAAACTAGCCGGGCGAAGTGGTGGGTGCCTGTAGTCCCAGCTACTCGGGAGGCTGAGGCAGGAGAATGGCGTGAACCCGAGAGGAGGAGCTTGCAGTGAGCTGAGATCCAGCCACTGCACTCCAGCCTGGGTGACATAGCAAGACTCCGTCTCAAAAAAAAAAAAAAAAAGAAAGAAAATTTTATATATATATATATATGTATGTGTGTGTGTGTGTGTGTGTGTGTGTGTGTGTGTGTGTATTTTTTTTTTTTTTTGAGATGGAGTTTCACTCTTGTTGCCCAGGCTGGAGTGCAGTGCCGTGATCTCAGCTCACTGCAACCTCTGCCTCCTGGGTTCAAGAGATTCTCCTGCCTCAGCTTCCTGAGTAGCTGGGATTACAGGCATGCACCACCATGCCTGGCTAGTTTCGTATTTTTAGTAAAGATGGGTTTCTCCATGTTGGTCAGGCTGGTCTTGAACTCCCGACCTCAGGTGATCCACCCACCTTGGCCTCCCAAAGTGCTGGGATTACAGGCGTGAGCCACTGTGCATGGCAAGAAAATGGTATTTATTTGGGAATGGGGAATTGCAGTGGGAATACGTGTGCCATAGTGAACTGTGTGCATTCCTGGGGGTGGGGGCTGGGGGTGAAGGAAGATGAAGCCTTTACAGAATGAATGAGGAAGATGACATAATTGTTTTGAGATAATTCTATTTGGCTGGCTGGGCATGGTGGCTCACACCTGTAATCCCAGCACTTTGGAAGGTCGAGGCAGGCGGATCACCGGAGGTCGGGAGTTTGAGACCAGCCTGACCAACATGGAGAAACCTGTCTCTACTAAAAAATACAAAATTCACCAGGTGTGGTGGTGCATGCCTGTAATCCCAGCTACTTGGAAGGCAGAGGCAGGAGAATCGCTTGAACCTGGGAGGCGGAGGTTTCGATGAGCCGAGATTGCACCATTGCAACTCCAGCCTGGGCGACAAGAGCAAAAATCCATCTCAAAAAAAAAAAAACCAAAAATGTATCTTTGGCTACAAAGATCAATAACAAAGGCAACGCCAGCCCAAGGTTAGACAGGCAGTTGCTGGGTAGAGGTTTTCACAGTAGCTTTTGTGTAGGTTTCAATGGCCTTTGTACAACGTTGTGTTTTTTTGCATTTTTATTTTTTCATTTTTTTTCTTTTCGTTTTTTCATGAGTCCATGAGAGTCTGTTTTTGCAGTCTTTTCTGATCGTTTTTGTTTTCAGGCATTGATGCATGAGAGCCTTTCTCTTCAGGGCCTTCCTCAGGCCTGTTTGTCAGGGTGTTTTGTTTTATTTTTTATTTTTTATTTTTTGAGATGGAGTCTCGCTCTGTCGCCCAGGCTGGAGTGCAGTGGCCGGACCTCAGCTCACTGCAAGCTCTGCCTCCCAGGTTTACGCCATTCTCCTGCCTCAGCCTCCTGAGTAGCTGGGACTACAAGCGCCCGCCACCTCACCCGGCTAGTTTTTTGTATTTTTTTAGTAGAGGCGGGGTTTCACCGTGTTAGCCAGGATGGTCTCGATCTCCTGACCTCGTGATCTTCCCGTCCTCGGCCTCCCAAAGTGCTGGGATTACAGGCTTGAGTCACCGCGCCCGGCCTTTATTTTGTTTTTTTAAAACAGAAGTGATTCTGACAACTTTCATGAAATCAAGATCTGGGCACTAGGTTTGTTCATTGCTGCTTGAGCCTCCATTGGTCAGTGAAAGAAACGTGTGTGTACGAAGCCCTGCACATACACATACACAAATATTTTCCTATGCAACCACCTGTAGCTAGGTTCAGCTGCATGAGTTCACACTGACATCTCCAACCCTCATCCATCGCCACATGCACCACGCCAGCCTCTCCCCTTGCTCATCCGTCACCCTGGGAGTCACTTTGTCCCTCTCTCTTGCTCTCCCTCTTCCCAACCGTGGAGCCCAGGACGCAGCCTCCTCAGTCCCTCTGGGGCCTCCCGCGGCTCTGTGCACTCTCGAGCAGGCCCCTTTGCTGTGGACTTGACTCTCTACTTTCAGCCTCCCCACCCTACTCTCCCCAAAGCACATTCTGAGAGCTCTCTGAAGCACATGCAGGCCTGAGGCTGAGCCCTCTTTTGCGTCCCTTTCTTCCCAGGATACTGCTTGGGGAAAGGACATGCTCGGGACCCATCTGTCAGCTGAATGGAGGTCGGGTGGTGCAGGGCTGGCATCCAGAGGGCACTTCATCTGCATGCATGCTGAGCCCCTGTGGGGTGCCAGGCTCTCTGCTTTCCTGGGAGCTGGGGCCAAACTCCGAAGAAAGCAGAGCTGCCACCCTCCCGAAGCCGGTGGGTCCTGGGTGGTGGTGGCCAAAACGGACACTGGCTACTGCAAGCTTGTTTCTGCTTCTGCACAATTTTTTTTTTTTTTTTTTTTTTTTTTTTTTTTTTGAGATGGAGTCTCACTCTTTGCCAAGGCTGGAGTGCAGGGGGGCAGTCTTGGCTCACCACAACCTCCGCCCACGGGTTCAAGTGATTCTCCTGCCTCAGCCTCCCAAGTAGCTGGGATTACAGCCGCCCACCACTATGCCCAGCTAATTTTTGTATTTTTAGTAGAGGCGGGGTTTCCCTATGTTGGCCAGGTTGGTCTCAAACTCCTGACCTCAGGTGATTCACCTGCCTTGGCCTCCCAAAGTGCTGGGATTACTGGTGTGAGCCACCGCACCCAGCTGCACAAGTTTTCAAGAGCTGGCAGGACCTGCTGTACTCAGAAGGAAACCTGGGTTATTTCCAGGTTAGTAGGGGCATCAGCTGGCCTTGTTTCCATGGTAGTCTAGCAACCCACGGCAGAATCTGTCCAAGGGGAAGACAGAGGTGGCTCAGCTCTGCAGAATTTGAGATCTGAACCAACGAAAAATCGTCGGCAGTGCTTTCTCAAATTCTTTTTCAACATTTGACTTTCATGTTTCCCTCAGCTGCCCCCGCTGAATAGCTAATGACCCTGTAATTAAAGCAACTTTTCACATGGTGAAAAGCCGCCTTCCAGCACCCGTGGCTCGGGCTCAGTCCGGGGCTGGAACCCAGCCCGGCGCAGCAGGTGTGCAATCCCTGACCCTCATGCTTATGGAGTGGGTAGAACGGCTGCCCTCCAGGACCCCGCCCCTGCGCACCTTCTTGCGGGAACACCTTCCTGGGGGCGGACCTGGCCCACGAGGTGCACCAGGGTGCTGGCTGCTTTCAGCCGGGGGATGAGCGGCCGTATTGCGCTCGGCGGAAGCCCAATTCCCTGCGCTCTGGATTCTGAAAGGAGTTGAAGAAAGGCGGAGGCAGCCTGGGCCTCGTGCGGCACCGGCGCTGGGAGGGTCGTCCAGGCGCCACCCCTGCTCTGGGACCCTCTGGAGCGGCCGGGGCCCCAGCCCTCCCTGCCCTGGGGGAACCGCCCGCTGCCTGGCGTGATTCCCGGGGTTGGGGCGGAGAGTTGGCTGCTGCTGCTCACCGGAAAGGAGCCGAACGCAGCGTTTAGTCTCCAGTCAAAACGGAGCAGGGGCGAGACAGCGCGGGGGGCGCAAGCAACCGGGAGGCGCCTGGTTCTCCGGCAGCTCCCTGCCGCTGAGGAAACTGAGGCTGAAGAGGCCGGGGCGGGGCGTCCCCTGCCCGCCCCACACTCCGCCCGCAGCGCCTTCCGCTCCTTCCGTTCCGGGTCCCAGCGGGGCGCGCGTTGCCCTGGAGAGGGTTCTGTCGTCTGTCTGGGTTGAGGAACGTTTCCAAGACGCCAACAGTTCAAAGATCTAATACAAATGTCTCTCTCTCTCTTTTTTTTTTTTTTTTTTGAGACAGGGTTTCACTCTCACCCAGGCTGGCGTGCAGTGGCGATCTCGGCTCACTGCAACCTCCAACTCCCGGGTTCAAGTGATTCTCCTGCCTCCGCCTCCCGGGTTCACGCCATTCTCCTGCCTCAGCCTCCCGAGTAGCTGGGACTACAGGCGCCCACCATCATGCCCGGCTAATTTTTTGTATTTTTAGTAGAGACAGGGTTTCACCATATTGGCCAGGCTGGTCTTGAACTCCTGACCTCAGGTGATCCACCTGCCTCGGCCTCCCAAAGTGCTGGGATTACAGGCGTGAGCCACCATGCCCAGCCACAAAAGTCTCTTTAAAAAGTTTATCCCTGCACTTTGGGAGGCCGAGGCGGGCTGATCACAAGGTCAGGAGATCGAGACCATCCTGGCTAACACGGTGAAACCCCGTCTCTACTAAAAATACAAAAAATTATACGGGTGTGGTGGCGGCGCCTGTGGTCCCAGCTACTCAGGAGACTGAGGCAGGAGAATGGCGGGAACCCGGGAGGCGGAGCTTGCAGTGAGCCGAGATCACACCACTGCGCTCCAGCCTGGGGGACAGAGTGAAGACTCCGCCTCAAAAAAAAAAAAAAAAAAAAAAGTTTATTTAGGTCCGGGCACGGTGGTGCATGCCTGTAATCCCAGCACTTTGGGAAGCCGAGGTGGGCGGATTACTTCAGGTCAGGAGTTCGAGACCAGCTTGGTTAACATGGTGCAACCCCATCTCTATTAAAAGTACAAAAAAAAAAAAAAAAAAAAATTAGCTGGGCGTAGGGCACGCGCCTGTAATCCCAGCTTCTCTGTCCCGAGGCTGAGGCGCGAGGATTGCTGGAACCTGGGAGCCAAAACTGCACCACTGCACTCCAGCCTGGGCAACAGAGTGAGACTCCATCTCAAAAAAAGAAAAAAGAAAAAGTTTATTTAGGTCGTTTGGTGGCTCACGCCTGTAATCCCATCACTTTGGGAGGCCGAGGTGAGTGGATCACTTGAGACCAGGAGTTCGAGACCAGCCTGGCCAACACAGTGAAACCCCCATCTCTACCAAAAAATGCAAAAATTAGTGGGATGTGGTGGTGTGTGCCTGTAGTCCCCAGGAGGCTGAGGCAGGAGAATTGCTCGAACCTGGGAGGTGGAGGTTGCAATGAGCTGAGATCGTGCCATTGCACTCCAGCCTGCGCATCATGAGCAAGAAACTCTGTCTCAAAAAAAAAAAAAAAAAAAAAAAAAGGTTTTCAGTGTATTCACAGAGTTGTGCAACCATCACCAGCCTGTTTTAGAATATTTTTAGCACTTCAAAAATAACCTTACAGCCATCAGCAGTCACTCCTTATTTCTCCCCAATCCCCCCAGCCCTAGGCAACCACTACTGCTTATGGATGTACCTATTCTGGACATTTCACATAAATGGGATCTTAGGTAGATGCCGAGCAGTGGGATTGCCAGGTTGCATGTTCAGCCTTTTGAGGAAGAGCCGGACTGTTTTCCGAAGTGCTGTACCATTTTACATCCCACCTGCAGTGTATGAGCGTTCCAATTTCTCCAACACCCCCTACTCTTGCCAACACCTGTGCCGTCTTCTTCATCCAGCCGTCCTAACGGGTGTGTGGTGGCGCCTCACTGCGATTTGCGTTACCCTTCCCTGACGGCTAATGGTGTTGAGCCTCTTTTCCTGTGCTGATTAGCATCTGTATCTGTTATGTGGAGGAATGTCTATTCAGATCTTTTGACCATTTTTTAATTGGGTTATTTTCTTTTTATTATTGAATTGTAAGAGTTCCTTACATATGCTGGATACAAATCCCTTACCAGACACGCGATTTGCAGTTTTCCTTCCATTCTGTGAGCTTTTCACTTGATGATGTCCTTTGACGCACAAAAGTTGTACGTTTTGATGAAGTCCAGTCTGTCATTTTTTCGCTTGTTGCTTGTGCTTCTGCGGTCCTGTTGAAGACACCACGGCCACCACAGTCGCAAAGGTTTAGCTTCTAATGCTGGTCCGCAGCTTCCACTCTTACCTGTCGGCCTCCTCTGAGCCAGTTTGAGTTCACTTTTGCACGTGGTGTGAGGGAAGGATCCAGCTTCGTTCTTTGCACGTGGACACATGCCTTTCCCAGCAGCGCTTGTTGAAATGAGCACTTTTTTCTCCCGAATTGTCTCGGCTTTCAGTTCTGCCCCATCAGTTAGCTCTGCGTGGTCCGGGTCCCTGCGCCGTCCAGTAAGTTTTCCAGCTCTGAATTGTGAGTCTTCCAACTTTGTTCTTTTCATGAATGTTTTGGCTATTCTGGGTACAAATGCTTTTATTTATTTATTTTTTTGAGACGGAGTCTTACTGTATCACCCAGGCTGGAGTGCAGTGGTGTGATCTCTGCTCACTGCAAGCTCTGCCTCCTGGGTTGAAACGATTCTCCTGCCTCAGCCTCCCGAGTACCTGGGATTACAGGCACGCGCCACCATGCTTAGTTAATTTTTATATTTTTAGTAGAGATGGGGTTTCACCATGTTGGTCATGCTGGTCCCGAACTTCTGACCTCAGGTAGTCCACCTGCCTCAGCCTCCCAAAGTGCTGGGATTACAGGAGTGAGCCACTGCACCTGGCCAGGTTATACATTTTAAATTTTGAAACAAATTTATTTTAAAAAATTTGTGAAAAAGAATATTTTGTGATATGTAAAAATTCTATGAAATTCAGATCTCAGGGTTCACACATAAAATTGTATTGGAACACAGCCACACCTGCTCATTTACATATAGTCTCTGGCTGCTTTTATGCAACATCAGAGTTGAATAACAGAAACTGGATGCTCTGCAAATACTAAGATGTTTGCCATCTGGCTTTTGCTGAACGTTTGCTTATGCTAAAGATGTTTGTGCAGATATGAGAAATGACTTAGGTACAAGGTCTTTAGAGTAGTGTTATTTGTAGCAGCAGGATCAGAAACAACCCAAATGTGTTCCAGAAGAGGACTGGTTAATCAGCAATGAGTCATTTATAAAATGGAATATTATACAGCTATGAAAAGAATGAAGAACTTCCCCAGCCCAGAGGTGCCCAGGGAGACAGGACTCGATACAAGGTTGGAACCTGGATGGGATCCTGGGACAAAACAAGGACATCAGGGAAACAAAGGGAATCTGAAGTATGGACTTTCAATAATAATAATGTATCAATATTGGTTCATTGATTATAACAAATGTAGCATCCTAATGTAAGGTGTTGCCAGGAGCGGTGGCTCACCCCTGTAATCCCAGCACTTTGGGAGGCTGAGGCGGACAGATCACGAGGTCAGGAGATCGAGACCATCCTGGCTAACACGGTGAAATGCCGTCTCTACTAAAAATACAAAAATTAGCCGGGTATGGCGGCATGTGCCTGTAGTCCCAGCTGCTGGGGAAGCTGAGGCAGGAGAATGGCGTGAACCCAGGAGGTGGAGCTTGCAGTGAGCCGAGATCCCGCCAGTGCACTCCAGCCTGGGTGACAGAGCGAGACACCATCTCAAAAAAAAAAAAAAAAAAAAAAAAAGTTTATTATTCTTTGGGAGGCCAAAACGGGCAGATCACTTGAGGTCAGGAATTCGAGACCAGCCTGGCCAACATGGTAAAACCTCGTCTGAACAAAAATATAAAAATTAGCTGGGCGTGGTGACGCATGCCTGTAGTCCCAGCTACTCAGGAGGCTAAGGCAAGAGAATCGCTTGAACCGAGGAGGCAGAGATTGCAGTGAGCCGAGATCGCACCACTGCACTCCAGCCTGGGCGACAGAGTGAGACTCCATCTCAAAAAAAAAAAAAAAAAAAAAAAAAAAAAAAAAAAAAGAAAAAAAGGTTATTATTTAAAAAATAGGGAAGCTCTTTATGTTCGGATAAGGAAATGACTCCAAGACATACAGTAACCGTAAAAGCAAGATGATGCTGGCATAGAACAGAAATGATACACACTTTCTGTGTATAAAGATGTGTATTGGGGCTGGAGGGGGAGAATATATTTACATATTTGCTTGTATTTATACAAAGAAACTTAGAAAAATTCACAAGAAATTCCTATGTAGCCACGTGAGTGAATCATTTATTCAGACAAATAAAACCCCAAATGTTGGCCGTAAGGTGGAAGTTTTCAGCCTTCCTAGAGATGCCTCCTCCTCGAAGGCCTGCCCGGCCTCCTCAGCTCCTCGTTCCCAAGCCCCTTCCCGGCCTCGCCCCGCTCTTGCTCACAACCCCCAGTGCCTGTCTGGCTCCGGGAATCTGGCAGAGCAACCCAGCCCTCTCAGCTTGCATTAGGGCTCAGAGAGCTGAACGATCCAGACACGGGTCACACCCAGGGACACACGGGGCAGGGATCCAAGCTGCACACCAGGACATCAAAGCAAACGACTTCCGACAAAACCCAGCCTTACTAAACTCAGGTGAAGGAGACATTCTTTGGAGAACAATTTTATTAACAGTTTAAGAACCTTAGAAGTGATACAGTAAAACTACTGTAAATCTGTCCTAAAGAAGGAAAGAATATTTTTATTGTTGTTGTTGAGACAGAGTCTTGCTCTGTTGCCCAGGGGTGGAGTGCAGTGGTGCCGTCTCAGCTCACTGCAACCTCTGCCTCCTGTTTCAAGCGATTCTCCTGCCTCAGCCTCCTGAATAGCTGGGATTACAGGCGTGCACCACCATGCCCAGCTAATTTTTGTATTTTTTGGTAGAGACAGGGTTTCACTGTTGCCCAGGCTGGTCTCGAACTCCTGGCCTCAAGTGATCCGCCCACCTTGGCCTTCCAAAGTGCTGGGATTCCAGGCGAGCCACTGTGCCCGGCCCCAGAAGGACTCTTTTTAAAGGGGAAAAACTCTAATTTCACAGCAGCATCCTTGCCGATGGTAAGGCAGGAAGCTGTCTAGATGTCCAAGGCAGGAGAGTTAGGCCTGGGGAGGGTGGGGTTGCATCTCATACGGGTGAGGGGTCCAGCCAAAGTCACCCTTGGAAATTTCTTCAATCACCCATAAAGTAGGACATTTGCGCGGTTTAACATGACAGTCCTTAGCTGTGATAAGACTTTTTTTTTTTGAGACTGGAGTTTCACTCTGTCACCCAGGCTGGAGTGCAATGGCGTGATCTCGGTTCACTGCAACCTCTGCCTCCCGGGTTCAAGCAACTCTCCTGCCTCAGCCTCCTGAGTAGCTGGTACTACAGGTGCCCGCCATCACGCCCGGCTAATTTTCATAATTTTAGTAGAGACAGAATTTCACCATGTTGCAGATTGGTCTTGAACTCCTGGCTTCAAGTGATCCTCCTGCCTTGGCCTCCCAAAGTGCTGGGATTATAGGCGTGAGCCACTGTGTGCCTGGCCCATGGTACGGAATTACTACTGTGTCATACACACAGTAATGTGTCTTGTATACACTATGCAAAGTCTAATTTTACAGGTTTTTTTTTTTTTTGAGACAGGGTCTCACTTTGTTGTCCAGGCTGGAGTGCAGTGGCTCATTCATGGCTCACTGCAGCCTCGACCTCCCAGGCTGACGCTATCTTCCCACCTCAGCCTCCTGAGTACGTGGGACTACGGGCGTCACCACGTCTGGCGAATTTTTGTGTTTTTTGTAGATACGGAGTCTTGCTCTGTTGCCCAGGCTGGTCTTGAACTCCTGGCCTCACGTGATCCTCCTGCCTTGGCCTCCCAAGGTGCTGGGATTGAATCACTTGTGCCTGACCCAGTATTTTGTTTTTAAAGATGGGGTCAGCTGGGCGTGGTGGTGCATACCTGTAGTCTCAGCTACTCGGGGGACTGAGGCAGGAAAACCTCCTGAACCCAGGAGGCAGAGGTTGTAGTGACCTGAGATTCTGCTACTACACTCCAGCCTGGGTGACAGAGGGAGACTCCATCTCAAAAAAAACCAAAAAACAAAAAACAGATGGGGTCTCCCTGTCACCCAAGCGGCAGTACAGTGGCGTGATTGCAGCTCAGTAGTCTCGACCTGCTGGGCTGAAGTGATCCTCCTGCCTCCGTCTCTCAAGTAGCTGGGACCTCAACTGCGTGCGCCACGCCTGGCTCCAGTATTTAGAGTGCACGTGTGCTGTTGAGTTTACCAGGGGGGTCTATGCAGACTGTGACACCATTGCACTCGTTTCCGGGGGACACTCATTTCCGTTGCCATCATGAATGGCCACTCTGGAGACTGGAGTGGTTGGAGGGCTGGGTGGGTGGTCTTCCTTGCTCCAGGCACTGATGCCTGCTCCCATCTACCAGGGAAGTGCCTCAACCCTTCCAGCACCAACGCACCAAACAAAAACATCACTGTATCAGGGCGTGGCAGGCAGGATTCCCCGACGTTCCAGATGCTGGCCAAGCCTGTGTTGCCCTCGCCAATGATCCTACTGCCGCCAGCATAAACGTCGACTTGACAGTGCATGGGTAAAACCACGGTTCTGCTGATGTCTGGTCCCACGTAACGATCTCCCTGCATCAAGATGCCGATTTCTGGCTCATGATCCCCGACCCTTTACAGTGGAAAATGACCCAGCAAAACAAGGAGGGTGTATGTAAAACCTGGAGGTGCAAACCCGAGGCAAAGTACCTCTGCACCCAGAGGGCCCATCTCAGGAGCAGCGCCCAGAAGCCATGGCAAACACAAACAGCCACGCCTGAATATGCCTGGTTGCGTCTGATCGAGGAAGCTAAGCAGGGTTGGGCCTGTTAGTACTTGGATGGGAGACCAAGTGGGAATACCAGGTGCTGGAGGCTTTTGGCAACAAAACAAAACAAAAGAAAAAAAACCCACCACATACAAAAATTTTTCCATGTAAAAAAACCTTAAAAAAGGTCAAAACAGCAATGACAAATTGGGGCAAACATTTGCAAAATAAATAATACCAGAAGGCTAAGTCCCTTAATATGTAGAGAGTGGTTATGACTGAAAAAGAACTCCATAGCAACACACAGGCATGGATGCGGTTGAGTTCATAAAGCAACATAAACGCATTTTTAAACAGAAGAGAAACTGCGCCATTTGACTCATCACTAGAGAAATGCAAGTAAAATCAAGCCCTTTCCATCTTTCTGATTTAGCAAAGATGATAAAAATGTTTGCAGACGCTGCACCAGGAGGATGTGGGTAACATCTGCCTGAGGTCGGTCACCCCCCCCCGGCAGCAAAGGCCACTGCGACCCCGAGCAGCCACTGGGGAGCCCGAACTGAACCGCAGTGCGCTGCAGCGGGAGGAAGCCAGCGTCTTCCCAGAGACGGCTTCATGTCCAGGTGCAGAGGGGCCGATGAGCGTCTGTGGGATGGACGGCCACTGCAAGCCGTGGGCGGGGGCGGGGGGGCCTGAGGGACGTCATCTCAGAAACCAACACATCAGGAGATGCCTAGAGTGCTACATAAAGTCAGCACCGCTTGTGAGAGGAACCAGGTATATGGTACCGTGGGGGTGGGGGTGGCAGAGGAGCCTGGCTGTGCAGGATGCAGGCCACACGGCTTTGCTCTCTGCCTCGTCCAGGGCCTGTGGCATTTCTGAGTCATTGTGGGCAGCTGTGGGGCCTGTGCCTATGTGTGCCTGGCCCCACCCACCCACCTGCTCCAGTTTGCCCGCCTGCCTCACCTCACCCACACTGGCCTCTGCGGCAGGCAGTGTCTGGACCCCAAGTGCCATAAGGAGGAAAAAGTAATTCCCTTTCTGGGTTTTGGTAAATTGGCAGAATTGAAAATGGAACGATCTCAGCACAGCAGGGGTTTAAGTGAACGCCAGGGAGTTTCCTTCCTGTGGGGACCAAACTGTCACTGTGACCTGACTGCAGCAGACAAGCAGCAAATCCTCATTTCTGGCGTAAGGACCTTATGAGCCCCAACTCCAGGTGGCCGGACCCTCAGCTACACACAAATTGTGTTTCCACTGGGGCGGCCAAAGGCTGCAGTGGAGTCCTGGGCATCCGCACGTCAGGAAAGGCACCAGGAGCAAGCAGCCAGTGCTTACGGCAACACACGGTGCTCGGCGCGGGGCCGCGGGGCCGGGCTGCTCCCCTGCTGTGTGCCACTGCTGCAGGGAAGGCCTGTCCAGCAGCTGCAGCATGGGTGCCGGCAGGGACACACGCCCACAGGGAGCTGACGGCCTGGGAAGGGGCGTGCGGTGATCGCAGGAGGCATGGGATGGGGAAGGGGAGTCCAGCGGCTACTGTCAGAGGGCTGGGGGCCCAGGACAGGGAGGCCCAGCGCTGCCCATCTGTCCCCGCCACACCTCCATGACCACACGTATAATAGATGACGAACAGTCAAACAGACCCAGAAGCCAACCAAGGAGAAAAGGAAGAAAGCACGCCAGGGTCTAGCTAGAAAAGGTGTTTCCTCCCATTTTATTTCATAATACATTTTCACAGAAACATGATATATTTACAAATATACAGGTAAGAGACTGCTGGTCAGAAATCTTAAAACTGAAAATGTCATCAAAAATTAATTTACAAAAGCCACCGAGGGTCCACGGAGGCGGCCAGGTGGATGGTGTGGCCAGCGTCTGCGTGAGCCTGCCCAGAAGCCCACATGGCCTCCCAGCTCTGCCTCCGCTGGCCCCGTCTCAGGAGGCGCTGGTTTGCAGGTTTTTGGAAGCTGCAAGCATCGCTCTGACTTTGGCCATGAGATCCTGTGCAGGGCGAGACACAGAGGAGAACCTGTGAAGACCTGGCCAGACAATCCATGCGGTGAAGAAATTCATCAACGAGCTGGTGGTCAAGACCAAAGACAGTGCTTCTAGCACCGTGGGGGTGGCGGAGGAGCCTGGCTGTGCATGGTGCGGGCCACACGGCTTTGCCCTCGGCCTCACCCAGGGCCTGTGGCATTTTGCCTGAGATCCCTGTCCCGTGCCGGTGTCGATGACGGGAGGGACAGGGAATGAAAATTAGCAAAAGGAAACCCACGAGGCCCCTTGATGAAAGGCTGGGAGTGGGAGGGGGGCACGCCCACTGACCTGAGTGATTTTGCTCTGCACGGAAGAAACGATTGCTGAAGAGATCTGGGCTTCTTTTTCCTGAGAGACTCCCCTGATGCAGAGAGACAGAGAGAGAGCGAGCAGAGCTTACCACCGTGTGAAGACGCTGAGCCAAGGCCAGCGAACAGCATCTCCACCTCCGAACCCCAGCTCGAGGACTGAGAAGAGCCCACTGCACCTGCTTCCAGTATCCTTTTTTTTTTTTTTTTTTTTTCCCAGACAAGAGTTTCACTCTGTCGCCCAGGCTGGAGTGCAATGGCACGTTCTCAGCTCACTGCACCTCTGCCTCCAGGATTCAAGTGATTTTCCTGCCTCAGCCTCCTGAGTAGCTGGGAATACAGGTATGTGCCACCATGCCCGGCTAATTTTTGTATTTTTAGTAGAGACAGGGTTTCACCATATTGGCCAGGCTGGTCTCCAGCTCCTGACCTCAGGTGATCCACCCACCTCGGCCTCCCAAAGTGCTGGGATTATAGGCGTGAGCATATCCTTCAATAAAAATAAGCATCATAAACATGCTGTGCTACACGCATCTGAAATGTGTACAAACTGCAATCTACCTAAAAAAATTTTCATAGAAAATTACCTTAAACACAAAGGAAAAAAGAAACAAAGAAAGGAAAGATGCAGCAGAACAGTGGAGCCCTCCCAGAACCACGGCCTTGAGTGGGTGCCCTCGGCCTGTGCACGAGGCGTCTGTGTGGGGGAGTCAGCACCCCTGCCCCTCAGCGATGCTCAGCCTCCCGCACTGATGTGCATTTGGCCATTATTACATTTTCAGAGACAGGGTGTCTCCTATCACCCAGGCTGACGTGCAGTGGCGCCGTCACGGCTCACTGCAGCCTCCACCTCCTGGGCTCAAGCAATCCTCTCGCCTTAGCCTCCTGAGTAGCTGGGATTACAGATGCATGCCACCTATTTTTAGTAGAGACAAGGTCCTGCCATGTTGTCCACACTGGTCTCAAATTCCCACCCTGGCCTCCCAAAGTGCTGGAATCACAGGTGTGAGCCACGGTGCCCGGCCCGATTGACATTTTAGCTCTAAAGTTGCCACCTCTTAGAAATTCGGATCCATCTCAAATGAGCTGAGGCCTCTGCCACCTGAATGGAACAGTCGCGTGTCCCATGATTCACATTTACAGAAGCAATCAGTTTAAAGGGAGCGGCTGCTCCCAGATGCCGCCCTCTGGTCCCTCCAGGGTGTGGGTGCCTGGGCAGTGGAGGGTGTCTGACTTGAAGTCATGATCACCTAGCCCGGGACTGGGATGCCACATCTGTGCTGCTGCCCAGGTGTAATGCCCGGCAACAGGTTGGCATCATCTGGCCCCAGCCGTTGCAGCCTGGGGACCTGCTCCAGCCACGGCAGCCTGGGGAGCTGCTGACAGTTCCAGGTCTACTGGTCACTGCAGAGCCCAGTGTGCCTGGTGAGCATCAGGCACGTGTGTGACACCCGGGCTGCTTGAAGTGGACTGCTCCACTCCTGGGCTCTGCAGGAGGGTCTCCCCAGTACAGGACCTACTCTGAGCGCTCATGGATTGAGAAGCCACCTCCGGGGGACTTCCTTGCTACCGGGGGTGTGGTTTGGCTTTGTGGCTGGTGCCCCCCAGGACACAGGCAGGGACTCAGGGAGGGAGGGAGGGAGAGTCCTGCTGGCCACCCCTTGCCCTTCCCCAAAGAGAGCCGCTGGAGGACAAGGGTTACCTGGAGCGTTCCTGGCTGGAGCCCCGACTCTCCACAGGGGAGACGCTGGCCGAGTGGGCCGAGGGGGCCGCGGGCCGGGGAGCTGCCTGCTTGCTGGGTGACACCGACTGAGACCTGGCCTTGGACTTGGTCCGCGACCGGGACCGCCTCTTCTTCTTCTTCTCGTGGGGACTTCTGAAAGGCAAGTGTTTCTGTGAGAGATGTACCTTTGGTTTAAAGGCAGAGCACAAAGGGAGAAGCTCGGACCTGAGCCAGTTTTTGGGTAAGAGTTCGTCACGGCACAATTCAGGGATGGAACCATTCCAAACACATGAATTTTTCTTAAAGCAACTTATTTCACTGAACTGATAACTGACAACGCGGCAAATCGATCCATGGGTTTAACAAAAGCCACCTAGCACACTGAAGACGGTATGGTCTCCCTGGAAGCAGCTTCATCCCAGTTTAGGACCTCAAGTAAAATACTTGTGGTATTTAAGATGCAACCAGCATTTTATTCACATGCAAAATACGTAAGATAAGCAACCACAGGCAGTTCATAGCACTTTGTCACTTATGTTTCATCAATAAAAATTTCCAAAATGATACAGGAAATTATTAAAGTATCAATACATCGAAGTTTAGCATTCCTTTTTTAAAAAAAGCAGACAGGGTTTCGCGCTGCTATCCAGGCTGGAGAGAGTGGTGCCATCACAGCTCACTGCAGCCTTCACCTCCTGACCTCAAGCAACCTCCTGCCTCAGCCTCTCAGACAGTTGAGACTAGGGGCGCAGCTTCTGGTACTGCTGCTTCCTTTTTCTGAAGAGATGGGGTCTCACTCTGTTGTCCAGGCCGGAGTGGTTTCTGACCTGCCAGTTGCCCGCCGCTTGGTGATGCTGCTTAGTCTCTGGGCAGTGGAGCCTGCTCTGTGGGCAGCAGCTCAGCTCTGACTGTGTCGTTCCCTGTCCTCTTGCTTCCCAGAGTCCACATCACCAAACTGACAATCCCGTACCAGAAATGCTTTCCAGACATTGCGGCTTGCATCTGCCCTTAGACCATCCTTCTCTCCTGCCTGTAGAGGCCGACCCTTTGGCTTCCGCCTGGTCTAGCTCCATTCCACACCTGAGCCACGTGGCCCTCTTGGCCACTCCTCTACAAACACTTAAGAGAGTGAACACGTACTTGGTAAAGGCAGACAGGCCTGAGCCCTTCCCATGAGGCCCTCCAAGCCCTGAGGTGCCCTACCTGGCATCTTCTTTCAGAATTCATCTGTCACAGACGCTGCAGCCTGCGCTTCTGGCCCTGAGTGCAGAGTTTCTTGACATGGGTCATTTGCATCACTGACTTCCTTCCTTCCTCCCCTCCTCCCTCCCTCCTGTCCTGCTTGCTGGGGCCTGGACAGGATTTCCTTCCTTCCTTCCCTCCTCCCTCCCTCCTGTCCTGCTTGCTGGGGCCTGGACAGGATTTCCTTCCTTCCTTCCCCTCCTCCCTCCCTCCTGTCCTGCTTGCTGGGGCCTGGACAGGATTTCCTTCCTTCCTTCCCTCCTCCCTCCCTCCTGTCCTGCTTGCTGGGGCCTGGACAGGACAGATCCTAGGAGTAGGGCTGCGGGGTCCTCTGCTGCAGAAGCTGCCAGAGGCCTCCCTGGCTCAGCCTCACCCTCACTATCCAGGTGGACCCAAACTGCTTAATCTGCCAACCTCAAGGGGCAACCGTGGTTCTCTGCTGGTGTCTGACCCTCCTGGGGTTGCTATCTGCACAGCTTGCAAGCGTCTGGCCTCCCTTATGATTCTGCGTGCCACGAAGCCCCTTCCCAGCCTGGCCTCTTCTGTCTTCCAGGGAGACCCCCAGGGCCTGTGCACAGGTCCAGATACCCCAAGCCCTGCCCCTCATCAGGGTCTCCCGACTTCATGCATTTCTTTTGTGCCAACCCCCAAGATCTGGAACATTCTTGCTTAATGGCTGGGGCTGTGCTCACAGTCTGGGGTGCAGACCCCATCAAGGGGCCATGCCCTCTATCCATCTCTCAGACCCCACTAGTGCATGGCCCTGCAGAGCTTAGACAGAGCTGTGGGAGCCAGGGGCCACAGCATGCCCTGGTAGGGACAGCCCCAATATGCAGAGGGGGACTGAGCGTTTCTGTCCGGGCTCCCTTGTGTGGTTCTGGGCATGAGCAGACTGTGTTGGTGCCAGTGAAGTGACCTAAAGCAGCAGCGCCAGGCCTGGGCACTCCCACCCAGCTCCATTCAAACAAGGCAGGACCTGCCAGAGGCGGTGCTGGCTGGCAGCTTAAATCCAGTTGCTGGAGGGGCTGTCCCTGGAGAGCTGGGCCCGGACAGATGACCTGGCATCTTCTGGAAGCCTGCCTGACGTGCCCAGTGAGGACAAAATGTTGTAAATGGAGATGCTGCTCTTACTGTTCAATATGCCTATGTGGGATCTGTACACAAGAGTCATTTTTCTAAGTTGCAAAATGTTTTGTGAAATTTTTGTCTATGAATACATGCCAGGATTTCAAAGGAAGCAGCAAATAAATAAAATATATACCAGCATGTGACATGTGTCCGAAATGACTTACTCTCAAAATCCAGCTGAGTTTATGTGGCTGCATAATGAACAAAAGGCAGGTTACTAATCCTTAACTGTAAACTGGCTCAATTCTGCTACAATCTGATCTAAGCCCTTGCTGAAGGAATGGAGTAACTCATTCATTTTTTTAAAGCACTGAGGTACCATTGGGTGAAACGATGTCCTCGGTGCTGGCAAGTGCGCACACCCTGACACCTGGGCCCTATCCATGCAGGGGTGTCCCTTCCTTCCAGAAAGTTCCTCAATGCCACTTCAAGTTCGTCTATACCCCTTCTCCACCCTGAGCGTTCCCCACTGCTCTGATTTCTAGGGCACAGCTTAAAGCTCTATGGAAATGAACCCCACACTATGCCTGTATTTGTTTGTTGGTTTGGCTTCTTGGTTTTCTGCTGTTTCTCAGACAGTTTCCCTGTTGCTCAAGCTGGAGTGCATGGGCACAATCCCTGCTCACTGTAGCCTTGACCTCCCAGGCTCCAGTGATCCTCTTGCCTCAGCCTCCCAAGTAGCTGCGGCGACAGGCAGACGCCACCACAAACGTTTTTTTTTAAGTAGAGATGGGGGTCTCTACTTAAAAAAAAAAAAAAAAAAAGCCTGGAAATCCTGGGCTCAAGCAATCCTCCTGCCTTGGCCTCCCAAAGTGCTGGGATTACAGGTGTGAACCACCACACCTGGCCTGTGTCTGGCTTCTTTTGCTTAGCAAAGCATGTCTGAGAGTCCTCCATGAAGCAGGGAGATCCTCAATGTGTTTCTTTCACCTATGAATAGTATTACATGACAGGACGCTACCATCATCTGTTGATTAATTCTCCTGTTGATAGAGATTTGGTTGTTTCCAGTTTTCGGCAATTATCAATCAAAGTGTTTTTGGTCCAATGTTGACCTACGGTGGAGGTCACAGCGAGGAACAGGACAGCTGGGTGAGGGAGTACGTGTGTACTTAACTTTACAAGAAACTGCAAATATTTCCCCACCCAGTGTCTGAGAGTGCAGCCGCTGGGCCTGTGCCCGCTCTCCCCAGAGCCCATCCTGGTTTTCTGGGACGGGCGATTCCCGTCCAGTCCTGTCTCACTGGCTTCATCAGCACGGCCCTGACTGGTGACTCATGCCGTTCCACATCTTTCCATGTGCTACTGGCTATTTCAGTAGATCCTTTTGTGAAGTCGGCTGGCGTCATCTGCCCCCTTCTTAATTGGGTCCTTTGTCTCTTTGGTACTGACACAGGCTTTTGTCAAGAGATACACACCGCAAAACCTGCGGCCTGCCTATGCATCTTCTTAACTGTGCCTTTTGAGATACGTTTTTACACTTTAATGAAGTCTAATTGATTTTTTCCTCTTATCAAGAGGGTTTTCCACATCTTAAGGAATCTCTGCCACCCTCAAATTCATGAACATACTCTGTGTTTTCTTCAAAAAGCGTAATAGTCTGATCCGACCTGAATTAAAATTTGCAGATGATGCGCTGCACCTTTTCCCATTCCAGTATCTAGCTGTCCATGCGAGTTTTGTCGGAAAGACTCTCCCGGCTGGGTGCTGTGGCTCACGCCTGCAGTCACAGTATTCTGGGAGGCCAAGGTAGGAGGACTGCTTGAGCCGAGGGGTTCAACATCAGCCTGGGCAACATAGCGAGACCCCGTCTCTAAAATAATTAAAAAAAAAATTAGCCAGGCATGGTGGCGTGTGCCTGTGGTCCCAGCAGAGGCAGAAGGATTCCTTGAGCCCAGGAGGCTGCAGTCAGCCGAGCTGAGCCGAGATCCCACCACTGCTGCACTCCAGCTTGGGCAACCGAGTGAGACCCTGTCTCTTTAAAAAAAAAAAAAAAAAAGACTTTCCTTTCTTTTTTCCATCACTGAATCACTGTGGCTGTGGCCTCAGCCCCCTGCCCTTTGGGTGATGAAGTTTTTCTGCACTTTCTATTCCATCCCACTGTTCTGCTGTATCCTCATGCTGAGGCCACACTGCCTTGGTTACTGCAGCCTTCTGGTAAGTCTTGAAATCTTGCTCTTTGTCAAGGAGGCTGTTTTGGCTCTCCCAGGTCATCTGCATTTCCACACAAGCTTCGGAGTTTGTGCCAATTTCTAGACAAGCCATGGGAGCTCTGAGTGGGACTGCACTGCATCTCTGCACCAACTTGTGGAGAACAGGCACCTCAGTAATACTTAGTTGGCTAATATTTTATGAAGTATTTTTGCATCTATGTTCTTGAGAGTCCTGGTCTGGAAACATATACGTGTGTGCGTACACACAGCAGTGGTCTGTGAACACACACACGCGCACACACACAGCACTGGTCTGTGAACACACATGTGCACACAGCACCGGTCTGTGGACATGCATGCATGGGCACCAGTACTGATCTGTGAACACACGTGTACACACAGCACTGGTATGTGAACACACACGTGCACACACAACACTGGTCTATGAACACACATGTGCACACACACAGTACCGATCTGTGAACACACGTGCACACACAGCACTGGTCTATGAACACACATGTGCACACACACAGTACCGATCTGTGAACACACGTGCACACGCAGCACCGGTCTGTGAACACACACGTGCACACACACAGTACAATCTGTGAATACACATGCACACACAGAGCACTGGTCTGTAAACACACATGCATGCGCACCAGTACTGATGTGTGAATACACACGTGCACACAGCACTGGTCTGTGAACACACACGCGCGCACACACAACACTGGTCTGTGAACACAGATGTGCGCAGACAGTACTGGTCGTGAACAGATGCACACCTTTCCCCAAACACAGAATCTTTATCTGTCTTAGGTATGAGAGATGATGGACTCAAGATGAGATGGGAAGCGTTCCCTCATCTATTTTTTTAAATAGAGTACCCCTTCTTTCTTTTTTTTTGTTTTCTGAGACAGAGTCTTGCACTGTCACCTGGGCTGGAGTGCAATCTCGGCTCACTGCAACCTCCACCTCCCAAGTTCAAGTGATTCTCCTGCCTCAGCCTCCTGAGTAGCTAGGATTACAGACGCACGCTACCACACCCAGCTAATTTTTTGTACTTTTAGTAGAGATGAAGTTTCACTATGTTGGCCAGACTGGTCTCAAACTCCTGACTTTGTGATCCGCCCGCCTCAGCCTCCGCAGTGCTGGGATTACAGGCATGAAGCACCACGCCCGGCCCCTCCTTTCTTGAATGTTAGAATTCACTGGTGAAGCCATCATCTGGGCCTGGAGTTTGGTGGAAAAGTTTTTTTTTTTTTGAGGTAAGAGTCTCACTTTGTCATCCAGGCTGGAGTGCAGTGGCACCATATTAGCTACTGCAGCCTCCGCCTCCCAGGTTCAAGCAATTCTCCTGCCTCAGCCTCCCAAGTAGCTGGGATTACAGGTATGTGCCACCACACCTGGCTAATTTTTATATTTTTAGTAGAGACGGGGTTTTGCCATGTTGGCCAGGCTGGTCAAAGTGCACTCGGCCTCCCAAAGTGCTGGGATTACAGGTGTGAGCCACCGCGCCAGGCCAGGTCTTGCTCTGTAATCCACTCTACAATCACTGCCTTTTAACTAGTCTTTAGTCTTCTTACATTTAATGTAATTATTTTACAATGGTTTTAAACCTACAATCTTGTTTTTTATTTATCCCATTTGTTCTTTCCCCCACCTGCCCTTTTCTGCTGTTTCATGAATTTAAGAAAGTATCTAGAATCCTACTTTATATCTTCTATTGGCTTTTTAGCTACATTTTTGTTTTTAGTGGTTGCTCTAGGGAATTAAGTTAGGCATCCTTCAGTTAGCAAAGTCTACCTTGAATTAACATTTCATGGATAAAGAAAGATCTTTACTGCAGCAGTAAACTCCCATTCACTCAACAAATAGCTGTCCCATGTGCCTTGTGCAATGTTAAGTACTAGAAACTCAATGGAGAAAACCTGTAACTAATCATTCATTGTATTTGCTACAATAAGATAACTGGGACATCTTGTTGAAGTGTGCTACTGTAAGATTTGGTCAATATTCTTGTGGAAAGCCCTGGGTGTGAACTCCTAGGCTCAAGCGATCTACTCAGCCCTTCAAGTAGCTGCGGCTGTAGGTGCCCGCCATTGTGCCTGGCTGAAAAACACTTCTATGACGTACTCAAAGTAACTTTCATGAATGTTGTTTTATATATATCCACACAGTACCAAATTTTACTCCTAAAAATTCCTCAATACGTCCACATCTGGTTTTCCAAATATTCACTAAAAGGAACCAGAGGTCCTTGAAGAAATGGCAGATTTCAGGGCTGGAACAGGGAAAATGCCCAGTAAACCTGGAATATCCTGTACCAAAAGCAAGAACACAAAGAACTATGGGAGGTGTCAAAAGAACAGAACTGACTTGAAAGGGCTGCCACTGGCCAAATTGGAGACAATAATAGCAATGGGATTATCACACAACAAATCAAAAATCAAAACTAAAAATGCTCCTGAGTCCATGGTGAGATTTAAACAAAAGGGCAGGGTCTTCAGCTAATAAACACAGAAGGAAGAATAGAAGGAGAAAGTCACTATTTGGCAGTCAGCAGTGTAAGAGTTGATTCAGGCAGGGGCCACCCTGGCTGACGTGTGCTGAGACAAACGAGGAGAGAGCTGCTGGGAGCAGCAGAGCCGTGCTGCTTCACAGTGTCACCTCCTGGATTCCTCGCTGGTGGGGAGACGAAGGGGCAGATGCAGCCTTAATCAAGTGATCAAACTCAGCATCATGAATGATGGGACGAGTGGACACTCCTGTGTCTCCTGATCGGTGGTGCAATGGGAAACTACGCAACGTCGCCTACGCAGCCAAAACATTCGCCCTGAACCCAGCCACGAGGCACAGCAAGACGAAGCCCGATTGTGGGAACATCTACAGTAGAGCTGGCCTGGAATTTTCAGGAATGTGAAGGTCATGAAATACACACACAAACAAAGGAGGGAGGGATGGGAGTGGATGGGATGGGCGCGATGGGAAGGGGTGAGAGAGAGAAAGCAAATGTGGCAAAATGTCAGCTCTTGTGGAACTGAGCTACAGATTTTATGCATATGGGTGTTTATTGTACAACTGTTTTTGAAAGAGAGGGTTTCACTCTGTTGGCCAGGTAGGGGGTGCAGTGGCTATTCACAGGCACGATCACAGTGCATACTACAGCCTCCAACTCCTGAGCTCAAGTGATCCTCCTATCTTGGCCTTGAAGTGCTGGGATTATAGGTGTGAGCTACTGAGCCCAGCCCCACTGCACTATTTTAAACACTTTCCTGTAAGTTAAAAACATTTTCAAATAAGTCAGTGAAAGAATCAGGCTATCATCAGTTTACAGAAACGATCCATCAGGGCCGGGCACAGTGGTTTAATGCCAGCACTTTGGGAGGCTGAGGTAGGCAGATGTTTGAGCTCAGGATTTTGAGACCATCCTGGGCAACACGGCAAAACCTTATCTCTACTAAAAAAACAAAAAATTAGCTGGGCATGGTTCCATGTGCCTGTAGTCCCAGCAACAGAGGAGGCTGAGGTGGGAGGATCAGTTGAACCCAGGAGGTTGAGGCCGCAGTGAGCTGAGATCGTGCCACTGCACTCTAGCCTGGGCAATCTCCAGCCTGGGCAATGGGAGTGAGACCCTACCTCAAATAAAAAGAAAAAAATTCAAATCTGGGTAGTGGGCATGTCCCCGGGTCTGGTCTGGTGCTGTCCCAGCATTAAAGTGACAGCAACTCGGTAGCTGATTACGTGCACTGCACTCCGGCAAGGAAGTGGATGCCCACTCTGAGACGGGGACACAGCCTGGCTGTAGGATTAATATGATTGCTAATAAAACATATTCTGTACCAGGCACGGTGGCTCATGCCTGCAATCCCAACACTTCTGAAGGTTGAGGCAGGTTGATCACTTGCGGCCAGGAGCTTGAGAGCAGCCAGCCAGGCACAGTGGTGAGAGCCTGTGGTCCCAGCAACTCAGGAGGCTGAGGTGGGAGGATGGCTTGAGCCCAGGAAGCAGAAGCAGAAGCTGTGATTACACCACTGCACTCCAGCCTGGAAAACAGAGTGAAACCCTGTCTCAAAAAAAAAAAAACCACCCCCCA
This sequence comes from Chlorocebus sabaeus, assembly GCF_047675955.1. Classification (NCBI taxonomy): domain Eukaryota; kingdom Metazoa; phylum Chordata; class Mammalia; order Primates; family Cercopithecidae; genus Chlorocebus; species Chlorocebus sabaeus. The sequence continues at coordinate 129,014,355 of NC_132914.1, read as the reverse complement.
AAGAAAACAAAACCAAATCCATATTCTGGATTTATAGACTAACTGGGGGCTTATAATTACAACTACAAAACTGACCAGTAATTACCCACATATTCACCTCTATTGAGTTCCTAGTGAATCACAGTTTAACACTCCACAGAGTTAGGTTTGCAGGTTTAATTCCGTCTAACCAGGCAGGGCAGCTCAGGGCTCAGCTCTGCACTGAGTCTAACGCTTCGCTTCTGTTGTGTGACCTGTTAGCGCTCAGTGAGAATGTGAGCCGCTCACGCGAGTCTGGCGTCTGAGTGTGCTGGCTGGCCATCAGGACGCTGCTACTTACAGATACGATCACTACTTGCTCCCACAAGATCTCTCTTAAAGCAAAGGTTAATGTGCCTCTTCTGTTGCGACAGAAGGAATTAATTTCTAACCATGCCCTTCACATATACCAAAGGTGATGGTGAATTTCTGATGTGAAATTACTTGTTTAAGGGATGGATTCTAACATTTTAATTTTCATCAGATTGTATGAGAGTAGACATGAATGCTCAGTGTAGGATTACTAAGGAACAAAATGTAATTTATAAACAGAGCCAGTTGTACATGAAACATTTGCTAGTATCTATCTGCTTTATCGTTCTTTTGCTAATTTTTCTGTTTTAAGAAAAAATCATATCTTGTCAACGGAGGGAACTGTGGTACTTGGCCAACTGCAGCAGTGTCTTCTTGCCCAGGGTGCTGTGGGGAGGACCTGCTGCGGCTCTCTGCCTAGGGTGTGCCTTGTGGCTGTGCAGTGTGGGTGATGGCTGGGGCCATCTGTCCCAGGAGCAGGAGGGTCCCAGTGTGTGGGTGATCCTGGCAATGTAAGGCTCGTCCTCTGGAAGGCTCTGGCACCCTGAGTGTCTTGACCCCCATGCACTTAGCAGAACCGTGTTAAGAAACTCAAGGCTATGATGTGCAACGCTCCATCCTTCTCTGTGTGGCTCCAGACGCAGACACGGTCCACCCACACAGCCAGGAGGCTGCATGAACTCCATGTGGGGACACAAAACAAGCTCCTTGTGCTTGGAAAGAGTGGAAATGCAGGGTTGGCCCATGCAAGGCACTGGGTGGTGACATCAGTGGGTGAGAACCAGAGGAGGCGCTCGTGAGATGGCACCCTCACGGTCGAGAGGGTAGTGCTCACTGGCGGCACCAATGGAGGTGGCCGTCCACAGCTACTGGAAGCCGGGGCGAGAGGACAGATGGTGGATGTATTTCCTGAAGTGAAAGGTGGAACCTCTACTGAGTGCCAGGCACTGAGTGAGAGGTGAGCCCGTGGCACCCTGGGCTGTCAGAGGCCCTGCCAGGTACCACGGCTGGGGCTTCTGCTTGATAAACACGAACGCCAACCTCCCTCCATCTCCTGCTCCAACCAAGACAGGTTCTCCTTAGTGGTCAAGAGGTAAGGGATGGATGCTCCTTGCCCTCTAGGCCCCAACAGGACTCTGTGGCCTCTCCTGGGAGCTCCAGCCTAGGCCGTGGTCACAGTCACACAGCACCCAGGCAACTACGGTGACTGTCCTTGAGACCAGGAGGCTTTGCGACCGGAAGCTTGCATTATCCTTATGTTTGTGCCTTCCTGTCCTCTCCACCAGCAGGCAGAGGGGCGGCAGCTGCATGTGGACCCAGTCGAGGTACCAGCACAGTGGAAAGCTGGACACGAAGCCAGGCCATGCAGAGCCCTGGGGGGTAAGTGAGCCCCGCCCACCAGACACAGGAGCTCAGTGTGATCAAGTGTCAACAGGGATGGCCACGCCACGGGGAGGGACTCAGCACCTCCCTCTGGTCACCCACAGCTCTGCTCACAGATACCCGACCTTCAGACGCCCTTTCCGCCCAGGGAAACCTGGCCCGCATCCGGCACCTGTGCGCACACCCAGTGGCCTACCTGGAGCGGGTCCGCTTCCTGCTGGCCCCAGGGCTGCTGCTCACGCGGTAGGCAGTGGGCACACTCCTCTCTTCTCTCCGTCTCTCAGGGGAGTGGGCTCTCCTCCGAGGGGACCGGGAGCGGGACCTGGACAGAGGAGGAGGCAGCGTTCAGTTCTGTGGCCTGGCTGGTGGGACGTGTCATGCTTCCGACTGCCTTGGCAGAGATCAGGCCCCGTCTGCAGAGGCTGCTCCTCAGGATGGTGCCCGTATAGACCCTGAGGCTTCAGAGAACCCCTGCCAAGCTCCACTACTCTACCGACAATGAACGGAAACCCTGAATCCCATCTCAGAGGCAGAGATGGTCTCTCTCTCGTTCCACACACTTACCACACCAAGGATAAACTTTCAACCAATATACAACTGGCATGGAGGCTGGAGCTGCTTCAAATGGTCAATGGCAACCAATTCCCCACAAGCCATGGTCTGAGTATGTAATTTATGACCATCTCAGGCTGCCGCTTTCTCTTCCTTCCTCCTGCCTTTGCCCATTTTATCTCCCTATACATTTCAGCTCACTGACGTTTCTACCAGCACGAGGTAAGAAAAGGCAAATCAGACTCTAGCGAGTCGGGTCTACCTGTCTGAATAACAGCAAGAAGAAACTCAACGGTAATGAAGCTAGAGGCCTACCTGGAAATTTCTCCTGTTCACACTAATCTTACAGCCTCTCAGCATACTTAGGAATAGGCTGTGGGGCACTGGCATGAAGCCTGAAACCTTCGATCCAATTCGGAAATGCCAGTCTTACGACAGTTTCGGCTAACTTAAGTTTATGAGATTTCACAGATGCAAAGCCACCCATGAACACTGACTCCTCCTCCTCCTCATGTGCCTGGAAAGGACTCATTTCTCTCCCGTGGTGACACAACGCACACATGGCCATGAGGACCCTGAGACCCACGCCCCTCCGGGGCGATGCTCCTTAGTGGAGGCCCCGTAGCGATGAGTTGGGACCTTCGTTTTAGTTCTTTTTTTTTTTTTTTTGAGACGGAGTCGTCGCTCTGTCGCCCAGGCTGGAGTGCTGTGGCCGGATCTCAGCTCACTGCAAGCTCCGCTTCCTGAGTTCACGACATTCTCCTGCCTCAGCCTCCCGAGTAGCTGGGACTACAGGCGCCCGCCACCTCGCCCGGCTAGTTTTTTGTATTTTTTAGTAGAGACGGGGTTTCACCGGGTTAGCCAGGATGGTCTTGATCTCCTGTCCTCGTGATCCGCCCGTCTCGGCCTCCCAAAGTGCTGGGATTACAGGCTTGAGCCACCTCGCCCGGCTGTTTTAGTTCTTTGTTCATTCAGGAAAGCTACTATTTTGGGAAGACCTGCAATGAGCACAAATCTGGAAAAAAAAAACTCCATTTATTTCCATTTTGTTTCCATGACAACTCATTCAAAACAATATAAAGAAGAGTGGTCTGATTTTGCCATTTGAAAAAGTTCTACACTGAATCATTTTCATGACAATAAACCGCACACGCCACAGGCTATGCTTCTGCAGATCAGCTTGGGATCACTCAGCCCCCGGCATCCTGGAGAGCCAGGAGTGGCCATCCTTTAACTGACAGAATGGTTTTGATTTTTTTTTCCAGACCTTTCCTAAGATTTACAGAACAGATGATAAAGGCGAGGTCAGTTAGACACCTTGACATTTTACCAGGTTTTCCCTCAAAAGAACTCGCGGAGTCAAATCTGCTGGTGGCCGAGGCTGGCTGATAACTTCCTGGCTGGGCTGCCGCTGTCACTGACACGCTGCTCTGACAAGGCTCTGCGCGCAGCATCCCTGGGGAGGCTGAGGCTCTGGGACACGGAGGCACACACCTCACACTCAGAATAAAAGGTGCTGGGCTGGGCGCTACCACAACTCTGAAGAAAGCTCTGCTTATTCAAAGCTATAGCGGCTAGGGAATGCTTACACGTAGAATTCTACAATAAACTCAATAATCAGGAAAAATAAGTTAGTTTGTAAGGCCTGCAAATTCATAAGTCTGAAATACAATACCATTTAGTAATAGACTTCTTTAAAGGGAAGTGGCTGTTACCAGTGGATTTTCAAGTTATCGGGGGAAAACGCCCATCTCAGAACGAGGGGGTTACATACCATTAGACAATTCTCTAAGTTTGACTTTAGCTAAAGAAGCTTTAATGCTTTTTATTCTGCTAATTAGGCTTCTCATATTGATACCACAACATAGTGCAAGAAACAGGAATTCCATTTTATAAGCAAATCATCCATATAATGTGACCAGAAGCCTTCTTAAAGATGAAATGGTCTGAATTAAACACTTTCAAGCATAATGTGACTCAGTTTTGTTTTTTTTTTTCTTTTTCTTTTTTTTTTGAGACAGAGTCTCGCTCTGTCGCCCAGGCTGGAGTGCAGTGGCCGGATCTCAGCTCACTGCAAGCTCCGCCTCCGGGTTCACGCCATTCTCCTGCCTCAGCCTCCCGAGTAGCTGGGACTATAGGCGCCCGCCACCTCGCCCGGCTAGTTTTTTGTATTTTTTAGTAGAGACGGGGTTTCACCATGTTAGCCAGAATGGTCTCAATCTCCTGACCTCATGATCCGCCCATCTCGGCCTCCCAAAGTGCTGGGATTACAGGGTTGAGCCACCGCGCCCGGCCTGGTTTTTTTTTTCTTAAAAAAGCATAATGGTTTGCTTTCAAATAGAAACATAATGAGACTTTTTTCAATGACAAAACTCCAGATATTTTATCTGAATGACAGTGGTCATATTTATAAATAGCCTCTTTTCTCCGACATGTAACCATTTCATCCACTCCACTTCCTCCATTCGCGTCCCTACCCACGGCATTTCAGTCACAGAATAATCTGTGCAGATGACTTAGCAGCAAGGGTCTGGCTCTGCCACAGCTGGAACTTCCAGTAGCTCCTGGAATAATCTCTGCAGATGACTCAGCAGCAAGGTCTGGGCTCTATCAGCAGCTCCCGGGGCTTAATTTTTCTCAAGTTGAAACTGGAACTGATTTCACATGCAATTCCTCCTCATGTCCCCAGCCCAGTGACAGCTGCTGCAGCTCCCCTCCTTCCTGGACTGCTCAGTGCAGACACCCTCTGGTCTTATCTGTGTCTGGCTATGATTCACTTTGATTCACTTTGCAAGTGATGGGAAGACGGTCTTCACCTCAGCATGATCAACACTGCCACTCGCGAAACTGCAAGCATCTGGTTTCCTCCTTTAAGGAGCAGGATTAGGAGATGAGTCATCGCTTTGACTGATTTGCTATGCAGTTTATCGTGGGTAAAAAGGGCAATGAGGAGCCACAACTTTCAACCTAAAGTGGAAACCCAATGTTGCCTCAGTCCCTTCTGAATGCTAAACAAGACTCCTAAGAAGTCTTCCAAATCCATCCCCAGTCTCCGTCACCAACCCCAAGTATTTAGGAAGCTAATTTCTACAAAAAAAAAAAAAAAATATATATATATATATAAAATATATATATATATATAATATGTATTTTTTGAGACAGAGTCTTGCTCTGTCGCCCAGGCTGGAGTGCAGTGGCGCGATCTCGGCTCACTATAAGCTCCACCTCCTGGGTTCTGGTTCTTGCCATTCTCCTGCCTCAGCCTCCTGAGTAGCTGGGACTACAGGCGCACGCTGCCACACCTGGCTAACTTTTTGTATTTTTAGTAGAGGCGGGGTTTCACAGTATTCGCCAGGATGGTCTCGATCTCTTGACCTTGTGATCTGCCCACCTCGGCCTCCCAAAGTGCTGGGATTACAGGCGTGAGCCACTGCACCCAGCCAGAAATATGTTTTTATCATATAGGTCTCTACACTAGAAGATATCTTAAAATGATAACATGCAGAGATCTATCTAGAACTCCCAGAAGCCCAGGCTAACTCTGAAGATGTATTTAGATAAGTAAATGAACACAAGAGACCATCTTAGCAAAAGTTTTAAAAATAAACTTAGTTTCAAACTGATACTTATTAAAATTTAATTTTAGGTTGTAAATGAACTGCATGAGTACTTCTTCATTCCATTAAGATAGAGAACTAGATATGATATCAAAATACAAATGAAAACAGAAAACAAGACAACAAAAGTATTTTAATTTTTTTTTTTTTTTTAAGATGGAGTCTTGCTCTGTTGCCCAGGCTGGAGTGCAGTGACACAATCTTGGCTCACTGCAACCTCCACCTCCTGGGTTCAAGCGATTCTCCTGCCTCAGCCTCCCGAGTAGCTGGGATGACAGGTGCCCACCACCACACCTGGTTTTTTGTAGTTTTAGTAGTGGTGGGGTTTTACCATGTTGGCCAGGCTAGTCTTAAACTCTTGACCTCAGGTGATCCACCTGCATCGGCCTCCCACAGAGATGGGATTAGAGGCGTGAGCCACTGTGCCTACCTCAATGTTGATATAAAAGACACTAAATACTGCCTGGTCATAACTAGTATACTTTTTGAGAAGTAACATAGTGATTTCCCAAAACTAAAGATTTTTACATGACTAATTTGCCTTTGGAGATCCAAAGTCACCTATAACTTAGACATACTAAATAAATGGGACTTCAACCACAGGAACAGTATGGCCATTAAATAAATATTCATTGTGCTGTAAGAAGGCTTTCTAATCTTAACTTTCTGTATTTTACATAGAACTTTAGTAACTTAATATATACAAAAAATATATTCCACATAGCATCCTACCACAATTAGAAATACTAACAACTGTGGTATTCTACTGTGGGCTGGCAGTAGTCATTAAAAATGATCAATTGGGTCTGTTCAGGCCCAGGTGACAAGTCTGATCCATTCTGAGTGGAGGCTATGCTTGTTAACAGTTTATTCTATCTGATAACAACCGCATTAACACTTTCAATAGTTTGGTTAAAATTTAGTTACCTTTTATACTCCAATAATTCATATGACTGAGGAGACCACCACCCCTCCCATTTCTAACTTGCATTTTTAAGGCCACTTGGATCCCTGGAAATGATTATTGCTGGCAGAGCTTGGATGGAGGACGCAGGTTTGCAGCCAGTTTAGAAAAATGCAATCCTACTCAAAAAAACACACACTCCCTGTTCCCAGAAGAGCTGAGGCAGAATTCCACAAGAAAAGGTTATGGTGAGAAACCATCAGCTTCTTCTTCTTCTTTTGTCATAGAGAACATGTCCCTCAGGCTAGATTCGAACTCCTGGGACCAAGGGATCCTCCTGCCTCTGCCTCCCAAGCATCTGGGGCTTGACTAGCTTGTTTAACTCATGTCCTCGGACTCCAGAACCCACGGCACTGCTGGTCTCTGCACCCAGCCATGCCCTTGGCCCTGTGGAGGGGAACAACTGCCAGGGGCCAGCACCCACGGTAGAACTTGCTCAACAATCCAACACCTGCAAGGTTTTGTTTTATAATACTCTTATTTTCATTTTATAATAAACTTGCACTTTGCCTTCATATTTTGTCTCAGTTGCAAAATTGAATGATTTTTAATCAGTTATTTAACTAAAATTAACTAAAAGTATGTAGATACTACCTCCTCAGCCATGGAGATTTAATTAAAAATTTGAGTGTTCTGAAAACACTTTGCTCTGTTGACACTGTAAAATATTTTAAATGAAGGTCAAATTAAAATTGGTAGCCTACCATCACAGTAGAAACCATACTCAGATAATTTTTACCTTAATTTTTTCTTTTAACTGAAAGTTACAAACAAATGAGTAGGGTTTGGCTTCTTGGACTTGTCAGCAATGAATCCATAAAAATAATATAAAGATATATTTTTATATAAAGTAATATGCAACTAAAGCTATTCTAAAGTAAATTATTCAAAAATATGTAACTCTAAATCTATTCTAAAACAAATCACTCAAGTAAGATGTAAAATGACCTTTTCTCCTATAGTCTAGTGAACAAAAAGGATGCACAGCCTAGAAACCTGAAATTCCAAGTGTGAGGTGAAGCCTTTCAGCTCTGAATACACCAATGTGGGAAAAGCTGGCGGCCACGGCATCATCTGTCCTTAGAAGTGAATGGTAGGAGACCTGGAAATATCAGATGCCGCATCTGCTGTGTTTGCAAAAACTCCCCACATGAAAGTTGAGCTAATTTCTTACACTAAAGAAACACCATGAACAGCTCTTACAATGATCGGTCCCCGAGGCTTGGGATTGAGGAAGGAATTATGCTTTCTTTTGAGCCTGCAGAAAAGGAAAACTGGGAAGAATTTTACTGAATCTGGTCACTAGTAGGGCTTGTTTATGCCTGTCTTCAGCTATGTAACGTCACAAGAAACATTTTCAAGTGGGAAATTTTTTATTTTAATCTTCACTTAATTGCATTTAGAGGCAGGGTCTCGCTCTGTCATCCGGGCTGGAGTGCAGTGGTGTGATCATAGCTCACTGCAGCCTCAAACTCCTGAGCTCAGCTCAAGCAATCCCCCGACATCAGACTCTACGCTTGAGCTCAGGAGTTCAAAGCATGCACTGCCATGCCTGCCTAATTTTAAAAAATATTTTGTATACTCGGGAGGCTGAGGCAGGAGAATGGCGTAAACCCAGGAGGCGGAGCTTGCAGTGAGCTGAGATCTGGCCACTGCACTCCAGCCTGGGTGACAGAGCCAGACTCCGCCTCAAAAAAAAAAAAAAAAAAAAATTTTGTAGAGATAGGTCTTCACTATGTTGCCAAAGCTTGTCTCGAACTCCAGGCCTCAAAGTAATCCTCTCATCTTGGCTTCCTAAAGCACTGGAATTACAGGTGTGAGCCATTGTGCCTGGCCTCAAATGAGAAATTTTTAAAAAGCTTTGATATATAAGCTCCTGGGAGCCTTCAGAAATTGAAGATATGTTAGCAAAACTGTTCATTTGATTAGAAAATAGCAAGGTCTCTTTTTTGTGTGTATAAGGGTATGAAGTGATGAAACATTTAAAATACTCGCAAAAAGGCAGAGTGAAAGGTCAAACTGATTTATCATAGAGTCAAATCCAATTTCACTGCAGAGAAGTCAGTGTAAATGCCTGTCAAACTTTAAGTGTTAGCTGGGGTAAAAATAAAGAAAGCAGGCTAGGCATGGTGGCTCACGCCTGTAACCCCAGCACTGTGGGAGACCGAGATGGGTGGATCACCTGAGGTCAGGAGAGAGAGACCAGCCTGGCCAACATGGTGAAACCCCATCTCTACTAAAAAAACAAAATTAGCTTGGCGTGGTGGCACACACCTGTAATCCCAGCTACTTGGGAGGCTGAGGCAGGAGAATAGCTAGAACCCCGGGAGGCAGAGGTTGCAGTGAGCCGAGATCACGCTATTGCAGACCAGCCTGGGAAACGAGCAAAAACTCCGTCTCTAAATAAATAAACAAATAAATAAATAAAGCACATTGTTTTTAGGATATATTCAGAGAGGCAAATGTGTAAAATTATACTTAAAAAGCCCACAGAGCGCCCAAGGCATCTGTACTTTTCCCATGGAAACGTAAGAGCTAACAGCAATTCCAGGAGAAAAACTAGACGAGCACAGTCAGTGCCGCACTACAGAAACCGAGAGAGCCAGTCAGTGCTCAGCAACAACCCGAGGTGTAACGGGGCCCTGAAAACAGGGCAAGCTGTGCCAGCCTCCCATAGGCCGGCCACTGTTTTGTTTTTAAAAAATGGTTTTCACCAAGATGTAAATTCTGTGACTCTTAAATGTTTTTACATTTTTAATTTCTGCTCCCAGAAATGTTAACCTGCTTTCTGAAAAACTGGTTCCTCACCAGGAAGGCCTTTGGTTTAATAGTGACTTCTGGAAGGAGGGTGGAGAGGAAACAGTGTGCACCGGCGCCGCCCTCTTCACACACACCCGCGCCGCCCTCTCCACACATGCTCACCCGTCGGCCCTCTTCACACACACCCGCGCCGCCCTCTTCACACACACACACCCGTCGGCCCTCTTCACACACGCTCACCTGCGCCGTCCTCTCCACACACGCTCACCCGCGCCGCCCTCTTCACACACGCTCACCCGCGCCGTCCTCTCCACACACGCTCACCCGCGCCGCCCTCTTCACACACGCTCACCCGCGCCGCCCTCTTCACACACGCTCACCCGCGCTGTCCTCTCCACACACGCTCACCCGCGCCGCCCTCTTCACACACGCTCACCCACGCCACCCTCTTCACACCCACTCTGCACACACGCTCACCGGTGCCACATGAAGTATGTGCAGAGTGTGGCACTGGTGAGTGTATGTGCAGAGCAGGGAATCCAAACCCAAAACCAGTGCTAAAGAGTTCTCTTGTCTTGCAACTTTACACATTTGAGAGAAATTAGCATGGGAAACTTCACTTACACAAATAAAACAAAAGACCCCCCAGCACACCACCCTGTGAATCAAGGTCCTGGTAGGCTTACTTCCAGGAACCAATTTTTAAAAACCTGGCAGTAGTTAAGTATAGGCCTGCGTGGTGGCTCAGGCCTGTAATCCCAGCACTCTGGGAGGCCAAGGTGGGCGGGTAACCTGAGGTCAGGAGTTTAAGACTAGCCTGGCCAACATGGTGAAACCCCGTCTCTACTAAAAATACAAAAATTAGCCTGGCGTAGTGGTGGGCGCCTGTAATCCCAGCTACTCAGGAGGCTGAGGCAAGAAAATCACTTGAACCCGGGAGGCGGAGGTTGCAGTGAGCTAAGATCGCACCGCTGCACTCCAGCCTGGGCAACAAGAACAAAACTCTGTCTCAAAAAACAAACAAACAAAAGTTAACTACGAAACAAACAAAAAACCAAAAAAGATCTTATTTGGACTTGCAGGGCACACAAGCACATGCATACACACGTCTGCTCAATGAGAGTGGCACTGATTTTAAACTTTCTACCTAGCTCTACTGGGTATCCTGTGAAGGACACAGGGGTCATGAAGGCACCAGAGGTGCTGCCCCCTGCACACCCACCTCGACCGCCGCACTGTCCGATAGGCACTGGGAAGAGAATGCTTTGCTTTTGAGTGTGATCTAGACCTGGACTTGGATGATGAATGGTACTTGGGAGAACGTGATCTTGTTCGAGATCTTTTTTTGTGCTTTTTCTTTTTCTTTTCTTTCTCTTCTTCTCTCGGTGGATCTTTGCTTTTGCTTGAAGGCCTATCGGGTGGTTTAACTTCTAAAGTAGGCAGAGGTCTGCCTCCAGTCAGTAGAGGGCAGGGCGTAGTGTTGGATTCCTAAGAATAAAAGGAAAATCTGGGTGTTAACAGGGAAAACAGAACACTGAAGTATATGTATAAAATTTCAACTTTGGGCCCCTCACACCAACACACACAGCAACCATCCCTTACAAAGACCCGTCTCCTCCTGTAGCTATCCAGAGTGACCTCCTTTTCACCTCCCAGGATGCAAAGGGAGAAAGGGAACCCCCTCTGGTTCCCGAGCCTTTCCACAGGCAGCACTCCCTTCCCAGCCCCCAGGCTGTGGACAGCAGGAGCCAGTAAGAGGAGCACAGTTATTAGAGATGCTATGCTGGAAAAAAATACGTTTCTTTTTAATAGTTTTAACTACCAGAGGAGAGATTCCTCAAACCTCCAATATTAGGTTTTTAAATGAATCTCTGCACTACTCTGACAGTAATTTTTAAAGAAGGTCTAGGTTCCCCTTTGATGTTTTAAAACCTCTCCATCTGAGTGTCACATACATGCAGAAGAGCATACGAATCTTCAATGCATCCCGACACATTTCCACCACAGCGCATCGGAACCAGGTCAGGAGACAACACCCTTCAACAGTGTGGGCCTGCAGCCTGGCCCTGCTCCCCAGAAAGCTCACTCTCTCCTCAATTCACTTAAGTGAATTTTAAACTACAGCCATTAAACATTTCACACCTTTAGACACAGTGAAAAAATCTGCAATTCATCATTTAGTGCCTCGAAGAAATTCAGGTCAGGTGCTGGGGTGGGACCCAGTCTTCCAGGCTGCCCCCAGCTGCTCCCCAGGGAGAGAGCTCCAGCCCAGCCCGTGGCACAGTGTGCAGGATGGCACAGTGTGTGCCGGACGGCACAGTGTGCGCAGGACAGCGTCTGTGAAAGGCAAAGTGCTAAGGGGGCTTCCCTTCCTTCTTTCCGCTCCCTAGGTCCGCCCTGGCAAGGCCAACTGGCTGAGGGAAAACACAGTAGAAATGACTCTTCTACAGTTATGCTTCTTACTTTGGCTTTGAGATCAAAAGCAATTCAGCGGAGCCCTGGTGGGGCAGGCCCCAATTTAAGATGAGATTCCACTCGAGCTGGCTGCTTTATGATGGCACTGTGATTTCCCAGTCCTCTGTTCAGCCTCCTTGATGTTTCCGTTTACACCTTGCTCTCTGATGCCCCTCCCTGGTTGTGGGCGTGCTGCAGGCAGGAGGGCAGGGATGAATTCCTCTTCGGGATCTGATGGCCCTCCCATTTGGCCGCTACCAAGTTCACCGCTACCAAGTTCATCTTTACGGCTCTGCCTAAATTATCTCCAGGGACACTTCGGTAAAAAAAATCCATTTTACTGTGGGAGAGTTCTTATCAAAAAGGTCTTTCTCATTTGAAATTCTGTTAAGTGTAACAATATTTTTCAGGTCTAACTTTTAAATATTTTATTGTTTTTTGGTTTGTTTTGAGGCAGAGTCTTGCTCTGTCGCTGGGGTGGAGTGCAGTGGCGTGATCTCAGCTCACCACAACCTCTGCCTCCCAGCCTCAAGTGATTCTTGTGCCCCAGCCTCCTGAGTAGGTGGGATTACAGGCATGTGCCATCATGCCCAGCTAATTTTTTTTTTGTTTGTATTTTTAGTAGAGAAAGGGTTTTGCTATTTTGGTCAGGCTGGTCTCAAACTCCTGACCTCAAGTGATCTGCACGCCTCAGCCTCCCAAAGTGCTGAGATTACAGGCGTGAACCACCGCACTCAGCTAAAATATTTTATTGCTTACATAATTCTAACACACAAACGTCCAATGAGAAACCAAGCTCTATATCCAAGAACACCCACTCCACTCTGGCATTAGTCAGGATTTGCCCATAAGCAATGCTAAATGATCCTTTAAATTAAAAAGACAATAAATAAAAGCCAGTAAGCTTTACAACTTCAGAGGCTCAACATCCTAGCTATGGCCTCTCCCATACACACTGAAAGGGCTTCCATTCTGCAAACAGCAAAGAACAAAGGTTTGTGAGCTGAGCATATCCTCTGAGGTGAGCCCTGGGTGGGACCAGAGAAATCAGCTGATGCACTAAAAAAATCCCAATATCCATGGAGTTTAAACCAGGAGAAAGCCAGCCAGCCCCGGGGATGAAAGACGCCACTGGGAACCTCAGCACGGGCACCTGTGAGTGTTTGGGGAGGTCAGAGCTGCTGCAGGTCCTTTTAACAAGGCCCGGGATTTCCCCAGGAAAACAAAGAGAAGGCTGAAGAGGAGAGCCGAGACACAGACTCCACCCTCGAGTGAGGAGTCTGTTATGTGAGAAGGAAGAGAAACACGTCTTTGTTGTCTTTTTCTGGTGAAGAACTCTCCTCATTTACTCTCTCTCACAAAATCACTGCACTATTTTGGCGTGTGACTGATAACACATGGCGTTAAAACAGAGGGGAGATGGAAAAACCCGGTCCCTGGCAAACGTCTGTGAAAGACAAAACCAAACGGGCGCGAGACGCCATCTGAGGCATAGTCAAGACAAACAGGAGTGCGAGGAGTCAACTCTCCAGCTGAGTTTCTACTCCTATTTTTACTGCCAATGATTTGAACCTCTAAACTTTTTTTTTTTTTGCCTTTATCCTAACTAATGCCTGTCATTAATAATACTTGGCTGGGCGCGGTGGCTCAAGCCTGTAATCCCAGCACTTTGGGAGGCCGAGACGGGCGGATCACGAGGTCAGGAGATCGAGACCATCCTGGTTAACATGGTGAAACCCCGTCTCTACTAAAAAATACAAAAAACTAGCCGGGCGAGGTGGCGGGCGCCTGTAGTCCCAGCTACTCGGGAGGCTGAGGCAGGAGAATGGCGTAAACCCGGGAGGCGGAGCTTGCAGTGAGCTGAGATCTGGCCACTGCACTCCAGCCCGGGTGACAGAGCGAGACTCCGTCTCAAAAAAAAAAAAAAAAAAAAAAAAAAAAAAACAACAACAACAAAACTTATCTCACCACTGTGGTTAAAGACGAGGGCTTCATTTTGAAGTGAGGGGACAATCTGAATCAACACTTTCAAATGTCACTTGTAATGAAGCCCAGTTCTATTTATTCCAACAACACGATCATCCTTCACCACGAAGGTGCAAACTAGAGCTGCTGTGAGCTCTGCCAGGCTGAATTAAGATGGTCTGTGATGTTGACATTACCGCTTTTTTCAGCTTCAAGTGCTAAAAGTGCACAAGGACTGATGCCAAACACAGCTTCCCAGAAACCACAGCTGCCTTTGAGATGCAATTTTAATATTTCAGCAAAAATGATCAAAACCGAAGTCATGTCTGAGTGTAGGGGGGCAGACATACGTTGGTTCAGGTAGAGTTGAGGACAAAGCAAAGAACTTCTGAAAAATGGTCATTTATGAGAGCATTAAAAACTTACTGCCTGCCACTTTTGTAACATTGGAAAATAACATTGATTAGCCCCCCTTTATCACAATGAAGTATTTGGCAACAAATTAGCACATGAACTAGCAACTATTATTTCCTACTGCGGCAAAACAAATTGCTCAAAAGCAGACCGAATGTGTATCTGACTGTATTGGAAAATAAAAGAAATCTTATTTGTGAAGGGCATTACATTAACTATGAAATGGGCCAATCCCACGGACGGATGGCGAACACTGAAGCGTCCTCTCCATCCCTTCACCCAGCCCCACTGCCCTACTGTCTCCTGGCAGGTGCGTCCTCCCACCCCTGCCCCCACTCTGCTCCAGCACCCCCTGCCCCGCAGCCACACTCTTTCAGCGGAAATGCAGCTCTCGTGCTCGTGCTCACTTATCCTGGAGTCCCAGGCTCTCTACAACTGGCCTCCCATTGTCATACCCGTTCTGCCTGAGAACGTGTCTTCCCGAGTGGGGCCACCTGTCCTTTACCACTTGTGGGTCTTTGGTCCTCGTGGGTCCTCACTATTCTGTAAGCTCCTCAAGGCCTTGCCTGAGCCCTAGGTCCCGGAGCTGCCACTCTCCTCCTGGCTGTGCTGTCCTGATAGAAATGCCCATGTGTGAACAGCAACAGCTCAAATGCTGTCACGGTCACTGGTGAACAAGCAAGCTTCTAATGCATATCCCAAAGTGCCTCAGCACCTAGCACACAGCAGATTCAGCAACCATAGGCGGGTTTCAGTTCCTATTTCCTTGTCAAACTCTTACTGGAATCGTAAACTTGGCAGGATCTGTAACTTGAAAACATCTATGGGCTGGGTGCAGGGGCTCATGCCTGTCATCCTAGCATCTTGAGAGGCCAAGGCGGGAGAACTGCTTGAGGCCAGGAGTTCAAGACCAGTCTGGGCAATATAGCAAAATCCCATCTCTACCAAAAATACAAAAAACATTTAGCTGGGCGTGGTGGCAAGTGTATGTAAGTCCCAGCTACTCTGAAGGCTGAGGTAGGAGGACTGCTTCAGGCCGGGAGGTCAAGGCTGCAGTGAGCTGTGATGGTACCACTGCATTCTAGCTTGTGTGACAGAGTAAGACTCTCTCAAAAAAGAAAAAGAAAAAAATTTGTGGAATCCAAGAAATCATCCTGCAATCTGTTGCTACTATGTAAATGACTGCATGACAAAAGGGGTTCAATGAAGACTTCTGCCTTCTCTTCATCCTGGATTAAGAACACACACTAGGAATGAAGAGAGAATATATGTGATACGGACAGGAGGCAGGGAAATACTGGCAAGGGCTTCACACTCAAGCCTGGACCCATGGCCCAAAGTGAGAACTCTCCCTGTTTTCCCGCCTGAATGTTGCCTTTTGGCCTGTTCTGCCCCCATCCTGTGCCCATAAGAACCCCAGACCCCAGACTTAGGGGACACACACAGAAGAGAGACGCGTCTGAGCGAAGAGAGAATACGAAGCAGCTGGATGTCGGAGAGGAGTTTGGCTGAGGATGGCCAGACTCCAGGGGAAAATTATCTTCCGGCTGTAACCCCCTGTCAGCTTCCCTCTCTGCTGAGACCACTTCCACAGCTCAATAAAGTCCTCCACATTCATCATCCTTCAATTTGTTCGTGTGACCTGATTCTTGCTGGACGCTGGACAAGAACTCAGGTACCAAGAGGGCAGGGTTAAAGGCTGTCACCCTGGCCCTCCAGAGCTGATTAACACTCAACGCTGACTGTAACATATGCTTTCTGGGGCTCCAAGGGTCACAGACACCCCCTCCTGGACGGCAAAGCTAAAAGAGCATTGTAATGTGCTTGGAGGATGCCGTGAGGCCAGTGCAGAGCCTGCTCCCGCTAGAGAGGAGCATTCCTTTGCTCTGGTTCCCGCACCTGTCCGTTCATGTGGTCCCTCCTGTAAGAGATTGAGTGGCGGCCGAGTAAACGAGCCACCCCCTTTGCGAGTCCTGGGAAGGGGTCAAGGGAACTATCCAGTCTCATATGCAGGTTTATATGCACTATTTTTGCATATGCTTTTATAAATTTTATACTCCACTTGAAAAATTTAGAGTACTGCCAATATCATTCCATGCCAATAGGCACACTTTAGGACATCATTTACAACTGTATCTCAATATGTAAAATCACCTTTCCTAACGATCAACGGGACTGAACAGGAACACATACGCAGAAAGATCGAGTACAAATGGGAGTTCAGCACGTCGTAAAGAAGGCTCTGTGAGTCACTAGGGAAAAGATGTATGACTTAGTGAATGTGTTGTATCTAGCGACAGGCTCCTCAAACTGAAATTAATTCCAAGTGTGGCAGGTCAAAAACGTACCTGAGGAAAAAAAAGTTTGTGACACTGATGACAAACAGCTAACATGAAGCAGCATAGACAAAGAAAGGGCCCTTCCTGGGCCCGGAAGAAACACAGGCCCAGGCTAAGGGAAAGTCAGTTCAAAAGGCAGCAGACAATGCCAAGAAACATCAGCAAAGTGGCCGGGCACAGTGGCTCAGGCCTGTAATCCCAGCACTTTGAGAAGCTGAGGCGGGCGGATCACGAGGTCAAGAGATCGAGACCATCCTGGCCAACATGGTAAAACCCTGTCTCTACTAAAAATACAAAAATTAGTCGAGCGTGGTGGCACCCGCCTATAGCCCCAGCTACTTGGCAGGCTGAGGCAGGAGAATCACTTGAATCCGGGAGGCAGAGGTTGCAGTGAGCCAATTGAGCCAAGATCGCACCACTGCACTCCAACCTGGAGGCAGAACGAGACTCCGTCTCAAAAGAAAAAAAAAGACATCAGCAAAGTGACTCAGTATTACTTATCATTAAATATGTCAGTTAAAGCAGATGCTGCTTTCCCACTGAAAGGCTGATGGTACCCAATACCGACAGGGGCATGAAGAAACAGTTCTCATACCCCATGGGCGCCAATAAAACTGCTACAATCCCTTCAGAGGTCAACTGAGCAGTTATCTCAAATTAAAAAAAGAATTCCATGGTGAGGATTTCCCCAACGAGTGCACTCACTGGAGTACACAAGATACAGGACACAGATGGGTGATCGGCATTGTTCACAAAGACAGACCTGAGACGTGGCTCACATTTCCCACAGCAGGGGAGGGGCACACACAGAGGGGGTGATTTACAGGTAAACTACTTACAGTCATTCGGTCAATAAATATCTACCAAGTGCCTGTAACACACCAAACACTACTGTAAGCATTGGTAACAGAAGGATCTCTACTGTAAGTCAAAGATGTCAGAAAAATACATAGGGTATGATCCCATAACTATGAGGTTTTACATCTCTACATACATGAATCAAATTGAGTTTTTCCCCTCAAGGATTCACAGGAAACAAAGCGGGGGATAGACACGACGGAGCATCATTCAACCGTAAAAAGGAACGGGGTCCAACGCGGCTGCCACATGGCTGGACCGGAGGACACCACGCTAGACGAAGTCAGCCAGGCACAGAAGCACAGACACCGCAGAATCCCGCTCACAGGCAGTCCCCAGGAGTCCCGTTCAGAGGCTGAAAGCAGGTGGGTGTCAGGGCTGGGGGAGGGGAGAGCGGGGAGTTACTATTTAATGGCTAAAGAGTTTTGGTTTTAGAAGATGGACATTCTGGGAATGGATGGGTGGTAATGGTTGCACAGTGTGAATACACTTAATGCCAGCATAAACGGCACAGTTAAAAAAGGTAAAATGGTAACCTTTATGTTAAAAACTCAGGAAGGGAGAGAATTGAGAGGAATTTTAAAAAGTGCCATTTCCACAGGAATTAAAAAAAATACACAAGAAGGAAATGACTTTTTCTCTTTTATACCTTTCTGTAGCATTTGAACTTTAAAAATCATAGGTATATATCAGTTTTATAAAAAGCAAAGTAAAGACAGAGAAGTGACTGTCCTTCAGGCACATAAGCTGCTCTGTGGCTGTTTTTAGTTAACTTTAAGGTGACAGTAAAATTCCTGCCATGTTACGCCAGGCCTTGTATAAGGGAGTGTCCTCATGCCACCCTGCAGAGTCAGCCTGAGCTAGCCATGGCTCCAACAGACCTGGGGGTGCCATGAGCCTCCTGGTGCTGATGTGCCCTCAGCCACGCTGGCTCCCTCACCCAGGGTGTGCGGTGGCCAAACATGGTTTTGTCTCAAGTCCTCCTGGACTCCGAGAATTTTACAACTACACAGCTGGGTCAAATGTCTCAACATCAGTGAGTAAAGTAGATGCTAGAATACTTAGTAAAGTCAAGGGTAACCTGTCCCAGAAGTTGTTTTAGGCTAAAAATATTTTTGAGTTTGATTTTTATTTATGACAATTGCCAATTTAATTACAAGTATTTTTGTTTCAGAAGCAATTAAAGACATTTATCATCATCTGCTACAACCATTACACTTTTGTTGAAATGGCTTCGTAGCTGTAATCTGCACATACACACACACATATATCCAGGGAGAGCATTCTAGTAATTTAAACACTCGTTTCTATGTTCTACAGATTCAAAAACCAATGCCTGCAAACAGGAGAGGTGAGA
This sequence comes from Chlorocebus sabaeus, assembly GCF_047675955.1. Taxonomy (NCBI): domain Eukaryota; kingdom Metazoa; phylum Chordata; class Mammalia; order Primates; family Cercopithecidae; genus Chlorocebus; species Chlorocebus sabaeus. Next base: position 128,995,362 of record NC_132914.1, on the reverse strand, counting down.
GAAATGTACGTATAAAAATAAATAGGACAGATCGAGACCATCTTGGCTAACATGATGAAACCCCGTCTCTACTAAAAATGCAAAAAAATTAGCCAGGCGCAGTGGCGGGCGCCTGTAGTCCCAGCTACTCGGGAGGCTGAGGCAGGAGAATGGCATGAACCCAGGAGGCAGAGGTTGCAGTGAGCCGAGATTGTGCCACTGCACTCCAGCCTGGGTGACAGAGTGAGACTCTGTCTCAAAAAAACAAATAAATAAAATGAAATAAATAAATAGGACAAAGGCCTAAGCTGTAACATATCTTGTGTTTATAAGGAAATAATTCTGGTTGCTGTGATGTGGAACTACAGTAGATTGGGAAAAACTGGGTTAGTGATAAATTATAGTTGTGACTGAATTTCACTGGAAATTTTATTACAACATACAGATACAGTCATGTAATATAATTGGTTAAAGTATTCTCACGAATGTCTTTTGATGAACCCCTTTATCCACTGCACAAATGGTATCAAAACACGATAACCCGTACGCCACTGTAACACTGTAACGCCCTTACTTTCTTAAATTCCCTTCCCTTCTTGCCACATGCATATTTTCATGGCTGTACCCACAGAAGTGGATGTATTTTATATTGTGCTTCTCTTGCTTATTACATCAGAAGCATTTTCTTGTGGCTACAAGCATCCTCATGATCATTTTTGTTGTTGTGTATTTCATCCCCTTATTGCTGCAGAATATCTTCTTCTTTTTTTTTTTTTGAGACAATGTCTTGCTCTGTCACCAGGCTGGAGCACAGTGGCGCGATCTCAGCTCACTGCAACCTCCATCTCCCGGGTTCAAGCGATTCCCCTGCCTCAGCATCCAGAGTAGCTGGGACTACAGGCACGCAACACCATGCCTGGCTAATTTTTTGTATTTTAGTAGGGATGGAGTTTTAACATGTGGGACAGGATGGTCTCAATCTCCTGACCTTGTGATTCACCTGCCTTGGCCTCCCAAAGTGCTGGGATTACAGGCGTGAGCCACCATGCCTGGCCGTCCTTTTTTTTTTTTGAGATGGAGTCTCGCTCTGTCGCCCAGGCTGGAGTACAGTGGCGCAATCATGGCTCGCTGCAACCTCTGCCTGCCAGGTTCGAGAGATCCTCCTGCCTCAGCCTCCCGAGTAGCCGGGGTTACAGGCATGCGCCACCATGCCCGGCTAATTTTTTGTATTTTTAGTAGAGACGAGGTTTCACCATGTTGGCCAGGCTAATCTCGAACTGCTGGCCTCAGGCGATCCATCCGCCTTGGCCTCTCAAAGTGCTGGGATTACAGGTGTGAGTCACCACACCCAGCCAAGAAATTCTATTAAAGCTAAGGAATGACCAGAGATCCTTTTGCTATAACGGGCTGAAGTGAGGAGCCAGGAGGCAGCCCCGACTCTGAAGAGCCATGGAAAGGCTGTGAGATGGTGTCCTGCAGGGCTGCTCGGGGTTCCTACCTTCCCTGAAAATGTTCATTTCTGGGACTGGCAAGTCGAACGGCTCAGAAGACTGGGCATCACCGACCTGTGGAGCTGAGGCTACAATGGGTGGCCCGGGCACTCCGGAATCAGGGGCAGGAGCCCACCCTGTGGCACTTGGGCACTCGACAGGTCTCACACAGACTCATCTTCTCTGCTCCTCTTATCTAACTCTCCCCTCCCTGCTCATCATATTATTTCTGAGGCCTCCTGCCAGATGTGAGGGGATTTCAGACTGACTCCCGAAACGGGAAAGCTGATTCAGCCTTCTGCATCATTTCAAAAGTCTGAGCCCAGAATGTTGTTTCCACAGAAAAACAAGCGGAGTGACTTCAAGCAGAGAATCAGTTTTGAATAATGGTCCTGGACTCTTAGAAATGTCAGCATAATTAAAATGAAAGGCTCATTCTATACTACTGGAAAAAAAGAGCTACAAAAGACATGTGGGGCCACTTGGAGCAATGTGACTGCGGCCTGCAGAGGAAGTGATGTACCATCAGTGGGCAATCTGCGTGCGGCACTGTGTTTCCCAGGAGAAGGCCCTTCATGGGTATTCAGGGTAAAGCGGTCACCACGTCTGCAAACGAGTCTCAGAGACGGCGAGCACGCGTGGGTCAACGTGCCCACATATAGATGAGTAAGCATGCGCATGCAATCGCCTGGGCACTGGGGGCATCTTACCATTCTTTCCGATTTTTTGAAGGTTTGCAAACTTTTCAAAAAGTAAAATTCCCAGAGTTACTATCTTTTTTATTCTTTCCAACTTTTATTTATTTCATCACCCAGGCAGTGAGCACAGTAGCTAATAGGGAGGTTTTTCATCTTTACCTTCCTCACTCCCTCCCTCCCCACTCAATGAGGCCCTCCTGTCTGCTGTTCTCTTCTCTGTGTCCATGTGCACTCAATGTTTAGCTACCACTTATAAGCGAGAACATATGGTGTTTGATTTTCTGTTCCTGTGTTCATTCATTTTTTTTAGGAGAGAGATTAGGTTGAGAAAGATTTTATAAAAAGATTTTTTAAGTGCTCTTGAAATAACATAAAACCACAACTTCTTAGCTATTGTCTAATTGTAGATCTAAACCCATCCTAATATTATAGTTCAAATGTTAAGTCAGTTTTTAATTCATCTACAATTATAGGACTAGTTACTAAAATGCCCAGTTTTGTCATAGTTTACTGATACAAAGACAATCCTCCTTTAATCCTCAAAGGATGTGTCCTACTCTATTATTTTTCTTACTTTAAAAGAGTTATGTCTCCAAAATGCTCCTAAACTACCCAAAGAATTTCTGGATATTCTTGTAGTTTAAATACAAAATAAAATTCAGAGACAGAACTGCTATAAAAAATCTAAAATTAAACTTAAAAGATTCTAAATTGATGTGACTAAAAAAAAAAAAAAGGCAGCGTTTTTGCTGAATATGATTAATTACTGTACTGCTGCTGCTGAAGGCATCAGTGTTTCCTGAAGGCCTCTGGTCTCAGACACCCATGTGAGCAATCCCCCTGGCATAGGAGCCAGTGTCTACTGAAGTCCTCTGTTCTGAGCACCCTCCCTTGGCGCAGGAGACTTGTAAGGCAGCCATGTGACGACCCCCATGTAAGGCCATATCTCTGCTCACACAACTGAGGAAGGAGCCATGTACTCCCAGAGTCTGTTCTCTTAACTCCCTCTTCCTTTTTCTCTTTAATTAAAGTGTTGACATTGATACAGACTGTGGCAAAAGGATTTCTGCCCTAAGTGTGAGCTCAGTACTGGTGCTGCTGCAGAGGCGGGGCTCCAGGGAAGTGTGTCCACCACATTTCCCCAGCAGGACCCATGGGAGTGACTCCCCAGGCCCTCCTGCCCGCCCCATAAGGGCAGCCGTGAAGCAGAGGCTCCCCCGAAATCACAGGCAGTATTTGCTGTTTATGTGAACGTGCACTTACGGGGGAAACTCTTGTCAAATTCTTCGATTCACAGCTATAAAGCAAAAGCCAGCCAACCCACGTAGGAAGAGCTGGGGGCTCATATCCCTCACTCAGGCCAGAGACTAGGGCAGCTGGAGGGAGACACATCCTCCCTGCTTCTATGTACCACGCAGCCCCGCAAATACCAATGTGGGATTTCTTTACTATACCTCAACACTGAAAGGACTCTCCTCAATTTTCCCAGCTTCTGCTTCCGGCAGAGGATTTTTGAGGGTCTGTAAAAATAATGCCGCTTTCCTTTTACGTTCTGCTTGAAGCTGTTTCTCTTTTGACTCCTTAGACGCCTGGGCCAGCTTTTCCCGGGCAGCAGCTGCGAGGCGATCTTCCAGCTTTTGCTTTGCTTAAGGAATAAACAAAGAAAAAAGAGAAGTTTAGAGCAAGCAGTATTTTATCTGATCTTAATTTTCACAGGTTGCAAAAGCGTCATATGATGTAGTCAGTTAAAGTTTCTGAATAGGTACATACATCAGACAAATCAAATTTTGAAAGAATTAGTTTTTAACGTGCCCTTTCTTGGATATTTTACTTTTAGAGTTAGAAGGCTGATGAGACTCTATACTAACGAAAGCTGGAATAATGAAAACCTCAGAATGGCTCTCAACATATATCCAAAATATTCACACCAGGCAATGAATACTCTATGAGAAGTGTTTTATTCCAAATGATCCGACAGTTGGTTAGTTTACACACAGGAAGTACAGATTCAGATGTACAGGCATGAGTACAAGTTTGCTTAGGGAGAACACCACAGCACAATGGAAGTTCTTGATGGTGGATTGTGGTTGAAAAATGGCCTTTTTTTTTTTTTTTTTGGAGACAGAGTTTTGCTCTTGCTGCCCAGGCTGGAGTGCAATGGCGCAATCTCGGCTCATTGCAACCTCTGCCTCCCGGGTTCAAGCAATTCTCCTGCCTCAGCCTCCCAAGTAGCTGGGATTATAGGCGTGCGCCACCATGCCTGGCTAATTTTGTTTTTTTAGTGGAGACGGGGTCTCACCATGTTGGCCAGGCTGGTCTCTAACTCCTGACCTCAGGTGATCCACCCACCTCAGCCTCTCAAAGTGCTGGGATTACAGGCATGAGCCACCTCGCCCAGCCTGAAAATTGGCCTCTTTTAAATGTTGCTTGATCTGAATGTGTGTATACAGAAAAGCAATTTAAGAAAATCAGTTAGAATAGATAACAACCACAATGCAGCAACCATTATTTGACTGCTTTAATGCAGAATAGAATTTATTTTGGAGTCAGGATGGGAAGACTATATGCTGTCCCCATGCTGCCGGCAGTGTTGGGGCGGGTGTGGTGGCCACGCTGTGGCCCATGAAGATGAGCTGCAGCCCGAAAACCAGCTGGGTACACACCACCTTCAAGGGCCCAATGGTTCTGCTGGGAGGCAGCCTCACCAAAGGGCATCTCCTAGTTTGGTTCCTGAGCTGGGAAGCAAGGCTGAGCCTTTTACCCTGGGGCTGCCAGCCAAGCGCAAAGTGAGCCTCCATTAATGCATTCCACTGTGGCGCATGAGGGCTAAGACGGCCAACTCAGTTTCTTCGAAAACAAACTGCCAACGGCACTGCATCTGAGGTTCAGTGAAGAGCAGAGCTCATTCCTCTAACAGAGAACGTTTCAAAACCTCAGACATGTCACACAACTCCCAAATGGGTCTGATTTCCAAAGGCTTCAGATTCTAGTTGGCAGCCTTGAGATTTTTTGGCTTAGCAGATAAACCTTATATTTATGTATTTCCTTTCTTTCAAGAAGTTTAAAAGCTATCAACAAACCTTGCTTTGCTTCTAGCTCCTCCTGGGTAAGTTGAGGCTTCTTCTCCTCAACAACTACACAGGGTGGGGCAACTGCTGGGTTAGTGTTTGCAGCACTACTAGAACTTTCTTGGCCTTCTTTGCTTTCTTCATCATCATCACTGTCATCATCTAGCTTAACACGGTTTTTTTCCAGGGGAAGCAGATCATTTTCTTTGGCCTTGATTGCAAAGCTTATTGGAGCAAAGGAAGCTATTGAGGAAAGGTGAGAATTATGATACATGTTACAGAGTGGAAATCTTTGCAGGCCCTGCTACCCACCTGAGCATAGGCTGCTGGGAAGGGGGTGACCAGCATGGAGTCACATCACACACAGGGTCTCTGGTGGGGACGCCGTGTGCCATCAGAGCAGACCTGGACACACGTGTCTGGTGGGGACGCCGTGTGCCATCAGAGCAGACCTGGACACACGTGTCTGGTGAGGACACCGTGCCATCCGAGCAGACCTGGACACACGTGCACTGCACGGTGCGGGGCTGGGGCAAGCCCCTGAACTGTGCTGTGAGAACGGCACTGGCTGGGGACTGCATGGCAAGGGCACACTTGCTGATGCCAGGGCAGTCACCTGCAATTTCAAATGCCCAATTCTTGTCATTTCTCTCTCTCTCTTTTTTTTTTTTGAGATGGAGTCTCGCTCTGTTGCCCAGGCTGGAGTGCAGTGGCGCGATCTCGGCTCACTGGAACCTCTACTTCCCAGGTTCAAGCGATTCTACTGCTTCAGCCTCCCGAGTAGCTGGGACTACAGGCACCCGCCACCACGCCCGGCTAAATTTTTGAATTTTTAGTGGAGACGGGGTTTCACCGTGTTAGCCAGGATGGTCTTGATATCCTGGCCTTGTGATCCACCCGCCTCGGCCTCCCAAAGCGCTGGGATTACAGGCGTGAGCCACTGTGCCCGGCCTCATTTTTCTTTAAAAAAAAAAAAAAAAAAAAAAAAAGCTCACGGCTCAGCATATATCTAAATTTGCTTCAGGAGGCATATGATGTGACTCCACTATAAACAGGTCTCTTTCAAAAATTCCCCATGATACAAAATAGCCTTTTCTTACAAAGCAAAAATTACAGAATCCATGCCTTTATTCAGCAAACATTTTTACCTACTTTGTGACAGGCATTATGTTAGACCATTTTCCACACCTGTAAGAAAATTTCAAACCCAGCGTAACAAAAATTTAGAAGCAATCCCTCCTCCTAGAATATCCAGAAAGTTTAATTTAAGGGAAATATGGAGGCCCTGAAGAAAAAAAATCATCTTCCCTGCCCCACCACTCAATGAACACAGAGTCCCTTTCTTTTTCAGATGCTGTGATAAATGGCTCTTGACAAGAGCTAACTGGTTGCAATAAGATACAGTATTTTCAAACACCATTAGTTGTTATTTATGAAGAATATTCAAGTAACCCACAATGAAGGGGATGCTAAGTGCACCGCAAACCAGGTGACTGAGAGGGAAGTGGGTTCCGGGTAAACAAGGCAGCTTCTGGAAGGGCTGCGACTGAAGTTTGTGATGCCGCCTCTGCGGCACACGGCGGGCTACCTGGCTGGCCCCTGGAGGAGGTCCTCCTGCTTCAGCAATTTACGGCTTCAAACCCGTGTGTGACGTGAAGTAGACAGTTAAGTATGTGATAGCCCGGACCCTCTGAAATAGAACCACTTTTCATCAGCAACTGCCTCAAGGGGCAGGGCACACACCAAGACACTAATACCGGGAGAGCAGTATTTTATAACGTCAAAATAAAAAGGAGCAGGGCCAGCAGCTGAAGCCAGATGATGAGCACATGTGTGGGGCGTGAGCAGGCATTATATGATATTCTGTTTTCGTACGTGTTTGAGATTTTCCATAAGAAAAAAAAAAAAACTGGCCGGGCACAGTGGGTCATGCCTGTAATCCTAGCACTTTGGGAGGCCGAGGCGGGTGGATCACAAGGTTAGGAGTTCAAGACCAGCCTGGTCAACATCGTGAAATCCTGTCTCTACTAAAAATATACAAATTAGCTGGGTGCGGTGGCGAGTGCCTGTAATCCCAGCTACTTGGGAGGCTGAGACAGGAGAATCACTTGAACCCAGGAGGCGGAGGTTACAGTGGGCTGAGATCACACCACTGCACTGCACCAGCCTGGGCGACAGAGTGAGATTCTGTCTCAACAAACAAAAAACAAAACAAAACAAACAAGGGGCTAGACTAAAACATATCATGAAATGATTTAATAACAATTATTTCCAAACCATCTCCCCAAATTAGAAAAATATGCAATCAACAAATAAGAGTATTAAGATGAAAGCTTCTGGAACACTTTCTAGTGATGCTTATTTCATTTTACATTTTATTTTCTTAATATTTTTTGAGACAGGGTTTCACTGTATTGCCCAGCCTGCAGTGCAGTGGTACAATCATAGCTTATTGCAGTCCTGACTTCCTGGCCTCAAGCAATCCTCCCGCCTGAGCCTCCTGAAGTGCTGGGATTACAAGCATGAGCAACTGTGCCCAGCCTCAAGTAGACATTTTTTGCTTTTTTGAGACAGTCTCACTCTGTCGCCCAGGCTGAAGTGCAATGGCGTGATCTCAGCTCATTGCAACCTCCGCCTCCCAGGTTCAGACGATTCTCCTGCCTCAGCCTCCCGAGTAGCTGGCACTACAGGAGCTCGCCACCATGCCCAGCTAATTTTTTGTATTTTTAGTAGAGATGGGTTTCACCATGTTGGCCAGGCTGGTCTCGAACTCCTGACCTCAGGTGATCCACCTTGTCCGGCCTCTCAAGTAGACATTTTAAAGCTAGTATCTATACATACCAAACACAAAGCCAAAACCACAGCTACTCACACTAAGAGTGGCCTATGGCACACGGCCCACAGGCCTCCCTTACTCAGCCTTTACAGCTCCACAGAAAGGACACTGAGAGGCTTCCATTTTACAGATGGGAAAACCGAGGGTGAAAAGACTAAGTAAGTTTCTCATGGTACCTCAGGTCAGTGCAGGGAATCAGGAATTACTTCTTTATGTGGAATTTTTCAGTCACTAAATTGTTGCTTCTGCCTAGAATCCTCCTTGCAGATCACGTGACAACACAGGGAAAGCATGTCCTACCGCTTCAGCGAGTGGTCTCACGCTGCATTCAGAATAAACCCAGTTCCTTCCCAAGGCTGCCATGTCCCTGCGTGACCAGGGCCATTGCTCCATGTTTGCACTGCCCCTCACCTCTGCTGCCGGCCTGCCCTCTGCCTGAGAGCTGCCTGCTCTTCTCCTGTCCCTTTCACATTCTTCAAAGACCAGCCCCTACGAGGCCTCCTCAGACAGGCCTGCCCAACCTCTTTCCTGCACACCACTCACTATGATTTGCATTCAGGCGATGACGGTCCACTATCTCCCAGGTGGTGGAGGACGGGACCAAGCGGGGACAGATGCACGGCTGACAGGGCATTGGGCACCCCTGAGTGAACCCTCCATCTTCCGTAGCAAATAGGTCTCTGCTTTTTAGCTAACAACTCTTATTGCTAACTTCTAACTTCAAAAGTAATATACATTTTCTATGGGAAATTTTGAAAGCATATGAGCAAAACGATCAACTGCAATCCCAATACGGAAAAAAATCATCTGAACATCATTGGTGGATTCCTCGGCAGAAGCGTACAATGGTACACGTGTGAAAAATGAGGGCACAGCTCCTTGTTTCATAACCTGCTATTTTCACTTAATAAGCAACTCCTTTTTTTTTTTTCTTTGAGACGGAGTTTTGCTCTTTCAACCAGGTTGGAGTGCAGTAGCGTGATCTAGGCTCACTGCAACCTCCACCTTAGAGTTTCAAGTGATTCTCCTGCCTCAACCTCCCAATTAGCTGGGACTACAGGTGCCTGCCACCACACCTGGCTGATTTTTGTATTTTTAGTAGAGACAGGGTTTCACCATGTTGGCCAGGCTGGTCTCAAACTCCTGACTTCGTGATCTGCCCCCCTCAGCCTCCCAAATGCTGGGATTACAGGCGTGAGCCACTGCGTCCGGCCCCAGCAACTCCTTTCTTTTACTGTGTAGACACGTTTCCGTGTCAACTCAGACCACTTAGACAGCAAAAAGTAGTATGGACATGCCAATTCACAATATACCATTACTGCTTCCAAGGTTTTTTTTTTATTTTAAAAAACAAACATGCCCTACAACGAACATCCATGTATAGACATCTTGGTAAAACACGTTTCTAGGAGTAGAAGGTCATTTTCATTTAAAATTCAGTCCATATTACTGGGTTGTATCAACTTACACTTCAAAACCAGTACTCTCACTGCCCACAGCCTATCATTGTTCCTTCAAAATCAGTACTCCCACTGCCCACAGCCTCTCTATCATTGTTCCTTCAAAACCAGTACTCCCACTGCCCACAGCCTATCATTGTTCCTTCAAAATCAGTACTCCCACTGCCCACAGCCTCTCTATCATTGTTCCTTCAAAACCAGTACTCCCACTGCCCACAGCCTATCATTGTTCCTTCAAAACCAGTACTCCCACTGCCCACAGCCTATCATTGTTCCTTCAAAATCAGTACTCCCACTGCCCACAGCCTCTCTATCATTGTTCCTTCAAAACCAGTACTCCCACTGCCCACTGCCCACAGCCTATCATTGTTCCTTCAAAACCAGTACTCCCACTGCCCACAGCCTCTCTATCATTGTTCCTTCAAAACCAGTACTCCCACTGCCCACAGCCTCTCTATCATTGTTCCTTCAAAACCAGTACTCCCACTGCCCACAGCCTATCATTGTTCCTTCAAAATCAGTACTCCCACTGCCCACAGCCTCTCTATCATTGTTCCTTCAAAACCAGTACTCCCACTGCCCACAGCCTCTCTATCATTGTTCCTTCAAAACCAGTACTCCCACTGCCCACAGCCTATCATTGTTCCTTCAAAATCAGTACTCCCACTGCCCACAGCCTATCATGGTTCCTTGAAAATCAGTACTCCCACTGCCCACAGCCTATCATTGTTCCTTCAAAACCAGTACTCCCACTGCCCACAGCCTATCATTGTTCCTTCAAAATCAGTACTCCCACTGCCCACAGCCTATCATTGTTCCTTCAAAACCAGTACTCCCACTGCCCACAGCCTATCATTGTTCCTTCAAAATCAGTACTCCCACTGCCCACAGCCTATCATTGTTCCTTCAAAACCAGTACTCCCACTGCCCACAGCCTATCATTGTTCCTTCAAAACCAGTACTCCCACTGCCCACAGCCTATCATTGTTCCTTCAAAATCAGTACTCCCACTGCCCACAGCCTATCATTGTTCCTTCAAAATCAGTACTCCCACTGTCCACAGCCTATCATTGTTCCTTCAAAACCAGTACTCCCACTGCCCACAGCCTATCATTGTTCCTTCAAAACCAGTACTCCCACTGCCCACAGCCTATCATTGTTCCTTCAAAATCAGTACTCCCACTGCCCACAGCCTATCATTGTTCCTTCAAAATCAGTACTCCCACTGCCCACAGCCTATCATTGTTACTTTTTTTAAACTTTATCAATTTGAGAGGCAAAAAATAAAAACCTGTTAATGAGGATACATTGAAAAAATATATTTACTGGCCATCGATTTTTCTTCTTTTTGGAACCATCTTTTCATGTCCTTTGTCTATTTCTCTAGGTCAGTGACTGTCTTTTCTTATTGATTTATAAAAGCTCTTTCTATAGTAAGGATGTTAACCTTTATTTTTATGTGTTAGCAATTACTGCCATTTCTGTATTTGTCTTTTAACTTTATTCAGGCCAAGCCCCCATTAGACCTACTAATCTTTCCCCATGATTTACAGCTTCAGTTCTTAGACACTTCTTTCCAGCTCCGAGATTATTTCAAAAAATTACCTTTTTATATGTTTCTACTTTTCTAGTTTTATTTTTTACATTTAAATACTGGATTTATATGGAATTATGGTTGTCAAATATGTGATGTCTTATTATTTTTCAAAACGGAGAGCCTGTTTTTCCAACATCAAACACTGTTATACTAAAGAAGTTTCATCATAAAAATGTGAGAGAATGTTGCTGCTTTCTCGGCATCTGAGAAAGCCATTCATCTGTTAATATGATAAACTATACTAGAAGATCTTCTCATTTTGTGACATACTGGGATTCCTGGAACAATCCTACTTGCTCATGACTTATTACTATTTTCATACATAGCTGAATTCAGTTTCATATCTTAACATCTATACTTGTAAGTGATCGTGGTCTACAGATTGCCAAGCTTTGAGAGCTTCATTCTTTTCCATCTTTCTTAATGCTCTGGAGTGGCTTTAATGATGTAGGCGTTCTATTTCTTGAGGGTGAATTAACTTGACCTTTAATTTGTCTTGGCTGACTGCCTGGGTTTAGAGGTATTTCACTAACCAATTATTTTCAAAATTCTTTCAGGTCTATAGATCTATGTCGGTTCCTTATTTATGAAATAATTTCAGCAACTCATGTTTTCTTAGAAAATGATATTTTTCACTGATTTTCAAATTCATTCAAATCTGAAATAATGTATGTTGTTCATATACTTTAAAGATACCTATAATTTTTTTCCTCTGTCACACACGCTGGAACGCAGTGGCGTGGTCTTGCCTCACTGCAACCTCCATCTCCCAGGCTTAAACAATCCTCCCACCTTAGCCTCCAAGTAGCTGGGAGCACAGATGTGTGCCACCAAGCCTGGTTAATTTAATTTTTTTGTAGAAACATGGTCTCACGATATTGTCCAGGCTGGTTTCTACCTCCCAGGCTTAAGTGATCCTCCCACTTCACAGCCTCTGTGAGGAGCTGGTGCTACAGGCATGCGCCACCATGCCTGGCTACATTTTTGTAATTTTAGCAGAGACGAGGTTTTGTCATGTTGCCCAGGCTGGTCTCGAACTCTTGGACTCAAGCGATCTGCCTGCCCTGGCCTCTCTGTGTGCTGGGATTATGGGTGTGAGCCACCACACTCCACAGCAATTTATTTCTAAGCAACCTTTTCCACGTCTGATAATCAGTAGCACAAGTTTTATATTTTCAGTTTTGTAGAATACAAATTAGAGACTTAAAGATCTTTCTCCTGTTACGCAGTCTGTTTCAGAGATGCCCATATGCCTGGAGGCTCAGCTGTGTCTTCCGAGCTTTGGAATCTCTGTGGGCGCAATGACATTTCTGTCTCCGCATCTATTCAAAGAGAGGCTGGCCTGTGCTTTTGAGAACTGAGAGTTAGCATGAGTTTTGTCAGATACTGAGTAGATCTCTGTTCAAGTGTCTCAGGCTTGGGTGGATGGAGACGGGACACTTCTGGGTGTGTTGTTTTGTCTGCCAGGTGCCAGGACAATCAGGGAGGTGTGGAGAAGGCCATGCTGGTTGGCAGCAGCCTTGTGTGCAGGGCTGCTCCTCTGCGAGCCCCACAGCTGGCAGGGGTCAGGCGCCTTCCCTGGGCTCACAAACCCTGGGGCAGGAGGCAGGTTCGGGCTGTGGTTTCTTTCTGGGGTGTGAGAATGGATGAGGTACTGCTGCCTCTGGGATGCCCCCAGCTTGTTCCAGCCTCCTGACCACCCCTCTGTGGCTGACAGTCGACTCCCCTGGGGTCACTGCCCTGAGTCTCAAGGGCACTTCTCTGCGAGCTCCAGGTGTGCTGCCTTACCCTGACATACAGACAGTACCTCCCCCTGCTTTCTAGAGCAATAACCATTTTCATCCTCTACTTATTACGATCCTTTGGTTATTCCAATGAGAGTGTGCGGGTGGCTGGGAAGGGTGAGAGATGGATCATTTGTGCTCAGGTAACCTCTTGGAATGAGAGGCCCAAAGACACACATAGTGAATTGCCTAGTTAGCAGTTCATCCACACGGATTTGGTTTTGCTGAATGATCACCATTCTCATACAGCAAGGCATCTTTATGCAAAGAATGGTCCTCTTACCACCCCAGCCTACTTCCTCAATCTCTCGTCTCCACTCTGCCTTTCCTTCTGACCAAAGAGCTGTCACCTCGCCCCACTGTCACACCTGTCACACTCCATTCCAGGCCACCAATGCCACCAGAAATCTCTGAAGTTGCTCCAGTGGCTTAATTGCATCACAAAGTCACCAGACTGGATAAAGTTATTCTGCTGACCTGAAACCTGTCAGATGTACCGGCCCCCACAGGGCACGCCTGGACAAGCTGGCCAAGGCTCCTTCACCAGCCACCCCCGTAGTCACTGCTGACTACCTACCACATCTCAGCACAGGGCCGGGCAGCTCGCACCACGGGGCTCCTGCCTAGGGCTGCACCCCCGCCTCGGTGCCTCCCGTTCCTCTCGCAACACCAGCTGAACGCCTCTCCCCCACAGAACCTCCCTCCCGCAGGGGGAGCCCACCGCTGCTCCACACGGGCTTCCATGAGGTTCCTGGCTACGGGGCCTGCTCTGGCCTTTGCTTCTGTCTGCTTTTTAATTGCACTGGCTTTTTATTTTTACGTGCATGTGTGTCCTGCGACATGAAAGTCTCCCTCCAAGAACATAATAAAGTAAATGAAATCGAGTGAGCGAAGTATCGCCTGGCAGAGATTCTCAAGGAACCTGCTTTGACAAGTAAATAAATGAATTTCACTGGTACAACAGTTTGCATATAAATAGCTTCAGAAGTCCCAGGGAATATGAAGGATTATTTGAAACTTTCTGCAAACGTCCAGTACAGTGAACAGACTGTTAAACAGACACATACCTAAGGGCTGCTCACACCCACGTTACCTCCAGTGCCACGCTAGGCAAGCACGACACAGCGCAGAAGGCGGAGGTTTCGCCACAGCCACCTGCGGGGGGCCGCCAACCCCAACCCAGCCTGCAGGTGAGGTCGCCGAGGATCCTGCGCTTGCCGACTTACGGTGGAACGTGCAAGGCCAATATGCAAGTGGCAGCGTACCTTTCACCAGCTTCCCGTCCGGGACGGTCTTACTGGACGACGCCTCCTTCTTCCCGCCTGAGCCTGCCCGTGCTCCCACCTCGGCCGTGTCTTCAGGCGCGCCGTCCTCCCCAGTGTCACTCGGCTTCTCCGGAGCAGAGTCTGTGGGAGCCTCTTCCGGTGCGGACACAGCCTAGAGATGAAATGTCACTATAAACTGTCAGCAAGAAATTATACAGACATTTTCAAAAAAGAGAGATGTATACAGTATGTATGTTTCACTGGACAATGGCAACTGTACATTACTGCCCAAGCAGCACTGGGAATAGACTTCCAAATCCAGATCTGCTATTTTTTCTTACAATAGAATGTAAAAGAGGAGCAGAAGATTTTCTCCTGTCTGAAAAAACCCTATACTCTTTGAAGCCCTAATACTGCCTTGGGAACCAATCTTCGGTACCTTTTCTTTGGATGCTGATTACCGAGAATTCTTTAAAAATACCAAATTATCCCCATCACCTACAGAGGAGTCAGTTTTTTTCAGTGTGGGCCATGCCATCGGAGAGAAAGGTCTGAAGAAATCTCCTGAGAAGCAAGGTCCATGTCGTCTCTTCACCAAAACTGGCTTTACAAAAATGTCAGGGTGTCTGTGTAACTGAGAAGAGCAGAGCAAAGGAGAAGACGGGGCTGCGGGACAAAAAGCACTTCCAAGGGCACCAGCACCACGCTGGGGACCTGGTGAGGGGGAAGGGCATGCAGGAGCAGGCAGAGACCATGCTGCAGGACACCCCCAGCAGCAGCTGGCCAGGTGTGAGGTGCCCACATGTATATATATATATATATGTGTGTGTGTGTGTGTGTGTGTGTGTATATATTTTTTTTTTGAGACAGTCTCACTCTGTTGCCCAGGCTGGAGTGCAGTGGCATGATCTCTGCTCACCGCAAGCTCCGCCCCCCGGGGTTCATGCCATTCTCCTGCCTCAGCCTCCCAAGTAGCTGGGACTGCAGGCATCTGCTGCCACACCTGGCTAATTTTTTGTATTTTTAGCAGAGATGGGGTTTCACCATGTTAGCCAGGATGGTCTCGATCTCCTGACCTCATGATCCGTCCGCCTTGGCCTCCCAAAGTGCTGGGATTACAGGCATGAGCCACCGCACCTGGCCATATTTTATATATTTCATACATGTTAACACAACAGATGCAGGGTACCCAGCTGTCAGGAAATGTAGCTAAAAACTGTAGACAGCCAAAACATCGAACAGCTGAAGGAACAGGATTTTTTTTGTTTAGAATGTGCTGGACAAACAATCATCAGTACTGTGAATGTGGGCAGATGCTTTCAATAGATCAAGTTCCAGAGCTAAGGGGGACGTGAAAGATAGAGTATGCCAGACACACATTAAAGAAAGGTGAAGAATCACCCAGCCCTTTCACCTGTAGGAGAATAAACAGAAAGTGACTTCTGATCTGGAAGGCAGAGCCACCTGTAACAGCTTCACGGCCTCCCTGTGTTCAGACACGTACCTGCGTGCTATCGCCCCCTTCTTTCTGGAGGAAGAACTGCTTCTTAAACTCATAATAGGCATTATACTGGTGCCATGGCTGCAGGAATTCAAATCTGAGCAGAAAGAGAAAGAAAATGGGTCATTTACCAACATAAGCACACTGAAGTAACAACAGGCCCTGTTCTCCTAGCTCTTTACTGATCTCCACAACCCCACAAGGTGGTTACTATTATAGCTACTCACAGACGAGGGAGACCGCACACAAGGGGTCGAAATCGCTTGCCCGGGGTTACACAGGTCATACTGCAAACTGACAACATATTTTTAGGCTTTACTAGCACTGAGGCATGGGACATTACTTGGTTTTTAAAAAGAAGGGTTTGTGTCTAGATTTTTAAGGCAGATTCTTGAAAACCATGAATTATAGGCTTTTATTTTAGGTAGCTTCAAAATTCTTTTTTTTTTTTTTTTTTTGAGACGGAGTCTCGCTCTGTTACCCAGGCTGGAGTGCAGTGGCCTGATCTCAGCTCACTGAAAGCTCTGACTCCCAGGTTTACGCCATTCTCCTGCCTCAGCCTCCCGAGTAGCTGGGACTACAGGTGCCCACCACCTCGTCCGGCTAGTTTTTTGTATTTTTTAGTAGAGACAGGGTTTCACCGTATTAGCCAGGATGGTCTCGATCTCCTGACCTCGTGATCCGCCTGTCTCGGCCTCCCAAAGTGCTGGGATTACAGGTTTGAGCCACCGCGCCCGGCCCAAAATTCTTACTTAAAAAATGAAACAAACAAAAAACAGGTAACATAATTTAAAAACACCACCCCAAGTCTAAGCAATTTAACAAGCCAATTAAAAAATGTATTTATCTAAAGACATTGGTTGGGTGTGGTGGCTCAGGCCTGTAATCCTAGCACTTTGGAAGGCCGAGGCAAGTGGATCACTTGAGGTCAGGAGTTTGAGACCAGCCTGGCCAACACAGTGAAACCCTGTCTCTACTAAAATACAAAAATTAGCCAGGCGTGGTGGTGCGCACCTGTAGTCCCAGCTACTCAGGAGGCTGAGACAGGAGAATTGCTTGGGCCCAGGAGGTAGAGGTTGCAGTGAGCCAAGATCATGCCACTGCACTCCAGCCTGGGTGACACAGCGAGACTCCATCTCAAAAAAGACATTTGAGCCAAGAAAAGGATTAAAAATACATAAAAAAAAAATTCATTCCGTACCTACATTTTTAAAAAAAGGCTAAACGAAATCCCCAAATGCCATATACCTAACATACAAAATTCTTCTTCTGACCTTTGATCATTCTTGGCACGAACACTGGTCTCGAACTTCAGGCCGTTCCTGGCGACATACTCGGCTAGCTTGTCAATCACAGGCTGGACGTCGGGGGGCGGGGGGATGATGGCGGCCACGGGGGCAAGTGCACTGTGGGAGAAGAGTCTGTGAGGCCCCCGGGCCTCAGGGGCTGGCCAAGCTCAGTCCTGGCTGCTCGGAGGTCCTCACCGCCTCAGATGTCCAGAGAGACGTGTGAGTTACAGTGTATAGGGGAGGCTCTTGTTGAAGGTGATGCATACGACAGAAACTAAAGTCAACTAGACAGCATTACTGTCAAGAGTGAAAATGGGGATTTTAGTGACAAAAGGTGCATTTTTCCTAGTAATTAACATTTCTCTCCAATCACAAGCTAATTCTTAGAAATAACCAAGAGTAAGTTTTTTTTTGTTGTTGCTGTTATATTAAAAAAAAAGTCAGCAAGCATGATTCAGCATCCTTCATTTCCTGTTTGACTTGCTCAGCATGACCAGAAAGAGTCGTTTTTACAGAAACTCCCATGTTTCATTACATTTCCCAAGAGCCTCCTTTCAAGGCCGGGCATTCCAGGCCCTCTGGTAAAGCACCTGTCTCCTCCTCGTCCCACGAACACGGGGGGCCTCACTGTTGGGGAAGCTAGGGCTCTGCTGATGGCTTCACAGGTCACCTAAAGCAGCCGCCAGGCCCCCGCAATGGCCAGCAGCTTGGGAGAGACCCATGAAGCACCCCAACATCACCTTCCTCAACTTCACGGACCTGCATGTTTCGCAAACAGCTGCAGTTCCACTGCATACTGATTTTGCCTAGCACAGCTCAACTGAGACTCTGACACTAGCACAAGAACAGATGCTGGAGATCTGGGGCCAGCGTGCAACGTGAAATGAACTCAACTTTATAAGAGGTTTAACTTCAATGCTAAAAAGTTTGTGCTACGACCATTTCTGTTTTCCTGTCAACTTTGTAACTTGGGGATTTGGAATAATAACTACTCAGATAATGGGGACCCCTATACGTGATCCAGATTACAAGCCCCCCATGGAGACACACGGCTCCATTGACTGCAGTGCTAAGTGACCCACACAGCAGGCACCGGCGGACCCTGCGCCTACCTTGTGGTGGTGGTTGTGGAGGTGGCCCCGCTGCTTGTCTCCGCCGTGGTTGGGGGCGGCGGTGGCGTGGTCCCAGGAGGCGGTGGGGCGGTGGTCGTCACTCCGGGGGAGTTAGACACGGTCACACCAGCAGGAAGGGTGCTGTAGTAAGTGGCCACGTCGATTCCGGGAGGGGGCGGCGCCAGGCAGTAAGTGCCATCCGGTAGCATGTAGTAGCTGTAATACATGGCTGCCACGGTCGCTGTGGAGACACATTGCCCGGGAGTGAGCGTGGCCAGCGACAGACTGGTCCGTGAGTCCACAACACAGTCACAAGAGCCTGTCCCCCGGCAAGATGCAGCCTTGCTTCTGCTCACTTCCAACCATGCTGTTTTCTAGATTTTTCTGATACAAAAATGTTGTCTGTGCAATACGCAATTTAAAAGAACCAGGCAAAGCCACAACACACATCCACAGACAGATGGAAAGTGAACAGCATGAGGATGTTCAAAGCCACCAGACGTGAATATTCTCTAGACAAATTAATATTCTCCTTAACTTCAAAATGCGCAGGTTGGGAACAGTTTCCCCTCTAGCGGCAACCAGTCATCCCTTTGCTCACACGGCCCACCAAGGCCACCCATGCTCCTAAATGCACATGTGAGGAAACGCCTCTGGCTAGCTCCCTGCGCTGACATCAGCTTTCATTCTCCAGGCACGCTGCTCCCTCCGTTCACACGTTAATCCGGAAACTACCCCCTCAGTAAGGCAGGTGCTCCTGGCAACCCCGGCGTCAACCCCCGGCCCCAGCAACACAGGCTGTGCGGGAATTTATCCAGTAAATAAAAGTTCCCAGGGGCACTGAGTCTGCGTCTGGACCTTTCCATCACAGACAGTGATGTACGCCATCTTCCCCCCATTCTGTGCACACATGCAGGTATCTGTAGGGCAGTGGCACGCTGTCTTAACAATTAAAAATCCTGTACATTTATCCTTTTTGGGGCTAAATGTTCAGAACCATGAATCACAGAAGATTCAACGATTACTTATGAAATTTAATTTCCAGTCCTGTTGTAGATAAGCAAGTAGTTCTGACTACACACAGATTTAATTTCCTCTTTATTAGGAGATGGCAAAATTATTTTTTAATTAAGAACTTTTATCTTCATTTTCAATTAATTCACCTTAAAACGATAACACTGAAAAACAGTGAAAGCTTAACCATGGTTTCCAGTAACGTATGCTATGCACAGAAACATTTCAGAAGTACAACTCAGACTCTCTTGACCTTTCCGTCATAGATTGGCAAGGCGGCATAATTCCTACGTACTGTAGGCATATTCTCCAGCTGCTAACGACTTATTTAAATTAATTACACATGATGAACTCCTAAACCGTCGTTCTCTAGCTCCATGTTACATACCAACCACCATGACACAGAAACAGCAACACTCCACATTTTCAAAATAAGATAAGCGGGCTCAATGTACTCCACATTATCGTCTACACAGAAATATCTGAGTACCATCTCTGAGAAAAGGCCGGGGGCAAGGATGAAACCCTTGGAGGTCAATGGGAGGAGGCTGACAGCAGGGCAGGCACCGTCTCTGAGGTCCTGTAGGGGCAGGTCCTGTCTTCACCGTCTCTGTAGCCTCTGCACTGAGCACAGAGTACGTGCTGGACCGACGAACTGACCTGATAGTCCAACACAGGCTTTCCTATCAAAATCAGGAATCCAAATATAAGCACGTGCTTCTGTAAGAGACAACGTCGTCCCTGGAAGAGGGGAGCTGCTGCTTCCATCCACTCCCTGCTGGAGCCATCAGGCTACTGTGTATGGACCAGGGCGAGGCCAGCACTCCAGGGGAGACAGCGCAGCCCACTGTGTGCTTGGCTCTGGGGAGGGCTGGGCGGAACCGACCCCACTACTGACTGGCTACTGTCAGGTCTCAAGCCTCCCACGTCAGCAGGAAGGACGGAAACCCCATGTCCTGCCCTGGACAGTCAGTCTCATCCCTAAAAAGAAGCCCAAATATGTTTTAAACTGGGGCCACAAAGGAAGGGATCTGAATTCATAAAAACAAAAAACAGTTTATAATTATTTCAACTAGTAGTACATATTACGCAACTCCAACCTGATACCTGCATTCTTTATGTAACTGTGTAAAGTGCAATCACCCTGGAACACAACAGAGATGAAGAAGTTACTTTCAAAGCTAAGCACCATTTCTTTGAAAGAACCCGCAGACTGTTAGACTATATGACCTTCCTGAGCATTCCATCTTGTTAAATAAAAACGAAGTGTTAAAAAAAAATAGCAGTGCTGGCAAAATGGCAGACTACTCAGAGACTCATCCACTACAAACGTCAAAAACGTTGGCTAAAATATAATGAAAAATTTAGGCTGGGTGCAGTGGTTCACATTTATAATCCTGGCACTTTGGGAGGCTGAGGTGGGAGGATGCTTCAGGCCTGGGCAGTATTGTCAGACCCCATCTCCAAAAACTAAAATAAACTAGCTGGGTATGGTACACACCTATCGTCCCAGCTACTTGGGACGCTGTGGCAGGAGAATGGCGGGAGCCCAGGAGTTCGGGGCTGCATTGAGGTGTGATGGCACCACTGTGCTCCAGCCTGGGTGACAGAGTGAAGCCCTAAGCTGAGCTCACAAAAAGAAAAAAATGCTGTCTCTAGGTGTAAAAATGAAACAAATCCCCAAATCTGAACACACCTCCAGGGACATCGTAGCCTGGGTCCCCAGCTTGCTTCAGAGGCTCCACACAAAAGCCACCCAGGCTGACCATGCTCTGGGCACACCCTTGACCCAGACCCAGGAGATTCTCATGGAGGAGAGCTGTGAAGCCGAGATACGCGCAGCCTCTGTGAGCCGGTCTGCTACTAGCTCCTGCTGCTGTGACCTCTTCCCTGTGATTCTCTCCAAGGTTTTAATCAAATTTGAAAATCGTCCTGCTTCTCAAAAGGACTCCAAGAGAAATAAAGTATGTGCTGTTCAGTGAGATGAAAACACTCATCTGTCGGCAGACGGTGGAATGTGGAACGTGGGGCATGTCCTGTGGCACTGCCATGCTCCGAAGCGGCCTGGGAACCAGCACCGCAGGGGTGCATGAATTCCGCTACACTGCTCTTGGGTTGCCTCTCCCAGATTCCCATTTCGTAGGGTGTCAGGGATGTGAAGATCTGAGGGAGGACATCAGATCCATCCTTCCCCAGATGCTGTGGCCCTGGTGGGAGGCAGGACAGGCACAAGGCACTGGAACAGCGCAGGGCCAGTCTCCTGAAGGGCTTCTGCCGTTGCCCAGCCCGCCCCTTGCCCTGGTTTCTGGTCCCCAGGTCTCTGTCCTTGGCACAGCCTCACAAGGTCTCTGCCTGCCACGAGAGGCCCCTATTCAGCTTATCTCCAGTGCCACCTCTTTTGGGAAGCCTCTGCCTTCTTGGCAGACTCAGGAGGCCTTTGCTCTGGGCTCACGTGAGACCTCACGTGGGACCCTGTACACAATGCCCTAAGGCGACTCCTGCGCCACCAGGACTGGGGTGCAGCTATGGCCCCGAGGACTCCACATCTCCAAATAGTGACCACAAAACCTCAGCAGCTCGCACAGCTCCTGGCATGAGCAGGCTCTCAGTAAGTGTTTAATGAGTGAGTTCATGCCAGCTGGTGGCATGGCCTGGGCTGCTTCTAAAATGCCTCAGTGCTAAAATATCCCGCAGTGACCACGAAGCTGCCTGACACACGCCCCGCACAGCGGCAGCACCACGCAGCCCACAGAGCCCTGTAACTGGGCTGGAGCCCTTTAAACCGACTAGCAACTACAGCACACAGGGGTTCTGTGCACAGCCCCTTGTATGTTGTATACAGCAATTCTCACAAACACTAAACTTTAAGGATTTCTGGACTAGAACAGGGTAAGAACAGAATTAGAATCTACGAGCTGGGCTGTAGTCTACAAACTGAAGTCCGGGCTGGCAAAAGTCACATCAGCTTTACAATAACTGTGCCATCACTAGTCATAAATGGGGGCAGGCACAGCGTGCCAACAATAACTGTGCCACCACTAGTCATAAATGGGGGCGGGCACAGCGTGCCAAGGGGCTCCTGCTGTCCTCAGGCTGCCACGACATGCAGGGAATCTCCTGGGCTTATCGTGAGGCTACTTCCCAACAACCTCACCATACATTGACAACACCGTGAAATGGAAAATGCACTGAATCCACCTGTAACCTACCAAACATCATGGCACAGCCTCACCTGCCTTAAATGTGCTCAGGGCACCTACAGTAGCTGATGGCTGGATGAAATCATCTAACACGAAGCCTATTTTATAAGAAAGTTTTTAGCATCTCAAGTAATTTACTGATGCTCTACTGAATGCAAATTGCATTTGCCCCATCATCAAGTTGAACCCTCAGTAAGCTGGGACCACATATATTTTGTTAGGTTTGTTGCTGTTCTCAGGATTTTATATTGAATTTCCCAAAAGAGGACTAGGTTTTAAAGTAAGTTAAATGCTGATGTAATGTTACTCTAACAAACACTATGAGTACTACGAAAGCCTACTCCAAATAAATCCAAGAAAGAAATTCCAACAGGTACCTACACAGTCCCTAAAGGCAAGTACAGTTGTACGACGAGAACTAAGCTGCCTAAAAGCAGGAAGCACATTTGTAAGTCCTTCTTCCCCAATACTGCCTCCTCTGAAACGTGCAGAGCTACTTAACACAGGTCAGAGAAATCTGCCTAATTATCTCCCAAGGCCCCGCTATTCAACTGGCTTCTTGTAAAAACCAGAGCCAGTTTCCTGGTATCTCTGCATGATCTTCATCTCGTGTAAATTCAACAGACAGAACAGAACTCCTGTGCTAAGAAGGTTCTTAGAGAGGAGGAGACTGGTGAGCAACCACCTTTCCGGAAGAACTAAGTCAGGGAAGATGAACAATGTGTGCATTAAGAATAAAAACAGGGTCGGGCGCGGTGGCTCAAGCCTGTAATCCCAGCACTTTGGGAGGCCGAGATGGGCGGATCACGAGGTCAGGAGATCGAGACCATCCTGGCTAACACAGTGAAACCCCGTCTCTACTAAAAAATACAAAAAACTAGCCGGGCGTGGTGGCAGGTGCCTGTAGTCCTAGCTACTCGGGAGGCTGAGGCAGGAGAATGGCATAAACCTGGGAGGCGGAGGTTGCAGTGAGCTAAGATCAGGCCACTGCACTCCAGCCTGGGCGACAGAGCGAGACTCCGTCTCAAAAAAAAAAAAAAAAAAAAAAAAAGAATGAAAATAGGCTGGCCAGGTGGCTCACGCCTGAAATCCCAGCACTTGGGGAGGCCAAGGTGCAGGGATCACTTGAGGCCAGGAGTTCCAGACCAGCCTGGCCAACGTGGTGAAACCCCGTCTCTACTAAAAAACACAAAAAAATTAGCTACTTGGGAGGCTGTGACAGGAGAATCACTTGAACCTGGGAGATGGAGGCTGCAGCCAGCTGAGATCAGGGACAGACTGCCTCCAAAAAAAAAAAGAGAATTAAAATAGTTAAGAGTTCTATGGAGATAAGTATAGATATTCTGAAAAAACACACCTATCTGAGTAAGCCCCTGGGTGTCAGCCAGGCAAACGTCACTAGCTGAGCGTATCTGAGAGGCAGCAACAAGCCAGCCTTCCTGTCTCGCAGCTCTCCAGGCATCCAGAGCCAGACGTGGCCTTGCTGCTCCCGGCTCTCCAGGCATCCAGAGCCAGACGTGGCCTCGCTGCTCCCACAGCCCCAGGCTCTTCCTCAGCACTGGCCATGCCTCTATCTCCTTTCCTGGATCTCTAAATCCTGTTGACAAGGACTCTTCTAAGTTCAATGGCTTTAAATTCTATTTATACTTGATGGCTGCAGAATTCACATCTCCAGCCCTGAGCTGAACTTGAACTTGTGCATTAACCACCTACTCAATGTTCCCACTGGGACGTCTCATCCATATTTCAAGTCGAATGTGTCCAGAACAGAGCCCCTGATTTCTCCCATGCCTCTCTTCTGTAGTCCCTCAACACAGGAGGTGGCCACACCCCTCGTCCATCCAGTTCATCTGTCAGACCCCATGGCTGATGCCCCATGATGCAGCTCTGCGACCTGCCCTCCAGCTCCAGCACCTCCTGCCCTCCACGTGCACAGCCTCTTGGCTGCTGCCTGCCCCAGGCTCTTCTGCCCTTGCCTCCAGAGTTTCTGCCTGAATCCCTCCCATGGTGACCTCTCTCAACCAGGGTCAAGCTAAGTCCCTTGTCTGGGAAGCCCTCCTGCAAACCCACTTGCCTGCTTCTCCCACCTCATGTCCCACTGCTGTCCCATCCCCCACCCTGCACATGGTAATTGTTGGGCTCACCTGCACTTCCTCTGGTCTCTGGTCACAGGAGGCCTCCCCGACCCATGATGCCAGCACTGCTGGCCTCCCTAGAACCCTGGTCCCCTTGTCATGGCCACTTTCTCCATCGCTCTTAGTCACGTGTCCACTGTCACTGTCTGGCTCTGCCCTCCAGAACATAAGCTCCATGGCAGAAGGAGCTTCGTCCACTGTGTTCCTGGCATGGCAGAGCATGATGCAAATCGCTCAATGCCTGTACAAGTTACACAGGAAAGAATGGGAATGAACATGGCATGAGATTTTGTTTTGTTTTTGTTTTTTTTTTTTGAGATGGAGCCTCGCTCTGTTGCCCAGGCTGGAGTGCAGTAGTGCAATCTCGGCTCACTGCACGATCCACCTCCTGGGTTGATGCCATTCTCCTGCCTCAGCCTCCCCAGTAGCTGGGACTACAGGCACCCACCACCATACCTGGCTAATTTTTTGTATTTTTAGTAGAGACAGGGTTTCACTGTGTTAGTCAGGATGGTCTCAATCCCCTGACCTCGTGATCCGCCAGCCTCAGCTTCCCAAAGTGCTGGGATTACAGGCGTGAGCCACAGCGTCTGGCCGGCATGAGCTTCTCCATGGCAGTAAAGGCTCCTGCAGATGGTGGCACCCAGCACCCACATTCTTAGGGAAAGTCATACCCATCTAGCAATTCTAGGTCCTTCCAAACTACCTGTCAAATGGGAGGGCAACATTAAGGCATTTTCAGATATCCGAGAATTTAAAAAACTTTGTGTTCCTATGTACCCTTCCTTGGCAAACTACTGGAGGATGTGCTCCAGCAAAATACAGAAGTAAACATACAAACAACAGTAACAGGAACGAACAAAGGAAAGAAAGACAAGTCACAGAAAAGTACTGGCTACAGGCTCAGAACACCGCTGTTCCAGGCGGGGGACACAGAAACCCAGCTGTCAATTTCACCAAGTGCACACTGCAAACAAACGACCCACACACCAGAGAAGCTGGCTCCACCTGGATCTAGCAGCAGCAAATGAGGCATCAAAAGTCAAGACCTGCTTAAAAGATGGCACCACTACGTGAGTCTACACTACAACAGCGCTGTAGGTCCTCAGTGAGGAAGTCAGCACAGCTCCCTCTGAGAACTGCCCCTCAAGGGTGATCTGGACTTGCCTGCCTTCCCTTCCGTTCTTTGTCCACACGCACACTGACTTCTCAGAGATACAGAGCGGGCTGCATTGCGAAGATGACGTGCACGTTCCCATACTCACCTGAGATCTCTCCAATTCAGGCTAATGGTTCACCAATATATGCAGTCATCTGTAATACTATGCATGTACATGTATTAGTGTGTCAAACAGAACATGCAATGTGCAGCTGATTTCCTATACCATAACCGATGTTCGTTTATTTCCATTTACGTTTCAAGCTGGATTCTAGGAGGAAGCCGCTGAGAGCAGATTTACCCTAGCAGTGCTGGTGAGCCAGGTAGCCGCCTGCTCTGAAGCCCACAGCCTGACCCGCTGCCAAGAGCCACTGTTCCCTGCAGGCTTATTCGACTGCTGGATCAATATCAGAATACATTGTTTTCATGGCAATTCCATTATTTAGTGTAAAATTCTACAATACTTTTGTTTTTTTGAAAAAAAAAAAAAAAAAAAAGCCCTTACTAACAGTTTTATTACCATCTGAAGATGCAGATCCCTGAAAGAGGTATTTTTAGTTCCTTCAGACTGTGGCAGACTGCTTGATTTGAGACTCTTACTCTGCTTACGGTTAGAGTGCTGCCTTATTCACAGTGAAGACCTGCACCCCAGGAAAGGTTCAAATTCTATGCATGGAAATGTCAGGCACTGACAGCACAATTCAAGAATAATTGTTTTTATTACTGAATTCTGCATTCTCAAGAGTGAGGCAGTGCCTAATACACTCAGGGGATGTTAGAAACCGTCAAGGTCTTCTAGAAGTGAATGAGAGAAAACAGGGCTGAGAAACTCTTTCTCCTTCTGCAAGTTTCTCTTTTCCACTCAATTATCTCCATTCTCAAGACTTCTGACTTCATCTCCTGAACTCAGATAATTTTCAAGAATTCCTAAAAGACCCCTTCTGGCAATAGTTTGTTTTAGGCAGGGTGGTTACCTATTAGCTCTCTATAACATAAATCTCATATTGCAAGAATAAAAATGGTAAAACAAACCAAAAACTCCTTAAGATGTAAGCCCGCAGTTTTTAAGAAAATATGACTTCCTTCCCATCTTCCCAAACACTTAAAAGCATTTATTATTTGGCTTATCACACACTGTGTCCAAATATTTTCCAACTGAGATAAAACAGTGATATGGTTTGGCCGTGCCCCCACCCAGATCTCATCTTGGTTTGTAACTAGCACAACTCCCATGTGTCGTGGGAGGAGCCTGATGGGAGGCGACAGAATTATGGGGGTGGGTTTTTCCTGCGCCGTTGTCGTGTTAATGAATGAGTCCCACAAGATCTGGCAGTTTCAAAAACAGGAGTTTCCTTGTACAGGCTGTCTTTGCCTGCTGCCATCCATGTAAGACATAACTTGTTCCTCCTTGCCTTCCGCCATGATTGTGAGGCCTCCCCAGTCATGTGGAACTGTTAAGTCCATTAAACCTCTTTTTCTCTACAGTCTCAGGTATGTCTTTATCAGTAGTGTGAAAATGGACTAATCCAGTAATTTGGTACCAGAAGTAGGGGACTGCTGAAAAGATAACCCCAAAATGTGGAAGTGACTTTGAAACTGGGTAACAGGCAGAGGTTGGAACAGTTTGGAGGGCTCAGAAGAAAACGGGAAAGTTTGGAACTTCCCAGATATTTGTTGAGTGGCTTTGACCAAAATGCTGACAGTGATAGGAACAATAAGGTCCAGGCTGAGGTGGTCTTAGATGGAGATGTGGAACTTGTTGGGAACTGGGGCAAAGGTGACTTGTTATGTTTTGGCAAAGACATTGGTGGCGTTCTGCCCCTGCCCTAGAGATTTGTGGAACTTTAAACTTGAGAGAGATGATTTAGGGTATCTGGTGAAAGAAATTTCTAAGCAGCAAAGCACTCAAGAGGTGACTTGGGTGCTGTTAAAGGCATTCAGTTTTATAAGGAAACAGAGCATAAAGGTCTAGAAAATTTGTAGTCTGACAATAGAAAAGAAAATCCCATTTTCTGGGGAGAAATTCAGGCTGGCTGCAGAAATTTGCATAAGTAACCAGGAGCCAAATGTGAATCCCCAAGACAGCATGGAAAACGTCTTGAGGACACGTCAGAGGTCTTCATGGCAGCCCCTCTCATCATAGGCCTGTAGGCCTAGGAGGAAAAAATGATTTTGTGGTCCAGGCCCAGGGTCCCTGTGCTGTGTGCAGCCAAGGGACTTGGTACCCTGTGTCCCAGCTGCTCCAGCTATGACTAAAAGGGGCCAATGCATAGCTCGGACTGTGGCTTCAGAGGGTGGAAGCCCTAAGCCTTGGCAGCTTCCATGTGGTGAGCCTGTGAGTGCACAGAAGTCAAGAACTGAGGTTTGGGAACCTCTGTCTAGATTTCAAAGGACGTATGGAAATGCCTGGATGCCTAGGCAGATGTTTGCCACAGGAGCAGGGCCCTCATGGAGAACCTCTGCTAGGGCAGTGCGGAGGGGAAATGTGGGGTTGGAGCCCCCAAAGAGAGTCCCTATGGGGGTACTGCCTAGTGCAGCTGTGAGAAGAGGGCCACCATCCTCCAGACCCCAGAATGGTAGATCCACCAACGGCTTGCACCATGTGCCTGGAAAAGCCAGTCACTCAACACCAGCCTGTGAAAGCAGCCGGGAGGGAGGCTGTACCCTGCAGAACCACAGGGGCGGAGCTGCCCAAGACCATGGGAACCCACCTCTTGCATCAGCGTGACCTGGATGTGAGACATGGAGTCAAAGGTCATTTTGGAGTTTTACGATTTGACGGCCTTGTTAGATTTTTTGTACAGGGCCTGTGCAGCCCCTTTGTTTTGGCCAATTCCTCCCATATAGATGGTTGTATTTACCCAATGCCTATACCCCCATTGTATTTAAGAAACAACTAACTTGCTTTTGATTTTATAGGCTGATAGGCAGAAGGGACTTGTCTTGTTTCAGGTGAGATGTTGGACTGTGGACTTTTGAGTTAATGCTGAAATGAGTTAAGACTTTAGGGGACTGCTGGGAAGACTTTAGGGGACTGCTGGGAAGGCATGACTGATTTTGAAATGTGAGGATGTGAGACTTGGGAGGGGTCAGGGAGAGGGTAATGATATGGTTTGGCTGGGTCCCCACCCAAATCTCATCTTGAATTTTAATACCCACTATTCCCACATACTGTGGGAGGAAACTGGTGGGAAGTGAGTGAATTATGCGGGCGGGTCTTTCCTGCATTATTCTCGTCATAGTGAATGAGTTTTATGAGATCTGTTTTAAAAACATGAGTTTCTCTGCGCAAACTCTTTGCCAGCCACCATCCATGTAAGACATGACTTGCTCCTCCTTGCCTTCTGTCATGATTGTGAGGCCTCCCCAGCCGTGTGGAACTGTAAGTCCATTAAACCTCTTCTTCTCAGTCTCAGGTATGTCTTTATCAGCAGTGTGAAAACAGACTAATATAAACCGTAAGGCTATCCATATCACAACACAGAATGGTTTCCAATGATCTGTTAATGGGTTCTTATATGCCAAGACCTACTTGGGAAAATCAACACTTAACATGCAGTCTGTCACAACCACACTGTATTCTGCTGCAACTTCCAGATGACCTAGTATCTTAAAAAAAAAAAAAAAAAAGTTCCCCAACAAGAGAGGACTCGTTTTGACATCACCAAATTGGATTTGGGAAACCCAAATGAATTCTGTAGTGATGCAAGATTATTCCATTTGTCAAGTTGGGAAACTACAAAAATGAATCTGTTTTGGGCATTTAACCAGCTATTTGGAATTTTAGCCCACTGTGCTTAAAAGTCACCTCTTTTTGGCAAATAAAACTTTCCTTTAGAAAAAAAAAAGGCCTGTCTCTAAACATTACTTACCATTTTCATCAGTGACCCTCAAAGTAAAAAGTTTTCAATTTTTAATGCTGTATTGAGGTTTTGAAGACTTCTTACATAAAAATAGGGGTACAGAGAGCAAGTGGCTGAAGTGGGACCTGGGCCCCACCACAGAGAGAAGCAGGCAGAAATGCCATTGACCTGCAGTGGGGATCTTGCCAGTGAGGAGAAGGGGGCTTGTGGACTGGGGGGCCCTGCCTGACAGACAAGCTGTGATACTCAAGAACGCCTCTCTCTGTGGGTCCCTCACTAGGGGAAGGAAAACCACTCTAGGACATTTTTAGAATCTCACAAAAGACAGCAGAGGACAGGTCTTCCCAAGAAGGCTGCTGGAAGGGAAGACAAAGGAGCTAAGAGAAGGTAAGAGAGCATCAAGGAGAATCCACCCATACCAAGAACACACAGGCTCGCGTACCAGGGAAGGAAGAGTGCCAGATGGCATGAGACCCCGCACACGCCCCCAGGAAAAGCAGCAGAGGGAAACAGCATGGCATGTGAATGGCAATTCAGGCTGCAGAAGCGTTAACCCGAGGAACCTCTGAGCTCTCTGAGCCACAGATGAATCTGGGAAGACAGGAATTCAACAAAGCACAAAAATAAGGTAACGCAACCACATGCAAAGAGGGGGAGGCTGTGAGGAAGGGTCCAGCAGGCGCTCTCCCTGTTCTTGTACAGCCATCAGCAGAACGGTGTTTACTGGCTTTTTTCTGAGACAGGGTCTCGCTCTGTCACGCAGGCTGGAGCACAGTGGCGCAACCATTGCTCCCTGCAGCCTGGAACTCCTCGATGCCCTCTCCGCTGCCAAGCCCCACACCTCACTTTCCCCAGCAGCCGGGACCACAGGTGTGCACCATTAATTTTCTTAATTTTTTTCTAGAGACAGTCTCACTATGTTGCCCAGCCCGGTCTTGACCTCCTGAGCTCAAGAGATCCACTCACCTTGGCCTCCCAAAGTGCTGGGACTATAGGTGTCAGTCACCATGGCTGGCCTGGTTTTTACATATTTAAATGGTTGAAAAAAATACAAACAAAGAATAATATTTTATGGCGTCAAAATTACATGAAATTAAAACAAAGGCCAGGCACGGTAGCTCACGCCTGTAATCCCAGCACTCTGAGGGGCCGAGGCGGGTGGGTCATGAGGTCAGGAGTTCCCAGCCTGGCCAAGACGGTGAAACCCCGTCTCTACCAAAAATACAAAAATTAGCTGGGTGTGGTGGCAGGCACCTGTAATCCCAGCTACTCGAGAGGCTGAGGCAGAGAACTGCTTGAACCCAGGAGGCAGAGGTTGCAGTGAGCTGAGATCGCGCCACTGCACTTCAGCTTGGGCGACAAGAGTGAGCCTTCATCTCAAAAAAAAAAAAAAAAAAAAAAAAAAAAGAAAGAAATGAAAACCCTCGTATCCATCAATTAAGCTTTAGTGAAGCCCTGCCACACACACGGGTCTACGACCATCTGCAGCTGCCTCCACACCCCAGGGACAAAGCAGGGGCTGCACACAGGCTGGGCAGCTGCAGGGCTGAAGACATGCACCTTTACATAGAAAGGCTGTGGAGCTTTGCTGTGAAGCTTAGAAAACCAGCCGAGCATCCAAACAATACCATTGCAGAACCAATGGAATTTAAACTACAAGGAATAAATAGACATGGCTGAAAAAAGTCGCTGACAGGGAAGACAGACACAGTCCTGCTGAGTGCCAAAGAGAAACACAGAAGAAAGGTGACCCGAACCAAGAGACTGCGTCCTTCAAGCAGAAGCACCAATGCATGGGACAGGAAAGGTGCTCGAGGCACAACAGAAAAGAGCTTCCCGGAAATGAGAACTGAATCTTTGACTGAAAGGTGTACAATATAGTCCCTGAAAAATGAGAAATCAAGTTAATAAAATTAAAGGGCAAAGCGAGACTTCCTCAGATGTTGGGTCAGAAAGAGCATCCGCCTCCCAGGGCAGGGTAGGGAAGACAGCGCTGGCCTCGCCCTTTCCACAGCAACGTTCAGTTCCACTTCTGAATCCCAGGCAAGCGACTCGGTGCATCATTCCCCGCAAATTGCTATTTATGTTACAAGGCAGCCAAGAAAGATGTTCGAGCATGAAAAAACTCAGAGAGCAGCACAGGAGCAATGAATGCAAACCAACCAATGAACAAACCCAAATAAGCAGTCATGACCCACCCAGCTGCCCTGGGCCACCCTGCCGTGCCGTGGAAAACGGCATCAGATGCCAGTTCCCAGAGACCTGAGAGGCCCACAGCATTACTTAAAGAGTTTTATACCCAGACAAGCTGTCCTGTTCACATAAAGGTCAAACACAGGCATTTTTCAAGAGGCAGAAATTCATGAACTACAGCCCTTGTAAAAATGTGCTTGTTTATGAAATTCAAATGACCAAGAAAAGATGAATTGAATAAATAACTCAAAAGGAGAAGCTGTGGGGAAAAAACAAATCCAGTCAACCATAAAAATAAAATTAAGCAACTGGGGGCCAGGCACGGTGGCTCATGCCTGTAATCCCAGCACTTTGGGAGGCCAAGGCGGGCAGATCACGAGGTCAGGAGATCAAGACCATCCTGGCTAGCACAGTGAAACCCCGTCTCTAATAAAAATACAAGAAATTAGCTGGGCATGGTGCTGGGAGCCTGTAGTCCCAGCTGCTTGGGAGGCTGAGGCAGAAGAATGGCGTGAACCCAGGAGGCGGAGCTTGCAGGGAGCCGAGATTGTGCCACTGCACTCCAGTCTGGGCGAGAGAGCAAGATTCTGTCTCCAAAAAAAAAAAAAAAAAAAAGCAACTGGGAAATAACAGAACACAAATACTACTTATAAACTCTCATAATATAAAAATATTTCTATAAAGGAATCAAAGTCATATATATAGTATATTAACTGTCCTACTCACTCTTCAATATATTTCTGTATCAGCATATTCAAATCAATCTTACATTTTAAATGGTTACACAACTAAGCAGCTCTCATATCCCCGTGGTGACAATGCAGCAATGCATACGGCACAATGTTTCAGAAGGCAACTGCTCGGTCACTGGTAATACTTTGAACAAATGCATATACTCTTTGAACTAGCTGTTTATTTTCTAAGATTTTTATCTTGCATATAGGATTATACCGTGTTAGTGCTTAAAAGCAGTAAGTAATTGGCAGGGCACAGTGGCTCATGCCTGTAATCCCAGCACTTTGGGAGGCCAAGGTGGGTGGATCACTTAAGCCCAGGAGTTTAAGATCAGCCTGGGCAACATGGCAAGACCCTCTAGAAAATTCATCTAAAAAATCAGCCAGGTGTGGTGGCACATGCCTGTGGTCCCAGCTGCTCAGGAGGCTGAGGTGGGAGGATAGCTTGAGCCTGGGAGGTTGAGGTTGCAGTGAGCCAAGATCACGCTACTGCACTCCAGCCTAGGCGATAGAATGAGACTCTGTCTCAAAAAAACAAACAAACAAACAAACAAAAAACAAAAAAAAAAACCCGAAAAGTGTTCATTACAGTATTGGAAAAGCAGAAATAATTGGAAATCATAAATAATCAAATTATCAATTAATGGAGGGCTGTTTCATAATAAATCTATACAACAGGATACTAAGCAGCTGCTACAGCGAGGAGAGAGAGATCTACATGCACTGTTACACAAAGATGTTCGATAGGTATTAAATGCAAAGAAAAAGTTGAAAAATTCTAACAAAAATCAGGAAAAATACACAGCTTTAAAAAACATCTACAATGACAACCTCTCAATGTTCTCCTGACCTTTTTTCAGAACTGAATTCTTTAGGCATAAAGGAAACTTTCATCCGAAGTTCCACAGTTACTTCACTTTTAGATTGCAAGCTCTTCTGTTTAAGTAATATTAAGTTTATTTTCACTTTAACGTAAGTATTTCTAGAAACACAGCCAACATTTTAATTGATATTCGTGCATAAAGATCATCTTTGTGTTCCACAGATAACAAGCTTCTTTCTTTCCTTTTTATTTAGCACGATTACCTCAGTCTTTTCCACTTTGCTAATGATGTTCACTAATGGCTATTTCTGGATGGTGGAATCTTGGGTAATATTTTTGCTTTCTTTCTTCTTCTCTTGACATACAATAAAACCATTTTTAAAAACGGGTTTGGAAAGTAAGAACTCCAAGGTCATGATTTGCAGGAAAAATATACCATAAACAGCAAAGACACATTTAAAAAACCGGGACCAAGCTAGAAAATATCTATAGTAGCCATGTGCAATGGTTTAATTTCACTGCAGATATTTACAAAATAAATATTAAGAAAAACTGAGTTGGCATTTTATTTAAAAAACCATAGGCTATCACAGTGGGCAATATTTCACTATTACTGCCGCCTGCATAATTAATTTTATTATTTATACTCTTCTGTAAGGATTTATAGGTAAATAGCAGGAGACAACTAAGTAATGAAAAATAAAGAGCATGAAAAGTGGTTCATTGTCAGGCTAATTAATACATGAAATAAATTGTTAGTTTTACACATCCATATTTAATGAGCTTCTAGAAAAATCATTTTATATACATATACATATGTAAAATTCTGCTGGACTTTAAGGAAAAAAATAGATGCTTTTCTTCCCAGGCTGCCAAAATGTAGGAAAATCTCTATCAGTAGGAAGTAAATAAGAAAGAATGACTGAGTATATGCTAAAGGTAATTATTAAATACCAGGCCCTATGAAAGCCAGAAAAGCTTAGTGACCCAACCGCCCCCGTGAGACACAGCAGTACTGGGCATGCCAGTCTTCACGGGGAAAAGGATGTTACAGGGACCGCTTCCGCCTAAACAAAATACACTAAGCAGATGAAACACCTCAAAATTATAAAAACACGTATTATTAAAATACAGAATTGTAAGGAATTAATTCAGGATACCAGTTTAGTCTCAAAATAAGCACCATGTCAATCTGCATGTTTTGAGGTGACGAGTCACGCTGAAAAAATTCAAGCAGCACAAACGGGCAGGTGAGACTGCGACCTCATCCTTCCAGTTCCCCTCTCTGTGCTGGCCACCGGTCCTTCTGACCTGTCCTTTCAGGTGCTGATACAGAAGCTGGTACAGACACTTCCCTCCCCTTCTGACGTGAACAGACTGCCTCGTGCCGCCCTCCCCTTGCGTCACCTCGTCTCTGTCCTCAGGAAGAGGCATTCCGGCGGGCAGCCCTGCAATGCTTGGGTTCTGGCTCACCCCAGAGCCCTGCAGCCTGCCGCGAGAGCGCACCAGAGGGACTCCAGAAGTCCTCCACTGAGGACGTGGGTCGTCTCAGGCTTTTGCTACTACTAAAATCGTACTATGATGAATATCTAGTGGCTATGTTCGCTATGTTGAACATAGCCATGTTCACCCATACATTAGTAAATGAGAGTAGACATCCTGGGTTGGAGGCATGTGTGTTTTAGACTGATCGCCCGCTGGCCCTCCACATGTACCACGTCGCTGGTACAAATCTACACCCCCACCAAGAATAAACGTCTGTCACCTTTTCTTTCTCTGCTTAAGTGACAGCTGAAAAATGGCACGTCATTGTAGGTTTCCTCTGCATTTATTTAATCTCTATTATTAAGGTACCCAAACTCGCATATACAAAATAACATTCTAACAGCCTAGAAATCTTCGTCTTCTCCTAAGTCTTAGACCTGCAGAGTGCTGTGTGTGCCTGTGAGTGCGCTCCTTTCTACTGTACTACGAAGCCTCCCACCCTAACACATTCGCTGCAGCTGAGCTGAACCAAAGCGCTGGAGTGGTGGTCACTACGGATTTCAGGCTCTGCGGTCGACAGACACAATGTCTGTGCGAGGCAGTGAGGGTGAGCCTGTAAAACCGTACGGGCATTTTTACCTCTGTGATTTATTCACGCTGCAGATCATTCTTCTACTGGACTATCAGAATTTTTTCCTATTTGATTGTAAAAGCTGTTTAGACATACAGGCTTTTTTTCCCCCCCCTCAAATTTTTTTTAATTAGTTGAACATAACTGCTGACTGAAAATAGATGATTCTTCACTCTTTTTTTTTTTTTTTTTTGAGACGGAGTCTCGCTCTGTCGCCCAGGCTGGAGTGCAGTGGCCGGATCTCAGCTCAATGCAAGCACCGCCTCCCGGGTTTACGCCATTCTCCTGCCTCAGCCTCCCGAGTAGCTGGGACTACAGACGCTCGCCACCTCGCCCGGCTATTTTTTTGTATTTTTTACTAGAGACGGGGTTTCACCGGGTTAGCCAGGATGGTCTTGATCTCCTGACCTCGTGATCCGCCCGTCTCGGCCTCCCAAGATGATTCTTCATTCTGCTGAAGCATCCTTACTTTCCTAAGAATTTCCACAACTGGCATTT
Organism: Chlorocebus sabaeus; assembly: GCF_047675955.1. NCBI lineage: Eukaryota > Metazoa > Chordata > Mammalia > Primates > Cercopithecidae > Chlorocebus > Chlorocebus sabaeus. The sequence continues at coordinate 128,959,548 of NC_132914.1, read as the reverse complement.
ACATCTGGAAGTGACTCTGATACTGGGTAAAAGTGAGGCTTTAATGTGATGTTTTCCAAATAGCTCTTTGTGTCTTAGAACATCTCTTCCTGTTAGCTTGGTGTTTCCTTTTCTCCGTCCTTATTTTTATTTGGATCTGTTTCTGGGGACTCATTCATCCCTTCCCACTGCAGGGCCTGTGGATTTCTGTGCTCGTGCCGCCTTGTTTGAGACACACGCAGAAGCTTCCTGGCTAGAATGACAGCTCCATCTTGCTGGGTTGGCCGGTGCCATGACAAACACCAGGGTAGAAGGGGCATCTCTTCAGAAGCCCGGGCCTTTTTGCTTTTAACATTAGAGTCTTTCTCTTATTTTTTCCAGTTAAACTTACTGTAATTACGTGTTTGATGAAAATTTATGCAAATGTAAAACTTGAGTGAGAGATGAGAATGATCATTTCTGTGAAAATGAAGCTGAATACTTTGAGAAGATGGACAAAAAGTCACCTGCTTTAAAAAGCCATAGTGTAACTTGAGGAGGGAGAAGTAACCATCAAGTCCTTGAACTACTGTAAGTCCAGCATCACTTTACAGAAATCCAGACTGGAGGTCAGGGCTCTGCGGGCTGGGTGCAGCTCACGTGAGGACCACAGGACGCCAAGACCAAGGGAACAGCAATAGACGAGCTGAGGCCCAGCAGATGTTCACGGTTTGGGTCCACACACAGCACGTGCAGACCTGTTTTAACCGCCTATTTTGCTTAAAGCGCCAACTAGGAGGCTCGAGAGACCTTCAGTGGAAGCATAACACTTTATGATGACGTCGACCCTCCATCATTTGTTTCTCAAACTCTCCCTGGGGCTCACAGGAGCAATGGGAAACCTCCAAACGTTCCAGAATTAACTGGTGTCCCATTCAGAATACAATAGAGTGCTTCTGCTATTTAAATTAATACCCTAATGGTACAAATGGGAAAACTGAGGCCCAGAGAAGCAAAGCAAAGGGCTCAGCGTCATCCAGCCACAGCAAAGCCCAACTGCAAAGGCTGTCCTGGGAAAGTGCGCACAAATCCTCCGACACGGGCGCGCAGGAATGATGCACACAGCCCATGGCTACGACGGCTCTCTTCGCTCAGGGAGGTTGTGGGGACTTGATTTTCCAGCTTTTTTGTCATTTCCAAGTTTCCCTTGTCCCCCAAACCCAAATACTTGTCACTGCTTCCAGCCAGGAAAGCCTCTTGCCAGCTCTCTGGAGAGTCTGAGTGCCTGTGGCCACGTGGCTCCACTGCTGCCTCCCACTTCTGTGACTGTGTGGCAACAGCTCGCTGCTAAGGTTATGGTATGAGCGTCACCTTCACGCACAGTTGCTTCCGGCCTGACCTGTCTCTCGGAGCAGGCCCCCCTCACTGCCCCACCCCGCCCCCATGCGTCATGCCAGCTGAGGTGGTATCTACGGCTGCGGCAGCAGCTTCGTCATGTTTGAACGCCTGCTCCTCAGCATACACGTGTGTGTACACGTGCGCACGGACAGAGAGCTCGTTCACCTCACGTGTCAGTTGGATCCAAGGTACCTGTGCAGGTGATTTCTCCCAGGAAGCACCAGGTACTTTTGGAACTTCTGCTCTTCACTTTTCTGAAGTTACTTGGTGAATGTTCCTGGAATCCCCGTGGCCCCTTGGAGGGAGGTGTAGGGAGCACACTGGCCAGTAAGACAGTCCCAGCCTTTGCCTCACGGACCTCCAGGTCCACAGGGCATTCAAACATGCACAAGCACACACAAGTGTGTAACTCAAAACCGTAACAGGCTCTACAACAGAAGTGTGGTAACACAACAATGGGGCCCCAGCTTATAAGCGGGGAGTGTGTGGGGCGGGGCGGCTGCCTCTCTGACCTCCTAGTCACTCTCTGTTTGATCATAAGTCCTCTTCTCATTTCCCCTGCACGTTCATTTTAAAGTCCTCTTGGGTTAGATCATGGCTAGCCAAGACACTCATTCTTGTCTTCGTAAGAACCCAAAGTCTGTCACTTTGCTATTCTAAGTTGTGGGGAAAAACAGGAATCCAGTGTGTGGGCCCTGTCCTATGTACGAGCCACACTCAGCCCAACATCAGCCTTCAAGTCCTCGAGGGCGGCAGGAGCCAGTGATGAACACGCTCTCTGTGCCAGGGGCCACCTGGCGTCCACCATGGCAGAGGCTCTGAGCTTCCCCAGCCTCTGCTGCAGGTGTCATTGTCACCTGAGCTGTCGGGTCTCAGTGCCACATGGTGGGCACTCACCTAGGACAGGAGCAAAGTTCCCGAATGGTGGTGGCAAAGCCACGCACAGGGCGCTGAGCTGCTCCCATGTGTGTGTTTAGGGTCTTGTTTGTATCTAGGAGGTAAGTCATCTGGAGACCATGCCCTGGAGGACGAAGCTGCAAGGGGAGTGGAGGGGCAGGTGCCAGGATCGAGGCCTGGGAGGGCTACTGCGCTGTGGCAGGAAGACAAGCCGGAACACACATTCTGCACACCTCAGGGCCCACCCCTGCCTGTCCCCCTACCTCACCAAGCCTGTGACCCCAGGGCGGGGTCCTCTGTGCCTGTCATGAGGAGACTGTATGGACTGCTGTTTCCTTCTGGGCTGTCACAGACGCTGTGACAGGCCTCTTCCTCTCTCCAAGAATACGGCTGCAGTCTGTGAGCCCCCAAGAAACACAGTGAAGAAATCCCCCGAGAACACGGAGCTGCGCCCACCTCCAGCCTCGGCTCCACTGCTCAGAGGCGAGGAGAAAGCCCTGCTCCTGTGACCCTCTGAGCACTGGGGCAGTGCAGGAGGGGTCGCTGCCTGGATCTCAGGATGCATGCTGTGCTTTATGATCGTGAAATTTCCTCCTACAAACGACAAACTGCCGCTCTCTGCAAAGCTGTACTGAAAATCCTAAGACCCTCAATGTGAAAGGCACCTTATAGGCCTGCCAGTCCACCCCTGGCTCCACAGGTCAGGAATGGGAGGAGGAGATGGCAGAGACGCACACAAGAAAGTTCTCGCAGGGCAGGGTGAGGAGCTCCTGACGATATGCACCTTCCCAGTAAGTCCCAGGGAGACCGCGCCATCCCCAGCCCACTCTCATAGAGCTGATGTTTCAAGTCTACGGCCAAAACGTCCTTTGTCTTGTCTTTGGTGTCCACAGTTGGCAGTGGTTTGAAACGCGGGTCACAGAGCTCTGCTTTCATCGTGGGGCATGAGTCTCTGCAGGCTTTAAACCACGCCTCCTCCCTCATGCACAATTCCTCCGTCCTCGGGAAAAGTAACTGGGTGCTATGGAAGCTGACGTGCTCGACGGACACTAGCCCCACCCCTTTCCAGACCCCATGGGGCCCCAGGTTTGCCCCAGCTGCGAGTCTCCCAAAATGTTATCAGTAACGTTAGTAATTTTCCAGATAGCTTTCTCTCCAGTATCCTACTATTTCCCCAAGTGCAAAGCCCACAGTTTAAGTCCTCTTCTGAAAATTACTTTAATGCCTCTGACAGTTGTGCCTTCTCTGTAGAAATCTGGCTGTTTAAGAAACAAATCCATGCATGCCCAGAGCATGGAAAATCACACATTAGAGATACAGGAATAACAGGCTGTATACGAAACCCTGTGGGACAGCACTTCTGTGAACGCACTGGGTACATCAGGGGGAGACGAGGAGCAAGCTGAGAGCAGCCAAGGGCAGCACAACCCGCAGACCTGCTTCTCAAGCTCTCCTGAGCAGGGCTGGGTGGGCCCAAGACAGAAAGGGGCCCCTCAAACCTTCCTCTGTGCTGGCTGAAGCAGGAATTTCAAAACAGTCCACCAACTTCATACACTACATTCACAAAGGCCAACTTCATACACTGCATTCACAAAGGCCAACTTCATACACTGCATTCACAAAGGCTCGTCAGACACAGCCCATGAGTTAAGGTCTTTCCTTCAAGCAGCTCAGAGGCCTGAGAAGGAACTTCGGGAGATCTGTACAGGCCTGGGCTTGCCACAAACTCAGGTCAAGGCACAGGCTGCTCTTGTCCTCACTGTCACGGCGTTTCAAACACTACAATTATTCTATGAACTTTGTATTTTACTTTGTTTCTTAAGTATAATGGCCACATGGCTGGGCGCAGTGGCTCAGCTTGTAATCCCAGCACTTTGGGAGGCTGAGGTGGGCGGATCACCTAAGGTCAGGAGTTTGAGACCAGCCTGGCCAACATGGTGAAACCTTGTCTCTACTAAAAATACAAAAATTAGCAGGGCGTAGTCACGAGCGCCTGTGATCCCAGCTACTTGGGAGGCTGAGACAGGCTTGCTTGAACCCAGGAGGTGGAGGTTGCAGCGAGCCGAGATTGCACCACTGCACTCCAGCCTGGGTGACAGAGACTCTATCTCAAAAAAAAAAAAAAAAAAAAACCAGTAAAATAGCCACGCATACCCAAAAACATTAGGAAAATGAAAAAAGTATGCAGAGAAAAAAAATCAACCAAATGCCAATCTGAGAGGTAGCTCTGAGCCTCATAGTATTTTTTGCACAGCTCTCTTCTGTTTATTATTTTAAGCATAGTTGAGATCCCACTGTATTAATACTTTTGGAAACTAACTACATATAATGAATGTAAAAATATTATCTTGAACTTTAGCACGATGGAACTCAACCCAAAAACTATGACCAATGTTCCGTCTATCTGAACTGTATTTGTAAATAAATGCTGTTACCAATGACTGATTACAAACCAATAACCACAGAGTAGTCAGTCCATGAATTACAGGTAGTTCCCTAAACATGACAAACCTGGGTAAAGCAATGACTGCTGTCTCTACTGCAACTGCCAACAACCCGCCACACAGGACCCCAAATTCCGCAACAACTTCACTGAAAACCCAGGAAGGTGAAGACGAGGTCACGAGGGACTTTCACCCACGAAACTTCAACAGCACACAGAAGCACGAAGCAGGCAGAACAAGATACTCAAAGGGTAGCAGAGGAAGACGGCGGGCAGGGAGGCGTGTGTGAGTGAGGCACCCTGGAACCTCTGCAGATTCTGCAGCAGCCACACAGCCCGGGCTTGCATGGTGCTGGAGGACCCTACTACTGCCACGCCACTCATCCCATAAGGCTGAGCGCCTGAGTACAGGTTTATACTCATTTCTGCTGGGTTTTACAGTGATTTAGAGCCAAAGTTCTAGCTCTTGGCTCTTCTTGGAAACTGGATGAGGACACCTCCCCCACCTTCTGAGCCTCCAGATCCAAGATGGGTGGACCTGTGGTAGTGGCCCTGAGTGCTCATCGAGGAGGCTCTAGGCGCTGTGCTAAGGGCTCTGACCCGTATGGCTGATGCAGGAGCGTGTCTAAAACCCACAGAACCTAACATCAGACACACATGCTTTCCCCAGCCTCCAGGCACCCAGCCGCCTCACTCTCACATGTGTGTGTCCACTACTCTTGCTGGGTTGAGGGGAGATAATGTTTCAAAACAACTGTACTGTATTGAGGGGAGGACAGGGCGCCCCCTACTGGAGCACTTGCAGTTGGAAGGATGGGGTGGGGTGCCATCAGTGCCCAGGGTGGTGGTAGTCGGGGGCCTGAACAGAGTAAGTTTGGGGTTCCTGCAGAGGCTGTCATGGCTCATCAGTGGTCTTGGGAGCCAACAGCAGGTGGGGAGAAACCAAGGTGTGTGGGCTCTGGTCGCCCTGCGGTGAACCCTTGGGAATGTGCCCAGCCTTCCGACCCAGACAGCTCACAATGCCGCCCCAGCATGCCTCGGTTCAGATCATGTTCCCACTAGACCAGGGGATGCTGTGTGTCACAGAACGGCCACTATCAGCCAGCTCCACCATCCTGCCCGGCCCTGCAGGGTCTGCACATAGCTGTTCTTCTACTAGTGATTAACACGGCAAATAATCAAGGTCAGCCTGCCCTGAATTTGTAGTCCTCTCCTTTGCAACAGCTTCAGGGATCTAGTGGACATGCACGGACAATAGATGTGGCTCAAGCAAACTCAACGACAGGCTTGGAAAAAGGAAAGGAGGAAGCAGAGGGATAGTCCCTCAGTGGGCAGGCATCCTGGGCAGAGCACAGCGCCCCATGATGCCAGGGCAGGAGCTTCACAGGCTGCCAAGTGGGGCTCAGGACTTAAAGGTGTGCGGCCGTCTATCCAAAAATCCATGCAGTGAAGCAGTGAGGACTGGGCATTAGGAGTGATCTACAGAGCACCTCAGCTAGCTGGCCGCCTACACCATTCAACACGCACCTCCATAGCAGTAGAGCTGATCTTTGATTTGAATATTCAATGAAATTTGATATGACTTGATTTAATCATTTAAAGACAATCTCAGCTTTAAAAGTTTTTTGGGGGGACACACGCAGAGAGTTCACTCAAATAACTAATTTTTTAAAGTCTAAAAACGTTTAGTACATGCCAGTGCTAAAAGGGAAGAGTGAAGAACACAGCTGTGATGTTTACAAAAGATTGTATCAAATAAAGAGGAGCTCATGTTTTAACAATTCATCTCTGGCTGAACTGAAGAATCTAAGCTTTACAAATGGAGTCAGGGCACCAGATGTGCCTGGGAAGCAGATTCAGCAGGTGGTTCCTCGGCTCTGCTAAAGCTTCCTCATTCCATATTTAACCTCTGAATAAAACAATTACAAAAAGACCTGATGCTGGAACCAAGGCCAAACACTTTCAAATGATCTCCTGCATGGACCTTCAAGACTTACCTTCGATTCATACCATAAAATAATTGCAATCAGCAAGAAAAAGAAACGTAATTCCTTTACATACGCATATAATATGCTGCCTTACAATGTAAGGCTTTTTTTGGAGACAGGGTACTGCTCTATCGCCCAGGCTGGAGTGCGGCAGTGCAATCACAGCTCCCTGCGGCCTTGACCTCCTGGGGCCAAGCCATCTTCTCACGTCAGCCTCCCAAGCAGATCAGACCACCATGCCCAGCTACTTTTTTTATTTGTTGTCGAGATGGGGTTTTAGTATGTTGTCCAGGCTGGTCTCAAACTCCTGTGCTTAAGTGATCCTCCCACCTCAGCCTCCCAAAGTGTTGGGATTATAGGCACCAGCCACCATGTCTGGCCTGCCGTGAGCCTTTTTAAAGCAGCCACTGTGTTAGACACACTATGTGTCCCCCATTCTCCCTGTTCTTAACGGCGTTTGACCTTGTTTAGGGCAGCAATGTGTTTAACGAAGGCCCCACTGCCCAGCCTCTGCTGCAGGTGGGGAGACCACGTGACACCACGCTAGCCACTGAGAGGTAAGGGAAGCCACTAGGTATGGCTTGGGGGGAGATATTTAAAGAAGGGCAGAGCCAGGGCCAGGAGCAGCGACTTGTGCCTGTAATCCTAGCACTTTTGGAGGCCAAGGCAGAAGGATTGCTTAAGCCCAGGAGCTTGAGACCAGCCTGGGCAACACAGTGAGACCCCATCCCTATCAAAAAATCAAAATTAGCCCAGAGTTATAGTGCCTGTAGTCCCACCTAATAGGGAGAGTGAGGTGGGAAGATCGTTTGAGTCTGGGAGGTAAGGATGCAGTGAACCATGCTTGCATCCCTGCACTCCAGCCTGGGCAACAGTGTGAAACCCTGTCTCAAAAAAAAAAAAAAAAGAAAGAAGAGGCAGCCAACTACCTTTGCCAGTCCTTCCTGGAATGCAGAGCTAATGCTGGAACAGGGCAGCCATCTTACTGACATGGGGCCAAGCAAAGGAAAGCCTCATGGCACTCTCCCTCGGGGCACGCGCTGGCTCTGGGCTGCCTGCTTCCAAACTTGCTACACTAAGGACAGAACACTTGGGGTTTAGAGCCCTGCAGCTGGCTCTGTCACAGGCAGCTGAACACAGGTCAGGATACACACAGTGAGTACTCACAGTCTGCCGTGTACTCCACCTGGGAGGGCTGCACAGGCACACCATCTGCGTTGTGTGGGGTGGGAGTGGAGCTGTCGGCCTGCGCCTTACGAACAAGCGCTGCAAGGGGATGATCTGGGTCCACCACCTTCAAGGGCTGAAAACAGAGAAGACACAGCCTTAGCATTCAGTATTCTGAACCACACGGAACTCTTCTGCTACAAAACGCTCACCTCTAGGACACAGTGTACATGCCTCAGAAAAAACACACACACGCACGCACCCATGTAGGTCCTAACTAGTTGTGGCCAAATGCCCCAGCTGGTTGTCTCAGAGGAACTGAGTAAACACAGGGTTTCAATTTCCAAAATAACTATCAAGAAAAGGACAGATGAACAACTAAGTCCAGTTTGACACAAATTAAACCCCATGCAAAACTTCAAACTGTTTTTCCTTATAGGAGTTACTGATTTTTAATCACCAACAGCTTTTCCAGTCCAATCAATCAGCAATCATTCCCACAAAAGGTCACCCACGCTGCACAACTGCTGAAACTAGACGCTCAAATCTAGTTGACTCCTGTTTTTTCTGTCGCAAATGGCAGAGTGGTGTGAATTAACCACAAGATACTGCTGAGTGGTTTCTTCACACAGATGAGAGGAGAATTAGAAGGGGAAACATTTATTTAAAAACAATCTATGATGGTAACAGAGGACTTGAAGATGCATATATTCTAATTACCTACAAAATCTAATCCTATGATGAAATCACAACTAAACAATTTTCTTTTTTTCTTTTTGAGACACAGTCTCACTCCGTCTCCCAGATTTGAGTGCAGTAGTGTGGTCTTGGCTCACTGCAACCTCCATCTCCCAGGTTCAAGCAATTCTCATGCCTCAGCCTCCTGAGTAGCTGGAATTACAAGTGCACCCACCATGCCTGGCTAATTTTTGTATTTTTAGTAGCGATGGGGTTTCGCCATGCTGGCCAGGCTGGTCTTGAACTCCTGACCTCAGGTCATCCACCCGCCTCAGCCTCCCAAAGTGCTGGGATTACATGTGTGAGCCACTGCACCCGGACAACAGAACAATTTCCAAGCCTTAACCAACACTCTACTTATTCTAAGTAGCTCAGAGAGTAAAACTGTAATGAAATGATAAAATTATCATGAGCAAATGCTCATGAATTTTATAAGATAGATAGGTAAGAAACCAAAGAAGCAGATGCTTTGTCACCCAGCTAAAAACAAAAATGCAAATACACCTCAGTGATGATAAAATAAGATACAACTGTAACACACAAGAATGACATGCTTCAAATTTTCCAAAATTATGTTAGCAGTTTCGTGGTGGCATAAAAAATATAGTTCAACAATGAGATAAAAACCTTCATCAGCTCTTCAAGGCGGTTACACTTCTTGGAGGCAAAGAGAGAGGGATGTAGGTAATTCCCATCTTCTTCATCATCATCATCTTCATTGTCAGAGCTGACTCCTGATTCTGAAATCAAAATCACATTTCAAGATTTTGGTGTTTGGTGAGAAAAAAAGTACAAAAATTATGCAAAAACTTAGAAGCAGCCAAAGGTAGAGCTTCTCCGGTTATCTGTCCAAAAAACACTATTAGTAATTTTTCCCTAGAGTCACCCAAGTTGCTCAGACGAAGGCCAGCTAGAAAGGACTGCGACCTTTGGCCATTTGGTGATTCCTGCCAACACTGAACACCAGCTGGTCTGGGGCTCTGTATGCTTTTTTCTTTCTTTTTTTCTCTTTTTAAAAAAAGGGCAAAAATTGTACTAATTTATGAAAAGTAAAATAACAGCAACAGAAATAAACAACTACAACAAACCTGAAGATGAGATCTGCATTAAGATTTACACAATTGATTTGAAATTTATTTTAGCTGAAGAGAACAAAATTCAGTGGAAGGGCCAGGCATAGTGGCTCACGCCTGTAATCCCAGCACTTTGGGAGGCTGAGGCGGACAGATCACCTGAGGTCAGGAGTTCGAGACCAGCCTGGCCAACATGGTGAAACCCTGTCTCCACTAAAAATACAAAAATTAGCCGGGTGTGGTGGCACCTGCCCACGATCCCAGCTACTCGGGTGGCTGAGGCATGAGAATTGCTTGAACCCAGGAGGCAGAGGTTGTAGTGAGCAAAGATCGCGCTTGTGCCACTGCACTCCAGCCTGGGCAAGGGTGAGACTCTGTCTCTAATTAAAAAAAAAAAAATTCAATGGAAGATGTGTGTGTGTGTGTGTGTGTGTGTGTGTATACACACATATATGAATAGACTTGCCAAAATACCATCTTTATTCAAAATACAGCTAACTGGCTTTTGCAGTAAGAACTCCAAAAGAGAGACACTGTTATAAAAATAATAGCTTAAAATAGATAATCCAAGTAAAATTTTCACTTTTGTGGCCATGTATAGAGCTATACAGCCCTGAACACTATGGTACGTGAATAATCCAAGAGAGGGTACAACTGTTTTCTCTCTGAAATGTTAAGTGGGCAAAATGAGGGCAAAAATTTCCCACCCAGATGATTATGTTCTGATAGCATCAATATTTAATTATATTTCATTTATCTATAAAATATTAACCAAGGATTTAATAAAGGTGCACCAGCAAGGGTAATGATCACACCTTAGCTGCAGGATTTCAGACACATTCTATGAATTCAAGTCTGGCTTTCAAGCATGCATCTGTAAGAATGTACGTCTTCAAACTTTTCCCAGAACCACCCCCTGCCTGCCATCCCCACAACACAGGTCCAAAGTCTGGATGGAACAGATGCAGTGGGACCTACTTTTTTTCTCGTCACTTTTGTTTTCCGCCAGGACGGTGTAGCGTCCCTCTTTCATGGCTTTCTGGATGAACTTATAGTAGGGGTTGAGGTAGTGGTCGAAGCGCAGGAAGTCAAACTGGGAGTTCCGGGCCTGCTTGGCCTTCAGCATGATCTCAAACTGCGCTCCCTGCCTGCACACGAAGCTGGCCGTGCGCTCGATGATGGCGTGCATTTTAGCCGTTGGTGGCTACGGGAAAACACACATATTCACGTTACCCATTTGTGCTCTTGTCCACCGGCCACATGATTTCATTAAAACAAAGAAATGACTCTAGCTTTACTGTCAATTTTAAGAGATACGAGACTTGAAGCTGGACGAGCCAAGGCTGTTCAGATGCCTCGTCTCCAAATCTCGTCAGGATTTTGCAGGAGAGAAAACTCGCCAGTTGAGGCAGGCCACTCCACGGTGGTACAGACCCATGGGAGGCAACCTCTTTTTGCACCAAGTCAACATTTTTCTATGTATCAGGGGTCTTTAAGTTTGGTTCTATGATGGAATTCAGGGGGTTTGTGAATCCTTTGTGTATGCAAATTTTACATACAAACATTTTTCTAGGGAGAGGATACACATCCCATGGTTCTCAATAATCAGAATCACCGCTCTTTCCTTTTTCTTAGCGGGGACTAGTTCTCACAGCTTGGAGGCTCCCTTTTAAAAAACAGCCCTCTGGACATCCAACAAAAGCCACAAGAGTACATACACCATGTCTTGTCTTCTGCACCTGACCCCTTCTCCTCAGCCTCTGCACAGTTCCTGGCTCACTGCCATTCCCACTTAAAAGCAGTATCCCAAGCTGAAGACCACCTAGGTGTTGTCTGGCCAGAGCAGACAGGACACTCCAGACACTCCAGGTGAGTTTCCTCCCAGCATCAAAGCCCTCCCTCATCCTTTCATGTGCTGCTAAGGAGTCACTTCGACGACCCTCACGCTCTTAGCATTTCCTGCCCCCAAAAGGATCTTGTTAGACTAAAGGCTGAAAGCCACACATCTAAAATACTTTTCATATCAACAAAGAGATTAACACTAGGAAATTACTTGCAAATAAAACTGGCAATTATTCTCATTAAAAATGGATGGTTAAGAATTCAGGGCTTCATCCTTCATAAAATATAAATGGCTTAGTTCTCTAATTTAATTTTTGAACTAATAACATCCTTCACACTTAAAAAGGATAAATGTCTACAACTAAAGTTATTCATTAATCCCCAAATAATTTAAATTCCATGTTAAAGGCCCATTGTGTGCATATGGATCATGACTTGGATTTTCAGTAGCTTTGGTTATTCATTGTTAAAACAAAATATTCCATAAACACATCAATAATTAATGATCACTACATAATAACCACACTTAAAGGAAAATATGATGTCCCCAGTTGAGGCTTTCTTTATTGACCAAACCAACTTGTTGATCTAAAATTTCTTAAAAGTCGGCCTGTTTGTTATATAATATTACTACTACCATGGTTAAAAAGCAACGTGTAGGTAATTTTACAAAAAAACAAAGCATCTTATGAACATATTTCAAGGTTGGCTACCAACCCTGAATGAGATTAAAAAGTACCTGGTTTGGAAAAAGCCATTCTTTACTTTCTTTATTATGCAGACTTTAGGTAAATAATTTTCCATTTAAGAATATCATGATCATTCCTACTACATAATGAGATTTAAAAAATACAGTCAACATATAAATACGCATGTTATAATGGCCTTTAGAAAAGGAAAACTGTTTTTCGAATTTAAATCCAGTGGGGAAGGCTTCTGTTTAAGGAAGCTGACTGAGCTCCAGAAAGGGTCTAACACCTCCTCTCCCCCTCCCTGGAAATTCCATTAATGTGAATTTAAACTCCAGAGGAGGCATGGGAGACGGGAGAAAGGTATCTACAGGTCAGAAAACCCACACAAATGTATGGTTTCCTAAGAGCTTTGGAAAAAGTTTGAGCTCAGACCCACTGGGGGAACCAGGAAGGAGGTGGCATGACATGAAGACAGGGAAATCGGCAAAGAATCCCAGGGGCAGCAGGGCCAGCCCTCTCCTCACAGGATTAGGGGAGAAAAAAAATCAAATACCTGCTTTGCCCAGAGCCCTAAATAAGTATCAGATTGAGCCAAAATTCAAAGGCAAAAATACAAATACAGAAGTACGGCCAGGCCCGGTGGCTCACGCCTGTAATCCCAGCACTTTGGGAGGCCGAGGCGGGTGGATCACGAAGTCAGGAGATGGAGACCATCCTGGCTAACATGGTGAAACCCTGTCTCTACTAAAAACACAAAAAATTAGCCAGGCGTGGTGGTGGGCGCCTGTAGTCCCAGCTACTCAGGAGGCTGAGGCAGGAGAATGGCATGAACCCGGGAGGCGGAGCTTGCAGTGAGCCGAGATTGCGCCACTGCCCTGCAGCCTGGGCAACACAGCAAGACTCCGTCTCAAACAAAAACAAAAACAAAACAAAAAACAAACAAAAACAAATACAGAAGTACTAGCAGTAAATATAGGAAAATATTTTCAAACTCTTGCGAGTGGGAAAAGTCTTCCAACGTAAGCTTTAAAATTCTGAAGCCATAAGGAATAGAGGAACATATATCACTCTATACTCAAATTCTGCACAGAGTCATGCAATCACTGACAAGACAAAGCGTGGGGAGAAACCACCTGGAAGACACACTGGGGACCAAGAGTTACTGCTCATCAGACGTCAAGAGTCCTTACGAATCCGAACAAAAGGCCAATCGCTCCACAGGAGTTCAAGAATAAATCAACATTTTTCCCTCCCCACCCACCTTCCGTGACAATACAGTACCTAAATTATGATGAAATAACACTCTAATCTGCACAGATTTGATAAAACTTAACTTCAGTGGTTCAGCGCTCTGCAGTCGGTCCCTTGGCTGGAACCCCAGGCCTTACTCTAACATATCTAACTTACGGCAGTTACTCTTAACTTTCTAAACCTTAACATCTGGAAACAACTGTATCTGCTTCATAGAGTTATTTTTGTATTTTTATTTTTTTGAGACAGGATCTGACTCTGTTGTCTAGGCTGGAGTGTAGCAGTACCATACCAGCTCACTATAACCTCCACCTCCAGGGCTCAAACTATCCTCCCACCTCGGCCTCCTGAGTAGCTGGGACTACAGGTATGTACCACCATGCCTGACTAATTTTTTTTATTTTTTGTAGAGGCGGAGTTTCACCATGTTGCCCAGACTGGCCTTGAACTCCTGGGCTCAAGCGATTCTCCCACTTTAGCCTCCCAAAGTGCTGGGATCACAGACATGAGCCACTGCACCCGGCCTGTAGAGTTACTTTGAGTAGTCGCTGAGAGATACGCCTAAAGCAGCACTTAGTACCGTGTCTGGTACACAGGAAGTGCTCCATAAAGGCTGGTTCTATGTTATTATTCACTAACAGAGTAAATGTTGCACATAACAGCAACTGTCAAATCCTTCCCTGCTTATCTTCTGTCCATAACATGTGTTGGAGCAAGCACATTTCCCTTGGAACCATGCCCTAACAGGTCTGGGACTACAGGCATGCGCCACCACACTGGCCTGTAATTTTCACTTGTTTGTAGAGACGGGATCTCACTACGTAGCCCAGGCTAGTCTTGAACTCCTGGCCTCAAGTGATCCTCCCATCTTAGCCTCCCAAAGGGCTGGGATTACAGGTATGAGCCACTGTTCCCAGCCTGGGGTGCTGTAATTTCTAACTACTTCTTACTCTTCATCCAAAAGCCTCAAGGATCCTGTCATCATTAGGTTCTAAACCAAGTTAGTTCAAAAACCAAGAACCTCCTAAAGTACCTGCTGTTTTTCCCAATCACTACCAACCTCGTCAGTGAGTCAAACCATGTCCTGCCCCTGAGGCAGCAATAGTCTACTTAACCACAATTCAACAATCCTGAGGCCTAGTCACCAAAACACCTTATAATTCAGACACTTCTGTTTTCTACATTTTCTCCACTAACATGGACACCACAGTGTATAATTTACACAATGAATTACTGCCAAAAAATCATAATAATTATGAGAATGAAATACTGACACTACCACAAAGTAAATGAAAGATGCAAATGAGAGACTCAATCGCTTGGGAAAGCACTCAGTTTCCACACAGTCAAAACAACATTCAAGAGGCCTTTTTATAATATTAGAAGAAACTCTAATGATAAGATAGCAAGTTGCTACACACTAAGACTTACTTTGCTCTCCAATGAGTGACAAGTATATTTGATCTGGCAGACTATCAAGAGCTCAGTGATGCTTAGTTTGGCTGAGAACACAAAGCTATTAAATATTTTAATAGGAATTAAGGCAACAAAATTCTATTGTACCTCTATATTTAAATTTCAATAAAAATTTAAAAAATCTTTAACACTAAAAACAAAATTCCATATAGTCAACTTCACATAAACTTTTTAGCATTAAGTATTAGATGCAGCACTTAGCATTTAATAAAAATGGAGTAACTGATTTTTAAAGCTTCATGTTAATAATGTGTCATGCATAATAAACACATTTCAGAACAAACAGGAATATGACATATACGAATACACAGAAAATACATTAATACAAGTCTCAGGATATCAAATCTTTGGGTAATTTTAGCTTTAACTATAGCAAAATCATCAATACTAGAAATGGAGAAACAAACAGATGTAGTAATATAGTTTGGCTCTGTGTCCCCACCCAAATCTCCTGTCGAATTGTCATCCCCAATGTTGGAGGTGGGGCCTGGTGGGAGATGAATGGATCATGGGGTGGATCCTTCACGAGCAGTTTCGCACCATCTCCTCAGTGGTGCTCCCCTGATAGACAGTGAATGAGCTGTTGTGAGGTCCGGTCGTTTGAAAGCGTGTAGCACCTCCCTGTCTCCCTCCTGCTCTGGACATGCTAAGACATGCCTGCTCCCTCCTCACCTTCCACCATGAGTTAAAGCTTCCTGAGGCCTCCCCAGAAGCAGATGCTGCCTGGCTTCCTGTACAGTCTGCAGAACCATGAGCCAATTAACCCTCTTCTTTATAAATTACCCAGTCTCAGGTATTTTTTTATAGTCATGCGAGAAATTACTACCAATACAAGTAGCAATTACACTAGGCAAAATCCAAAAAGTTATTTTATCCATATTTGCAAGAATAAAAGAGAGAGGATATGTAAATGAATAAGGGAAGAGAAGGAAAGTGTTGGAGGCAGGAATTAAAAGGGCTATTTTTATATTGCCCTTCATCACATAATGAAGGGTAAGAACCATCAAATTCACGCTGAACTCAATGAGACTGGCAGCAAGTGATTGCAGTGGGAGGTGAGAGATGCTCTTTCTGTGCCGAGCTTTCCTGGCATCTACCGTGCAGGTGAATCAGGATGTGGGACACAAAAAGAATCGAGAATGCCTGCGTCTATGCCACTTGCAGTCCAGTTATGAAAATGTCCAAGAAAAAACTTCCTGCTAGGCACGAACACTTAAGAGTCCTTCCCAAGTATACACACGCAGCAAAAAGATTTTCAACTTCCCTAGTAAACATATAAAAACCCCATAAAGCACGGTGACTGAAGATGGCATCATAGTTAAGATCACGGTTCCCAGCTGCCATTTATTAGCCAAATTCTTGACATTCCTAAGTCTCTGTTTCTTCATCGGCACAAGAGGGAGAGTAAACAGCAGCTCACTTATAGGACTGTTAGCATTAAATAAGATTAATAAGCAAAAAGCAGCTTAGCATGTGACTAGAATGTGGAAGCCCTCAATGAACATTCAGAAAAAAAGGAAAAATCCTGGTCTGGGCTTTAACACCTGTTATAACTTAATTTAATGTGACATAACTGAAATAGCAGGAAAGCTCAATGCTGAACAGACAGTAACCAGCTGCAAAGCCCTCAGATGAGGAAAACCAGGGTAGAACTCCCCTTCATCAGTGGAAGGGCAGCCTGGGCCTGGAGATGCCACAGGGACCTAATCACAACACAGAAAACTGCCAAGAAAATGTAACGTGAAGTGCCCCCAAAAATCACACTTTAAACAAAGCAATGTTACTGAAATCAACGCTGTCCTGAGCAAGAGTGCTTTTGCATCTATGTGTGGTTAACAGCCCACGTGCCACTGATTCTGACTTGGGGATTCACCTATATGGCCGCTGAAACACACCCAATCCTCAAGTCCCTAATGCTCTAGTCTAGTTCAAATTTTGCTATAAGTCTTCCCTTTTTCTTTGAGGAAAATAAGTAGGGTGTGATCTTTTTACCCATTAACTCACAAACCATTTTAAAGCATTACATGCCTAAAAAGCAGCTGTAATCATCATTGAGTATTCCCACAAGCAGGACTGAATCATGATAAATAATAATGACGACAACTAGTGCTTGTGAAGGACACATACCAGCTCCACGTCAGACGGGACGCTCAATCCTAAGGGGGCAACGAAGGGCTCTTCATTTTCCTCTAAATTTTCAGCCTCATTTTTTTCTGCATAAAAAGAAAATTTAAAAATTCAGAACAATGCAGGGAGGAAGACACCTGCAGCAAGACGGAAGCATGTGACTGGCTGTTCCTGCTTCTTTACCTTCTGTTTTACTTCTAGAAGCCAGTTTCAGCTTTCTCTTCTACCCACAAAGCAAGTGAAACTCACTTTACAAAATTCCAAATGCGGCGGGGCGGGGGTGGCGGGGGCGGTTGCGGCAGGGAGGTGTGGTGCAGCAGCAGGAGTGTGTCTAGGGTCAGACTGCACGGCATTCCCTTGGTACACACAGGGTTCTAGGGCCCCTGCGGACACCAAAATCCACATGCGCTCGAATTCCGCTTTTGGTC
The DNA here is from genome assembly GCF_047675955.1 of Chlorocebus sabaeus. Classification (NCBI taxonomy): domain Eukaryota; kingdom Metazoa; phylum Chordata; class Mammalia; order Primates; family Cercopithecidae; genus Chlorocebus; species Chlorocebus sabaeus. Next base: position 128,942,070 of record NC_132914.1, on the reverse strand, counting down.
CATTTAAACCCACATATACAAAGAAGCTGACCATATATGCGGGTCTCACATCCCTCAATCTGATCCCTGTATGGCTGAAAAAAATCCTCATGTAAGCTGACCTATGCAGTTCAAACCTGTGTTGTTCAAGGGTAACTGTAGTTAAACTCCTGCCCTGCCACTTGTTAGCCCCAGGATTCTGCTGTTCTCTGTTTCGTCACAGGCTGTGAAGTCATCGCATCTACTCCCAGGGCCAAGTGGGGCTCAGGTGAGATAGCCCACCTGAACATCTCTACCATAATCTTCTGCACTTAGCAGATGCTCAGTCCAAGTTCCTTTTCCCCTCTGCATCTCTTTCAGGTATGTAGGTAAGTATTTAATTGGTATCGCTAAGATTTTTCTCCAACTATTTCTGTGGATTCCTGACAGCATGACACAACACAAGATAATCAATTCCTAGATAACTGATTTTCATCTTTGAATTGTCAACTACCTGGGTATAACTGTCAAGATTCCTCCACCCAAGCAAATTACCTCTTTCACAAATAATCAATTATTTTTCCATTTCTGTTTATTCATTAACCATTCACTTAACAAGTATTTGCCTACTACGTGGTAGACAAGGCACTACACATTATCTTTCTGTATTCTAAGGTACCTAAGTACATCTCAATAACTCAGATGATTACCAGTTTAAAAAGACACACTGAAATGTACAAAAACATCACAGCAAACTTTAAAAAGCTAACTTTTTTAAGGATTTCAATGATCTATTGAGGTTCTTATTTAAAAACAGATGACATTAAAGAAACAAACCTTAAATCTTCATCAAAATAAATGTTTCTATCATACACAGTAAAGGCTCTTGAAGCGATCAATAATTTGCAAAGATCTCCTGTCAAGCCTCATTCTGTGAAACCAAGGAGGAATTTTAAGCAGGTTTCCTGGTATATAAAAACTTGGGTATTCTAGTCTGATCAGATACAAGTTGATTACAATCCCTATTAAGTTACAGTTATTTAACACTGTCCCATCCATTTCTGTTTGAGTCCCCTGTTCTTTCAAAAATCAGAGACAAAGCCGGGTGCAGTGGCTCACAACTGTAATCCCAGCACTCTGGGAGGCTGAGACAGGTAGATCACCTGAGGTCAGGAGTTCAAAACCAGGCTGGCCAACATGGTGAAACCCTGTCTCTACTTAAAATACAAAAAATTAGCCTGGCGTGGTGGCACACATCTGTAATCCCAGCTACTTGGGAGGCTGAGGCAGGAGAACTGCTTGAACCCAGGAGGCAGAGGTTGCAGTGAGCTGAGACTGTACCACTGCACTCTAGCCTAGGCCACAGAGTGAGACTCTGTCTCAAAATTCAATCAATCGATCAATCAATCAATCAGAGATGAATGAGAGGGCAGAGATCTACTACTGCTTTTTAAAAAGCTCCCTGTAATTAGTAACCCTGTCATTCAGCTTCAGTAACCAAATGACACAGTAAGATTAGAAAATACCAGAAACACTGGTCTGCAGCGATTTTCTATTGGTAAAATGCCAAGCAGTAGATGTTTCCTCTTTCTCAAAATCTCTTTGGGAATGAGGCAGGAGTGTGTGTTTAAAAATGCAACTTTTTATATTCCAAGGTAGACTGCTTTAAAAAAAATAAGTAAGGCTGGGCACGATGGCTCATGCCTGTAATCCCAGAACTTGGGAAGGCCGAGACAGGTGGATCACTTGAGGTCAGGAGTTTGAGATCAGCCTGGCCAACAGGGTGAAACCCTGTCTCTACTAAAAATAGAAAACTTAGCCAGGTGTGGTGGCAGGCGCCTGTAATCCCAGCTATTCGGGAGGCTAAGGCATAAGAATTGCTTGAACTCAGGAGGCAGAGGTTGCAGTGAGCTGAGATCGCACCACTGCACTCCAGCCTGGGTGACACAGCGAGACTCTGACTCAAAAAAATAAAATAAAATAAATTAAAAAATACAACTTTTACTATATTTTCCTAAAATGAAAAAAACGATTAAAACATTGTCTAGTCAAAAAGCCTTTCCTTAATGTTAAGTTATTCACAAAAATAAAGGCATTTTAATTGAAATAGCCTTTTGGGATGGATGGGTTAAATAGATTTGTTCTATTCTTATCTATACCTTTATTTACAAAAAAAAAAAAACAGCTTTAGTAGCACAAAATAAAAACCAACCATTGCAATAAAAACTCAGATTTAAATAAATTCAAATAATCTTTTGATTAAAAAATAGACATATAGCAGTGAGGGCCTGTCCCCGCCCCATTATTCCCCTAAAAAAGAAGAAAAAAATGGATATAGAATAATGATGAAAAATTATGAACATCTAAAGGATAGAAACTTGACTGAAAATAGTAAAGATGGCAGAGATGGAGGCACCATCAACTGCTTTTGGCTAGTGTCACAAGGCTCTAAAATACTAACAAACAATACAATAGAGTAATTTTGAAAATCAAGACATATGTAGACATATTGACGGCTCAGGAAAAAAATTATTTTAACAGAATGTGACACTCAATGTGGCTGTTCGTGGTACTGGATTCTATCACAATATGCACGTGTGTGTGTGTGTGTGTGTGTATGTGTGTGTGTTAGGTGTTTCACTTATATTAATGCAAGTTAAACATACAACGTCAAGCTCTAAGTTTTATGTGGGCCCAATTTCCATTAAGGAAATTAATCAGTATATAAGGTAATGTTCTGAGAACATGATTACAGAAAGAAAAGAAGTAACACTGTAAAATACTAAAGAGAATTTTATCTTAAGGGGAAAGCAAACTAATACTCAGAAGATAAACTAAGTCATGCTGAAGTTCTCAAAATTCAGTAATCGTAACAAACTGAACACCATTTAGCCCAATAATTACACCGAGACAATGGTCCACCAGCGAGAACTGGGGCTGACAAACTCTATAAAATGCCAGACAGTATCAATAAATATTTTTGGTTTTGTGGGCCACATGGTCTGTTTCATTTCTTCAACTCTGCTGTTGAAGTGGGAAAGTGGCAACAGACAATATGTAAACAAATGAGCATTGCTGCGTTCCAATAAAACTTTACTTGTTATTTTCTTTCCAATATTTTAGAGCTGTGGTTGGTTGAATCCACAGATATGGACCCGATAAGCTGACTGTATTTCAACTCTTTATTTGTGAAGTGGTTATAGTATCTATTCTTTCCTTCTGATAAAAACACCACAGAAAGTCGAGCTCATGTGTGTGGCTTAGAGATAAGACAACAAAATCACAACTATCCAGAGCCCTAGGAAGGAGAAGCTTACACTGGATAAATAAATGGGTGTTCACTTTGTAGACCTGATAGAACATTTCCAGTGCATTGTAACTTCTGAGGGATGGGGAGGCTTGAAAGTTAATGCAAAAAGTCTTAAGTACCTTAACTAGCCTTTAACTCAGTGTAATTACAATTACACTTGAAAGTTTCTCTAAAAGCTCATAAAATAGAGCTGTGCAACAGTAATTCTTGTGCCCATGAAGTAAGGAGCAGGACTAAAGGCAGGGCAAAAGGAAAGCCTGTGTGCGTGTTTGCCCCACATTCTATCATTCCATTAGGACTGCAGCCCTTGGAGAGTGCCAATGGGTAGAACCCTAGTGCAGTCACAGCACGGAGTGGCAGACATCATTCTGCTTTAAAACTAAAATGCTATAATTGCTTCACACTTGTTAAAAGATGTGTTACTTCGCTGGACGTGGTGGCTCATGCCTGTAATCCCAGTGCTTTGGAGGCGAAGGCAGTAGGATCACTTGAGCTCAGGAGTTTGAGACTAGCTTGGGCAACACAGTGAGACCCCATCTCTTTTAAAAAATTATTGTGTATTTTATAATAAAAAAATTTAAAAAGATAACAAAAAAGCGTTACTGAAGGAGAAACCAATGAAGTTCCGAATAACAGATTAAATTAGCTCTAAAACTAATCTCCATTTGATGTAATTCCACTTTACTAAACGTTTGAGTCAGTTTCTAAGTTAATGTTCTCCTTCTTTTTAAACAGAACATCCTGAATATAGTGATCCGTCTTTAATGTGTCAGGTTCATGTTACCATTATTGGTAACTAATGACTGACCATGATGCAGTGCTGTGGTAGTGGAGCTCTCAACGCTTACTGAAGTGATTAAGGATATTTGTGTCTACACCACATGAGCCCAGGTTTTTCAGCAGCACTATTTTTTATATCCAAAGTTTTCCATGTTAATTCAGAGAAGCATAAATTCCAAATCTTTAATTTAAAATACTGTGGTGAGTATATGCCCTAGGTGGCCCCAAGGCTACCAGAGAGCTGCGTTGTTTTCTGGGGAGTAGCAGTTCACTCACTGTGTCCTTCCACTGGGCATGTGTCACTGTCTCAGTCGTGGAGGGATATGGAGAAGCAGATTGGTGAGAGGGCAGTGAGGTTAATGTATCCCAGCTCACACCTATTCTTTCACTGTCTCAAGAATGAATCCCTGAGGATATTAATGAATACGTTAACAATCTAGAAACAAATAATCTGGAGTGAGTAATTCTGTTACCCGAATCAATGAGAAATAAATGATCCAATGCATTCACTTTCCACCTCCACTAATCATTCCTGTTCTAGTTTTTAACTTTGCTTTACCAAAAGAAGGAATACCACTTACTCCCGTTTTCTCCTGTGGTCATAGTGGTGTTATCACGAGTGCCAGAGATGTGTTCTGCAGACTTGACCACGGTGCATGCAGCCTGTGTGTACACAGGTAGCCCCACACCAGCAGTCCAGGCAGCTTCCCGCTCACCTCTCTGTTTGGAAGGCTCCTCCTCCTCCGTCGGCTCTGACGGGTCATAATAGTCGCTACCGTAAGTGAACCCCACGGCATTGTAGCTCCCATCCTCTGCTAGCGCTTCACTCAATCGCTTGTATTCTTCCTCTTGAATAAAAATTGAGAATTTTATCAACAAAAATAGAAAATTACTGAGAAAAACTTTTATTTCTAAAGTTGTAGCTATCAGTAAAGCATACAACATACTTTTTTCAACCTCCTTTTGAGGTAAAATATTTTTTAAAATTCACACTTTATATCTATCAATATGTACTTTTGTCAGTACATGTTTACCCACAGACAGCTGAATACACGTCTTTTGTGGAAAATTTCTTCCTGCTGAGAAAATCTTGGGATTAAGAACTGTATTAAAGATTGTTACGGCAAAGACAAGAACATCAATTTTATTTATACGATACTGTTAAAGAAGAACAGTTAAAGAGTTTGGTTTTTGTTTTTTTCAAATCCCAGTCTGCCCTCAAAAGCTGGGAAAATTCTTTGTGGCTCTATTTATAAACTATCCTGAGGTCCTCTCAGAACGCAAAGACTCCTGTTTTTCCAATCCACTGGGTACTGTCAAGATAATATCAGAAAGAGTGAGTATAAAAAAATGAATGGGAGTAAATTTTTAAATACTTAAAAATTTTAAAAAGTTTGTTGCTGAAGTAAGTTTGTCTTGAGCAGTACCTTGCCTTGCCTCCTCCTCAAGCAAGTCCGTATGCAAGGCTAAATACCTCTCTTCATCACACAGGGCCTCTATTCGCGCCTCCTCTTCAGACAGCTGATAATCTCTGTTCCACGTGGAATACTCAGCATCGTACTCAGAAAGGTCATGCAGGTGACCACGTCCATCATATCTGTAATGTGAACAAGCTGGTCAATAAAAGGAAATTAACGTCTAGACTGGCGTGTGTGTGTGTGTTTTATATATATATATATACACACATACTTACCGATTAAAATAAACAAAAATATTAAAACAAGTATAAAAACTCTTCCCAGGTTTATATTTAATTTGGATAGTCATATCTCACCTACTTTTAAACTCAAGTTATCTTAACAAAGTCTAAATTCCTTTCCACAGTAAGATAACATTTATAACTAAAGGCAAACAATCCATTATTAGGAAAAATGGTATCCACTTCACTGGCAGTTCTTACCATTATGGTTTGGTCAACCATTCAATGCCACTTGCAAAAAATTATTATTTTTTTCTGAAAAGTTAAATATCATAGCTTACATTCACACAAACCAAATACATAAATACCTATCCGTAAGAACCAAACGGTCGAAATTTCCTCGCTTCTTTCTGCTAGTCCCGAACTCTCAGGAGAGATCTTCACCAAAGAAACTTGCGTCCATTGGAGGTAAAATCTTGGCTAGGCTCGCCCCCTAGCCACTTGGCTGAGGAAATAAGTGCTGGGTTATGTGATAGAGAGACACACATACATCGGAACAGTGACATATACATGCAGTTTAAGGAGGTTCACTGGCAACAGAGCAAAACTATTAGAAGATACGGTATCAATATTTCCTTCTGAACTTTATACCCGCAGGAAGTAACATACATGAAGACACTTCCATGTTTCTCTTGCATGGACCAATCAGTAATTTAGCCAAACAATGGGAGCACTTTCTGCTATGCTTTTAACATAAACGATCCAATGAGGATGCTGTCAACGTGTAAAACTGTCAGATAATAAATGAGTGAGTTAGTGAATTTTACTTAAAACACTCAGATTTAGGGTTTCAAAAACAAACGTAGAGAAACAAACAAAAGTCTGCTTATTTTTTAAATGCTGACTTTTGTAATGGGAACCAAAAATATTAATGTAGACCAAAAAAGACATTTACAAGAAAAAGGCCCAAAATTCCAGGGTAGTCAAGTTACTGCATTTTATTAAATTTCAAAATTAATTGGACTTTGATGTAAACCTCCTTAACTTACAAATGTAGATTATTATTAAAAATACTATACATGTACATGTGCGGCGTTTGCTCCCCACCAGTTTTGGAAGACCTAACTCAAATCATGTACAGAATGATAGGAAAACTGTACAAAGAGCTCAGACTTCATTGCTTACCAAACTTTAATGATAAATATCACAAGTGACACTTTGGAAAAGCAAGCCTGATAACTCAGGTGACACATTCAATATAAACCACGGTGTGAAGGCACAGCAGGCTTGAGCAGAGCACGGAGCCATCAGATCCAGACATGATCTGATTCCGCGGCCCTCCCTTCACCAGTTCTTGTTTTCTAGCTCTAATTCCAAGTGGAAACGTCAGGGATGGAAAAAGGCCTATTTGGTCATTAATGTGTCCATTCTGGCCAGCTCAGAGGTCATCCCTACGGTCATGTTCCAGGGCTTGGAAGAATCCAGTTTTAATGGTCTCAAACGATGGGCTTTCTTCACGTGGAGAGACTATTCCACAGTTTAATGGTTGGTCATGGTTAGCTTTTCAGTCCGGGCCCCAGAAGTAGCCGAACAGGCAAAAAAGAAAAAAAACCACCCCACAACAACCCCAAAACCCAGAGACGAGGGGAAGGGGGATTGAAAAAATGGGAAGAAAGAGGGGAGCAAACCACCTACATCATGTAATGTTATCCTTTTCAAATCAAACGCCTTTAGAAATCCCTAATCCCAGGCCCCCACTGCCCATAATGGCTAGACACCCTCGAGTGACGACCTAAAGCAGGTTTGATTTGAAAAGAAACAACACATCTATATCCCAGCTCCACCCTTCGGTTTTAAGAGACAGTGAAACCAGCCCTAAGAACACTATCTCTTCCAAGGGCAAGGCCAGGGTCCGCACGAAGTCAACTGGCCGCCAACTGACGGGCAACTTCGCTCACTACCTCAATCTGTCGAACTCGTCGGATTATCACCAGGAAGTCAAACGTCATGCCGTTAAAGTACGGGCGCTCCACTGAGGGCGCTGGGGTGGTAACAGGTTAAGGCTAACTCACAGGGTCCAAAAGAGACTTCTAGCCACGGTCTCAGTGAGCGGCGGTTCGGAAGAATAAAGGCACGCCTCCCAGGCTACCCTCCCAGTACACCGAGCAGTGGGAGCGCGGCGAGTAGAAAACCAGCGCGCGACCCCATGGCATCGCCGGGCGGCAGGCCCAGGTGCGCTCAGAAGGAGACCCTGGGCACTGGCAGCTTTCACCGCGCAAAATCGCCAACTGCAGCCCAGCGACAGGGTGAGGGGTCGAGGGGGCTGCGGGACCAAAGACGATCCCTCCGGAGACGGACGCGGCACGTAATTCCAGCCAGTGCCTTAGGGCAGGTTTCACCGTCCCCCTCCCCACCAGAACACCAGCAGGAGGTGGGGACAGGGGAGGGGGTGTCCCCCAGATCCCCGCTGGCTCCAGAAAACCCTCTGCAGTCCTTGCAGTCAAGTCAACATCAGACGAGATCAAGCGGGTGAGGGAAGGGGAGGATCGACGGGTGGGGGGAGGAACCGACCTGTCGATGAGGATCTTGTGGTCCCCCATCCAGGGGATGAGGTGCTGTCCCTGTTCCTGAGCCAGGGCCCGCTCGTCGTCCCGGAACAGCTTGCAGGCATAGCCGAAAACCAAGAGCTCCACTCGGCTGCCCCCACCGCCGGCACCGCCTGGCCCGGCCTCCTCCTTCGCGCCACTTTTCCTCTCGGGTTTGGCGCGGCCCCCGCCCGCGCCGTACATGACAGCGTCCCCGGCGTCCAGGCTGGTCCTCTTCTGTGCCGCGCGACGTCCCTGATACCTCCACTTGGCCTACCCCTTCAGTCAAATGCCCCGCATCCCGGACCCAACCTCAACACCGCCGCCATAGCGGGCCACAAAATGGTGGAGGGGCAGCTTCCGGCAGGAGGGCCCGCATTTCCGGCGAGCGGATAGGCAGATTCGTCATGGCTCAAAGGTCTTTTAGCCGCTAGGAAATATTTTGGCGTTAATTTTCGCATTCAGATGCGCCGCCACAATAGGTGCTGCTGTATTCACTGCAAAGTACAATTTTAGTGTTCGTTTTATAGGGCAGCCGTCAGGAGAGTGACGAAAGCGCGGCGCGGGACGGCGCGCCGGCTTCCGCTGCGGCCAGTCTGGCGGCGACGGAGTCGGAGGGAGGGGCTTTGCGCGCTCTAGGCCTTGGGCGAGGCCTTGTGGGTGGCACTGCCGCGGGTGTGGAGGCCTCGGGTCCACCCCGGGCCGCCGCGCCCCTCACCATGTCCGGGTCGCTGGGGCCATGCGTGCTCTGCCCAGGGCGGCGATGTCCTTTTCCTTGGCCTCGTTTCCTTCTTCATCCCTAGGGGGACTTGGCCCCCACCCGCCCACCTTTGAAGGTTTCCGAGGCAGCAGAGGCCTCTGCGCCGCAAATCACACGCAGGTGGCGAGATTTCGGAGACCTGAGACCCTTGTCGCGGGGAGGTGGTATGGCTGGTCTGGAGACTGGCCACCCCGATGCGGTGCGATTTTGCTTGGTGTGTTTCCTCCTGGGCCGCAGTTTTTCCATCGGTGGTTTCATTAGGATCTTTCGGTCCCTTTTAGCTCAGTAATTTCAGGTCGGAGGGGCTGGAGTGCAAAACCTTAGGATGGGATATCCCCATGTTTGCCCTTGACTGGAAAACGATGACAGATAATCTCCTTTCTGGGCCTCAGATCCTCTTTCCATAAAAATGGCATCTTTCTACCAGTGATGTTGAAATGAGATAATGTGTATGAACCTTAACTGACTTTTGGAAATTAAGAAACAGGCAGTTCCCACCAAAAGTCTTTTGTTGTGGTTTCCCCTGACTGGGTCATGCTTCTGTGTTTTCATTTGTCAGGCTCCTCACCCAAGTTTAACTCAGTCATCCATCTCTCCACCTGGGCTTATGTGTCTACGTTGTCTGGAGTTTCCCCTCCCTGGTGGCTGACTTTTGCCTTCCGATTTGTCTGTGTACCACTCATCACCACCTTAGGTTACATCCTGTGTTCAGCATCCCACTAGAATTAGCTTTAAGAGATCAGGGACATTGTTGGGGGTCACCTTAGCATCCTCAGTGCCTAGAACGGTGCTTGGCACACTGTGAGCCAAATACCATTTAATACCTGTAGAATGAGCTTTGCCAGCAGCTAAGCATGCATGGCCAGGCCATCATCTTCTATCTGACTCTACAAGACTGCTCTGCCACTGCTGAGGAAGATGTACGTGTCATGGTTACTTGGTAAAAACACTGTTGGTTGCCCCCAGGCATATACTAGTTTGTTGGGGTGCTGGGCTCCCTTCAAGCTTTCCCTTGGGTTTAGGTGTGGGGTGCTAAAGCAAATAAGGAGGCCATTAGCTTGAGATCAACTCTGTAGCACCAGCTCCTATGCAAGCAAACCAAAACCCAATCAAGTAATTTCTCTGCTTCCATGTTGGGTCTATAAAAGCTTGCTGCTCATGCTGCTGAGTGGAACTCTGAACCTCTTCTGTTTCTGCATGCTGCCTGGTTCGTGAATTGTTTTTTTGCTCAAATAAACTTGAATTGGTTTTCTGTAAAGTTTTTCTTTTAACAGTTCTGGTGTCAGAAATGGGGTCTGAAGGCCCCCCCATCCCCTCAATCATGACCTCTGGGAACAGTGACTAAACGGATGTAGGTGCTTCATTGCGCAGGACAGTTTTCTGGATAGCCTTGGGCCTACCCAGTTCTCCCTCCTTTTCCTTCGTAGTTTTCAAGAGTAACTGCATAACATGCTGGGATGCAACATCCTGAGATAGGGAGGGACTGGCCGAAGTAGCCCAGGCTCTGTTCCAGTTCTCCCCTGGAAATAGAAGGTCCTTCAGCACTTTAGCCCAGTGATTCATGTGAACACACGGTGTGTAATCTGGGTGGGCCACTCTTTGCGATCTCTTATCTGTGGTGTGAGTGAGGAATGTGCAGTGGAGACTTCATCCACCTGGGTAACTTTCTGAGCTTTGGGGGGATTGACTCACAGTGAGTCCTAACCTTCGTCCCTACCACTTGTCTATAGGTACGAAATGCACTGCGTGTAAATTGTTGCTTATGATGATTCAGAACAGGCTGGTAACCAGTGCCCAGTGGGTCTGCTTCACACACTGAGCCGTTAGTGCTCACAGCTTCTCACTGCACATTTGGAGGCTGCAACTTGTAGGCCCTGCTTGGATACAAACTCTACAACTCGTGTCAAATTCTTAAAGTTTATTTGAGCATTTTTTATCTGAGCTGGGTCCAGAAGTTACGACAGAAACTGGGACTGGATCCAGTACAAGGCCTATGGGAACAGGACTGAGTCCACTAGGAGGCTTATGGTTGGAAAGGGTATGAGAATACACGGAATGATGCCTTCATTTGGATCCAAGGAGTCTGAAACTCCTCCACCTGGAACTCCAGCCAGTTTCATATGTAAGAAACTATCAACCCAGAGTCTGCACTTTTGCAGAGAAATGGGTGAACCTACCAAAGGTTATCTAAGAGTTAGCAGTGGTCAAAGTGAGGAAGTTTTAACCTAGATAAAATTGTTCACTTGCAAGGCATTAGAAAAGAAAGGATCTTTGCAGGACTAGGTCTGAAAGGAATAAAATAAAATATTAAGAAAAAAAGGATAAAAAGCAGCTCAGAAACAACAGGATGTATTTTGATTGACATGCAGAGACTTCTAAAAGGTTAAATGAACCAAAAATTGCCTTTCTAAGTGACTTCTTACAAAAAGCAAATGAAAAACTTAAGCAGCTAATTTATGAGAAAAAACTTGTATTTTGGTGGATTGAACTCACTGTACATTCTGTCTTTCTATCCTTCTCTGCCTACTCAGAATCTCCTAACTTCTTATCTCAGTTACCTTCCTACCCCAAAGACAAAAAGAAAGCTAAACAAATGCCTTATATAGTTAGGCCCTCAGATCAATAAGTCTGCTTCTTTAATTACTGTTACGCCTTGTTCAAAAATCTTGAGTTCAGAGCAATAGTGAAAGGTTTCAAAGGAAAGCCCCCAGAAATTTTCTCAGAGGTAAAAAATTCTCATGGAGTACATGATCCATGATTCCTTGATCTTTCCCAATTTATTCATAGGATACTGGGACTGGTGATACTTGTAAATGGATGGCTGAGGCCAAATGGGAGGTACTTGAAAAAGATATCAAAGATCTAACCGTTCGGTCTTTCAGGGATGGACTAAAAAACGGCTAGGGAAATCTCATATGTCAAAGTAAAGAGATCACAGGATCTTAAATTTGGAAAGGAGAACTTTATTTTTGAGAAGGGTTGCAACCCACAGCCTGGGAAGCAGACCCTCTGGCTGAGACAGAAAGGAGGCACTTTGAAGGAAGAGGGGTGGGACAGGAGTTTTATGATAAACAGGTTGGCTAAACATACATATTTAGCAGGTTATAGGAGGAGGTATGAATATTCGTGAAAGGGGCTTGTGAGGATGTGTGGCAAGTGAACATTTATGTTACATGGTCCCACGTTCACTTCAGGGTGGAGACTTTACATTAAAATCTAATAAAATTAGTCTGTGTATGTCAAAAGGTAAAATTTAGGATTGTTTGAGCCTGGAAGGTCGAGGCTGCAGTGAGCTGTGATTATGCACTCTATTCTGGGCGACAAAGCAAGACCCTGTGAAGACCTTGTCTCAAAAAAAAAAAACAAAAACAGGTAAATAAATAAGATTAAAGAACTGTAAAAACCTAAGAATCAACATGCAAGTGTGTGTTTTGTAAAATTATTTTAAGTTGCCATATAATAATTGTACGTATTTATGAGTACAGTGTGATATTTCCATTGCATGTATACAGTGTGTAATGATCAAATCAGGATAATTAGCTTATCTGTTGCCTCAAACATTTATCATTTCTTTGTGCTGAGAACATTCAAAATGTGCTCGTTTAGCTATTTGAAATATACTATAAATTGTGAATTACAGTCACCCTGCAATGCTATGGAACACTAGACTCATCCCTCCTAACGAGATGTACTTTTGTGTGTGTGTGTTTGTTTGTTTATTTGAGACAGAGTCTCGCTCTGTCGCCCAGGCTGGAGTGCAGTGGCACCATCTCGGCTCACTGCAACCTCTGCCTCCCGGCTTCAAGCGATTGTCCCGCCTCAACCTCCCGAGTAGCTGGGGCTACAGGCGCGCACCACCATGCCCGGCTAATTATTGTATTTTTAGTAGAGGTGGGGTTTCACCACGTTGGCCAGGATGGTCTTGTTCTCTTGACCTCGTGATCTGCCTGCCTTAGCCTCCCAAAGTGCTGGGATTACAGGTGTGAGCCACCGCGCCTGACTGACTACTTTTGTATTTGTTAATCAACCTTTGGCTATGCCCCCTTCTCCTGACACTTCCCAGCCACTAGTAACCACTATTTTACTCTCTACTTTTATAAGATCAACTTTTTTAGCCTCCACATATGAGTGAGAACATACAATATTTATCTTTCTGTGCCTGACTTATTTCTCTTAATAACCTCCAAGGTCGTCCATGTTGCTGGTATGACAGAACTTTCTTTCTTTCTTCTTTTTTTTTTTAGATAGAGTTTCACTCTTGTTGCCCAGGGTGGAGTGCAGTGATGCGATATCGGCTCACCGCAACCTCTGCCTCCTGGCAACTCCGCTTCCCAGGTTCAAGCGATTCTCCTGCCTCAGCCTCCCGAGGAGCTGAGATTATAGGCATAAGCCACCACGCCTGGCTAATTTTGTATTTTTAGTAGAGATAGGGTTTCTCCAGGTTGGTCAGGCTGGTCTTGAACTCCTGACCTCAGGTGATCCACCTGCCTCGGCCTCCCAAAGTGCTGGGATTACAGGTGTGAGCCACCACACCCAGCCCAGAACTTTATTCCTTTTTTGTGGCTAAATGGAATTCCATTGTGTATATATACACCACATGTTCTTTATCCATTCACTTGTGGATGGAGAATTTTATCCTGGAGAATGTTCCATGCACTGATGAAAAGAAAATGTAATCTTCAGCTGTTAGATGAAAGATTCTATAAACGTCTGTTAGGTCCATTTGGCATAAAGCACGGTTTAAATCTAATATTTCTTTGTTATTTTCTGTCTAAATGACTTGTCCAGTGCTATGAGTGGGGTGTTGAAGTCCCCAACTGTTACTGTATTGGAGTCTATCTCTCCCTTTAGATCTGATAATACTTGATATTTATGTATCTGGATGCTTTAGTGTTGCGTACATATATATTTATTATATCATTTTGCTGAATTGATCCTTTTATTATAACATAATGACCTTTTCTCTTTTTACAGTTTTTGCTTTAGAGTCTGTTTTATCTGATATAAATACAGCTAATCCTGCTTGCTTTTGATTTTCGTTTGCATGGAATATCTTCTTCTGTCCCTTCACTTTCAGTCTATATGTGTCTTTATGGGTGTAGTAAATTTCTCGTTGGTAGCGTATAGTTTTGTCATTTAAAAAAAATCCTTTCAGCCACTTTTAGTGGGAGAATTTAACCTGTTTTAATTCAAGGTTATTATTAATATGCGAGGACTTATTTCTATTATTTTTTGACTGTTTTCTGGTTGTTTTATATATCCTTTGTGCCTTTCTTCCTTGCTTATTGTTTATTATTTTGGTGTGGTGTATTTCTATAGTAGCAAGTTTTTATTCTTTCTTTTTTTTTGAGACAGGGTCTCACTCTGTTGCCCAGGATGAGTATAGTGTCATGCCCATGGCTCACTGCAGCCTCAACTTCTCAGGCTCAAGTTAATCTCCTGTGTCAGCCTCCTGGGTAGCTGGGACCACAGGCATGCACCACCACACCCGGCTAATTTTGTATTTTTTGTAGAGATGAGATTTCACCATGTTGCCCAGGATGCTCTCAAACTAATGGGCTCAAGCAATTTGCCTTCCTCGGCCTCCCAAAGTGCTGAGACTACAGGTGTGAACCACCCTGCCCAACCAAGTTTTTCTTCTTTTGTGTTTCTCCTTTGTGTATCTGGTCTACCAGCGAGTTTTATACTTTTGCATGTTTTCACAATAGTGACGATTATCTTTTCACTTCCAGATGTAGGATTCCCTCAATCATTTCTTATAAAGCTGTTCTATTGGTAATGCATTTCCTCAGTTTTTGCTTGTCTGCAAAAGACTTTATTTCTCTCTCATTCCTGAAGGATAGCTTTGCTGGATATAGTATTGTTAGTTGACAAGTTTTTTTTCTTTCGGCACTTTAAATATATCATCCTGTTCTCTGGATCTGGCCTGTAAGACTTCTGCAGAGAAATCTGCTGTTAGTTTAGTGGGGATTCCCTTATATGTGACTTGATGCTTTTCTCTTGATGTTTTTATTTTTATTTATTCATTTTATTTTATTTATTCTTTTGAGACAGGGTTTCACTCTGTCACCCAGGCTGGAGGTGATCTCAGCTCACTGCAGCCTTGACCTCCCAGGCTCAGGTGATCCTCTGACCTCAGCTTCTTGAGTAGCTGGGATTGCAGGCACATGCCACAGTGCCCCGCTAATTCTGTGTGTGTGTGTGTGTGTGTGTGTGTGTGTATTATTATTATTATTATTATTTTGGTAGAGATGAGGATTCACCATGTTGCCCAGGCTGGTCTTGAACTTCTGGGCTCATGTGATCCACCTGCCTTGTCCTCCCAAAGTGATAGGATTACAGGCGTGAGGCACCGTGTAATAGTGTCCCATGTCTTACAGGTTTTTAAATATTTTTCATTCTTCTTTTTTTTTCCTCTGCTAGATAATTTCAAATGACCTATCTTCATAGTCAGAAATTCTTTCTTCTGCTTGATCAGGTCTGCTGTTGAAGCTTTCTATTGTGTTTTTATTGTATTCATTGAATTCATCAGCTGCTGGATTTCTGTTCAGTTGGGTTTTTTTTCTATGATTTCTATCACTTTCTGGAATTTCTTGTTCATATCCTGAATTGTTTTCCTGATTTTGGTGGATTGTCTATCTGTATTTTCTTGTATATTGTTGAGTTTCCTTCAGATCATTATTTTGAATTCCTTTTCTAGCAATTTGTTGATTTTCTTTTCATTTCGGTCTGCTGCTAGAGAGTTATTAGATCCCTTTGGTTGTGTCATACTTCCTTGCTTTTTCATGTTTCTCATGCCCCTGCATTGATGTCTGTGCATCTGGTGGAAAAACCACCTCCTCCAAATTTTGAGAGTGCCTTGCATAGAGAAAGACTTTCACATGTAGTTGGATTGGTTTTAACGTGCTGGTTAAAAAGGATGTGGTGACTCTGTTTCCAGATAAGTGCAGTGATATAGTCCCCACTCAGCTTCTTCAGCTGTGTTGAATGTCAGCAGTAACTGTAGGTGCCTCAGTTGTCTAGGCTGTAGAAGTTTGTGGTAGCAGTGGTGCCAGCATAGGCTGTTAATGTCCTTGGTATCAAAGGCTTTTGGAGTCCTCCTATTCCTGTTTTCCCCACAATAGGGGACTCAGGTCAGGGCGTCTCTCTTGATGTCAGTCTGACATGGCCTGTAAGCAGCTCCAGTGGTGCTGGGTTCCAGGTGTAGATGCTTGCAGCAGCTATGAATCCAGGGTCCTAGGCTCAGGGTCGCACAAGCCTATTATGGCACCTGGGTTTTGGTGTCTAGGTTCATTCTTTGTGGCAGGGTTGGATGTTGGTTGCCAATAGATCTGTGACTCTGAGACACTCCCTAGCAGCTCCGGCCTCGGGCCTGGGTTGTAGCTGTGATTCTACCCCTGGGGGACAGGGCACAGCACTGGCCCAACTCTGGGGAAGAAGGGTTGTCCTGGGGATTTGGGCCTCAGGATCAGGGCATGACTACAATTCGATAACCTCAGCCAGTAGGGCTCAGTGGCAACTTGGGTCCCAAGGGACGAGGCACCAGGGGGTAGGGACTCTAGACTGTGGGATGGTGAGGCTTGGCAGTACCCCAGACTCTGGGAGGCCAGGTGCAGAGGTGGCAAGGACCCCAGAATGGTGGTATAAGGTTGTCATTTGGGCCCTTGAGGGGTAGGGAATAGCACAGCAATGCCTCCACTTCCCAGGTAGAGGGCTGTCTCAGCTGCTGAGACTCTAGAGTACTAGTCCAGCTCCAGGGAAGTGGGTACTAAAGTTGTTTGGTCTGTAGGGTGGGTGTCTCCACTCAGCCACTGCTGTTTCCCTGGAATGTGGGGCACCATCTCAGCTCTGCTCTGGGATGTGAGGCTGTTCAGCTTGGCCAGGGCACTGACTCCTCAGGAAGCAGTGTGCTGTTTCACCTCAGGCCTGGGGAGCGTGGCTGCTCTGGGCTCAGGAAGCAGTGTGCTGTTTCACCTCAGGCCTGGGGAGCGTGGCTGCTCTGGGCAGCCCAGGCCCTGTTTCCTGGGATGCAGGGCACTTCTCAGCTCGGCCCAGAGGGGTAGAGGGAGGGGTAGGCAAGGTGGCTTCACATCTGCCTGGCGCCACGGGAAGGCTGTAACAGCTGCTCCAGTTGTGCTTGGGGATGTTGGGTCAGTGGGCTGGGGTGGTTCCACAGGAGCTACACTTATTGTTCCAGACCATGACACACTCCAGCCATGCTTCCAGTTCCAAGATGGCGGGGCACAGTAGCCATGTGGGCCATGGGGGTGGGCACCGTGTTGCTTCCTTCTCTGGGGATCACAGCCATTAGACTCCAGGCAGCTCCCTCTGCTGAGCTTGGTGCCTGTGAGGACTACAGGGACCCCAGTGGTGAGGGCTGTGGGTGTCCATGGTGGTGGTGGGGGGCTGCTGGGGTCCTCTTGCTTTCCTCCCCACCCCAGGGAGAAGCTCCTCGTGGGTCCCAGCTGGTCCCAGTTGGGGGATGGGGTGGTGGAGGCCCAGCATTTCCTTCCCGATGTGGCCATCCTGAGCTTCTGTGCTCACCAGCGTTTCTGTGACTCTTCTGATGCACTCCACCGCTCTCTCTCTCTCAGTTACTTTCATTCCGATGCTGTTGTGTGTTCATTGTTCTGGCTGTCTCCACGGGGGGCCAAGCATGAGGGGCTTCTAGTCAGCCATCTTCTGACCCATGTGTATGTGTTTTGTGTGGTTAAAAGAAGGCCATGAACAAAGTGTGATTTCACAAATAGCGTGGTTTAATTGCTGTACAAAGAGACTCCTTTTTTCACAATGCTCAAAGATAGGGAGGATGATGAGAACAAATCTCTCAGGGAATACACTCAACAGATGAGGTACATTTTGTTAGGGTTTGGTTATTAAAGTCCAGTTGCTCTAGGCTGGAAGCAGGCTGCTGGGGATGTAGAGTCTAACTGAAGTTTGAGGTGTACCTTTCTATGAGAAGTTCTTGGAAGAGACGGTATGACTAGCACAGCAGAGATCTGGGGTGACTCTCCAGGTCGCTCAATACTAGTGAGTGGTGTTGCTTGTGGACGAGGCTTCAAAGCACAGATCAGAGGCTGACAGAGTAGCCTGGCCACAGCCTGAGCTGTCAATGTGTCTGTTGAAATTATGGATGTGTATGTGTTTTGGGGTCCAGTAGTCACATACGTGGTCTGACAAGGTGTGATGTAAGATCTTCATGGGGCTGGGGCTTATTCTCCATTTTCTCATCACAGCAAAGCATGTTCCACTCATGTAGCACACGATGTGTTTGGAATCATGTCACAGCTGCATAGCAAAGTGGCCTGCAGGGTCCATTCCTCCATGGATGTCAAGCCCCACAGTAAACCCCAAAACCTATGTATTTAAGTTTTTTGGGATTATTGCTTTCATGATGACAAAATGAGTAGCACCATCTCCAGTTTTCCCATTTTCCTGGGCTATTTCACAGCTAACATATTTCTTCACCTAGCCTTTTTTCTAAGTTTCTTTGAAATCCAGTGTTCAGAGTGAAAGCTTGTAAACAGTTATGATGAAGCCTTTTTGAAAACAGCTTTATATTTCTTTCCCACTTGGGCCAAGGCTTGACTCAGATGTATAATTGGCAATTTTTACTCCTGATAACAGTACCCTGGCTAGATCAATCGATTGACCTTGATGTTTAACTCAGCCGGTTGCACCAGAGGCTCTGTTCTCACTCCCTCACTCACTGACTGCACAAGTTTGCCATTTAAAAATGCAGCTGTGTCTATTTCACTCCTCACCACATTGTCCCCAGTCGTCATTTCTCTCACTAATTGGCATTATATTCCAGTTTAACTCTACAGCACCATTCATGAACTATTTAATCTCAGTTGAGTCATGATGATACATTTGGGATTGGAAACATTCGAGCCTGATGTGCTCTGTGGGACTAAGAAGAAGGAATGCAGTTCTATTTGTACAATCCATCGGCAATTGATCATGGACTGTCTTTTGTCTTCTACTGTCTTGAATTCTCATTTCATCTTTCCTTGTTAGCCTCGTTAGTGAACCAGAATACACACATTCACTCTGAATTCACTCAGAAGGGACCTTGCAGATGTGGCTGAGGGTCTTGAGATGGGAGATGATTCTGGATTCTTCGTATGTGTCCAATATAATCGCATGGGTGCTAATGAGAGGGAGGCAGGAGTGTCTGTATCGGGGGAAAACGATGCGAATACAGAAGCGGAGGTTGGAGTGTTGCGGGGTGGCCTCTGGGAGCTGGAAGAGGCCGGAAATGCACTCTCCCCTAGACCGGTGGTCCCAGCCTTTCTGGGACCAGGAACTGGTTTTGTGGAAGGCTTTTCTCCCACGGATGGGGGTAGGGATGGTTTCAGGATGATTCAAGTGCATTACATTTATTGTGTACTTTATTTCTATGATTATATTGTCACATATAATGAAATAATTGTACAACTCACCACAGTGTAGAGTCAGTGGGAGCCCTGAGCTTGTTTCCCTGCAGGTAGATGGTCCTATCTGGGTGTGATGGGAGCAGTGACGGATCACCAGGCATTAGATTCCCAGAGGGAGCTCACAACCCAGATCCCTTGTGTGTGCAGTTCACAGTAGGGTTCACGCTCCTGTGATCATCTTTTCTTTTAAAATTTTTTTGAGACAGAGTCTCACGCTGTTGCACAGGCTGTAGTGCAATGGTGCGATCTCGGCTCACTGCAACCTCCGCCTCCCGGGTTCCAGCGATTCTCCTGCCTCAGCCTCCCAAGTAGGTGGGATTACAGGCATGTGCCACCACGCCTGGCTAATTTTTGTATTTTTAGTAGAGACGGGGTTTCACCGTGTTGGCCAGGCTGGTCTTGAATTCCTGACCTCAGGTGATCCGCCTGCCTCAGCCTCTCTAAGTGCTGGGATTAGAGGCATGAGACACCGCGCCCGGCCTCCTGTGACAATCTAATGCCGCTGATCCGACAGGAGGCAGAGCTCAGATGGTAATGTGATTGACAGGGAGCGGCTGTAAATACAGACGAAGCTTCGCTTGCCCGCCACTCACCTCCCGCTGTGCAGCCTGGTTCCTAAAAGGCCTGGTACTGGTCTGTGGCCCGGGGCTTGGGGACCCCTTGGGAACCCCTGCCCTAGAGCTTCTGGATGGAACCAGCCCTGCCAGCACGTGGGTTTCAACTCCTCGAAGACTCGTGGTGAACTTCTGACCTTCCAAATGGGAAGAAAGCAAAGCTGTATCGTTTTCAGTTGTTACAGCAGCGATGGGAAATCCGTGTGTACAGCAGCTCCATGCTGAAGCTTCTGAGGCACTGCTAAACTGTTTTCCAGCTGGCTGTAACATGTTCCATCTCCACCACCACTTGGTGTGGGCAGTTCTTTGGTCTGTAGCCATTCTAGTGGCTATGTGTCTCTCTGTGGTGTTAGTTTGCGTTTCTCTAGTGACTGATGACGTTGAGCATCTTGTCCTATGGTCATTAGCCATCCAGATATATTCTGCAGCGAAGCGTCTATTAAAATCTTTTACCCATTTAAAAGCTATGGACTTGCGGGAGAGATGGCTGACACCTGTAATCGCAGCACTTTGGGAGGCTGAGGCGGGCAGATCACCTGAGATCAGAAGTTCGAGACCAGCCTGGGCAACATGGCAAAACCCCGTCTCTGCTAAAAATACAAAAAATTATCCGAATGGCGCATGCCTATAATCCCGGCTACTCGAGAGGCTGAGGCAGGGGAATTGCTTGAACCTGGGAGTTGGAGGTTGCAGTGAGCCAAGATCACACCACTGCACTCCAGCCTGAGTGACAGAGCGGGACTCTGTCTCCAAAACAAACAAACAACAACAACAAATTTATGGACTTTTCATATATCCTGATATGCTGATTACCTGATATGCTGATTAATTTTTTTCTTAAAGGTAACTATTACCCTGACTTTTACCATGGTAAGTTGATTTTGCCTGTTTTTATATTTTATGTAAATGGAATTACATAGTATGCATGCTTCTAAATCCGTTGTCTTTTACTTACGTTTGTGAGATTTTCCCAAATCGTGGTATGTTATGAGAAAAGTAAATAACTTTAGGCTGAGGAATGCAAGTCCCTTTAATGATCAGGCCCAGAGAGACCGTAGAATGAGCGGCAGCCACCTGCTCCTCCCAGCTTTGAACTGTGTACTCGGCTCTTCAAACTGTGGGCTGTCGTCACAAGTAGCTGTAAATTAACCTAGTAACGCCACACTGGACACTGTGACCCACACCCTACCTTGTAACATAGTACAGCCAATCACTAATCAATGTTATTTCTGTAGACTAATGAGAATTCTTTTTTCCTTTTTTTTGAGACGGAGTCTCGCTCTGTCACCAGGCTGGAGTGCAGTGGTGCGATCTCAGCTCACTGCAACCTCCACCTACTAGGTTCAAGCGATTCTCCTTCCTCAGCCTCCTGAGTAGCTGGGATTATAGGCATGGGCCACCACGCCCAGCTAGTTTTTTGTAGAGGCAGGATTTCGCCATGTTGCCCAGGCTTGTCTTGAACTCCTGAGCTCAGGTGATCCACCTGCCTCGGCCTCCCAAAGTGTTGGGATTACAAGTATGAGCCACTGCGCCTGGCCAGATAATTCTTGATATAACTTTTTATCAGTCCACTCCTTGTTCCCTTTTGCCTTTAAAAATCCACTTGTAATGGTTGGTAATCAGAGTGTATATTCGGGAAACTTGAATGTGTGCTCCTGGGCCACAATCCTCAGGTTTGGCCCAAATAAACTCTCTACTTGTATTAATTTTGCCTCAGTTTCTTCCTTTTGGGTTAACAGTTATTTCTAGTTTATTCATTCTCGTTGCTGAATAATGACCCATTATGATAGCACCATCGTTTATTTAGTAGTCTGTGGGCATTTGAGTAATTTTACTTTAGGGCAGTTGTAAATAGCGCTGCTGTGAGCTTGTGTTCACATGTCTTTTTTTTTTTTTTTTTTTTTTTAAAGACAGAGTTTTGCTTTTGTTGCCCAGGCTGGAGAGCAGTGGTGCGATCTTGGCTCACTTCAGCCTCCATCTCCTGGGTTCAAGTGATTTTTCTGTCTCTGCCTCCTAAGTAGCTGGGATTACAGGCACCTGCACCATGGGCATTTTCATACGTGGGGGCCACACCGAGGGACCCTGTTGCTAATCAGTGTGGCCAACGTTGTTGTCTTTAGGCTAGTGAAAAGAGAAAGGATGGAGGAAGAGGTAAGTGTCAAGATTGGAAACCAGGACCAGGGAAGGGGCGAGGGCCAGGGACGGACACCAGGGGTAGGGAGTGGCGACCATAGGACAAGTGAGCCAAGGTGTTTAGTGCTAGCTCTGTGGCCGACACCATTGCAAAAGCATTCGGAGTCTCTATTGGGGGGGATTTAACTTAGGCACACGTGTAATCACTTATGTGTGTGCGGGCATCCTGGTGACTGGTGGAATTGGTGTGAAGCTGTGCAGTATTTACTGCTGTTGCCCAGTTACATCTTTGTGGTGGGTTGAACAGACATGAAAGGACCATGTTGGGAAGGTGGCATCTAACTGCCCTTGTTACTCAGGGACATCCTCTCCCACACCCAAGATGCTTTTCCATGTCAGAGGCAGAAGCGAAGGGGGAAAGGGTTTTCTTTCCCTATGACATGAAGCCCGACTTCGTCATGATTTCCTTCCATGAGGAACAGGTAATCTTGGCAACCGAGTTCCCGATTCAACCTGCTCTGCATTCAGCCTCCACTTTTCTGAACCTCAAAATGTTTACATCTTTCTGAAGACAGCCTGACTCTTCAAGAGTCCCAGCACAGTGTTTTCCCTACACCAGAAGTGTTAAGCTCAGGTGCCGCCAGAGGCCAGGCGTGTAGGTGAGGCTGCTGCAGAGGTGGAGGTGGTGAGCGTCAGGGTGGGTGCACCAGTTTCTCCCTGCAGGAGCACCAGCTGGGGATGCCTGAGGAGAAGCTCAGAGTATGGATTTTTATGTGAAATCCCCCGTTAAGAAAAAAGTTGGAATAGCAGCCCAAAGAGAACACACCTTCCTGCTAGGCCACTACTTTGCAGTCTCTGTTCTAAATATTTTAAAACGTGATTTGAACCAACAGAATCGTGTTTAAAGCAACCAGCTCTGGCAAGGAGACCACGGAGAGCTCAGCACTTAGACTGGGAAAAGCGCCAGAGCCCCTTCCAATGGTCCTGTCTGCGTGCAGGGAGCAGGCACTCTTTGTAGGAATGACCTCCATGGGGAAGGGACTATTCCACTCACCCTCACAGTGGAGGCTTCACTGGCTCTCCCCAGGCACAGGCAGCTGTGTGCAGCTTCCGTGTAAAGCCTCTGTATGCAGCCTCTCTGTGCAGTTTCTGTGCGGCTTCTGTGAGAAGTCTTTGTGTGCAGCTTTTGTGTGCAGCCTCTCTGTGCAGCTTCCATTGCGCGGCCTCTGTTTGCAGCCTGTGTGCAGCCTGTGTTTGCAGCCCGTGTGCAGCCTCTGTGCATGGGCTCCCTTGTGCCGGCCGTGGACTCTGTGCATGGCCTTTTTACAGCATCCTTTCTGCCCTGCTCTGTCTTGTTCTGCCTCACCTACTGTCATTGTCAAAGGGTTTCAGCAGGTGCCCCCTCCTCACTTCCCAGTCCTGGGATCAGAAACCTCAAGGGGGTGTGTCTGCTGAAGGGCAGGCAGGTCGGTGGGCCCCTGGTCTCTCCCCTGGGTGCAGGACCATAAGGTGGGCATGTGTGTTTTTGGGCTGTGGTGTCTCAGCTGGGGACTGTCCTCTGCTGGCCTGTGACCATGGGGCATGGCCTCCGCAAACTCCTCTTGGACCCTGCCTTAGGGGCCGTAGGGGGAGGCAGTGAGACTGGAGGGCTGTGGAGGTCAAAGCAGCTCCGTGTTGGATGTGGATCTGCCATGTTGGCTTCTGATTAACCCCTGTTCTGGGAAGGCCTCTAACGTTTCCAGTTAATTGATTGTTCCTTGTGTAGGAGCAGGCACTTACTCTAAATCCTGCCACTGGATCAAACAGTCTTAAGGTTACCATCCTTCAGTTGTCTCTTCTGAGTCACCCCTCCCTATGGTCTATGAGCCCTGGGTCTGGGAGTGATGGGACAGGGATCCACCATCTCGTCTCACTGTCGTCTGAGACACAGACCTGGCTTCTGTTCGTAAGTCACTATTAGATGTTTCTTTTAAAGAAACTGAACATGTCGGCCTCTTTCTTCAGCAGCTTCCTCGGACTTTGGGGTGGACTTGCACACACCTGCCTACGGTGGAATGACAGAGGACTGGTGGCCTCCAGTTTGCTTCCTGCTCCTCTGAGCGCCACCCCCCAGCAGCCACACTTCTACCAACAGTGCAGGCAGCTCCAAACTCCTGCCTGCTCAGCCCAGCCCACCCCTGGCCAGCCTCACTGCATCATCCTCCTGTGTGGGGCCCTCAGAGTCTGGGTCTTAGCCCCGTGGGGTCCTTCTTCCAGCTTCTGGGAAATCAGCCCCAGTTGGGACCCAGGAGATTCTCCAAGTGTGGAGGTGTGCGTGGTGGGGAGTGTGGTATTGCAGAGTGAGGGGCCCCTGGAAGACACATGATGGGGGCTGCCTTGGCTGCCTGGTGTGAGCCCTGCAGGAGGCAGGAGGAAGGGGATACCCTGTGAGGCTCAAGGGGCATCAGAGCAGCGAGGACCTGGACTCACCCTTGGGGAGGTCCAGGGAGGGAGCGAGACCCGGAACGAGCTGAAGGCTGAGTGTGCAGGCAGAGAGGGTCTGGCTGAGCTCCCCAGGCTCAAGTGCGAGTCATTCTATGCCCCAAGAGTGGCAGAGGGAGGCCAAGTGATCCTCTGGAGGGAAAGAACCCCGGGGAGACGGGCAGAAGTGACCCTGCAGAGCCCCCACCCCAACGGACGACGGAGGCTCTGTGGACGCGGGCAGGTGTGTGATAGCCAGCTCTTCAGGTAAACTAAAGAAAGCAGCCTGGATATGTGGCATTTGCCAATTTCTGTGGTGTAAACACTGCCCAGGGCTGACCTCCCACTGCACTCTAATGCCCCTGAGGGTGGAGCTGGGGGAGATGCTGGTGGTCTCTACCGCATGGTGCTGCCACCACAGACTCAACAGCTAACTGCAACAGTTGTAAAATAACCGGGAGCTGAGGGCTTGTAACTATTACCCTTGCTTTAATAGAGTTTACTTCATGGTAAGTTTATCTGATGCAATTCTGATAAAGGCAGCATTGAACGCCCGGCTCGTGCACTCTCAGAGCTCTAATGACTGGCTCTGCAAGCTCACAGGGCAACTCCAGCACACCCCACGGAGGCCCCTTGCACGATGATGTCCTTTCCTGTCCTGGATGGGCAGGTGACGTCAGGGATCTGGTGGCCTCCTGTCCGCCTCCCTGCCTCTGCAGCACGTCACAGACCCTGAGATTCAGCTGCTGTGCCTGGGGGAGCTGAGATCCAGTGTATGCCACGGGGGCAGGTGGAGATGAAAGCCATTGGTGGAATCGTGAAGGCAGTGCTGCTTCCCACACACCAGAGCTGGAGGACACTCCCAAGGGCCTGAGCTGCAGGTGTTGGGTCCAACTCACCTCAGGCTGACCTTCAGTGATGCAGGTTGGTTCCCCCTCCTCAGCGGGGTCAGACTTAGGCCGACCTTTAGCGATGCAGGTTGGTTCCCCCTCCTCGGCAGGGTCAGATGCGTCACTGTACCTCCCAGGTGTATGGGGGTTCTCTTTAAAGAAGCCTCTGCACCCAGCACTTTGGGAGGCTGAGGCGGGCAGATCATGAGGTCAGGAGATGAAGACCAGCCTGGCTAACATGGTGAAACCCCGTTTCTACTAAAAATACAAAAAACTCAGCCGGGCGTGGTGGCGGGCACCTGTAGTCCCAGCTACTTGGGAGGCTGAGGCAGGAGAATGGCATGAACCCGGAAGGTGGAGCTTGCAGTGAGCCGAGATCCAGCCACTGCACTCCAGCCTGGGTGACAGAGTAAGACTCTGTCTCAAAAAAAATAAAAAAGAAGAAGCCTCTGCAGACATTTCTTCCTTGACAACAGCCAAAGCTCTAGGAATCCTGGTGTCTGGCACCACCCTGAAAAGTGAGGGAAAGGACCCCAAATGGGCCCAGCCGGACTGTGAGAGGACAACCAGCAGGGCCCCGGGCACCCGCCCTCCCCTCCCCGACCCTGGAGAGGCGGCTTGGCCTTCCCCTCTTTCACAGGACTCTCCTCCTGCCCTTTCGTGGGCGCCTGCCCAACCCACCATGTGAACAGCCCAGACTCAGCCCTCATAAAAGGGCTGGAAGCAACCTTAAAGTGAAAATGTTTTCACTCAGCACTTCCTTCCAGAAATTCATCCAAGAAAAGCAATCAGAGGTGTGTGTGAAGATTTATATTGTAACAGCATTGTTTGTAATGGTGGAAAACATTGGAGACAATCTAGACGTTTAAAATAGAGGATGCCTTATGTAAGTTATTGTACATCATTCTCATCGCATATCAAGCAGGCATTAAAAATAATGCTGTAATGTGTGCAAGGACGTCTGAACGAAGATATCATTACGGCGTGATTTGTAATAAAAGACTAAGATAAATGTCTGTTGATAGAGAATCGCTTAAACAAATTATGAGGCCCCTATACAGTAGCACAGGCTAAAGCCATTAAAAATAATGAGGGTTCTGTAAGGTCCCGTGCACTTGTTCCTGTACAGACTATCTTTGAATTTTTTTTTTTTGGGACAGTCTAGCTCTGTCTCCCAGGCTGGAGTGCAGTGGTATGATCATGGCTCACTGCAGCCTTGACCTCCCGGGCTCAAGCGATCCTCCTACCTTGGCCTTCCAAGACGCAGGGATTACAGGCACACGCCACCATGCCTGGTGGAAACTATCTTTGGAAAGACCTTTTAGAGCAGGTGACCGTGGCAGCCTTTGAGGGCTAATATGGAGACATTGTGGCCAAAATGACAAAGAAGAAACCTCTTTTCCTCCCCACTGTGTATTTTATACTCTACACTTTAAACCACAGACATGTCTTATTTTGGGGACATAAAAGCAAAAAACTAAAAAAACCAAAAAGGCCCTAGAGCCCAGTGCATACAGACGTTGTCCTGGGGTGAAAGCACTTTGGCCGTGGTGGGAAAATGCCAGCCCTACCAGCCCCAGCGTCCTCTTTTGTAAAACGTTTGATTTCAGCTGGGAAATAAAGTTTTAGGGTTACAGGTCTTCATCTCTGATTCTGCAGCCTCAACACCCACTGTTTCCTGTGTTTTAAAAGAAACTTTTCCTAGTTTAGCATGGCTTTCTTTAGGTTTTCTGAGAAGTATGAAGACTGTACAGAGTCCTTGCAGCTCCTGTCCCGTTTCCTGTCACTAACCTCTGTCATTACCACGGTACATTCGTCACAGTTAATGAGTTTGCATGGATACATCACTCTTAACCCATGTCCACACTTCAGTCACACTTTATTAGTTTCCCCAATGTCCTTTTACTATCCCAGGCTCCCACCCAGGATCCCATGTGACATTCAGTCATTGTGTCTCCTTGGGCTGCTCTTGGCTGTGACTGTTTCTCAGACTTTCCTTGCTTCGATGACCTTGACAGTTGTGAGGAGGACTGGCCAGGTGTTCCGTGCATGGTCGCTCCGTTGGGATTTGTCCAGTGCTTTGCTCCTGATTCGCCTGGGGTGTACAGAGGGAAGGTGGCTGTCTCTCACGGTGTATTGAGGGCCCGTGTCATGGATCAGACATCATGGCTGACATTGACCTTGATTCCTGGCTAAGCCTGGTTGCCGGGTTTCTCCACTCTAAAGTGACTGCCCCTTTTTCCACTCTGTGCTCCTTGAAGTCGCCATGCAGAGTCTTGATCCCTGTCTCTAGTAAAGAGGGTGAGAGTGGTCCCTGCTGGTGGTGCTGCCCAGAGGGAACGGTGCTGTCGGCTGCCCTGGCTCTGTCCTTCCCCATGGCTGCACGATTGAGTCACAAGCCTACACTTTTGCACACCCTTGGCTATTCACTGGTTCTTTATCTGTGGCTTTCACCGCATGTCCTGGGGACAGAGTTCCAGAAAGGATGGCCCATCCTCGTTTGTGTGTGAGGTATGTCGAAGGAAGAATAAGGCTGGACATCATTATTTAGGCCTTCGGGGGAAAGTTTTTGTGTCCTCTGTATGCAAGAATCAAGATGTATAATTCAGCAGCTGAAATCTCAGTCTTACTTTCACGTCTGGAAATGAATTATAATATATATACATGCAAATGAAGGAAGGTGACTTTTTAAAATCCCTGTTCCATTTCTCTACAGGACAGTTTCTGCCATGTTCAGCTGAGCGTGCAGGGTCACATCACATTTTCCCTTTCTCTGAAGTTCATATTTTATTTGAATTCTGATGGGCGTTTATCACCCCTCTCCACTTGGAATGACACCGTCAGAACCCACTGTCTTTCGACATCTGCACCTCATTCCTTATTTATATGAGATTCTCCAAAGGCAGATGTTATGGAGCAGAAAATTGGTTTCGGAGCAGACTTTCTCCATGAATTTTCAGGACGACTATTGCATCAAACGCCCGTTAGTAGAAATGGAGTGTCTTAGGCTGTTCTCTGCTGCTGTAACAGAATATCACAGATGGTAATTCATCAAGACGAGACATTTCTTCTGCTTATGTTTTTGGAGGCTTCATGCACATGGCACTGGCCTCTGGTGTGGTCATCCTGTGGTGGAAGGATGGAAAACAAGAGGGTGAGTGATTGCAGAGCCTGGCCTCCTCTCCTCTCCTCCCCTCCCCTCTCCTCTCCTCTCTCCCTTCCCCCTTCTCCCCTCCCCTCCCCCTTCTCACCTCCCCTCCCCATCCCCTCAACTGCGTTAGTCCAGGGGCTGCCTGGGGGAGTGGGGATCCCAGAGCCACCTGCCCCATCCCCTAGTGGCCATGGGGTCTGCTCCACCTTCCTCCTGCCCCAGCCTGGGCCCCACCTGTTCTCCTGCCTCCCCCATCCTTTAGAAGCAGAGGAGGCCATGAGGATCCAGCACCCACAAGTGAGCTCTGTGTGCCCTTCCCAGGGAGGGGAGGGGAACCCCCACCTGATGTCACCCTCTTTCAATGACAAGGCTCTTAATGTGTGATTAAGATTGTTCTTGGGCGGTTCTCGACCATCACCCACGACTCTCCTGGTGTCCACTGCATGATGTCACCCTCTTTCAATGACAAGGCTCTTAATGTGTGATTAAGATTGTTCTTGGGCGGTTCTCGACCATCACCCACGACTCTCCTGGTGTCCACTGCGTGATGTCACCCTCTTTCAATGACAAGGCTCTTAATGTGTGATTAAGATTGTTCTTGGGCGGTTCTCGACCATCACCCACGACTCTCCTGGTGTCCACTGCAACCATCTCAACCCAGAAGCCCTGGCAGGTGCCGCGCGACCCGTGTCTCGGGGACTGAGCCCAGGTGTGCAGGTTCAGGCCCTTGGTAGGAAGTGCCAGAGACAGACATCAGCAACTGATGCAGAAACTAACCCACAGGCAGGGCGCCGGGAGGTCCAGGCTTTGGGACACAGGCCCTTCCGAGCCTCCCTCCCCCACCCGAGGTTCCAGCGTCATCACCATGGAGGCAGTCCCAGGTGCAGCAGGGACATTTATGTCCTAACCAGCAGGATCTAGAGGGGCACGTGGCTCCCTCGGATAAGTCAGGGCTCTCCCCGGAGAAGAAGACAAGGACGTGTGGTGAGCACACACACAGGCAGCGCCAGAGCCCAGCACTAGAGCCGGGTTCACTCCGCTCTTCCCCACAGTGCTGAAGCACACCATTGCGTCACCATGGTTTTCTTGGTGTGACAAGTAATGTTTTTCTAAATACCCAAGTGCCACAGATTGGGAATGTTTTACTTTTTAATAAATGAAAGGTCATTAGAGTAACTGACGGTGGGTGACTTCACCTTTGCTGCATTCAAACTCGCAGTGTCACCAGAGAGGAGGGCTGCGGCCACACTGGTAGGACAAATGCCTGGCTTGGCCGTCCACAATCAGGAGAGGGCGAACAGCTGGGGGCAGTTCTCTGCGGAGCATCAGAAACCCTGATGCCAATCAGCAGATGCCCGGGAATGTGTTGGCTCACATCGTGAGGAAATCTAGGTTATTCTAGCTGGTTTCAGGTGTGGCTGCATTCTGGCCTCTAGAGACATCTCTCTCTCTATCGCTCCATCTCTGTTTCTGTCTCTGTCTCTCCCCTGCTCTTCCTTGCTCTCTCTCTCTCTCTCTCCTGGTCTCTCTCTTTCTCCCTCTCTTCCCTGCTCTCTGCTCTCTTTCTCTCTCTCTTTTTTTTTTTTTTTTGAGACAGTCTTGCTATCTCCCCCAGGCTGGAGGCCATGGCATGTTCTCTGCTCACTGCAAGCTCCGCCTCCCGGATTCACACCATTCTCCTGCCTCAGCGTCTCAAGTGGCTGGGACTACAGGCATCGGCCACCGCGCCCAGCTAATTTGTTTTTTTTTTTTTTTGGTATTTTTAGTAGAGATGGGGTTTCACTGTGTTAGCCAGGATGGTCTCAATCTCCTGACCCCGTGATCCTCCCACCTCGGCCTCCCAAAGTGCTGGGATTACCGGCATGAGCCACCACGCCCGGCCTCTTTTTTTCTCTTTCTCTCCTGCTCTCTCCTCTCTCCTGCTCTCCCTCTTGCTCTCGCTCTCTCTCTCTCCCCCCTGCTCTCTCCTGCACTCTCTCTCTCTGACTCTTAGCTCTTCCCTCCTGTGCTGCTTCCATCTCAGGCCCCACATGCTGTCCCCTGGGAGCCCCAGAATCCCCTCTGACTGTGACCCCATCAATGCTGCAGCACCTCCCAGCTCACCTGTGTTTAAGAAACAGCACACGCCTTCCCCAATAGCTTCTGTAGTGGTCCTGATCTTGCTCTGCTTGGCCCGGATGGGGTCATGTGACCCCTACCCCACAGAGTGCTGCCCTAGGGAGGCTGTGCGTTTACTATGCGGCCCGATCACGTGATTCACGTGTGTGAAAAGGCGAGGGCCCCACCCGGCCCACAGGGACTGGATGTGGGGAGGGGCAGCCCCCCAGGGAGAGCCAAGAGCATCATGGGAGGGGGGAGGGGAGGGGCTGGGGAGGAGCCTCGTGTCCGGGGGCGGGTCCTTCCCGGCAGAGCCGTCCGCCGTGGTGTTCGGGGGCTGCCGTCTCTATTCACGCCCCCAGGGACCCTGTCTGGGCTGGTCAGAGTCCGCGTCAGCCCCAGGAGTGTGTGTGCTGCACACTTGACCGCGTCCGTCCTGCACACGCAGCAGCAGAAAGGCTGAAAGCCCTGGTCTGTTTCACACCTCAGTGAAAAATTAAGTCTTTTCATCTGTGAGGACTTCAGTCCTAACGACCCAGGCCGCTGGACTCCCGAGGGGGCTTCCGTCTGCTCCATCACTCAGGACCCCATCCCCAGAGCTGAGACGGGCAGGCCCTGACTTTTCCTGCAGTGCGTCTGCCACGGTTTGTTGCCCAGGATTAATGCTGCTTGTGATTGACAGCGTGCAGAGAGACCAAGACGGACGTGGACCAGGGCGGCTCTGCTCCCAGCTTCGCGAACGCTGGCGCCTGCGTCTGGAAGGGAAGCCCTGCAGGCTGGGATTCGGGAACGCGGGCGCTGGAGCTTCCTGGGAGAGGCGGACAGGACTCCCCGACCTGGTGTCCCCAGAAACCCTGGCAGGTGCCGCGTGACCCGTGTCTCGGGGACTGAGCCCAGGTGAGCCGTCAGAGGCAAGAGCTCAGCTCCAGGTCAGGCAGGCCTGCGGCTGGATTCCACACCACAGCCGTGCGGCTCTGGCCTCAGTTTACCCACCTGTAAAATGCAGATGACTGTCGTATTGACATGAATGCCTCGGAAGGTGAACGAGGCCGTCCTGCGAAGACGGCGCGGACACATCCCAGCTCTCGATCACGATGGGCAGTGCTAATATAATACAACAACGTGAGGTTGGGGGCTGCTGTTCACCCCACCCAGGACGTTTCTGCTGATTGTTTTGAAGCCCCGCCGTGAATCTTCCCTTTTCCCCGATCCTAAATCTCTCCCGCTGCTGCAAAGCCGCCCTGAGACATACGCAGGAGGTGGGTTCTGGAGACCTGTTGCCCAGCCAGCTGGAGGGACAGAGCTCCAGGTCAGGCACCCCTGCATCCCCTCCCTAGGCTCCCGCTCCTCAGCCCACGTCCCACAGTCCAGATCCCGCACCTCCCCCTCCCCTTTCCTTTTTCCTCCCATGAGACCCACCTCTTCTGCCCCTCCCTGGCCTCCACCTCCTGCTCAGGGTTCAACACTGACCTCTGCTTCCCTCCACGTTTCCCTCCTTCTTCCCTTGGCCCCTGTCATCCACAGCAGACACCCCTCAGCTGCCGCCCCACCTCCTGCTCCTGACTCAGCTGGCCGCCCGCATCCTGTAAGGATCCTGCTCCTGACCCAGCTGGCTACCCACCTCCCGTGAGGACCCTGCTCCCGGACCCCAGCAATACGTGTCCTCCCACTTCTCTCCCTCTCACCGGCCCCTCCCAGGAGCCCCTTTCCCAGTGTCATCTCTTGGCTCCAGCTTCTTCGAACCAAACCCTGAACTCCATCCAGAGCGGAGCTGCTGCCCTGCTCCAGAGTCCATCTGGTCAACCCAAGTCAGCCCCTGGGACCCACCCCTGCGGGGCAGCCACATCCCAAGTGGGGAGAGCACGGTTGGCTCATCCGGGACACATGCTTACTGGCTTGTTCTATGTGATCGGGGATTGGGTCTGGGGGGCCTGTGGGGTTTGGGTCCCAGGGTGACTCTCACCTGACCCACCCCACGTGCCGGCCGCAAGTCACACGGGCTGTGCAGACGTGACTGTATGTTCCTCCCAGGCCACTCTGTTGTCCTCAGTGAGGCCACGCCGGGGAGGTGACAGTGATCACAGATGGGACATGTGTGGCATTGTATCCCCATGTGTGACGTGTGTCCTCTGTGCAGAGCTCAGGGTGTGGGTGCCATTGTGTCCCCACGTGTGACCTCACGTCCTCTGCACAGAGCTCGGGACACTGGTGCCATCGTGTCCCCACGTGTGACCTCACGTCCTCTTCACAGAGCTCGGGACACTGGTGCCATCATGTCTCCACGTGTGACCTCATGTCCTCTCTACAGAGCTCGGGGCTGTCCTCTCATGGCCGCCCCTGGATGGTCAGGCCCTGTGTTCCAGGCGGCTTCGACAGTGACTGTCCCAGGTGCTGCCGTCACTAACCCAGCCTAAGAGCAATAAAGCCGCCTGCCCTGCTGTGGAGAATGTGTGGGTTGCTATGCACCAGTCGCCATGGCACCAGCACCCGTGACTTCAGGTCGGATGAGTGTCTGGAGAAGAGTGAGCAGCGTCAAATGGTCAGGGGCCCAGGGTGCCTGCGGAGGTCAGCCTCTGCCCAGTTCCCTGCCGGGAAACCTGTGGGGCTGTCCTGGGCCCCACGGAGCTCACAGTCGTCCCAGGGAGCAGGGAGGAGGGGCCCAGGAGGCCTTCTCATCTGGGACAGTCCTGGAAGAGGCCCCTTGGGGACACACATGGGAAAATGGGGCATCCAACAGCCAGACTGAACCAGGACCTTAAGAGAAGAGACAGCTGTCCCCGGAAGTCCTGCACTGTGGCTGCTCCATCCACTGGCCAAGTGGAGCATCCTGGACCACTCACAAGGAGCTCTGCTCTTCATGACTTTAATGCAACCTGTCACCGTTGTTGTGGGTGATCACTAACACAGCATAGCAAGGCAGGGAGACTACAGGGTGAGGAGTTTCTGCAGAAGACGTTGGAACCAGGAATGTGCACAGACACCATGAATGTGAATTGTAACTTCAAAGGGAATGCACAGGCAGTCCAGCAAAAGCAGCAGCTGATGGGAGCTCACGGCAAGCCCACCTCTCCTCCAAGTGGTGAGAGACCCCAGAGGAGAGGCCCAGGGTGTCGGCCCCCCGGAACAGAGAGAAAGATGCCCGCGTGGACGGGTCCCCAGAGGTGTGAACAGCAGGGTCCCCATTCTGACCGCGGCAGGACAAGCTCGGGTTCAAGCTCCTCAAGGAAAGCTTTAAGCTCATCCCCAGCTTCTGAGCAGGTGCAAGCCAGTCCCAGGGACGCTTTGTTCCGTTCCCTGCTCTCCACGGGAGGCGGGTGGGGAAGGGAGGAAGACAGAGGCCTCTCCCTCTTCCCTGCACAGCCTCAGACCTTCCAGCCAGAAGCAGTGGCATCTGATAACGATGATGACTATGCTAATAATTATTAGCATTATGAATTAATAGGCAGGGAGCCAGTGAAGTGCAGGGGCTGGGGGAGCTGCAGCACAGAGTCCAGGAGAGTCCATCCTGGCTCCACTCCTGAGCCTGGGTGACCTTGGGCCAATCCCCCAAGGTCAGCCATTCTGTTGGTTTCCATCACCTCTAAATTGCAGTTCCCAGGGAGCACAAAATGAGAAAAAGCGCTTAAAACCCTGAGCATGGATGGTTCCTGCCTCAGGGCTGTGAGCTGCTGCCACCATTAGTCCTGAGAAAGCCAGTGGCGCGGGGGCTCCACCCAACCTGGGACGCTCCATGTGGTCCATATGTCGTCCTGTGAAATTCTGAGTCTGTTGCCAGTAGATCAAAGTCGGGATGTTCCAGGTAAAACCTGGATTTCCACCTCCTCCTGGAGAACCGAAAGTCCTGGCATCCCCAGGCGCACCCGCCCACAGTCGGCTGTCAGGCCAAGGCTGGGGGCTGCTCCCCAGTGACCGAGCTCCCACCAGCTCAGCTGGACTGGCAGCCACGTCCACCCAGCCCTGGGCATTGGTGCTGTGACCCTGATGTGACCTGGGCCTTTGCCACCGACGACCTGAGCCCCTCTCCCCCAGCGAGAGGCCTAGGGCGTCCGGAGTAAGCTCAGTGGGGAGCAGCCTGTGTGGGGACGCCTCTCACCACAGGTTCCCCCTGAGTTTAAACAAAATGCAAATGTGCACACATGCACACACTAAAACACACATCTGCACACACCTGCACACAGCTACACACCCACACGGATGCACAGCACACACATGCCATGCACACACATAGACACACAGGTGCACTCACACTCACACATCCCACACACGTGTGCACACTTATGCACACATGCTCAAGTACACACCTGCACAGAACACATGTACACACATGTACATACACTCATATCCACACACCCCATGTATGTGTGCACATGTCTGCTTAAATACACACCTGCACATAGCACATGTGTACACATATACACACATCTCTACATCCCATGTACCCGTGTGCACATGCATGGTCAAATACTCATAACACATACATGTACATACATATGCACACTCACATCCATACATCCCATATACCTGTGTGTACACACATGCTCAAATACACAGCTGCACATAACCCATGTGCACATATACATAACTCATATCCACACACCTCATGTACCTGTGTGCACATGCATGCTTAAGTACTCATAACACATACATGTACACACATATACACACATGCACACTCACATCCATACATCCCATATACTTGTGTGTACACACATGCTCAAATACACACTGGCACATAACACATGTACACACATATACACACACTCAGATCCATACAACCAAAAACACATCCATGCACACACATACACACATATGCACACGAAAACATGTCTGCACATTCATGCGTACTAGGTGCACACATCCACACACCCACATGGATACACAGATACACAGGCACACTAACATCTGCACAACTCCACACACATGCATGTACACACCCACACACACCCCCGCACACACCCACACACACCCCCGCACACACACCTGCATACACATGCCACATCACATCTATATGAACACCTGTACACACACATGCCACCTGCACACCTGCACACCCAGCCTGTCTCCCAGCCCTTTGACAATGACATTCCCCCTTCAGGGTTCCCAAATCCATGACTACACTCAACCCCTCTGCAGGGCCGTGCAGACCCCGAGTCTGCTGCAGGAAAGGAAGGCAGTGGGGGATGATGAGAAGCTCCCCTGACATGGCTGGATCCAGTGTCCCCTGCACCCATGGGGTTGGACAACTGGTCACTGAGGCCGGTGGCATTAGAGAGGAGAGGCATCGAAATCCCCTGTGGGATGGCTGTGGGAAAGGATGCGTGTGGGGTGAGGACGAGGTGCTCGAGCTGGAAACCAGAGCTCCAGGTTCTCCCCGAGAAGGATCAGATGGAGACCACAGGCTGGGAGTCTCCAAGTCAGGGGTCAGCAGGAATCAGCCTGGGGCCCTGGCTCCCTGCAGGGGGAAGGGGCTGGATGGCCACCGTGGACTCAGCCTCTGTGAACTGTGAGTGAAAAGCTCTTGCCCTGCAAAGCCAGCCCACACCTGCCTCGCTGAGGGACTGATCAGCACCTCGCAGGACCCTCCACTCAGCACTGGAAACAGAATGTGCTTGGGCCGCTGACTTACTTGGGCCACCCTGAGGGAAAGTTAGGAGGCACCAGTTAAGTTAGAGCTTAGGGGATGCAGGGACCCTTCGTCAGGAACTCAAAGGGGAAACAGAGCCCAGGCCCTGTTATTCCGCATCTACTCACCCCTCCCTCCGGAAGGGATCAGAGGCAGCTGGGGGTGAGAGCCCTTCTAGGACGTCTGAGCCCAGGGGAGGCCCCGTCCTCTCTCCTCTGACGTCTGAGCCCAGGGGAGGCCCCGTCCTCTCTCCTCTGACATCTGAGCCCAGGGGAGGCCCCGTCCTCTCTCCTCTGACGTCTGAGCCCAGGGGAGGCCCCGTCCTCTCTCCTCTGTGGGATATGCCCATGCCCGGGGACGGGGGACCAACAACAGGCTCCTCACACAGAACCAGACTGCTTCATCGACCCGGGGAGTGAGGGTTCCGGGTGCTGTGTGTCCCTGAGGAATGACTCACCTTCCTAGCAAACTACAGGGAAATGCCATCAAATCAAGCTGCTGGTTCTAACCCTGGAACTTACAGGAAATGCAGGGAAGGGAGGAGCACCTCCAAGGATGCCTGGGGATGTAATCAGCACCATCTGGACAGGGGATTCACAGGACAAACGGCACAGCCCTGTCCTTCTGCAAAGAAACCATGGGGAGAAAAGAAGGGGCTGGAGGAGAGGGGAGAAGGAAGACGGCAGAAATGTGTGGATACTTTCCCCCATAACCAGTGGTGTGCTGGCAGAGGCTGAACAACGGGATCTCTTGGCATGTGTGTCTGCTCACACACGTGTGCACAGATTTTCATTTTTACTGACACAGAGGCTCTGCAGCACCCAGATTTTGAATAGTGAAATACACCACGCCCTTTATTGTGAATTCCATATTGCAAGCGGTTGTTGCAGGATATGTTCTCACTGATTCTTGCTGAACTGTTCTATTCATAGTTGACTTCTGGGTGCTGGCTATTGATTTATTGCCTCTGGGTTCCAAAGTTGTCCTGCGTTGTCTGCTGGGTGGAAATGCGTCTGGGCCTGGCAGCGCCTCTCCTGTGTCAGCTGGTGCAGTGTTGAGCACAGTCAGCAGAGGGCGCCGAGGAGGCCTGGCAGGAGGAAAGGTGCTGCTGTCCGGTCCCTAAACCAGCTCCAGTGGCTGGACTGGAAGGTCTGGGCTGGGCTCCCTTGCAGGGTCGTGCTGGGCTGGTGGCTTCTCCAGTGCTGGCGCCTGTATGAGCTTCTCTCATGTTCTTTGGAGTTCTCTGTACTCCTTAACCCTCAACTCCTCCTTTCTGCAGTCCTCTGTTAAATTGAACAAACCATTAAATAAAACCTGCCTGGTTCAAATCACTGTGGGATTTCTCTCTCCTGATAGAACCCAGGCTGATACACTGTGGCTGCAAATCAAGCAAGATTTGGCAAAGATAGACAATGAGTAAATGTTTTCACTGTCAGATTCAGCAAGAGACTCGCAGGACTGGCAAATGGGTGCAGTTTTGACGCGCGTGTGGGCTGTAGTTTCATTACACTGACCTAAGTGAGATGACGTCACATGCGTTGGCTCAGGTCAGACGGAAGTTGACACTGGAGCCCCACTTGTCATCAGTGAAGTGAGCAGCTTCCTCACTTAATCAGAAAATCACTTTCAGGTCAGGTGTGTGGCACTTCAGGAGGCTGTAGTGGGAGAATCGCTTGATTCCAGGAGTTTGAGGTCCCTGGAAAATCCCATCTGTCTCTACAAAAAATTTTTAAAAAATTTAGCTGGATGTGGTGGCGTGTGCCTGTAGTCCCAGCTACTCAGGAGGCCGAGGTGGGACGACTGCTTGAGCCCTGGAGGTTGAGGTTACAGTGAGCCGAGATTGTACCACTGCACACTTGAGCCTGGGCAACAGAGTGAGACTCTGTTTCCAAAAAAAAAAAAAGAAAAAAAAAAGAAAAAAAAGGAAATGGTTCATGGTTTTTCCCATACTGGAAGAACATTTCTTCACTTTTTTGTGCCACTCACAGTGTGTTGGCTACTGACACAACACATGTTTAATCGGAATCTGCACGATTAACATGTTTATTCTGTACTTTCTTAAATCTAGAAACTCAACAAAAGAATAAATTAGGCCCTCATTTGCACCATTTGATGACTGCCACTGTTTAAGTATTCTCACCATGACTGGTTCAAGCTATCACTGGAGGTCTCTGAACAGAGCTGGGAGAGGCGTGCAGCCCAGCACCACCGTTTCCACCACGTAGACACCACAGACGCCGGGAACCCTGAGGGCGGAGACCACGGTGGAATGTAGTAAGTCATCACAGGGACACTGTGAGAGTTTATTCCCTTCGTTTTCACACAATTTCTTCCCTTGTAAGTTTACAGGATTTAATTTATGACAGCAGCTGTGTTTCATGACTGGTCAGCCCCAGCACCCACTGCCCGCTCTCTGGCCTGGGAGCCCCTGACAGGAGCGAACGCGGGACGGGCCCCGGGTCTGCCCCTCCTCCTCCTCCATCCTGGTGTCCACACGCTGCACACTGTGAGCCTCTCCCCACACGATCCTCATGATTAAAATCAGTCTTTCCCCACAAGTGACCCCTACATCTAAAGCAAGGACAGCATCTGTGACTCACTGAGGCCCAGGATCCGAGGGCCGGCATGTGGTGTGGGGATGCTGACAGCTCAGACCGGGCTGTGGCCTGAAGCCAGCGAGGAGGAGAGGCTGAGGCGAGGAGCCAGGTGCCCGCCCTCCATGCTCCGTGGCCCCTCTGTAAAGTGACCTCTCACTCAGAGCAGGGACGTGGATGTGACATTTGGACAGATGCCCGATGAAGTGAGGGAGCTGTGTGAGCACTCGGAACAGGGCCTTCCCAGCAGTGGGAATGGGGGTGCAAAGGCCCTGAGGTCAGGGGAACTTGATGCATTCCAGGCACAGCAGGGGCACCTGCTGGAGGAGGGCATGGGACATCAATTCAGGATGTCAGAGCAGCCGAACTTGCAGGGCCTGTGTATACCTCTGTGTCCCAGGCTCAGACCCAGGATTTGTTCTGAATATGTAGAAAAACCTTGGAGGCTTTGAGTAGGGAAGGGACAAGGTGTTTAGGACGCTCACCCTCCTGTCCCCCACTTTCCACGTCACGCCCAGCACCCGTGGGTCCAGGCAGAGTTGGGGCAGGATTTCCACTGCCGTTCTCGCCATTTCTGACGCCATCCCAGCTCTGGGGACTGCACTGGTGCAGAGTTCTTTCCGTCCTGTCTCTCAGTGTGTTTAATCACTGTGTGGTGGATGGTCCTGGCCATTACTCCCTCAGATTAGAGCTGATAATTCACTGAAATGAAATCTCAAGGTGTGAGTCTCGTTAGGCCTCTAATGAGAAGGGAAGGCGGGGCCCCCGTGGCCCTCATCAGCTCCTTCTGTCTTTGCACGTGGCCCTCGTCAGCACTTTCTGTCTCTGTAGCAGTGATTGATGACATGACCAGCCTCAGATGCTGGTCTCTTGATCCACAGAGGAGGGGCCCCTGGGGTCCTATGAGGCCAGGGCTGGGGGCAGCAGGTGAACTGGGTTTGCCAGCGGAAGGTCCGGGCTGGGCTCCCTTGTAGGGTCTGAGTGGCTGAGTGCATCCTAAAGACCTTGGGTAACAGTAATGGAGCCCACCCCAGGGGCTCAGGTGGTCGTGGGGGATTCTGGGGCCCACAGAGCTGAGATTTCAGGGTTGGGGCAGGGCCTCTCGGCCAGGACATCTTCCCAGGCTGTGGGATTCGGCTCCCCCATTCCTGCCTGGCTTTCTTCTCTGGTGGTTGCTTTTTTTTTTTTTTTTTTTTTTAGTTGTAATAAAGGACACATAACATAAAATTTATCATCTTTACTTTTTTTCTAAGTGTATATATAGCAGTGTTAACCAAATGCACAAGCTAGCACACGATTTCTCTAAACGGACTCTCTCTATCCATTGAGTGACTCTTCTTCCCCCTCCCCACTGTCCCTGGCAATAGCCATTCTTTCTGTCTCTAAGAGTTTGACTGCTTTAGAAATCCCACATGAGTGGAATCATGTTGTGTTCGTCTTTGTGTGACTGGCTTATTGACTTAGCATAATATCCTCAGGATTCATCCATGTTGTAGCACATGGCAGGATTTTTCTTCCTTCTGAAGACTGAAGAGGATTCTGCTGTGTATAATCCCACACTTTCTCTGTAAACTCACTCTTCAAAGGACATTTAGGCTGCTTCCACCTCTTGGTTATGGTGAGCAAGGTTGCAGTGAACGAGGGTATGCAGATATCTCTCTGAGATCCTGTGATCAGTTCTTTTGGATAAATACTCAGAAGTGGGATTGCTGGATCACAGGGATTTTTTGAAGAACACCACACTGTTCATTTGACCACACCTGTGAGGGCTTATTTCTGGGTTCTCTATTCTGTTCCCTTGGTCTGTATGTCTGTCTTTATGCCTATGTCATACTGTTTTGATTACTGTAGCTTCGTAACACATCTTTGGTTTTCTTTCACCAGATTGTTTTAGCTATTCAGGGTTCTTCAAGATTCTATATAAATTTTAGGATGCTTTCTAGTTTTTCTATTTCTGTAAGAGGTCCCATTGGGACGTTTATAGGGATTGCATCGAATCTGTGGATCGCGTTGGGTAGTATGGACATTTTAATGCTGCTAAGTCTTCCAGTCCATGAACACAGCATATCTTTCCATTTATTTGTGTTTTCTTTAATTTTTTTTCAGCAGTGTTTTGTAGTTTTCAGGGCACAAGTATTTTGCCTCTGGTTAAGTTTGTTCCTGAGAATTTTTTTCTTTTGATGGACTTGTAATGGGATTGTTTTCTTAATTTCCTTTGGAGATTGTTCATTGTTAGTGTACTGAGATGACACTGAGTTTTGCATGCTGATTTTGTATCTTGCAACTTTGTTGAATTGGTTTATTCATTCTTTTTTTTCGAGGTGGAGTCTCGCTCTATCATCCAGGCTGGAGTACAGTGGCCCCGTGATCCCAGCTCACTGCAACCTCTGCCTTCTGAGTTCAAGTGATTCTCCTGCCTCAGCCTCCCGAGTAGCTGGGACTGCAGGCACCTGCCACCATGCCAGGCTAAATTTTTGTATTTTTAGTAGAGATGGGTTCACCGTGTTAGCCAGGATGGTCTCGATCTCCTGACCTCGTGATCCGCCCGCCTCGGCCTCCCAAAGTGCTGGGATTACAGGCGTGAGCCACCATGCCTGGCCGGTGTGTAATCCTTTTAATCTGTTATTAAATTTTGTTTGTTAGCATTTTGTTTAGGATTTTTGCATGAATATTCATCAGATATTTGGTGTTGTAATTTTCTCTTTTTGTAGTATCTTTGATTTTTGTATCAGGGTAATACTGGCCTCATAGAATGAGTTTGGAAGTGTTCCCTCTTCTTCAACTTTTGGAAGGGTTTGAGAAGGATTGGTGTTGGTTCTTCTTTAAATATTTGGTAGAATTCTCCATGAAGTCATCTGGTCCTGGGCTTTTCTTCTTTGGGATGTTTTTGATTATTAATTCAATTTCCTTACTAGTTATAGGTTGGTTCAGATTTTTTATTTCTTCATGGTTCTGTCTTGGTAGGTTGGATGTTTCTGGAAATTTATTTTTTTCCAGGTTATCCAATTTGTTGGCATATAATTGTTCATGCTAGTTTCTTATGATCCTTTTTATTTCTGTGGCATCAGTTGTAATATCTCCTCTTCTATTCTTGACTTTTGTTATTTGAATATTTTTCTTTTTTTTTAGTGTAATAAAGGGTTTTTGACTTTATTGATCTTTTCAAAAAACAGCTCGTAGTCTTACTGATTTTTTCTATTGTTTTTCTATTCTCTATGTTATTTTGGCATTAATCTCTATTATCTCTTTTTTATGTTAACTTTGGATTCAATTTGTTCTTTGTCTAGTTCTGTGAGGTGTAAAGTTAGGTTGTTGATTTGAGGTATTTTTTTCTCTTTTTAAGGTTGGCATTCACCATGGTAAGCATGCTTCTTAGTACTGCTTTTGCTTAGTACTGTATATTTGTACCTAATGTATAACTTTGGTATGTTGTGTTTTTATTTTCATTTGCCTCAAGGTATTTTCTAGTTCCCTTGTGTTTCTTCTTTTACTCATTGATTATTTAAGAGTGTGCTGTTTATTTTCCACATATTTGTAGGATTTTCCAATTTTCCTTTTGTTGTTGACTTCTAGTTTCATCCCATTGTTGGAAAAGATACTCAGCATAATTTCAGCCTTCTTAAATTTATTATGATTTATTTTGTGGCCTAACATATGATCTTTCCTAGAGAATGTTCCACGTGTGCTTAGGAAGAATGTGTGTTCTGCTGTTGCTGGAGAGTGTTCTGTGTGTGTCTGTCAGACCTAATTGGTCTATACTGTTGTTCAGGTCTTCTCCTTCCCTGTTCTTCTGTCTGGCTGATCTATCCATTATTGGAAATGGGGTATTGAGCCTTCTGCTGCATTTATGTGTATTTCTCCCTTCAGTTCCATCAGTTTGTTTTACATATTAGTGTGCTTTGTGATGAGTGCGACCCTAACTGGGTTATGTTGAGGAAAGCAGGGATTTTCACATCAGAGTTAGGAATGGCGGTGACAATGAACTAAGGAATGGTTTCCATGGTTACAGTTGACAGGCGGAATCCTGTGTCTTGGAAAGCCTGCCTTGAGGTTGGTTACAGTGGTTCATGCCTACGATCCCAACATTTTGAGAGGCCAAGGACGGAGGATCGCTTGAGGCTAGGAGTTCAAGACCAGCCTGGCCAGAATAGCAAGACTCCATGTTTATTAAACATTTTGAAAGGCTCACTGCTTTGTGTCTCAGGATTGCTCTGTGCTGTGTCAGACAACAGGAGGCTGAAAACAAACTCTCCAGTCTCGGGGCTGGGAGGAAACAGGGTGCCTGTTACCATGACCTGGGATGAATTGATCTTTCATTTAGTCCTTCTGCAGTGCTGGTTGGTTGGTTCCTTCCTTCCTTTAACAGGCGTTTCTTGCGGCAGCTACTACGTGCCAGGTGCTGTCCTGGGCTCTGCAGATCCAAAAGCGAAAGAAAATCCCTGCCCTCCTGGAGCTCCCCGGAAATAAGTGTATCCGTTAAAGAAGGGATGAGAGGCAGCCAGAGGCGTGGGGGCTGGTAAAGGAAGAACTGGGCAGGGCCTCTTGGGCATCTGGGGGCCACCAGCGAGGGCCTCTCCAGCCGCGGGGGCCTCTCCAGCCGCGGGGCTCCTCTGAGCGGGGCCTGCGGGGTGAGCAGCGGCCCCCACGGAGGGCAGGAAGCAGCGCGGGATGGGGACCCGCAGGGCAGAGCCTGAGGCGCCTCCGGGGACGGCCCGGTGTGCCCGGGAGGGGTCAGGGCCGTAGAGGGGGCGGCGGGCGGGACAGGCCCTGACTCAGGGTCCCGGGCAGGAGCGTGGACTTTGTGCATTCGGGAGCCGCAGGTCGAGGCTCGGTGGCTGCTGCGGGCGGCGGGCGGGGAGGGGGAAGCGTCTGTCTCCACCTGCTTCTCCTGCTTGAGGACACGAACTAGCGTCCTCCGGGCGGGGACCGGCGCTGGCTGGAGGCGTCCGCAGAAGACCCGCGCTGGGTCCCAGGGCCGCGTGGGGGCCGCAGACTCGCAAGGAGCGCAGCCCGGGGGGCAGGGCCGAGGGGGACCTGAAGCCGGGGAGGGAGGCGCAGGGCGGGCTCCGCGCTGGGATGTCAGCGCCGCTGGGGGTTCCAGAGAATTCTCAACCGTCAGCGTCTCTCCCCCGTGGGACAGCGTCTCTGTTCCAGTCTGACACGGGCGCCAGAAGCTCGCGCTATTTGTCATTTTAAAGAGAAAACACAATTTACTTGTCCAAAGTCGAGACGAGAAAGCTCGCGGATGCCCGTTAGTAGGATTTGTGGGGTGAGACGGGACCAGCGACCCTCCCGGGAAAACAGAATCCACGAATGCGTCAAGTCTCCATTTATGGATAACCGCGTGTGCGGGGAGGGCTGTGCTCAGTGTCCCGCGCGAGGCTCCTGGGAGAGCTCCCTCCCCTTCCGCGTCTGGCTCTGGGAGGGTCTGTGGCCCTGGGCGGCCGGTCGCGATCCCCGTTGCCTTTGCCAAAGTGCTGGGTCCGGGACAGGCCTGTGAGCCACGTGGCCTCCAACAGGGTCCCTGTCCATCGCGCTGTGGTCGTGGGGTTTGAGGAAGAAAGCCCAGCGCCTTCACCATTTGGTCTCCCATCGAAGTTCTAACCAGGTCTGACCCTGCTTAGCTTCCGAAATCAGACGAGATCGTAGGTGTTCAGGGTGGTATGGCCTTGGACTTTGGCCACTTGGTACCATGGTGGGCTGAGGGGCTGTGGGTGGGAAGGCGATGTGAGGAGCACATTTGCAGGTAACAGACTGTGGCTTCCAGAACGGACTGTCCCCGAGGATATGGCCTGAGCTTCAACAACCCTGCAAGTGGGTTGAGCAACCCATTTCACAGCTGAG
Organism: Chlorocebus sabaeus; assembly: GCF_047675955.1. Lineage (NCBI taxonomy): Eukaryota > Metazoa > Chordata > Mammalia > Primates > Cercopithecidae > Chlorocebus > Chlorocebus sabaeus. The sequence continues at coordinate 128,897,193 of NC_132914.1, read as the reverse complement.
GAAACTGAGAGCAATGGCTCAGCCTGGACCCGGAGCTGAGGTGGGCCCTGCAGAAGCCGTGGGGGGCTCGGACTGTGCATGGGGGAAGCGCCACACCAGGGGCTGCAGGACCCCTTCCTGATTCCCCCAGGACAGGGCACCTGTCATTTCTCTACACCCCATTCTCCCTGGGCCTTCTCCTTCGGCTTCCCCTGCATGAAGGAGTTTGCTCCGAAGCACGGAATTCCAGCAAGCCTGAGAAATCCATGCAGGCCCAGCACCCAGTGCCCCAGGGCCCCAGTGCTAAGGGTCCCACAGGATCCACTATTTGGGGTGAAGGCCCTGGGTGTGCCCAGGAACAGAGCTGGGCTCTCTCCTGCTTGGAAGAGGGCGGGCTTTTGTTTCAGAGCCGTGGGAGCAGACAACATTTCTGAAGGTTGCAATTTTTGTTTTTTAGCAAAAACTCCTTTCGAAAATTTATGAGCCTGAGCAACACATTCATTTTTGTGACACAGAGTGAAATAAGGCATGAGTTTTTCACATTTCTTTTCTCATTCATTGGGCATTGCATGCACCACTCTTCAGCTTGTCAAAATGTTTTAATTTGTGGATTTGTTTTTAAAAAGTATATGATTGGCAGGAAGTGGAGGAGGGTTCCCCTCTTGAGAACACCTACCACATAGACAGGAGGCCCCAGTGCCAGCTCGGGATGTGGGGGAGGGAAGTATTTAACCGGGATGGGGAATCCCCTCCATGACAGGTTCCTGTTTCCTGGCTCACCTGGAGGCTCCTGAAGTTGGCCAGATGAGACCCCAACGTGGAAACAAATCTCTTGGGCACAGGCACACTTCAGGGTGAGTGTAGCCTTCACAGGGGATGGGGCCTCACTGGGTTCCAAAGGCCAGGGTCTTCTCCTCCTCCTTCTCCTTCCCAGGGATTCCTGGAGTCTCTTTCCCATTCCCATCCCCCAGCCTCCATCCTCCATCCCAGGCTTTAAAGAGATGCATTCACCTGGTGAAGAAGGTGGCCCAGGCAGGAAAAGAGCAGGATCCGCTGCTGCCTTGTTCCCCAGGAGCGCAGGAGAGGAGCCTTTGAGACCGGCATATGTCTTATGGCTGCTCCACCCAGACCGGGGTCTGACCACGGCAGGTCAGCAGAGAGGACACCCCCGAGCGGGAGGCCCAGCCCAGGGCAGCTGCGGTCTGCAGGGCTCCCCTCCAGAGGCCACACCTCAGACCTTGGCAGCAGCTCCAGCTCCGTGGATTCTCCAGATTTTCCCAAGCTCTAGCCCCAACCCTTTAATTCACACTGGGAAGAGCCTCAAAGAACCCGGCAGGGATGGATCTCCCCCCACCCTCTGTGCAAAGATCGACTTGGTTAAAAGGGCCTCCAGCTGAAACCCATCTCCTGGGGAAATTTGTTAAAACAGAAACTCTGCTAGGAAGATGGTTTTGCCCAGACTTTCTTCTCCTCCTGGGTTTCTGCGTTTACAAAGTCTTGAACTAAATTTAATGGAGAAACCTTCACTGGTTGCTGGGAGAGCAGAGTGGAGGTTTAGGTGAGAAAACTAATTTCAAAGAACGGTAGGGGAAGAAAAACTTCTCCTCTAGCGTCTCACCTTCAGTGGGTGGGGGCCTAACTGGTGAAAGTCATTAACAGGAAGAAAGTGGCCAGGCGCAGTGTCTCACACCTGTAATCCCAGCACTTTGGAGGCTGAGGCAGGTGGATGCCCTGAGATCGGGAGTTCGAGACCAGCCTGACCAACATGGAGAAACCCTGTCTCTACTGAAAAAAAAACCCAAAATTAGCCAGGCATGGTGACATATGCTTGTAACCCCAGCTACTCGGGAGGCTGAGGCAGCAGAATCGCTTGAACCCAGGAGGTGGAAGTTGCGGTGAGCCGAGTGTCCTGTGATGATAATAATCATTACCCATCATCGTTACCATCATCATCATCATCGTCGTCATCGTCATGACCACTGCACTCCAGCCTGGGTGACAAGAGTGAAACTCTGTCTCAATAAAAACAAAAAACAAAAAACAAAAACAGGAAGAAAGCATGCATTTAGACATTTTAAACTTCACATGCATGAGAGTGTCCCAGAAATAAACAAATACCAGAGGAGCAGTGAGATTCTGGAGCTCACATCTCGTTCTAATGGGGGTGGGGAGGGCAGAGGTGCACTTACGGAAACGTAAAGGACTTTATTGAAAGATAAATGGCCATTTTCACGATATTGATTCTTCCTATCCAAACTGCTTTAAAGTTTATATGGAACCAAAAAAGAGCCCACATTGCCAAGACAATCCTAAATCAAAAGAACAAAGCTGGAGGCATCACGCTACCTGACTTCAAACTATACTACAAGGCTACAGTAACCAAAACAGCATGGTACTGGTACCAAAACAGAGATATAGACCAATGGAATGGAACAGAGCCCTCAGAAATAATACCACACATCTACAGCCATCTGATCTTTGACAAACCTGAGAAAAACAAGAAATGGGGAAAGGATTCCCTATTTAATAAATGGTGCTGGGAAAAGTGGCTAGCCATAAGTAGAAAGCTGAAACTGGATCCTTTCTTTACTCCTTATACAAAAATTAATTCAAGATGGATTGGAGACTTAAATGTTAGACCTAAAACCATAAAAACCCTAGAAGAAAACCTAGGTAATACTATTCAGGACATAGGCATGGGCAAGGACACCATGTCTAAAACACCAAAAGCAATGGCAACAAAAGCCAAAATTGATAAATGCGATCTAATTAAATTAAAGAGCTTCTGCACAGCAAAATAAACTACCATCAGAGTGAACAGGCAACCTACAGAATGGGAGAAAATTTTTGCAATCTACTTATCTGATAAAGGGCTGATATCCAAAACCTACAAAGGACTCAAATAAATTTACAAGAAAAAAACAAACAACCCCATCAAAAAGTGGGCAAAGGATATGAACAGACATTTCTCAAAAGAAGACATTCACATAGCCAACAGACCCATGAAAAAATGCTCGTCATCACTGGCCATCAGAGAAATGCAAATCAAAACCGCAATGAGATACCATCTCACACCAGTTGGAATGGCAATCATTAAAAAGTCAGGAAACAACAGGTGCTGGAGAGGATGTGGAGAAATAGGAACACTTTTACACTGTTGGTGGGATTGTAAACTGGTTCAACCATTGTGGAAAACAGTATGGTGATTCCTCAAGGATCTAGAACTAGAAATACCATATGACCCAGCCATCCCATCACTGGGTATATGCCCAAGGGATTATAAATCATGCTGCTATAAAGACGTATGCACACGTATGTTTATTGTGGCACTATTCACAATAGCAAAGACTTGGAATCAACCCAAATGTCCATCAGTGACAGGCTGGATTAAGAAAATGAGGCACATGTAGACTATGGAATACTATGCAGCCATAAAAAAGGATGAGTTCATATTCTTTGTAGGGACATGGATGCAGCTGGAAACCATCGTTCTCAGCAAACTATCACAAGAACAGAAAACCAAACACCGCATGTTCTCACTCATAGGTGGAAATTGAACAATGAGATCACTTGGACTCTGGAAGGGGAACATCACACACCAGGGCCTATTATGGGGAGGGGGGAGGGGGGAGGGATGGCATTAGGAGTTATACCTGATGTAAATGACGAGTTGATGGGTGCTGACGAGTTGATGGGTGCAGCACACCAACATGGCACAAGTATACATATGTAAAAAACCTGCACGTTGTGCACAAGTACCCTAGAACTTAAAGTATAATAAAAAAAAATAAAATAAAATAAAATAAAAAGAAGGAAAAAAAAGAAAGATAAATGGACCCTCGGAGGGCAGATGGGAGACATGGTCCTTTGTGACGATGTCTGCCGGGATGTGGCGGGGGCGCTTCTCACCTCCAAGAAGAGATTACAGTTGCTCCTGGGGAGAGACTTAGGACAATGGAGTTGTTTGGGGAGGCTCTGGTTTTAGGCAGATAAAGAATTTTAGGAACTCTAGTGCTTTCTGCTCAAAAGAATTCTGATGCCAAAACAGCATACCTCGGGTTGGCATATCCTAATTCCCTCTAGAGCCTTGTGATGAACTGTAGACCTCTTCCTGTAAACACCACCACCATATGCAAATGAAAAGACATAGGTGAGATTGAGGAGTGATGTTTGCCTCATGCTTAATTGTCAACAGTTTGGTATATGCAACATCTAAGTGGCTTCCATAAGTGAATAACAAACAGAAAGAAAGAGTGATAGAAAAATGAGCAGATATTATGAGCAGGTAATTCACAGAAAAGGAACATCAAAAAACAGTTAAACAAAAGAAAAGATGTCCCACCTCACTAATAATCAGCCAAACAGTGAATTCAGCAGGTGTGTGACATTTTTTTGCCTGCCCACTCCACGCTAATGTACTAAGACGTGCAGACAGCAGCCTGGGGAGACCAGCTGCACCTCCCTTAAAGCAGTAGCCCTGGGCCAGGCATGATGGCTCATACCTGTAATCTAAGCACTTTAGGAGGCCACGGCAGGAGGATCATTTGAGGCCAGGAGTTCAAGACCAGCCTGGGCAGCATAGTGAGACCTCCCCCTCATCTCTATAAAAAACAAACAAGCCGGGCGCGGTGGCTCAAGCCTGTAATCCCAGCACTTTGGGAGGCCGAGACGGGCGGATCACAAGGTCAGGAGATCGAGACCATCCTGGCTAACCCGGTGAAACCCCGTCTCTACTAAAAAATACAAAAAACTAGCCCGGCGAGGTGGCGGAAGCCTGTAGTCCCAGCTACTCGGGAGGCTGAGGCGGGAGAATGGCGTAAACCCGGGAGGCGGAGCTTGCAGTGAGCTGAGATCCGGCCACTGCACTCTAGCCTGGGCGGCAGAGCCAGACTCCATCTCAAAACAAACAAACAAACAAACAAACAAACAAACAAAAGCAGCGGCTCCAAAGCCGCTGGAAAACTTCTCATGATGTGGGCAAGGCAGAGGCTTCATTAGTAAAATGGTTCAGCACCTGTCATCTGATGTCCGTTCTCGCATCCCTTAGCCAAGCACAACTCAAATGGCATTGTCGATGGCCTATTTCAGGGACACAAGTTTCCTTACATTAATGACTCTTTCCAGGATGCCAGGCACAGTGACCCCCTTCGTATAGGGTCAGGGGACCCACCTGTGTCTCCTCCTTGTCTGGGGGAAGTTTACATGCTCTGTGGAGGGCGTGCTGCTGAGGGGAAGACCAGAAGGGAAGTTTTCTATAGGGGAGCTCAGCTTCTGGGGAGCCCAGGATAGGGGACATGGCCCCTGGGAGGGGAATGTCTCCACATACCTAATAATTTGAGATGATTATAACAATAATAAGTATATTTCATACAGCATTTGTGGTGGGATTGTCTGTGCTCTGAACCTTGTCCTGATCTCACCACATCCTCTTCTCTCTCTGGGATACCAACATCACCATCATTACCATCACCATCATCATCATCATCATTATCATCATCACCATCATAATCATCATCATCATTATCACCACCACCATCATCATCATCATCACCACCATCACCACCATCATCACCATCATCACCATCATCACCACTATCACCACCATCACCTCCACCATCATCACCATCACCTCCACCACCATCATCACCACCACCTCCACCACCATCACCTCCACCTCCACCACCATCACCTCCACCACCATCATCACCATCACTATCACCATCATCACCATCACCTCCACCACCATCATCACAATCACCTCCACCACCATCATCACCATCACCTCCACCACCATCATCACCACCATCACCACCACCATCATCACCATCACCATCACCACCATCATCACCATCACCACCATCACTACCACCATCACCACCATCATCACCATCATCACCATTATCATCATAATCATAACAATCATCATCATCATCATCATTATCACCGTAATCACCGCCATCACCACCATAATCATTATAACAACCACCATCATCACCATCATCATCACCACCATCATTACTATCATAATCATAATAATCATCACCATTATCATCATCATCATGACAGTCATCACCATCATAATCATCATTATCACCACCGTGATCATCACTGTCATCTTTATCACCATCATCACCACCACCAACACCATCATCATCATAATCATAACACTCATCACCATCATCAACATCATTATTACCATCATGATCACCATCACCATCGTCATCATTATAACCACCACCATCATCATCATCATCATCACCATTATTACCATCATAATCATAATAATCATCACCATCATCATTATCATCATCACCACCATCACCATCATCGTCATGACAATCATCACCATCATAATTATCATTATCACCACTATGATAATCACCGTCATCGTTATCACCATCATCACCACCACTATCATCATCACCACCATCATTACTATCATAATCATAATAATCATCACCATTATCATTATCATCATCACCACCATCACCATCATCGTCATAATCATAACACTCATCACCATCATCAACATCATTATCACCACACCATCATCATCCTCATCACCATCATCACTATCATCATCACCATCATCACCATCATCACCATTCCTATGTCACAGCTGAGGAAGTGGAGGAGAGGAGGAGAAGGAGAGGGCTCACCTCTGTCAGGAAATGACCAGGAAGTGGCTCCCATGGCCTCTTATCTTAGTACATTGGTCAGAAATGGGTCACTTGGTCACACAAGGCCACAGGGAGGGCTGGGGAAGATTGTCCTCACTCTGGATATCCGTGGGTCCAGATCCCACACGGGGCTCTAATCCACAGGTGGGGCAGATATGGAGGGAGGGCCTGAGAGTCTGCAGTTCTGAGAAGCTCCTGGTGATGCTGATGCTGCTGGTCCCAGAGTAGCAAAGCTTTAGGGGCTCAAATTCCCCGTTTTCCTTCACTATAAGAGGTACCTACTTAGGGGCCATGAGAGGGTCCCTTCTGTCCCATAACTGATTGTTGCTCAGGGTCCTCTCTGCAGAGCCCCCGGTCGACCCCCAGGGACAGACCTGTACGGTTTCTCAGCTAATTGTGGCAGCATTTCCTGCAGTGGATTCACCCCCAGAATGTGGCACCGGGCTGCCTGTGCCTCTCTTTGTTTTCCTGTTGCTGATGTGGTACCTGGGATAAGAGTGCAGAGCTGGCTTGGAAGACGGGAATTTCTCCTGTCGATATCAATCACTTCTAGTGTATTGCTGAACCTGCCTCATTACAATGTCAAATGTGTTCAGAGGTGGGAGCTTAAACCGCCATTATTCTCACCCATATCTCTCTCTGCCTTGAACTTCTGTGAGCAATGAATTTGAGTCCCAGGACAGGGTTGAGAAGACGCTGAGTTCCAAAATGAGAGTATGGGCTTTGTGGCATCCTGGGCAGAGAAGTTTATGTGTTTAGTGCATAGGCACCATGGGGGCGGGGGATCACCCCACAGTGAACCTGGCCACAGGGCCATGGATGGGATACATCTCTCAGTGGGGACAGCAGCTCCATCACCTCCAACCCAGCAACCCTCAACTCACATCCTCAGTCAAATGTCTGCTCCTCCCCTGTGAAGGGTGAGGAGGCCACGGAATCCCTGACTGCACAAAAGGCTGAGCGCTGCACACACCAAGAGATCTGAGGCCCCTGCCCTCTGGCTGCTCTCTGGCTGAGCCAGGGAAGGAAATGGGATTTTTCCTGGAATTCAACTCTCCGCACCATGGCCACCCCTTGAAGGACTCGCAGACTCTCCTGATTCAGCCTCATGGCATCTCAGGGAGGTTGGGCAGCTTCCCTCTGCAGTTGGAGGCCAAGTGCCCCACCCACCTCCAATCCTGCCCTTCAGCAAACTGACTGACAGGCAAAGGAATCAACCCAGAGCCTCCAGAGGCTTCCAAGGCCCAGCCAGGGGAGCCACACCTGCCCAGATGCTGCAGGAGAGCAGCACTCAGTCATGGCCTGCGCTATTTCACACAAGAGGAAACCGGGTTTGAGAGAGGGGAGGGGCTACGCAGACTTAAACAGACGCAGCTTTAAGCAAAGATAAACTCACAGAACAGAGAAAGTGTTCTCTACACTCTGCTCTGTCCAGATTTTAGAATCATGAGTGTGTGACCTGAGACCCTATTAATTAGATGCTTTAAGGTGATGACTAAAATTGGTCAAAAACTTAGATTAGTCAATTCACAAAAGAGGATTCTCACATGTCCCATAAGCACAGGGACAGTTGTGCAGCATCGACAGGCATCAGGGAAGTACAAATTAAACCATAGCCAGACTCCAGTACATGTCCACAAGAATGGCTGGAATTGGAACAGCTGACCTCCTGCTGAAGACCAAGTGAGGCCCTTGCAACTCCTGTGTGTAGCTGGGAGGAGTGTGCAGTGGTGGACCCCTAGGACACCCTCTTGGATGGCTTCTGGGGAGGAGTGTGCAATGTTGGACCCCTAAGACACCCTCTTGGATGGGTTCTGGGGAGGAGTGTGCAATGGTGCACCCCTAGGACACCCTCTTGGATGGCTTCTGGGGAGGAGTGTGAAATGTTGGACTCCTAAGACACCCTCTTGGATGGGGTTCTGTGGAGAATTGTGCAATGGTGCAGTTCCAAGACACCCTCTTTGATGGGTTCTGAGGGAGGAATGTGCAATGGTGCACCCCTAAGACACCCTCTTGGATGGCTTCTAGGAAGATTACACATAGAACAACCCCATGACCCAGAAAATCCATTCCTGGGAACATAAGAAAAATACATAAATATGCCTACAAAAAGCAATTGCACAAGAATGACACAATAGCTTTGTTCAAAATAGTGAAACCCAGAAACAACCCAGGCAAATGTAGAACAAATAGCAGAATCTTCATACAATACAATGTTATTCTATGATCACTCCTGAGAATGACAGCTTTAGGGAGAAATCTTAAGAAATTACGCTGAGAAAAAAAAATGGGAGACATGAAATACTACGTGTCACAGAATTCCATTTATATCCAGTTCCTGTCACTTAGGTTTCTGAACAGGCAAGACTGTCTGGAAACCGATCACAGGAGCAGTGACCTCTGGGTGTGGACTGGAAAGGGCATGAGGGTCTTCCTGGGGGTAGTGGTGTCTGTGCCTCAACTTGGGGGCAGTCACAAGGCCTGTACATATGTGAAGTCCCATCCATCTGTACTCGTAAGATTTGTTATTTTACTGAGTGTAAGTGATGCCTCAAATAACTACTAAAAAGGGGTGATGGGTAAATCCTGCCTGATTCTTCAAACCCCATTTCCTCCTGCCCCGCCCCTCTTCTCACATAGACCCTTTTCTTAATCTCCCAGCCACACACCATCCCCTAGAGCAAAGACGTTGTTTTTGCTGTTTTTTCCCCATACATGGATTCAAGATCATTGCAAATATCAACTGTGCATTTGAAGATTAAAGTGAAAGTCATTCTTGACTCCACCCCGTCCTTTCCCTCCTGCTCACCACATTCCTCTTCATTTCCAGAGAAACACTGTGGCCTGGGTGGGGGACTCTTCTTCCAGAGGGTTTCTAAACTTTTACACCCATACATCCATGTGGATGGAATTAAGTGCCCCTTTCATCATGGCTTTTATACACACATACACACACACACACCACACACACACACACACACACATCACACTGGGGCCGTGTCTTCTTCCTTGCTTGTTTTGTAGAACAGCAAGCCTTAGAAATCTTTCCACATCCGTATATATAGTTCTACCATTCTGCATCAGCTGCTACACAACATTCCACAATATGGGCATACCGTAGGCTTTGTTTAACCAAATCCCCCTTGGAAGACACTAGTTTTATTTTTCCCCAAGTCTCCAGGATGACTGTTGACGTGGCAGCACACATTCTAGCACCCGCCTCCTTTGCCCATGCTCAGGTAGATGCTGAGAAGTGAAATTGGGAACCATGGCACGTGTGCACTTCTTGTGCCAATAGATACGTCCAGATGGTTCTCCAGAAGACCGTTCAAGCTTACATTCTCACAAACAGCAGACACGAATCCTCTTTCCACACATCTTGGCTAATATTTTTTTTTCTTTTTTTTTGAGACAGAGTCTCATTCTGTTGCCCAGGCTTGAGTACAGTGGTGTGATCTCGGCTCACTGCAACCTCCATGTCCCAGGTTCAAGTGATTCTTCTGCCTCAGTCTCCCAAGTAGCTGGGATTACAAGCCTGCGCCACCTCACCTGGCTAACTTTTTATATTTTTACTAGAGACGGGGTTTCCCCATGTTGGCCAGACTGGCCTCGAACTCCTGACCTCGTGATCCACCTGCCTTGGCCTCCCAAAGTACTAGGATTACAGGCGTGAGTCACCGCACCCCACCCTTGGCTAATACTTGACATGATCATGTCCTCATTTCTCCCATCAGATAGGTGAGACGTTGCGTCTTGTTTTAACTTGTTTGCCCTCATTCCTACTGAGTTGAGCATTTTTCTATGTTGCCCTTTGTCATTTCTCTCCCATAAATTGTTTATGTCCTTTGCCTGAATTTTTGCTGGGTTGTTTATCTTTTCTGTATTACTCTAGGAAGGCGTTTACAGATTCCGTGTGTGAATCTTTTGTTCTATGTCCTGTAATGTTTTCTCCGAGTCTGTGGCTAATCTCTTCACTGTATCTTTACTGATACGGAAATTCTCAGTGTTGATGTAGACAAAATTATGTATTTTTCATTTTAGCCCTATGTGTTTTTGTCTTGTTTAAGTTCTTTTGATACCCAGGTTACATTTTCTTTCTTATTTTTTTATTTTTATTTTTAATTTTGAGACAGAGTTTCACTCTTGTTGCCCAGGCTGGAGTGCAGTGGTGTGATCTTGTCTCACTGCAACCTCTGCCTCCTGGGTTCAAGCAATTATCCTGTCTCAGCCTCCCAAGTAGCTTGGATTACAGGCATGTGCCACCACACTCAGCTATTTTTTGTATTTTTAGTAGAGACAAGGTTTCATCATGTTGGCCAGGCTGGTCTCGAGCTCCTGACCTCAAGTGATCCACCTGCCTTGGCCTCCCAAAGTGCTGGGATTACAGGCATGAACCACCGAGCCCGGCCCATTTTCTTATATTTCTGTCCATCGTTTGTATAGTTCTGCTTCATATTTAGGTCATAAGTCTGTCTTTGTTTTGGGGAATGGTGTGAGGTTGAGGCTTGATTTTATTTTTCCTCCCACAGGACAGGCAAGCATCTCAACACCATTCATTGCCATTTGTTAGGGTGTGAAACAGCTCCCTTATTGCATCTTAAGTTCATGGCAAACGGCTCTGTCTCTGAACCTTCCATTATATCCTATTGATCTCTTGCTCTACTTCTGTCGGTGCCACGGTGTTTCATTCAGTATCTTTATTACCTGTTGAAAACAGGGAGAGAATCACTGCTCTCCACTCTTCGTCCTCTTCCTCTCTTTCTTCCTCTCTTTTTGCACTGTTTTAGCACTTACTCTTCATGGTGTATTTAGAATCCGTTTGCAAGTGTCCCTGACAGTGTGTGTGGAGATGTGGGTTGACGCTGCGCAGAACGTGTGGATTCGAATGGGAAGAATGGATGGCTGTGCAGTCTCAGGCTCCCTGCTCAGGAGGGGAGCAGCTTCCTCCTCCCTTTCCCGAGAGCACGGTAACGCCTTGCAGGAGAGATTTACGATCATCTTCACAAAGATCTCACTCATTAGTTAGGTTTACTAGCACATGTTTTAAACGTCTTGCTGCTATTGTAAATGGAATCTTATGTATTCTATGGCGTCTTCTAATCAGACAGTGCTGATCAGTAAGAAGTGTTTTGTATTTGCAATTTTTCTTTTAGTCCTTATGATTTATGATGTTGGTTAATGAGGTTTTCTATGTAGGCCATGACCTATCTGCAAATATTGTTAATGGTGTCTCTTCCTTTTCAATATCTATGCTTATTCTTTTCTAGTCCTATGCATCATCAAGGACCTATATTAAATACTGTTTGTGACAGTGATATCAGGCATCTTTACTATGTTCTTGACGTCAAAGGAACAGCTTCTGGTATGTTTTTTCTTTTCTAAGACAGGGTCTCGTCTGTCACCCAGACTGCAGTGCAGTGGTATAGTCATGGCTCACTGCAGCCTCAACCTCCCAGGCTCAATCAATCCTCTCACCTCAGCCTCCTGAGAGCTAGGAATACAGGCACACACCACCACACCCAGTTAATTATTTTTGTACTTTTTCTTGGGTAGGGCTGGGGTTTTGCCAGTTTGGCCAGGCTGGTCTCGAACTCTTGGGCTCAAGCGATCCACCTGCTTTGGCCTCCCAAAGTGCTGGGATTACAGGCGTGAGTTACCATGCCTGAGTCACCATGCCTGGTCCAGCATCCGATATTTCTAAATGACACATGACAATAACCATTTTCTCCCAGTTTTCTGAATGCTGCATGTTTACAATACCCTGGTTTGTATTCCTGTTCAGTGCCAAAAAATGGTTTCAAAATTATCATCCAATTCCTTGCAGACCAGAAGGATGCTGGAGTAAAACAAATCAGAGCTTCTTCCCCCAATCCCAGCGAGGTTCCTGACTCTGGGCAGGAAGGAGTGGCCTTTGCTCCTGGGGAAAGGAACTAAAGAGGATTCTGGAGGACTCCGAGCTCCCACAGCCTCCGGGGCTCTCAGGTCTCCTCTAGGGGGAAACGTGGTCAGAGCCTGGGGAAGACAAATTGAATTCTGCTCGTGCTGACTGGCTGCTGCCCCTCACCCCACAGCCCAGGAGCTACTTGCTGTAAGGCCACTGTGCAGACGAGAGACCTTGAGAGACCTCGGTCTCCACGGTGTTCAACCATTCAGCCAAGACGCGGCCAGTGAGCTGTGGAGAAGGAACCCACATCTGCCTGGATCATGATTCTTTCCACCACTGGGTAGAAGGTAAGTGAGGAATCTGAGTGCCTGGCAGCATTTCTGGAAAATAACTGAGTATGATCATTAGAAGACATTATCATTAGAACCCAAGGGAATTCTTGGTGAAGGCCATACTTGTCACACCCAATCCTATATGGGACTGGCCAAGGCCACTGCCCAGCCAAGGGGAAGCTATGTGTCTGAGAGACAAGGAGTTCAGCGACTCCTGTGCTGTTCCCATGGAGGGAACCATACACAAACCCAGGCACCAGGGCATCCACCAAAATAATGGCGAGGAGGAGGACAGAGAGGATGGGGAGGTGCAGTCACAAGGCTCCCCACTTTGGTGGAGCAGCAAAAATAATGGTGAGGAGGAGGACAGAGAGGAGGGGGGAGGTGCAGTCACAAGGCTACTGCTTTGGTGGAGAAGCAAAAATAATGGCGAGGAGGAGGACAGAGAGGACTGGGGAGGTGCAGTCACAAGGCTCCCACTTTGGTGGAGCAGCAAGGGACACATTTCTCCTTAGTGTTTTAGAGGAGCATGAACCAAGAATGTGTGATTTGAAAAAAAGTAAAAGTGGGCGGGCACGATGTCTCATGCCTGTCATTCCAGCACTTTGGGAGGCAGAGACAGGTGGATCACCTGAGGTCAGGAGTTTGAAACTAGCCTGGCCAACATGGTGAAACCCTGTTTCTACTAAAAATACAAAAATGAGGTGGGTGTGGTGGCGGGAGCCTATAGTCCCAGCTACTTGGGAGGCTGAGGCAGGAGAATCGCTTGAACCCGGGAGGCAGAGGTTGCAGTGAGCTGAGATTGTGCCACTGCACTCTAGCCTGGGTGACAGAGCAAGGCTCCCTCTCAAAAAAGAAAAAAAAAAGTAATAAAAGTAAAACGTTTAGAAAGCGATTTCCAGGTTTCAGTTCACTCTCTCAGTGCAGTTGAGATGCTGACCTCAAGATTATTCCATGGTCACTGTCCTGGCTATGCAGATAGTGGTCGGTGGACATCCCAGTCATTTAATACCAACCACTTGGCCCAGGGGGAAGCAGTCGCTTGTGGCCCTCAGGGGCGTCTTATCTCATGGGAGCAAGTGAGGAGCATTGCCAACCTCTCCGTCACAAGTGAGTGGCCCATCGTGTGTAGATCACCAACAAGAACCCCCATGTGGTCCCCACAGGCCTGTGGATAGACAGAGCGAGCAGGATCAGGTCCCATTTTCTGGCAAGGGTCTCAGGATGAGATTATAGGTGTAGAAAGATGCTCCCAGCTCTGGGCTCTCAGTCTGAGCCAGGTGCGTGCCTTGGAAGGCCCAGGGAGGAGGCTGTGGTCATGGTTCCGCCTCTCCACATGCTGTCAGCAGTGATGCTCGTCAGATACGTTTGGTTCTCACCCTTCTGGGCACAAGGAAAAGACTGTACGTCCTGGCTCCTTGTGGTTGGGTGGGGCCAGCGACAGGCTCTGACCAGTGAGTGCTGAGTGGAAATGACACCACAATATCCATGTCAAAGCAACGAATCGTCCACGTGAGACTCCGCGGGACACCCCTTCCTTCAGGCACAGCAACCAGCAGGGTTCACAAGTCCTCCTGCCGTGGGCAGAACCTTCCAGCTGGCATGTGGTGGCCGTGCAGCATGCGTCAGGCAGAAGCTTTATGCTTTTACACCACCGAAGGCAGTTTTTTTTGGTCACTGAAGCAGAGCTTAGCTGATGCTGACTATTGCACCTCTAATTCTTTGCCTCTTTGGGGGACCCAAAACTCTAGCATTTCCTTGCACATAGTGGGAGCGCAATTAATGGATGGATGGGTGGATCATATAATGGTCCAAAGCCCTCCAGAATTGCAGTGGTGGCCCAGAGAGCTGGGCACTCACAAAATATGGAATTTCTTCTTTCCCCAGATCACGCTGCCTGTGCAGTGTTATTCTCACAACAGAGGCCAATCTTGGGAAGGGCAAGTAAGTTGCAACCCAAATAGTGGGATGTTGTACAGAAGGAAGAATGTCTCCCCTGATCAAAATTACCTTCTTTCCATCCAACCAGGTTATCGGTTCCTCCAGGTGCAGAAACATGGGCCAGTGGCTGAGGCCCGGTTCCACAAGGAAATGTTGGGAGAAGGCAGCACACATGGAGGAGAAGCAAGGAGGTAGAGACGACTTCTCAAACCTGTGTGTGTGTGTAGGGGGGTGAGCATGGGGATGAGTGAGCGTGTGAGCGTGCATGTTTGTGAGAGTGAGTGTAAGTGTGCACGTGTGTTAGTGTGTGGGTGTGAGTGTGTGTGAGAGTGTGCAGGGCAGTGAGCATGTAAGTGTGCATGTGGGTGTGATTGTGAGTGTGCATGCTGTGTTAGTGAATGTGAGTGTATATGTGTGAGGGTGCCTGAATGTGAGTGTGTGAGTGTGCATGTATGTGTGTGTTAGGATGTTTGAGTGTGCATGTGTGGCACAAGTGTGAGTGGGCATGAGTGTGAGCGTGTGTGTAAATTAGTGTGTGAGTGTGTGCATATGTGCATGAATGTGAGTGGGCATGGGTATAAGCTTGTGTATAAATGAGTGTGAGTGCGTGCATGAATGTTAGTGGTCATGAGGGCATGTGTGTGAGCATGTTCCTGTAAATGTGCACGTGTGTGTGTGAGTGGGTATGAGTGTGTAAATGACTGTGTGAGTGTGCATGTGTCTACAAGTGTGAGTGGGCATGAGTGTCAGCATGCATGTGTGCAAATGTGCGTACATGCATGAGTGAGTTTGTAAATGAGTGTGCAAGTGTGCATGAGTGTGGGTTTGTAAATAAGCGTGTGTGCATGAGTGTGAGTGGCATGATTGTGAGCATGTGTGTAAAACGTGTGTGAGCATGAGTGTGAGCATGCATGTATAAATGAGTGCAAGTGGGCATGAATGTGAACATACGTGTGAGTGAGCATGCAAATGTGCATGTGTGTGAGTGTGTGCAAATGAGTGTGTGAGCATGTGCATGAGTGTGAGTGGGCACGAGTGTGAGCATGTGTAAATGAGATGAAAGTGTGCACACAAGTGTGAGCACGTGTGTGTAAATGAGTATGTGTGCATAACTGAGTGTGCATGAGAGTGAGGGTGTGTAAATGAGTGGATGAGTGTGTGCACATGAATGTGAATGGGCATGAGTGTGAACATGTGTGTAAACCAGTGTGTGCACGCGTGTGTGTGTGCATGGTCACCCTTCCTTTCAAGGAACAAGGGTCACATGTTGTCTCTTCCTGTGACACAAGTGGCGGGGGTGAGCAGTGGTTCACGAGAGGCGGCTGCCACTATGTGAACCTGCTGCAGTTTTTGCGAATCTGTAACGATTTGCAGGCAGCCATGGGTGTCCATGCTGAAGGAAGAGGCAAGTTCTTAGAGGCAAACTTCGAGTTCAACGATGAAACAACTCGAAGGAGATGTTACCAGATGGAAGGTCTTGACTGTGAGTTGTCCAGGTTCTTGGCACACTGAACACAGAATTAAATGAAAAGCACAAAGCAACAAAAGAACAAAGTAACAAAAGGAGGAAGCAACAAAAGCAGAGATTTTATTGAAGCAAAAGTACACTCCACAGAGGGGGAGTGGGATCGCAAGCTGCTCAAGAGCCCCAATTACAGTGTTCTTCAGGGTTTTTATTAAGCTAAAAGAATTTGCTAACACCCCCAGGTGCCCTTTAGAGGCCTCCGATTGTTTACACCCTATGAAGGATTGGCCTGCAGGGTGTGGTGGCTCATGCCTGTAATCCCAGCACTTTGGGAGTCCTAGGCGGGCGGATCACAAGGTCAGGAGTTCGAGACCAGCCTGGCCAACATAGTGAAACCCCGTCTCTACTAAAAATACAAAAATTAGCCGGTTGTGGTGGTGCGTGCCTGTAATCCCAGCTACTAGGTAGGCTGAGGCATGAGAATCGCTTGAATCTGGGAGGCAGAGGTTGCAATGAACCAAGATCACACCACTGCACTCCAGCCTGGGCAAGAAGAGCCAAACTCTGTCTCCAAAAAAAAAAAAAAAAAAAAAAAAAAAAAAATTAAGCAAAATAGATGTACATATTTTGGGGGTGCGTGTGATATTTGATACATTCCTATAATTCGTAGTGATCAAGACGCTTGGGATACCCATCACCCCAAACATTTATCTTTCCTTTCTGCAGGGAACATTCACATTCTTCTCTTCTAGTGAGATCTACAAGGACAGTGAACAGACATCATGGAGGGAATGCTGGAGTCTGTTACCCACGTATCTGTTATGCCAGAGGAATGGGGTCCACAGTGGTCAGTGTGAGGATCAGCCAGTGTGACGGGAGGAGCAAAGTTTGCACAGAGAAAGACGCAAGAGCGCCATGCTGAGCTCCCGCTCCCTATTCCAGCCTCACAGAGACCCAGTCACACCTCGCTCTTCCCCCTCATGTGGACTTCCCTGACCTACACCAGTGCCAGCTGCATTTCTGCCACTTTAAGCTGAAGCCGAGCCCGGACTGACACAGTTTTCTCATTTCCCCGAGAGCAGCACCACTCCTGATTATCCCCTCCGAAGCCCCAGGAAACTCGCAACAAAAGCAGTCTTAGATTAAATTCACTGAGTTTCTGGATCTCGACAGGAAACTGTGTCGAGCACAAAGGTGTCCTGCGAACAGGCTCAATCACAAGCTCCGCCAAGACAGGAGGTGACAGAGGCCCCAGAAAGCCAGTTCCCGACAACGCCAATACTGCACATTTATCAGCTGCGGTGGGAGTTGGCTGGAGGCGGTGGCGATACCTCAATGCTCTTGCCTCGTCTTCGAGATTGTTCTGTTTGATGATGCCTCCTCACTGTTTCTCTGTTGAGGAGCTATAGTGTGGCTCACAACCAAGCGATGACTCTCCAGATTCAAAGACCACATCTCACCCTCTCTAAAGCGCCCAGGTGCCCAGCGCAGTGCCGTGTGCAGAAAGGGGTTGATGAGCATTTGCTGAGCTGGGTGATAATCCCATGGGCATTGTTTCCTCTGCCCTCAGTCTCCAGCCTGCAGACGCCTGAATGGATTCTGGAGAGGTGTGTGTTGGACTCTGAAGGTCCTCTGAGCCCATCCAGGATAAAGATGCTCCTCCCAGGCGTCTGCTCAGCAGCGTGCTGTCGGCAGGACATTCCGCACCAGGTATCTTCACGCTGCTTCTGGCTGGATTTAGGGCACGATGGAAACATAGAAACAACTGTAGTTCTGCCACGGAATCCCACATCTGCTCATCCTGGGACAGCCACGCCGTCCCCACCCAGGAAGCGGCAGCAGATTTCAGGACCCTGGAGAGGGCCAGGCCCCAGTGGCTGGTCAAGCTCCTCAGGGTTAGGGGAGCAGCTCAGGAAGGCCCCGCCCAGGACGATGAGGGGAACAGGAATGAAGTCAGCAGGTGGGCGGGAGGAACTTGACTCAGAACAGTGGGAGGGCAGGAAGCACGCTGGGGAGGGGCCCTTGAGAGGCCACCACCTGGGGAAGCCCCTGCTGTCCCAGGGACAAGGGAAGGCTCCGCCTTGATTCCCCAGAAGAACAGCGTGGCTATGGTCAAATCCGTCCACGGGGCAGATTTTCCCCACGGCCCTGTCCCCTGACCCTAGTGGCCCTCCCACAGACATGCCCTGCAGGGCCCAGGACACTGGCCCTCGATGGGCCGTGAGCCAGTGCCACCTGTGTGTGTGCTGATGGTCAGGCACTTTATTGGAGGGAGGAGGAGCAGAAAGAAGAGAAGGAAACGTTGACTCCTAAATCACAAGGCAGAAAGGATTCCTGAAACAAATCAGCCAAATCTGCCTCCTAGGTGGTTCCGGATCTGCCTCCCCTCCCCTCCCCATTTCTTAGGGTGCAGCAGTAACATTAACTCGGCTCCACTGCACATCCTCCTGGCCCTGGCCCTGCGCCCTTGGCCCCCACACATCTCATGGCTGGCACCTCCGTGCGGGCTCTCATTTCACGTTCCACCTTCAAATTGTCCTCTGTGAACACGTGTGTGCACGCATGTTTATTGATCTGTTTGTTTATGTTTGTTTGAAAATCCAGTTGCAGTCTCTTTTCATTAGAAAGCTAGGCTTGTTCCAAGCATAATATGTGCTTGTTTTGACTTCTTTTGAAAACGAAAGCACCTGAAACCTCCCGTAGCTAATTAACCTGCCAGGATTTGTTTAATGGCAGAGACAGAAAAACCCCCTCAACGCAGCCACGCAGCTGAGCACGAGGGCGGAGGGGAAGGTGCACCCCAGCCTCTTGGCTCAGGTGTTTAAGAGGAAGACACGTCCTTCCGGTGCTTTCATGCACTTCCTGACCGCCCAGAGGCCTCAAGAGCAGGGGCTGGCTGTGCTTCTCCTCCCATACTCTGCTCCTGAGCCAGGAGTTTCCCCAGCCAGGCCCCTGCCCCAGGCCCAGCTTGGGCCATGATCTCCTCCTTAGCCTGCCTGGACCTCATCCTCTGGCCTCCAAGCACAGAGCACCTCCCTTCTTCCAGGCAGCCGAGCCCAGGCCTGGAGCTCCTGCACAGCCTTTCAGGATGTCCCTGTGCTTCCACCTTTGAATAACCTTAGCGGGAGACACGTCCCAGTGCTGCTCTCCTGAGATTTGCCCTGGGATTCTTTTCCGCACTCGTGGCCTCTCCTTGGGGTCCTGCAGGACACTCCCCAGGCTGCTGCCTGCACCCAGGCCTTGCACTCCCCACACAGCTGCCTGGGGTCCCTCCCCAGCCTGTGTTAGAGGGTTTCACTCTCTGCTTGTGCCCCATAGGGGCTATACCTGCCCTACAGAACCTGTGCCATCCCAGTGGCAGCAGAGGAGGCCCTTGTCCTCCCCAAGGGCCTGTGTGCTCCCCAGGGTCCCTGATCCCTGCAGGGGGTTGTGCCTGTGCCCTGTGACCTGTTCTGGCCCATGGGCTGTGGACTTCAGGGACAGGAGAGGGCCCAGGAAGCTCCCCATCCTCTGTTCCAGAGGCTGGGCCAGGTTCTGTCCCTGCACCATGACTTCCACACCCCTGCAGGCTTAAAACAGCCCCAGTTATGGCCTCACAGTTCCTGTGGTGCAGCCTGGGTAGCTCTTTCCTTTCTCACACAAGAAACTCCAAGGAAGGAAGCAGAGAAGGGGCCCAGACCCTCCTGTCCTGAGATTGTCCCCAGATCCTCCTGTCCTGAGGTTGTCCCCAGACCCTCCTGTCCTGAGGTTATCCCCAGACCCTCCTGTCCTGAGGCTGTCCCCAGACCCTCTGTCTTCATGAGCCCACCAGGGGGTGGCCCAGCCCCAGGAGGTCCTTCCTCTCTTCAGGGCCACACTCACTGGGGACCCGTCTGTGTTCATGGTGCTGCCTGTGCCTGCTCTGGTGTCTGACGGGGCTGAGACAAGCCCCGCTGTGAGTTGAGTGCCAGAGAAGGTGGCAGGGAGGGGGTGGGGAGAGGAGGAGCACTAAGAATTCCATATAAATGGTATGCAAATGAGCAGCACATGCTCGGGTTTGGATCCTGTTTTCTTCCTGGCCTCATTCCTGCTGGACTGTGAACCTGCCCTACTTTCTGTCTCCCAGTTACAGACTTTTTGGGAAAAAGCATTTTTAGCTACCAGCACTCTCCCAGATCCAACAGAGCCACAGCGAGGCTGTGAGACCCCACTCACCACCTGGGGATGGAGCCCTCCTCCCCACCATCTGCTGGCTGTGTCCCCACCCCACCCCCAAGTTCTTCTCTCCTCCATGCTCTGCCTGAGTCCCCTCCTCCAAGAAGCCTTTGCTGACCAGTGCAGGCCACAGGGTCCTCCTGGAGTTGTGGGGACACAGCAGACAGGACACTAGGCAGGTGACCACGAGCCAGTGAGAGTGGAAAGGTCTCAGAAAACTCATTTGAGAGGAGAATTTGAGCTCTACAAATTCGTATCCATCTATCCATTCACTCATCCATTCATTCATTCACCCATCCATCCGTCCATCCATCCATCCACTCTTTCACCTATCAATTCATCTATCCATCCATCCACCTATCCATTCATCCATTCATCTATTCTTCCATTATTCATTCATCCATCCATCCATTCCTTCATCTGTCCATTCATCCATTCACCCACTCATCCATCCATTCATTCATTCATTTACCTATGCATTCATCCATTAATTCATCCTCCCACTTATCCATCTATCCATCAGTCATTTTGTTCATTCATCAATCCATTTCTCCATTCAACAAATAGGGGACAACTGAGACTGAGACCAAGACCAAGTCCTGTCCCTCGTTGGGCTTGTTTGTGCTGAAGACAAAGAGTAACCAAAATAATCCACGGTAAAGCACTGGGTGGTGATAAGGGAAAAAAAATGAAATAGGTGAAAGTCAGCGTGATATAGCAGGGGTGTGGGCGGGGCTCCTTCAGATGCGTGGTCAGCAGCAGTAGAAGGTGTTCGAGCCACAGGGGCTGACTCCTGGGGAGGGGGAGCAGGTGGAGAGGAGGAGGCCTGGGATGAACTTGGCAGGAAGAGGAACGTCCACCAAGGAGACCCGGGGGGAGCTTTAAAGGACCCTGGTCAGGCTGGGGCCGTGGGCAGTGCAGCAACACCAGCACTGGGGAGGACAATGCCCACACTGGAGACTCGCACTTCCATCTGGATATTGTGGGGCTGAAGGGGGTCCTTCTACCTGCTCTGTCTCGGGGAAATGAGGGACACCCCGGCAGCAGGAGAGCTCCGTATACTAACAGAAGCCCCTATTTAAGAATTATTGTGGCCAGGCACCCTCATCACCTCCTATTTCTGAAATAGACTTATCTTGTCCTCATCGGTGTTAGTGACACAAACCCCACTGGAAGAACCTAAACCCCAAAAGGGGATGAATGGTTGAATCTAGGGGAGGGGCAGAGCAACCTGATTTGAGGTCTGGGTGTATCCAGGGCTCAGGTCACAATCACCAAGGCCTGCTCCACCCCTGGCTCTGCTTTCTCCACGTGGACTCCAGTATCAAGCAGGCTCTGTCCACTGGTCCCAGGGGAGCAACCTGTGCCACGCCCCCTCAGGTCACAGGCAATGAGAAAGGCCAGAGCCTCTCAGCCCGTTTCCTTGCATCTGATTGGCTCTGATGGAGTCACATTCCTATGCCTGAGCCAATCACGTGCCCTGGGACAGCCATGTGTTGATTGACTGTGACTCGGTCATGTGATCTGTCCCTGGACTGGGGATGTCCCCAAACCACGTGAACTGAGGCTGGGTGAAGGGCGGTCCTCAGTGGCCTGTTCCAGGCACTGGGGGACTGGCTGCCCAGTGGTGTCCCTGGGAGAGCATCAGTTTCCCTGCTTTAGAGAGGAGGGAACCGTGCTCAGTGGTGAGGATGGCTCCGGGGTCACACAGCACAGCTGTCAGGGTCAGCACTGGGATTTGGACCTGCCTGGAAGGCCTGGACTCTGACTCTGACCACTGGTTGAACTTTCCTTGGCCTGCCTCTGGCCCTGAGCCGCAAGTCAGCTCTGGAGATGCCTGGGTGGCAAAGGCGCGCCCCTTAGACCCTCTCCATTTTACCCACAACCTGACAACGAGCCCAGCACAGGCAAGGACTCGCAGACAGTGCTATAAATCTACCCCTCGATGGTAAACTGCAAAGCGGCCATAAAGTCTTCAGGAAACACATACCGTATGGCAATTAAAATGATGTTCTCCCCCTCTGTCTCAGGGATGAGACATGTGAGGACCAGTGAGAAGTACGCATCTTTTACAATGAATGTCAACAGACTCTTACAAACGAATTCACCCCAGACTACACTGTCAGCTCCTGGGGACACATTTAAATTGTCTTCTGTGTCTGTAAAGTATCAGCTTGTCCTGGAGTCGACCCCAGATCTGAGAAGCACAAATGCTAGCTTGGAGGCCTGAGGCTGCCTGAGGTCTCTGGGCTCCTGCACAGACAGATATCTGGACAGACAGTCGCAGTGCATCCCTGGGCTCCTGTCCTTCTGCCCCCCACTGTCCTCCCTCAGCGTGGGTGTCCCATTGCACAGGCAGAAATGGGGTTTGGTCTTGTCTCCTCCAGGCACCTCTGTCTCCTGACCCACGGCCTGGGGTGGCGGGATAAGAAGGGGAAGGGCCTGGTGAGTGCAGCACCAGGAGGGACATTCAGCTGGACACAGTACTCCCTCCATGCTGGGTCTTTAGACAGGTGTCCATTGTGATTGGCCCGTGTTCCATTCTGATTGAAAAATGCTCCAGCCTGATTGGACGGTGCTCCATTGTGATTGGCCCATGCTCCATCCTGATTAGCTCAGGATCCATCTTTGTGGTTCATGATCCATCCTCATTGATCTATGCTCCATCCTGATTGGCAAATCCTTCATCTTGATTGGCCCATGCTCCAGTCTGTGTGGTCTGTGGTCAATTCTGAACATATCTGAAATATGTTACCAGTTGGAAGTTCCCACAGGTTTGGAAATGGCTGGGAAATTCTCCCCACCCCATCGCCTCTCTGCTGTTCATCCTGAAGATTCCTGCCCAGCATTCTGCATCCTTGAGCACATTCTAGCCCATTCCATTGTCTCTAAGGAGAAAAGGCTCAGGGAAGGGTTGGGAACAATCAATCAGGGAAGGGTTGGGAACAATTAGGAAAAGGGAACAAGTTTGGGTTTCTTTTAAATCCTGAAGTTTTCAGCATTTGCAGATTCTCCAGGGCCAGATGCTTAGCCATCTGCATGGAGCAATCTCTTCTGGAAACGATTTCCTGCCTCCCAAATGGCACAATTCTTGACTGTGCCGAGGGCCATATCACTGCTTCAGTAACAGACGCTCACTGCTGGCACCCAGAGAGGGAAGGCTGCTTGGTTCTGAAATCTCATTTTCTAATCCTATAATGATATGCAACTGTGTTCACACTACGCTCTGCAGCTGAGAGGCCCCTCCCCAGCCTGAGCTCAACTCCCCTCAACCCTTCCCCTTCACAGAGCGACTCTCAGACTTGGAGTTCCCCTGTACCCACCCCAAAATGTCTCCTCTGCAACCAAGTACAGTGCCAGATCCCAGGGGCACACCTCCCCTCCTCTAGGTAAGCATTGCCCCTCGGAAGCTCTTTTACAATTAAAACCTGCCAGGGAACTCAACCCAGCTCTCAAGGTCACCGAGTGCTCACATCTGCTTTTTATGGTGCCCCGAGAACCTTTCCCTCTTATTCCACCAACAGCGCACTGATTTCCCATGGAAATGACACCCCCAGTTCTCAGATCACGCGTCTGTCCCAGCTCTGAGATGGATGTTGATGAGACCTGGCCAATCACAGCATCTTGATCAGGGCACTTGGTGCTGGATAGACACAAGCCCCAGACAGTGAAAGCCACAGGGACCCACATCTGGGCTTTGACAGAGGACTGGGAGGATGCATCTCTTCATCAATGTCCCTGAGAGGAGGGGAGTAGGCTTGGCACTGCAGGTGGAGGGGTTGGCCCCACGTGGCTGAGCTCAACCAGGAGAGGAGCCAGACAGGGAGCAGAGTCAGAGAGAAGGAGACAGAGAGACAGACACAGAGAGACAGAGAGGTCCTGGGGGCTTCTCCCGGGTCCCTCCATCAAGCTGTACCTGAAAGTACACAACCATGGACCCTTCAGTTGGCTTGAGTTGGGTTTTTTGTCTCCTTCAACCACAGAGTCCTAAATATGGAGAAGACATCAGAGGGGGGAGACGGAGATGCTTTGACAAACCTCCAGTTTACAAGGAGCACCTCCAGACTGGAGACCCCTCCCAGTTTCCTCCCAGCACCCACCCATGGAAGTAGCTGCTGCCCACGGCAGGGACGGCTGAGGGATGTGTCCAGAATGCCCTCCCAGGAGGCTCTGTGTTCGGGCTCCTCGGCTCATCCATCAGCACAGACATCCCAGGTCCTACCCACTGGAGGGACTGGGGTGGAGAAGGGACCACTTCACCCAAGGTCTGAGTGAAAAGGCTTCCACAGGTGAGGTGAGGATGGCAGGGATGAAGGTGAAAGCCTGAACATCACCCAGAAGGCTGGACATTGGCCTTGACCAGCTAGCAGAGCCCTGGGGATGGAGTCAGATTGATGCCCCCAGGCCTGGCTGGTACAGAGCCAAGGAAAACACCTGCATCAGAGCTTCCTTCCACCCCACCCCCATGCCCGCCCCTCACCTGTCTGTGGAGTCTTCAGAGCTAGAGATGCCCCTCCCTTCCTGCCCACTCTCCAGCAAGGGAATATCTGCCCGGGACTTGTTTTTACCTCACCGAGAAGTACTTGGCTGGTCCGTGTCCCCTTAGAACTGCAGGGGTTGATGCAGCAGCAGGGTCACCAGCCCCGCCCCCTGGGCAGGGCTTGCAAACAGTGCTTGATGGGTCAAGTCCAGTTCCCAAGTGGAGCTTTAGCCCATGGAATCCTTCAACATCAGAGCATACAGAACCCCCCTAAAACTAATCAATTTTTAAAATTTTTTTGCCAGTGTCCTGTGGTAGAGATGCGGTGTCGTTCACCTAATCTGCTTTCTGCTGATGGAATCCAGGGCAGTTCAATGTGACCCTGAACCCCACAGAGCCAGAGAGGACATCCTGTAGTCCACGTCTTAGCTCCCACAGGTGTCTTTCCTGCAGGGTGGATTCCTAGAGGGAAGACACAAGAGCTGAGCACCATCAAGGTCCCCACATGAGCCCAGGGACTGGAGAGTCTGTTGCTGGTCATGCACAGTGCTCCCCTCAGAGCCCCTCACCAACCTCATCTGTCCCCTCACCGGCCTCATCTGTCCCCTCGCCACCCTCATCTGTCCCCTCGCCACCCTCATCTGTCCCCTCACCGCCCTCGTCTGTCCCCTCACCGGCCTCATCTGTCCTCTCACCATCCTCATCTGTCCCCTCACCGGCCTCGTCTGTCCCCTCACCGGCCTCATCTGTCGCCTCACCACCCTCATCTGTCCCCTCACCACCCTCATCTGTCCCCTCACCACCCTCATCAGTCCCCTCACCGGCCTCATCTGTCCCCTCACCACCCTCATCTGTCCCCTCACCACCCTCGTCTGTCCCCTCACCGGCCTCGTCTGTCCCCTCACCACCCTCGTCTGTCCCCTCACCGGCCTCGTCTGTCCCCTCACTGCCCTCGTCTGTCCCCTCACCGGCCTCATCTGTCCCCTCACCACCCTCATCTGTCCCCTCACCGCCCTCGTCTGTCCCCTCACCACCCTCATCTGTCCCCTCACCGGCCTCGTCTGTCCCCTCACCGGCCTCGTCTGTCCCCTCATTGGCCTCGTCTGTCCCCTCACCGGCCTCGTCTGTCCCCTCATTGGCCTCATCTGTCCCCTCACCACCCTCATCTGTCCTCTCACCACCGTCATCTGTCCCCTCACCGGCCTCATCTGTCCCCTCACCGGCCTCATCTGTCCCCTCACTACCCTCATCTGTCCCCTCACCGCCCTCGTCTGTCCCCTCACCGCCCTCGTCTGTCCCCTCACCACCCTCATCTGTCCCCTCACCACCCTCATCAGTCCCCTCACCACCCTTATTCTGCAGACGCTGCTGCAGAATGGAGATAGTCACCGACTGGCTGCTTCCAGGCCCACCCGCCTTCCAGCGTGTCCACCAGGGACGGCCTTGGACTGCCTGGGGCTGTGCTGGACGATCCCCTTGTGGCTACCGAAGGGCACGTTGGGGTGGAGGGTGGTCCCGCAAACTGGGGTCCTTCAGGGCCTGCCATGTGGTCTACCTCTCCTGAGTCTACAGATGGGAGCTGGCACCAGCTCTAGACTCAGGCTGACCCCCCAGAGGACGACTGTGCAGCCCTTCCCAGCCCTCCTGGCACGGGACTGCCGGCCGCAGGTGGCCTGTGGCTCTTCTGCTCATCATGTGTCCAGCATGGGGTGGGATACTGGTCTCCTTCTCCTGCAGGGACCCCTATGTTCACACAGGATCCCCAAGAGACGCTCACTGTGTTTAGCTGAGCCAGCACTCACTCCTACACGGCCTCCCCATCAGGCAAACAATCCCCCCACCCGTGCCCGCCCTCCCTGGTCCTGTCCAGGCCCAGAGTGAGTGATTGTTGCACTCACTGGGTCCGTCTCCATCTCTTCTTAGGCTGTGTGTGTGTGTGTGTGTGTGTGTGTGTGTGTGTGTACGGGGGTTACAATAACAGAAAAAGCCCTGCTGGACCTCCTGTTGCCAAGAGAAAGGTGTCTCTACCTTCAACTTGGTAGAACAGAGTGGGTGTCCGGAGGGTGGGAGCTGAGGCCATGTCCAGGCGCTCCTCAGTGAGTGAATTCCCCAGACAGAGCCTTCGCCTCCCACCCTGCCAGCTCCTCCTCACACACCTATTCCTGTTATTTCCATGAATGGCACCATCTTCCTCTCATCGATCTGGGTACAGAGCCCTAGAAACAGGGCCCAAGAGGACCTGGAAGAAAGGAGAAGAGGATTCCATGGTTACGTTCAGCCCCTTCCTGCGCTCACTCCTCACCCACACCTCCAGTCCCAGGCTCTCCTGTGGTTCCCTCCTGGGTCTCCCGTGGTTCCTTCCTTGGTCTCCTGTGATTCCCTCATGGATCTCCCGTGGTCGCCCCTGCAGGGGGAGTGGCAGCTCCCGGATATTCTCAGACTCACCTCTCAGGTCTGCACACCCTCCCAACCCCCCTGGTGTTTCTTTCTCATCCGAGCAAATCCCTTTGGGGCCTATTCTAAGAACGATTTAATGTATTATCCATCAGAGAGAGGCCTGCGGACAGCCCACAGCAAGGCATCTAGGACGGTGAAGCTCAAAGCACTTCCCTGGTGTGGGGGCGAAGGCCGATGTTTCCAGAGAAGACATGTTTCCAGCACACTGCACGCGGCTGCCTCGTTCTCCTCTGTCCACACCAGCCTGGCTGTCAGGAAAGGCACATTGGCATGGAAGGGGACTCCGGGTGTGGAAGAAAGGCAGACTCAGGGCGGACTCAGGCAGGAGCAGAACCACATGCATCACATGAAAAGCACCATCAGTGGACAGAAACCCTTAGCCAGACTTCACAGCATTCCCAGCCCCAGGGTAAAGCAAACTGCTCTGCGCGTCTCCTCCCATCTCTGCCCATCATGTGTCGGGTGCCCCTCAGGCAGCTCATTGACTCCCCTGGGGAGCAGAGGCTGGGTCCAGGCAGGAACAGTGGTTCTGTTGTGATCGTGTGGCAATTAAACAAAGTGGCATCTGATTAAGTGACCATATTGCTTCTCTTAACATGGAAGGACAGTAGCTCCTAGACCAGGAGGCATAAATCTCACTTTCTTTTCCAGGCTCCCTCCAGTGGAAATGTCAAGGTAAGATATAGGCCAGTGACAAACATGGACAGATACGTCCTAGCCCTAATATACTCATCAAGCTCCCTCTGATGCTGGCCAGGTACCATGCATTCATCAATCCATCCTTATTCCAGTGTTTGGTAAAGTCTGCAGGGAAATAGCTGGTGCTGTCAGGGGATGGGCAGAGGCAACCAGAGATGGATGACAGGGTCATTAAGCAACAGAGGAGCAAGTAGGCAGACAAATACATGGAGAATTCGTGCAAACAGGGATGGGTGTGCAATGGATGACTGGATAATTGCAGGACAAATGGTATAATTGGTTAAAATCCAGATGATTGGTTAAATGGGGGATAGGTATATAAATGGATGAGAAGGTAGATGGATGATGGATGGACAGATGGACAGATGGATGGATGGATGGAAGAGAGAAGGATGTAGAGTAACCTGAGTATATGTTCAGATAAGTGGATGGACGGATGGATGGATGGATGGAAGAAAGAAGGATGTATAGTAACCTGGGTATATGTTCAGATAAGTGGATGGACGGATGGATGGATGGATGGAAGAAAGAAGGATGTATAGTAACCTGAGTATATGTTCAGATAAGTGGATGGATGGATGGACGGATGGATGGATGGATGGAAGAAAGAAGGATGTATAGTAACCTGGGTATATGTTCAGATAAGTGGATGGATGGATGGATGGATGGATGAATGGATGGATTAATGGAAGGGAGATGAATGGATAGTAACCTGGGTATAAGTTCAGGTAAATGGATGGGCAGATGGATGGATGGATGGATGGATGAAAGAGAGAGAAAGATGTATACTAACCTGGGTATATGTTCAGATAAGTGGATGGACGGATGGATGGATGGATGAATGGATGGATGGAAGAGAGAAGGATGTATAGTAACCTGGGTATATGTTCAGATAAGTGGATGGACGGATGGATGGATGGATGGATGGAAGAAAGAAGGATGTATAGTAACCTGAGTATATGTTCAGATAAGTGGATGGACGGATGGATGGATGGATGGAAGAGAGAAGGATGGATAGTAACCTGGGTATATGTTCAGATAAGTGGATGGACGGATGGATGGATGGATGGAAGAGAGAAGGATGGATAGTAACCTGGGTATATGTTCAGATAAGTGGATGGACGGATGGATGGATGGATGAATGGATGGATTAATGGAAGGGAGATGAATGGATAGTAACCTGGGTATAAGTTCAGGTAAATGGATGGGCAGATGGATGGATGGATGGATGGATGGATGAAAGAGAGAGAAAGATGTATACTAACCTGGGTATATGTTCAGATAAGTGGATGGACGGATGGATGAATGGAAGGATGGATGGATGGATGGATGAGAGAAGAATGGATAGTAACCTGGGTATATGTTTAGATAAGTGGATGGGCAGAAGGATGGATGGATGGATGGATGGATGAAGGGAGAAGAATGGATTGTACCCTCGGCATATGTGCAGATAAGTGGATGAACAGATGGACAGATGGATGGACAGATGGATGGATGGATACATGCATGGAAGAGAGAAGACTGGATAGTAAACTGACTATAAGTTCGGATAAGTGGATGGACAGACTGGTGAACAGATGGATGGATGGTGGATGGATTAGTGTGAAGGTGGATGGACATACACACAAATGACAACTTTGAGAGCGAATGTTTGACTTAAATCTTAGGGTCATCACGTTCCCAGAAGACACACAGGTGGTGCATTAATCCTCACCTGCTGTTCCCAGCAGCCCACACTTCCTGTTTCCACCACTTCCCCGATCGATTCAGACAGTCAGGGAATGAGGGGGTCACAACCTGGGTCAGCAGGTCAGCCAACCCGGCCAGCGGTGTGGATGCCCCAGGCTGCCCACAGTGGGTGGTGACCTGAACCTACACAGGCCACGGGGGAGGAATCTGGGCAGTTACATGGATAATTGGGATAAAAACAACTCCACTCAAGAACCTGGAGGACTCGGGCTTTATGGGCTCTGGTGGGACACGATCCTCAAGTCACTCCCCTCCCAGTCCCTGTGTAGGTCCTGACCCAGGGAGCCCCTCCCCTGCAGAGGGCAATGCTGAGCCGGCCCTAGGCACAGAGAGGTCTGAACATCCCTGTCTTCTCCCCCAGGGGAACCACAGCCTGTCTTTCCTTCAACACAAACCTACCACATCCCTGGATGGAACTCAGACAAGCCACTTCCTATTGATTTCAATTTGCATTTTAAATAGACTAAGTGGCTCTGGAAAGAAAGCAGAAGTTCATTAATGTTGCAAAATGCCATTTCCATCAACTCCTTGCATGGGAAGCCTAATTACAGCTCCCTGGGGAGCAGTGGCAGGACCCAGGCCCACCCAGCCAGCCGCTGGAGCAGCAGTGAGTGGGGAGCACCCTTGGCTTCCTGGGCCCTGGCTGGGACAGCGGGGCTGCCTGGGAAAAGGAGCCACTCCTCCACCTCAGAGGCCCCTGGACCCTGACCTTGGCCGGCCAGCGGCCTGACCAGCAGCCGTGTCAGCAGCATTGCCCTGGGAACAGGGATTCTCAATCCTGGTGCACTCTGGAACCCAAGGAACCTGAGACAATGCTTGTGCCTGGAGACCACCCCCAGAGATGCAGATGGGTGTGGGAGTCAGCACAGACCCCAGGGGTAACTATGTGCAGCTGATTGGTGACCACCTTCCCGGGCACCTTCTGCCTCCCCAC
Organism: Chlorocebus sabaeus; assembly: GCF_047675955.1. Lineage (NCBI taxonomy): Eukaryota > Metazoa > Chordata > Mammalia > Primates > Cercopithecidae > Chlorocebus > Chlorocebus sabaeus. The sequence goes on along the minus strand of NC_132914.1, from coordinate 128,866,399 downwards.
AGAGGCCCACACCTCCCCGCACAGACAAAACCCATCCCCTCCCCGCCCCCCTGCACTGAGCGCCAGGGTGACAAAGCCCCACCCATCCGCAGTGCATTCATTCACAGTGGAATACATGTGTGTTGACTGGAGAGGGCTTTTGATTACTCACTACAATGTTAAATGCATCTCTCCACAAAGACGACACAACAGAAAGGAATCACGTTTTCAACAGATGAGGCTGTAGCCATTGCAGGTCCGCAAGCAAAACAGTGAGCTCCGCCTACACCTCCCACCTCACGCAGAAACTGCCTCAGCGTGTATCGGGGACCCATGTGTAAAAGGTGAAATCATAAACATTTTAGAAGCAACACTGGAGAAAGCTTTGTGATTGGGTTAGGCAATGGCAAAAGCACAATCCTTAAAAAAAATCTGTAAACTTGACTTCATCAAAATTAAACCCTTCTGCTCTGCAAAAGACAGAGTTGCGAGAATGCTCAGACCAGCCACAGACTGACAGAAAATATTTGCAATTCATGTATGTGACCAAGGTCCTGTATCTGAAATATGTAAATAACTCTTAAAGCTCAACTGTAACAAAACAGAGGACACAATATTTTTTAAATGAGGAAAAATGTACACAGAGGTTTTCCCAAATAAAATACACAAGTGGCAAATAAGCACATAAAAGAATGGGCAACGTCACGAATTATTAGGAAAATGCAAGTTAAAGTCGCGATGAGGTCACAGCACACACCTATTAGGATGCTAAAATTAACAAAAAAAGGAAAGCAAAGGAAGAAGAAGGAACTGATCCAGGCGCTGCTGAGGCTGCCGAGCAAGCGGAGCGGCCACTTCATTCTAGAAACAGGGCGGCGGCTCCTCCAGCCAAGCGCTCCGCACGCTCGCCACGGGAGTCCGCAGCCCCACCCGGGGACCCGCTCGCGTGGGTGAAAAGCCACGTGCACACAGAAAAATGCCGGTTAATTTGTAATTGCAGAAACTGGAAACAACGCAAACGCCCCCACCAGCGAGCGGAGAACCGGCCGTCAGGCCTCGTGCGGTGGACACGCTCCGCGGGGCCGGGCAGGGCAGGCCGTGGGTGCGCACAGCCGCCGGGCGACCCTCAGTGACCCGGGCTGAGGGCCGGGAGCGCACCCAGAAGGCTCCCGCTGCAGGAGCCCGTTCATAGGACGCTCTGGGTGTCAGAGAAGAGGCCTGCGGGTTCCAGGCGTTAGGGCGGAGGGGAGGGGCGAGTACAAGGGGAGTGTGAGGGATGTGGGGGTGACGGGGCTGTTCTGGAGGTGCTCGCATGAGTCTGGGCAGTTGTCCAAACCCACAGAACCGCACGCCAACGAGGACATGCAAGCTAGAAGACAAATTTTAAAATGCATTTCCTCCTCCACCAAGCAGTTCTCCAGGAATGATTCCCACGAACGCACCCACACTAGCGTCTTAGTAAAGGATGGGGAGCCCGTGAGGGACCCGCTGCCGGCGCGGGTTAAATGAAGCTGGAGCTTCCAGGCCTGGAATCCTCCATTCCGTGAGTAAAGAATGGGCAGATCACGGATGACTGACAGGGACTTTTCCCATGAGCGCGTGTGAAAGGGATGTAGAGCCGCACAGACCGCCGTCATCTGTGTGAGAAGAAGAGACATAGCCATGTGTTTCCTTGTGAGTGACACAGTATTCTCTGGAAGGATGAACAAAGATGATAACACCAGCTCCATCTGGGGAGGGAACTGGAGGCCCAGGGACGGTGTGGGAGACCCGCTTGTCAGTGAGTGTCCTTTGAACTGCTGGAGCACGCTTTGTCTGTTCAAAAGGAAATGTATTTTACAGTTGTTGCTCCAGCCTGTCACTCTGCAGCTAAGGAGAGCTGCCATTCTCCTGCCAGCCTTATAGGAAGAAGCCTCAGCCCAGGCGTCCAAGGAGCCATCCCGGCTCCACACGTGCAGGTTAAGATTACTCAGCTCTAAAGGTAGCACAGGGCCGACCTGGAGGAGCAGGAAATGTGTAGGTTCCCAGCATGGGTCAGTGATCCCCTGACCAGGCCAACAGCATCCATCCATCCACCCACCTACCTCTCCACCATCCATCCATCCATCCATCCATCCATCCATCCATCCATCCATCATTCCATCACCCATTCACCCTTCCATCCATCCATCCATCCGTCCGTCCGTCCGTCCGTCCATCCATCCATCCATCCACCCACCCACCCACCTGTCTATCTGTCCGTCCATCCATCCATCTATCCATCCATCCATCCATCCACCCACCCACCCAACCACCCGTCTGTCCGTCCGTCCGTCCGTCCATCCATCCATCCACCCATCCATCCATCCTTCCATCCGCCCATTCACCCTTCCATCCATCCATCCATCCATCCGTCCACCCATCCATCCATCCTTCCATCCACCCACCCATGCATCCATCCTTCCATCCACCCATTCACCCTTCTATCCATCCATCCATCCCTCAGTCCATCCATCCATCCATCCTTCTACCCATCCACCCATCCATCCATTCATCCATCCTTCCACTCATCCATCCATTCATCCATCCTTCCACCCATCTACCCATTCATCTGTTGTTTCATCCTTCCACCCGTCCACCTCTTGTCCCCCACCCATTCATCCATCCTTCCACCCATCCACCCATCTGCCCATTCTTTCATCCAGTTCACTGAGCACATGCTGTGGGCCAGACTGTCTGCTGAAGCTGGGGATAGAGCCCTTAGGAAGAAAAACAAAGTCCCTGACCTCCAGGTTCAAGCGATTCTCCTGCCCCAGGCTCCTGAGTAACTGGGATTACAGGCGTGCGCCACCACACCTGGCTAATTTTTGTATTTTTAGTAGAAATGGGGTTTCAACATGTTGGCCAGGCTGGTCTCGAGCTCCTGACCTCAAGTGATCCACCCGCCTCGACCTCCCAAAGTGCTGGGATTATAGGCATGAGCCACTGTGCTTGGCCTCAGATTTGTAATTTCATTTGTCCATATTATTTTGTAATATTTGTCCACAGGACCATTTGCTTTGTAACAAGTTTGTACCATTATCATAAATACAAACAGATGGTCTGATGGTTCAATGCAGGAACCTTTGACTTTACGATGGTGTGAAAATGATTTGCTTTCAGTAGGAACCGTACTTTGATTATCTATACAGCCATCCTTTCATTTTCCATGCTGTGTTCAATAAATTACAGGAGATTGTTCTGGGCACATTTAAGGTAGGCCCGGTAAAGCCATGCTGTTCCATAGGTTTGGTGCATTGATGCATGTTGAGTTAGGACATTTTCAACTTAGGATGGGTCCTGATGACACAGCCCCACTGTGAGTCGAGGAGCATCTGAATTTGTAGTTTACATTTTCACTTCTCACTGCACCCCTTGTGTGTCCGGGACAGGCTCCCAGGCCCGGGAATTCTGCTCATTCTGTGCAGCAGCTGCCGAACATCCCGCAGTGCCCATGGACCGCCGCGTCTTGCCTGCCCTCCCATGGATGACATGGGGTCACTATTCCCAGTTCTCAGCCACCATACACAGAGCAGCCACAAACACACGTGTGGGGACGTCCTGTGTGTTTGTGGCTCTTGCCATATGATATGAGAATTAACTTCAAGCCCCCAGTCTGATAAGTACCTTGGTCGGTACTTATCAGGACACCCATCCTGGGCTGGTCACAGGAGGCTCCTCTGAGGACGTGATGTGTGGAGAAACCTGGGAGGAGGGGAGGAGTTGGCTCAGGAAGCTTCCGGACCCGGGGAACTGCAGGTGCCCAGTCCCAGAACATGGTGTGGGGAGAACAGAGAGGAGGTGAGCAGGGAGGCCCCATGAGTCGGGGTGTGGCAGGGCCCTGGGGTTTATGACAGAGGTCATGGGGTCTCTGAATGTGGGGGAAGCCGTGTGAGGGCCTCACACAGAGGTGGCCACACAGAGTGGGTCAGCACTGGCCCCTCACTGAGCGCTAGAGAAGGGGGCAGAGGGAGGGCGGGTCTGGAAGCCTTGCAGGAAGGAGGTGGAGCTGTGAAGACAGGGGAGCAAGGTTAGTGGTAGGTGCCTTCAGGACACAGGATCTGCAGCTCAGTGACTGTTGGATGGGGAGAGGAGATGGGCGTCCAGCATGTCCCAGGTTTCTGGTGTCAGCGTCGGGAGGCTGAGACAGGACACTGGAAGAGGAAAGCGTTCTGGGAGAATCACGAGTGCAGCTGGGACTCAATGAGTCTGAGGTCCTCTGAGATGACCCAGGAGCTGTCAACAAGGCAGGGACAGGGCCAAGGCCAGAGTGGAGATCAAGGGGTGTCAGCAGAGGGGCAGGGGCTGCACTGGGGGGCTTCCCAGGGAGCAGGGTCCTGGGATCAGCGGGTCACCCTAGGGGGCCTTGTTGAGTCTGGCCTTCAGGGGAGCTGTTTCCTCAATACCCCAGGCACCACTCAGCATTGCACGGGGCAGGGCTGTCCTTGAGTTCTAAGTCCTGGGACCTGGTGTTCAAATTCAATGGACTCACACACCCCACAGAGCCCATGTGCCCAGCCAGGGAGGACATGGGGTCTCTGACCACAAATGGGGTGCAGCCAAAGGGCACCCGGCTCCCCCTCAGCCCCTCACAGCATGAGGTTGGGGGTAGAGTGGTCCTGCAGCCCCCAGCCCCACACTGCTGGTGTGGAGTTGGGAGGGCACAGGAAGGGGAGGGCCCAAGGGCCGAGGACCCGCAGGTGCAGAGTGAGGAGGGGCCGAGGCATCCAGGATAGAGGGAGGCTGGGCTGGAGGGCGGCTGAGGGTGGAGAGAGGCCAGCTCCTCACTTGTCCGCTCCCCGGTGTTTGAGATGCTTTCCGTACCTGTCTCTGCGGACCTTATTCTGTGGCCATGATTCTGGGAGGATGGAATCCTGAGGCCCGGTGTGCAGGGCCCCCGAACAAAAGCCCCACGGTGTTCGGGGCCAGGCTGCGTGTGGGATGAGGACAGGAAACGCAGGGCACAGTCGGGGAGGAGCCCAAGGAGACCATGGACGTGGCAGGAAAATCCCAGGCATGGCTCAGCCAGGGCCCCTGAGTCTGTGGGACCCCAAGGCGGGCACTCCCTCAGGGACCACCCAGGGCATCATCACGGCTGCCTAAAGTCCTAAAAATACCTGCCTGGAAGGAGCCTGCGGTCGGCTCCCTGGTCTCCCCTTCCCCGTTATGGCTCCCCAGCTCCTGCTTTTCCCAGGAAGGACAACCCCCCATCCCGCACCCCCCAGAGGCACGTCCTGGGAGGGGGAGCAGAGACCCTAGGGCGCCCTCCAAATGAGACTCCTGAAGTTTTCCAATCCATTTCCTTTAAAATAACTCTAAAAAGTTTGATATATTAATTACATAAATAAATAACATACACCATATTACATATCCCATATGTCAATATTTACACATGCATTATGTAAATAGATTTATGCCATATATTTATACAGATGTAAGCGTGTATATGCGACGGAAATGTACACATGACATAATATAAACATTTGATCCCTCATGTTGTTTGGAAGAATTGCCTGTTACTAAAAATGGGACCATAAGCGGATCCAGAAAAGTATTTTAACACTTGGAGCTCTTTAGACACAAGAATTACGTTGCTATTTAAATTTCAAACACGTTTTTTGTTGTGGGGAATGTAATCTGGCAATTAGCAAATACTTCCAGGCATCGAGTACTCACTCCATGGAGAAACGGGACGCAGTGAACGGTGAATCGGAGTAGAAAGGACGCTGTGGTTTTCCCGCTGTACTTGTAAATGTGGATGGTGAGAAGGGAGTGGCTGTGGTCTCGGCGTTACTGGAGACACTGAGAAGGATGGGGCAGTTTCTAAAATATCAAAGTTTATAATACACGGGGAATTACATTTCTGCAACCGTATCTTTACATTTTAAATGAAAATACTTGCTGTGAACAAGTGAGGAGAGAAGAGTGAGGGGGTGGAGACTTCATGGAAATGGTTTAAAGCCCACCAGCATGGAGGTGGTGGGGGCGCCTCCAAGCACAGGCGGCAAATCCTGCAAGACAGGAGCAGCAGTTAAGGCGGTTGCAGGTGAAGTTGGGGGGCAGCTGATTGTGTGGGAGTTTGTGGCGGGTGGGAGCCCGCCCTAGCCCCGACCCAGGATCTTGGGAGGATGAAGGACAGCAGATATGGGAAGTGGGGCTGGTCCCACAGGGCTGGATGGATCCAGGCTGCCAGGTCTGAGTTGGCCGAGGCTGTGGGGGCCCCTGTGTTACTGAAACCAAAGATGATTCTACCTCCCCAGGGAAGGTACGGCAGCCCAGTGACGTTCGAATCTCTCATGAGCACCACACTCTTTAGAAAGCCCAAACACAGATTCTCTCCATATTTAAAAACTTCTTCCACTTTCGGTTTCATAAACACATCCTTAGCCTGCCTTCTGGGGACTGTTCCGTGGTGTGTTAAAGGTTTGGGACTCTGGGACAAACCTTTAAGGACAGTGGGAAGGCATCACAAGTTGTGACAGAGGAGTGGCGATTCACCCACGGGGTCATTTTCTGGACATTTGTGAGGCTTAGGATGTGCCGGGCCTGGGACCAAACGCCTGCTGCACTCTCTCCTGCAGCCAACAGAGACCCTAGACAGCAGGCGCGGCCCTCAGCCCCTTTCTCCAGATGAGAAAACCAAGGCTTGGACCTGCCCGAGGCCCCAGCCAGCGCCTCAGAGGGGCTCCTGGGTCCTGGGGTCCTGGGGTCCAGGCTGGGTGAGCCCAGAGCCCTGCTCTGAGCAGACACAGCCTGCTGCTCTTCCATGGTTCTGGAATTAGAAAGCAATGGACACATGCTCTGAAAACCGCTCAGCCCTTTGTCTTTAAAACAGCACCGATGTGGACAGTTCTGGGAGTTCCGGGGGGAGACAAAGTAACTGAGTCTTCCAGAGACTCAGTGAAACCTGCAATAGCTCTGGTCCATCCACAGACTTGGACAGCTTCCATCCAATTAATTACCAGAACAAAACGCAGAATCAGAAAACATCTTGGATTACCAGACTGGTTCGCAATACAAGTTAACTCTTTCCACCTCCGGAAATTAGAAGTCCCATTAACAGCCTTTTAAGTTTGAAACAGCTGATTCCAGCTGAGCCTCCTGAATTAGCAGCACACATTGGCTGTCTCTTCTCAGGGCTCCTAGGGAGAGGCACATCACTCAGAAAATGAGGCCAGGGTGACGAGTGACACAAATGGACCCACAGCCTGGGACACAGGGGACATGTCCACATCCCGTGGGAGCAAGGTGCACCCAGCTGTCTTCCCATGGGCATCTGCAGGCCCCTCCCTGCTCTGGGCTTCCCGGCACCGTCCTCCCTGTGGAACCTGGCAGGCTGCCAGGAGAAGCTCAGTGGGCACCACGGGTGCTGGGCGGGGCCTCCCATCTGCCAGAGGCTTTGATGAGCCCTGGTGACAGCAGCCTGGGAGTCCTGGAGGGAACAGCTGAGGGGCTATCTCTGCTGCAGGCCACACACCTGGCTTATCTGGGAGTCCCCGGCTCCCTCACTCTCTCTACGCGGTCTGGTCTGGGTGGGGTTGACTCCACCCCCAGGTCAGGTGTGCTCCTGTGATCCAGACCTATGAGAGTAGAACATTCCATTCCCATGGCCTGGGTGATGGGTTCAGGGGTGAGCACTTGACTGGACCTGCTTGGAGAAGTCAGTCAGCTTCAGTGGACTTAGCCCCAAGGAGACACTGGCCTGGGAGGGCCCTGGACACAGGAAACCAGAGCCCCGAGGTCATGCCTGAGCTGCAGGATCACGCTGTGCCTGAAGCTGTCCTGGTCTGAGGATTTCAATGCATTTCCTCTGGTGCCTGGGCTGGTCTGGGGCTTCTGTCACCCCCAGAGTCCTGACTCCTGAGCGCCCAAGTGGCCTGTAGAAGAGGGTGGATGTGGACAGTCTCACACCCAGTGCAGCCGCCTGTGGCCACCCAAGGACAGTGATGTGGTGCTGAATTCACCTCCTGTGTGACGTCGGGACCCTGCTCCCCAACAGGGGCCTCCTCCCCAGAAATGTCTCTGGAGCCTTTGGGAGCCTTTGGGTTGCTGCTGTTGACACATGAGATCAGTCCTGCCGTCTGAGTTGGCCCTGCTGTTGGTCACTTGGTTCCTGGCCACCATGCTGGGGTCTGAGCCCCACGGACGTCCCCGCCTCTCAGCCCAGGCGCAGGAGGGACACAGGGAGTAGAGTGGGGTGATGCCTCCTTCACCTCCCGAGGCCCAGGAGTGAGTGCCGGGACAGTCTGGCCTCGCCCTCTGCCTCCCTGGGTGTTAACGCACCCAGGCAAAGTGTGCGGTTCATTGCCAAGGCCAGGGCCACGGGCCCTGCGTTTCCCTGCAGAGTCCCTGGGCTTCTTGGCCCATCACAGGCTTGAGGATCAGCACCTGCAGCCCGTGGTGGTTGTTTTCTAGTCTGTACAGCGGATTTGGGTTTTAGAGCTGACACTTTGTCACCGGGAGCACAGCCTGTCTTCTCCGTTCCTTTCCTTTGGGACTCAGAGGCCCTCTGTGCCTTGGTGGGAGGAAGGGGAATTGTCCTTGTTGCTGACGCCCTGTGACGGTTACTGGCTGGGGGGGTGTGCATCGTGCCAGGAGCTGGTCCCTCATTCAACCTCGCAGCAGCCCTCCCAGGCTCACTCACTGTGATTTTCACTCCCATTTCACAGACGAGGTCCCTGAGGCCCGGGAAGGCTGAGTGGGCCGCCCTCCCAACTGGAGTGTGGAGGGGATTTGAACTCGGGCCTCGGGGCAGAGCCTGTTGCTGGCTGGGCTGGGCTAAGTTGACTCCCCAGGGCCGTCAGCCCCACTGCATCCTGACTGCTCAGGAACCGTGGCCAGCACTTTCCAGGCTCGAAGGCATGGGTGCTCACAGCATGCCCGAGGGTAGGTGTCATCGTCCTCACCCTGTGCACTCACCGTGCCTGTCTTTGCAGGGTGAGGGCCCTGCCGGGTCCTACTCTGGGCACCGAGGTACAAAGGGCAGCACTCCTGCCCTGCCCTGGGAGGCTGCTGGTCTCCACCAGGGTGCAGAGGGAGGTGGGCGAGGCCACAGCCCAGAGAGGGAGGGCAAGGTGGCAGGGGTGGCGTGTAGAGGGGTAGGACTGAGGGTGGCAGTGACACCAATGACCCCGGGTGAGGAGGGGCATGGACTCTCCTGCACATCAATGGGGGGCCACAGAAGCTTGTAGAGGAAGGTCATTCTGCCCTAGGTCCCCCAGGGAGCTGAGGCCTCAGCCACGTCCATCCTCACAGCTGGGCCCTCCGGCTCCTCCCGCCCTGGGAAGTGTGGCCTCTGTTTTTGGTGAGGTCACAGCTGCAGGGAGGGCCGGGGGGCCGGATGCTCCAGACTGCAAACAGCTTCGCCCAGTACCCCCTGTTGTGAGGCAGAGGCCAGAGCTAGAAATAGACCCGCAGCGACCCCCACCCCAGCCACACAGTGCGGGCCTCCTGACCACAGGTCCTGGGCCACCCCTTCCTGCTCACGTGGGAGGGAACCCTGAGCTCGGGGGAGGCTGTTCCCCAAACAAGGCCGCCTTGTGTAGCTCTCTGAGGGCCTTTTATAATCTTCCCTCCCCCGGGACAGCCCAGCTGCAGCCCCTCCTCACCAGCGACCCCTGGGCCCTTTGCCTCGGGGCCAGGCAAGCGGGGAGCAGACAGCAGTGTATGAGGAGGGAAAAGAGCCGGACTACAGGGACCCCAGCCGCCTGCCAGCCCCTCCCCTGCAGCCTCTCCTCCCAGACGCTGAGGCCCCTGAGCTGCCCCGTGTAGGGAGAGTGGCCAGGCAAGGCCCCGTGGAGCACAGGAGCTGTGGCAGCAGGAGAGCCGGGAGGAGGCTGTGGCTGCTGCCCAGCCAAGCAGAGACGCCGGCTGTATGCAGTCCTGGGCCACGTATCGGGTGTGGTCTTAGGAAATGTGAGTGTACACGTGCGTGCCTGTGTGTGCACATGTGCATGTGTGTGTACACAGCCTCCGCCCACATATCATGTGTGTGAATTCAGGAAAAGTGTGCATGTGAGTGCATGTGCCTGTGTGCATTCTCATGTACACAGCAGAGCGGTGGGTCTCTGCCGCTGCTGCAGGCTGGAACCCCTTGGGGGTGTGGTGGATCTGGAACTCTGACAGGGAATGGCCAGTGGAGCGGATCCCTTGGGAAGCAGCCCGGCAGTGTTGCCCAGAGCTGAAGATCCACTTATCCTGATGCAGCAGTTCCACTCTGGGGTGTCTACACCACAGACAGGGGCATGTGTGTTCACCAGAAGGTGCTCTTAGCAGCACATTCGTGAGCGCCAGACTGGAAACTGCTGCGATGTGCACTAATCCCACAGTGGGTGCATGAGCGGAAATGGCCATGCTGGGCCTCCCTGTCCAGGGGAGCCCTGACCCCCTCTCCCTTGCCCTGTGGAGAGGCCGAGGAGCAGTTTCCAGGCCTGGGAGGGATCTGGCCATCCTGGGAGTGACTGGGGAGGAAGGAGAGTGCCGGCTCAGTCCACAGTGACTGCACAGCTCTCCCCACCACCTCCTCCTTCAGGAACAATAAGGGCCCTTGTGTCTGTCTTCCCCAGGGACAGTGTCCTAGTGAGTAACAGAGCCTGGCCTGGGAGGTGGCCCCAGGGCAGGCCTGGGTCCAGGGGTTAAATCTGGCCTCAGCCCTGGGGCTCTGGGCAGGGCTGAGGATGTCCCGAAGGGCTGCAGTGAGGGGATGGAGCTCTCCGTGCACCAGACTGGACCTTCTGCCCCCTCCCGGGACAGCCAGCTCTGCCATCCCCTGAAAAGGGTCCCTGGGCTGTGGACAGGCACCATATCATGCTCTGCTGTGTGGTCCTGAGGGGCACAACAGATGTCCCTTGGGTCCATCCAGCACTCACCTGCTTGTCTCTGTATTTCTCTGCCAGATCGCCCCTACTTGGTGCACGTGATTCAGAAGTGGGGAGCCACGCCTCCCAATCAGCGTATTTCCTACTGTGGTCCTGGGATTGGCTCAGGAATGGCCATGTGACCCAAGCTGGTCCAATCAGAATGTGCCTGGGACTTTTTCCGAAACCCCTGGGAAAGGGAGGCTTTTCTCGCAGTTGCTGAGTTAAGAGGAGCTCTCAAAAAAAAAAAAAAAAAAAGAAAAAGAAAAAAGAAAAAAGAAAAAAAGAGCTCTCTGAGGGCCATTTCCAGGCCGCCTTCCCCCATCAGGGACACAGGTAAAGTGCAAGAGCCCCGAGCATTTCCAGGGCTACAAAAATGTTTTAATTTCTTTCAAAATTAGAAGAAAATATGAGCTCTTAGGTCAAAGAAAGCATTTTAATATAAAATATTAACCTATTCATCTTTGTACCAGTTGTAAAATAGAAGTTTAAAGGTGATTTTATGGAGGAAGGAGCCCACGAATGCCAAAGGTCCCAGGGCCCATGGAAGCCACAGTGCAGCTCTGTCTGTCTCTGCCGCTATACGGGAGGGGGCCTGAGATGAGGATGGGGAGCCGATGCCCAGGGCCGGGTGAGGGTGACGCCGGGGCGGTGCCAGTCGTCCACAAAGTCCTGCTGTGTGTGCACTGGCGTGGGCAACCTCATCAGAGCCCCACAGCAGCTCACCATGGTCATTTCACAGACGGGGAAAGCGGGACCTGGAAAGGTTAAGCAACGCAACCAAAGCCACACAGCTTGAAAGTGGTAGAGCTGGGTCTTGAGCACTGAGTTTGGCTGCAGAGTCTGAGCTGGGGAACCGCTGAGCTGCTTACTGTCTGAGGGCAGGTTGAGCCTGGACCTGTCCTGATGCTGCCAGCCCCTTCCTTTGGTGCTCGGGGGAGGGGGTTGGTGAAGCACCTTCTGTCACTTGCTTCCAAGAGAGCCCAGATAACACATGTGGGGTAGGGGCAGAGGAGAGCCGGGCAGGGGCAGAGGAGAGCCGGGCGGGGGCAGAGGAGAGCCGGGCGGGGGCAGAGGAGAGCTGGGCAGTGGCTGCAGCAGCCAGGAAGCAGACCCTGCTCCGCTGGGACATCGGATTGTGTGGGCTCTGCAGCCTTCACCATCCTACACTTTTGCTCTGGGGTCTGGGGAGTCCTCCCCCTGCAGCAGGAGAGCAGGGTTCCCCAGAAGGTGAGTCCCACAGCTGTCCAGATGTGTGACGGCAGCTTCCTGTGGAGGAACCAGACATTGTCAAATTGGGTGGGCCTGGCTTCTTGGAGGTTTGCAGTGTGTGGTAGGTGTGGAAAAACTTGAGGACAAGGAAAGCCCTTTCGAACAGGATTAAGCAGGTGGCATGGTGGTGGTGGTGATTCCAGTACTGTGTGTGTGTGTGTGTGTGTGTGTGTGTGCACGTGTCTGTACCTATGCATTCATGTATGTATGTCTGGGTCTGCGTGTGTGGGTCTCTGTGTGTGCATGCATATGTGTACATGCATTGTGTGCCCGTGTGTGTGCACATGTGTGTGCACCTGTGGAGCCAGTTCTGTGAGTCCCCCTGAGGGCCAGGAGGCCGTGGGCAGGGCTGGTCCTGGAGAGCACTTCGTTTTCTTTTCCACGCACTTTGGCTTCCCCTGCTGAGCGCACCCCCTGCACTTGGCTGGCTGCTTTCACCCCAGCCCCACTCCTCCTGTGCCCAAGAACCTCCTCCTCGTCTCCTCCTCAGCCACACAGCTGGTGCAGCACAGCAGACCTGCACTGAAATGCAAAAGGGAGGTAAAGTCAAACATCCCATCTGCTCCTGTCCTCGTCCTCAGGTTCACTGCCAAGTTCTGACACTGTTGACCCCCCACACTGAGGGCAAACAGCTTCCCCGAGTGCGAATCTCACTCCTGATTTGCCGTCACTGAGAAATTCTTTCTGGAAGGTGTTTATTGTTTCTCATTCGCTCTGCAAAATCATCAATGTAGAGAGGAGGTCTTAGGAGTTTCCAGAATAAGGAAATGATGGAGCAGCGTCTCATGTGGGTCCTCTTGGGATGGCTGAATGGAATGCAGAGGGGGAGGAGAGTGGAAAATAGTGCACACATTTTGGGAAAATTTCAAGCAGCTTTTCAGGAGCCTTGAGCCTTGGAGGAGGCAGAAAGGGAAATTATTTTCAGCTTTGTGTACACTGTTCTCTGAGGATAGCACTTGTCTCTCAGAGGCTGACTTTCTGAAGACTTTATCTGTCAGATTAGAAGCCTGTATGAGAGCCTAGTTAAAAATGCAAATTCCTAGGTCCCAGCCCAGACTCTGGGATCAGAATATGGAGTATGAGAGACCCAGGTACTTGCGTCTCAGCAGCCTCCCACGTGATTCAGACGGTCACTAAAGTGGGAAGACCATGCTCCTGAAAGAGCTGATGGCATCTGCGCAGTTGAAGCGTCGTTTGTCCGTTCGATCGTTCAGTAAACGTCACTGAGTCTCTTCAGGTGCCAGCACTGTTTCTGGTGCTGAACCAGGGCCCCGCACTCACAGCATTCACCTTCCAGTGGAGGAGACAGCTTGTATCCATGGGAGTCCCCCAGCACTCAGAAGGGACACGACGGGTTAACTGAAGAGGGCTTAATAAAAGGCAGGGGTTGGGACTGAGGCTGTTTATGCCAAGATGGCAAAACCCAAGAGGTCTGTGGGTGGCGATGTCTGAGAAGCTAGTGGCTGCCTGGAAATTCCGAGGCTCACCAAGAGCAAACCTGAATTGCTTTCCAGGCCACAGGCCTGTGAACAGCGTGGTGCAGAAGCAACTGCCGGAGGCCTCTCCACTCCCCAGGGGCTGGTGTGGGAGGCGGCCGTGGCACCAGGCGCTGCCGCATCCTGCAAGTGCACTGCCCCGTTATCAGTCATGGATGGCATCCAGAATTTCTCCATCATACTTGGACCCACCAAATCATCAGAGCAGCACAAACGGCCAATCACAGGCCCTGGGGACAGGACCCAGAGCTGGGAGGTGCACAGGACAAGCCTGGCTCCCTGCATGCCTGGGGCGTGGCCCCCTCGCTCTAGCCACTGTGTCTCCGACTGCCTGTCCTGGAACACATGCCTGCCATGGTGTGAGGGTGCACAGGGAAGCCTGAGCCCTACCTGAACTTCAGAGACCAGGGGCATGGGAGGATCCCTGGGCTGATATCAGAAACGAGGGCATCAGTGCTGGTGAGAAAGTAAGGGGAGGCCCTGGCCCCCTGCAAAGGATCCCGTGAGTCCCCAGGTAGCTGCTCCCAGGACATGGCACTTGGCCCCCCTCATCCTCACAGTCTCGAACCTGACTCCTCCACGTAGCCAACACCATAGGATGTCAACGGTGTCTTTAAATCTATGAGGCTCCCAAACGAACTATCCTCTTCCCGCCCCAGTCCCTTCCATTCCCAGAACATTCTTGGAGCTCTCATGCAAGTGGGACCGCCATGGTCCTCGGCCAACAGTCCTGGGGTGCAGCCAGAGACCACACTGCAATCTCAGCCCTCTCCTGCCTGCCTGCCTCCACTCTAATCTCCACCCCCACTTGGTGCTCTGTCCCACGAAGCTGTGACTCCAGGAAGGAAGTGGCTAACTGGTCAGGAGAAAGCCCACTCCAGGCCGTGCATTCAGGAGCTTTCCATGGAAGGAGCTGGGTACACAGGTGGATGAGCAGGACACAGGTGAAGGAGCTGGGTACACAGGTGGATGAGCAGGACACAGGTGAAGGAGCTGGGTACACAGGTGAAGGAGCTGGGTACACAGGTGGATGAGCAGGACACAGGTGAAGGAGCTGGGTACACAGGTGAAGGAGCTGGGTACACAGGTGGATGAGCAGGACACAGGTGAAGGAGCTGGGTACACAGGTGAAGGAGCTGGGTACACAGGTGGATGAACAGGACACAGGTGAAGGAGCTGGGTACACAGGTGGATGAACAGGACACAGGTGAAGGAGCTGGGTACACAGGTGAAGGAGCTGGGTACACAGGTGGATGAGCAGGACACAGGTGAAGGAGCTGGGTACACAGGTGGATGAGCAGGACACAGGTGAAGGAGCTGGGTACACAGGTGAAGGAGCTGGGTACACAGGTGGATGAGCAGGACACAGGTGAAGGAGCTGGGTACACAGGTGGATGAGCAGGACACAGGTGAAGGAGCTGGGTACACAGGTGAAGGAGCTGGGTACACAGGTGGATGAGCTGGGTACACAGGTGAAGGAGCTGGGTACACAGGTGAAGGAGCTGGGTACACAGGTGGATGAGCAAGACACAGGTGAAGGAGCTGGGTACACAGGTGGAGAAGCTGGGTACACAGGTGGATGAGCAGGACACAGGTGAAGGAGCTGGGTACACAGGTGGACGAGCTGGGTACACAGGTGAAGGAGCTGGGTACACAGGTGGATGAGCAGGACACAGGTGAAGGAGCTGGGTACACAGGTGGATGAGCAGGACACAGGTGAAGGAGCTGGGTACACAGGTGGAGAAGCTGGGTACACAGGTGGATGAGCAGGACACAGGTAAAGGAGCTGGGTACACAGGTGGACGAGCTGGGTACACAGGTGAAGGAGCTGGGTACACAGGTGGAGAAGCTGGGTACACAGGTGGATGAGCAGGACACAGGTGAAGGAGCTGGGTACACAGGTGGATGAGCAGGACACAGGTGAAGGAGCTGGGTACACAGGTGGAGGAGCTGGGTACACAGGTGGATGAGCAGGACACAGGTGAAGGAGCTGGGTACACAGGTGGAGAAGCTGGGTACACAGGTGGATGAGCAGGACACAGGTAAAGGAGCTGGGTACACAGGTGGAGAAGCTGGGTACACAGGTGAAGGAGCTGGGTACACAGGTGGAGAAGCTGGGTACACAGGTGGATGAGCAGGACACAGGTGAAGGAGCTGGGTACACAGGTGGAGAAGCTGGGTACACAGGTGGATGAGCAGGACACAGGTAAAGGAGCTGGGTACACAGGTGGACGAGCTGGGTACACAGGTGAAGGAGCTGGGTACACAGGTGGATGAGCAGGACACAGGTGAAGGAGCTGGGTACACAGGTGGATGAGCAGGACACAGGTGAAGGAGCTGGGTACACAGGTGGAGGAGCTGGGTACACAGGTGGATGAGCAGGACACAGGTGAAGGAGCTGGGTACACAGGTGGAGGAGCTGGGTACACAGGTGGATGAGCAGGACACAGGTGAAGGAGCTGGGTACACAGGTGAAGGAGCTGGGTACACAGGTGGAGGAGCTGGGTACACAGGTGGATGAGCAGGACGCCAGCCAGGGGCTGGAAGACACTCCAGGGTCTTGGCAGTGGGAGCCTCCAGGACCCTGAAGGTTTATCTGAGCCACTGTGCAAGGGGGTGCCTGGCTCTGTATGGAGACCTCCCCTTCCCCAGGACAGAGCGAGCTCCTTCCTGTGGGATTTCCAATAAAGCTACTCAGAACTTAGACGAGTTTCCAACCCAAGGGATTCATCATTTCACTAAAATGTATTTACTGAGCACCTACTGTATGCCACGTGCCATGCCTGGCATGAGAAACAGAGGAACAAGAAGGGCAGGGCACATCCGAGGAGCCTGTGTGCTGGGAGGCAGACAGGGTGGTTCCAGGAGTGGGCCATGTGACTCCTGGCTGGGAGGCGGATGGGGGCGGGTTCCAGGAGCGGGACGGGGCCACTTGACTCCTGGCTGGGAGGTGGACAGGGCGGGTTTGAGGAGCAGGATGGGGCCACTTGACTCCTGGCTGGGAGGTGGACAGGGCGGGTTCCGGGAGTGGGACACGTGACTCCGGGCTGGGAGGCTTGAGCCGCAGAGGAGGCTGGTGCCACCTTCTCTGGAGGGAGGACAGGAGGACACAAGTTTGTGGAGGAATCACGAGTTTGGTGTGGGCAGATGCAGGTTCAGCAGCCGTGAGGGCCCTGGATGAGTCTGCGTCTCCTCGCAAAGGAGTTGTTTATGACTCCAGTTATGCAGCCACGAGTAGCTATACCAAGGTCTGTTTCCCAGCTACTGTGAAGCTGGATGTTTCTGGTGAACAGAGCCCACACCCAACGCGGGGCAGAAACACGCGTTCCATCGTTCTGAGCTGAAAGGGAGCAGCCTGGGCAGAGCACATCGTGGGGGAGCGGCCTCTGTTCCCCGCTGTGCCGGGCCGGGGTGACTGGCAGTTGATAAACAGCCCCGCTCCTAACAGAGAGCCCCGGAGCGGGAGCCAGCACGGTCGACGTGCCATTTATCTTAAAGCTTTCATGGAGGGAAAAATATATTTTTTAAAAAAGCTGCCGGGAAATGGACAATTATTAATGAAACTCTTTTATCAGTGATTTCCCTCATTTGCGAGGCAGGAGATGCTGACATACAAGAGTGAGGCCAGGTGTGCTTTGGAGGGGGCTGCGAAGGTGGCCAGGAGCACAGTGTGTCCCCTCAGCTGTCACTGGGTCTGCAGGCCCGACGCCCTCTCTGAGGACAGCGTTGGGAGTAAGGGCCGCCGTGAGCTTCATTTAATTCACCTGACATCTGGGGAAGCCTGGGGCTGGCTTGCAGAGCCCATACTTACGACAAAGAGGTGTTGCAGAACCACAGGCTCTTGGCTCCCTAATGGTTCACTGGAAAGTCACTGACATGAGGAAGATTGAGTAATAGGAGAAAAGCACACATTTACTTAACATGTATGCCTGGGAGTCTTCGGAATGAGGATCCAACCCAATGATAAGGTACAGAAACTTCCACACCATCCTGAGGCACAGCGAGGAAGGCAGAGGACTCTAAGCACTGCCAGAAACAGGTCACGCTGCAAAGTCAGGCTCAGTGGCAAGACAGGGAAACAGCGGGAGAAAGGAAGAGGCTTGGCTAGCACAGGCAGCCTCGTTATGGAGATGAAGCCTCCCTCGGAGAGGTTAGATGGGAAGTGTTTCTTTTCAGACTCTTAACAGTGTCAGACTCTCAATCTCTCCCAGATCTGGGAAAGGCATGGAAAGTGGAGGGAGCCTGGCTGCATCAGTGAAGATTCTCTATCAGAGGCCAGTGGCAGCTGTTTCAAATTATGTCAAGCAAATGTATTTTGGGGGCAAATATTTTAATTTCCTCCAGCATTCTCTGCAGTTCTCTGCTGGTGCAGATGGCTCTGCCTGAGAGCCCAGGCAACAGCTCAGATCTCAGGACTGCATGGGGCAGCCTCTTCCAGGAGGCTCAGAGGTGCGGATGAGAAATGCCAGACTCTGTACAATATTTGAAGAGATCTATTCCAGGCCAAATGTGAGGGCCATGACCTATGACACAGCCTCATGAGGTCCTGAGAACGTGTGCCCAGGAGGTTGGGTTGCAGCTTGGTTTTATACATTTTAGGGAGACATAAGACATAAGTTAATACATGTGAGGTGTACATTGGTTTAGTCTGAAAGGTGGGACAACTGGAAGCAGGGTTGGGGCGCTATAGGAGGTCATAGATGGGTTCAAAATTTTCTGACTGGCACTTGGTTGAGAGACTGAGGTTATTACTGAAGGACTTGGAATCAATAGAAAGGAATATATGGGTGGAGATGAGAGGCTGTGGGGACCAAGGTTCTTATTACACAGATGAAGTCTCACAGATGACCACCTTTAGAGGCAAAGGTGGCAAATGTTTCCTATTCAGACCTTTAAAAGATGCTAGACTCTCTGGAAAAGACCCAGAAAGGGAACGGGATTCTCTACTGAATGCAAATTCCCCCCACAAGAGACAGCTGTGCAGGGCCACGCCAAAATCTATTAAAGAAACATATTTTTGGGTAAAATACTTAGATTTCTTTCAGGGCCTGCTATTTGTCATGTGATGATTTACTAGATTAGGGTTGGAATTTTTTTTTTTTCTTTTGAGATAGAGGCTCGCTCTGTCACCCAGGCTGGAGTGCAGTGGTGTAATCTCGGCTCACTGCGAGCTCCGCCTCCTGGGTTCTCCTGCCTCAGTCTCCCAAGTATCTGGGACTACAGGCGCCCACCACCGTGCCCAGCTATATATTTTTTGTATTTTTAGTAGAGATGGCGTTTCACCGTGTTAGCCAGGATGATTTTGATCTCCTGACCTCGTGATCCACCCGCTTCAGCCTCCCAAAGTGCTGGGATTACAGGCGTGAGCCACCGCACCCGGCCTGGAAATTCTTATTGCTACAAAGAGTCTGTTTGGTCAGTCTTAAAATCTCTGTTTTAATGTTAATGCTGGTCAGTTGTGTCAGAAATTCAAAGGGAGGAGGGTCTCATGAAGCATATCTGAACCCCCTTCCATCAGGGCCTGAGCCAGGGTTTCAGGTTGACTTTGGAAAGCCCGTGGCTGAGATGGGGGGTCCGCTAGTTGGTTGGGGGCCTCAGAATTTTATTTTTGGTTGACAGAGGTCAGCAGCGAACACATGGCTTCCCAGACCAAGTCACCCGTGGACGAGAGGCCTGCTGCTGCTGGAGGGTGACGTTCTCACTTGGCCTGGAGATAACACAGGCAGCCGCTTTATGTGGAAGTGTAACCAGCATTAAAAGAAAAACCTTAGACAAGTCAAATTTAACAGAGTTTAACTGAGCAAAGAACAAGTTGTGAATTGGGTCACCTCCAGAGCCAGAGTAGGCTCAGAGGCTCCATGGCAGCCACGTGGTGGAAGATTTATGGACAGAAAAAAAGGAAAGTGACCACAGAAAAGGGAGTGAGGACAGAACCCGCGGGGTTGGCTGCAGCTGGGACGGAACCCTCTGCGTTGGCTGCAGCTGGGACGGAACCCTCTGGGTTGGCTGCAGCTGGGACAGAACCCGCGGGGTTGGCTGCAGCTGGGACGGAACCCTCTGGGTTGGCTGCAGCTGGGACGGAACCCGCGGGGTTGGCTGCAGCTGGACATTTGCCTTATTTTTAATTGGCCAGAACTCGGTGGTTGGCACGAGAGTAGGTTAATCTGTTTACACATCCAGTTAGGTTTCAGTTCTCTACGTACAGAGAAATCTTTAGGCTGAACTTAAAATACGTAAGGAGCCAGCTTTAGGCTAAACTTAGTTTAACACCAGGGACCTCAGTTTAAAAAATCACACACTCTCTTTTTCTTCCCTCCCTCCCCTCTCACCCCTCATTCCTTCCCTCTCTGGACACTCCCCTCTAGCGATGCACACTTATCTAATTAGAATCTTGCTTAAGAAATCCTAGAGGCTGATCTCAAAATAACCAGGCACCGAGTCCCCGTTGTGGATTCTCCTGCTTAGGGGAGATCACGACCAATGAGTCCACCTCCACCGGGCCCAAGTCAGCATGCACCGCTCAGACCTCCGTCCACCCAGCACAGCCACTGGGGTGAGACACACAGGCCCTGCACCCCGCGTGGCTCCCGTGTCACGTTTCCCAGCTCCCTGTGGCGCATTTGCACATTTAAGATGGTGCTTTAGAACATCAGTCCATCTTCTTGGCTTGCTGGCTCTCCAATGAAAGCTGCTTTCCCTCCCGCCACCCCTTGGGCCTCGTGTCTGGCTTTTGAGTGGTGAGTCGCTGAACCTGGATTACAGAGGGTCTAGGGCCCAGCTTGTCCCTGAGGTTCAGACCCAGCAGGCCCCAGGCGGCTGCCACCAGGGACCCAGCTATGGCCTGAATGCCGTGTCTCCCCAAATGCATCTGCGGAAATCCTAACCCCCGAGCTGATGGTGTCAGGAGGTGGGAACTCTGGGAGGTGACGAGGTCGTGAGGACTGAGCGCTTTTTCTGGAGTTAGTGCCTTTCCAAAAGGGACCCTAGGAAGCTCCCCATCCTTCCACCGTGCAACGATGTCGCCGGAAGGCGTCTTCCATGAACCAGGAAGTGGCCCTCATCAGAAGCGGACTCTGCCAGCCTCCAGAATGGTGAAAAATAAATTTCTGTTGTTTCTAAGCCACCCATTCTGTGGTTTTGTTTCAGCGGCTCGAATGCACTGACAGACGTGGATTCTAATGTGGCTTCTCGGGGTGGTGCACAGGTGCCCCACTGGTGCCATACCCTGGGCGTGGGCACGGGGCCTGTGCCCTTCGCTCCACTCCATGTCATCAGCACAGTGTGGACGAGTGCAGGCCCCGAAGTGCAAAATGGGAAAGTCTTCCCCCAGTGCTGTAGATCCACCCAGCCCAGCGGTAACCAGAGAGCCAGTGGCCCCGCAGCAGGACCCTAATGAGAATGGTGCCTGTGGCAGGAAGGACACCCTGGGCTGTGTGTACGTGTGCAGACAGGATATGTGGACATAGACGCTGGATTTCTGCTAACATAGCAGCCTCGGGCCCCAGGCAAGAAAGGGTCAGGTCTGGTCCCCAAATGAACAATTAGAGAGGTTACTTTCGAGAAGACAGCCAGTGGCAAAGTAACTTAATTCTGCAAAGTGTCATGACTCAAGACTCAGGCAGGTGGCAGGAGGGGGTGGGCGGCTCACAGCGGAGCGGGGAAGGGGCAGGATCCCCATGATGTCAGTCGCCAGGTG
This sequence comes from Chlorocebus sabaeus, assembly GCF_047675955.1. Taxonomy (NCBI): domain Eukaryota; kingdom Metazoa; phylum Chordata; class Mammalia; order Primates; family Cercopithecidae; genus Chlorocebus; species Chlorocebus sabaeus. The sequence continues at coordinate 128,845,082 of NC_132914.1, read as the reverse complement.
GGGTGGAGACTCAGGGGGGTACCCCACCCCAGGGGATTTTTCCAGGGTCTCGACAGCACCGCAGGCTCACCCCATCACGATTTGGAACACATGGCCCTGGGTTTCCCCTGGGCTGGTGGGCCATTTGGTGGGGCACAGAGCCAGAAACAAGTGCACCATGGATCATGCGGCATGGCCACAGGGCCTGGGGGCACAGAGCCAGAAACAAGTGCACCATGGATCATGCAGCATGGCCGCAGGGCCTGGGGGCACAGAGCCAGGGCACAGGGAGCCTGGGCCTTCTTGTGCAGGTGGGTGGGGCCATGCTGGGCAAGGGGAGCAGGCACCCCTGCCGGTACAATGGATTGGAACAAAGGGCCCCTGAGTGGACTCAGCCCACATCAGAGCCGTGTCTGGGCAGCTGGGTGCAGGCTGGATGGAACCCCACACACCCCGTGTGGCTGAAGGGCTTCTGGTTGGCTTCCCTCTGCCCCAGCCCATGCGAGGCATAGTCAGCATGAACTGAACAAACTAGCATGGAGCCTCTGCTCTACTGAGCCCCAGAGCTAGATCTGCAGAAAGCAGAGGCTCGTTTAGACCCCAAATACCCACCTACCCAAGGCACCAAGACTTTGGTTGGCTGCAGAGGAACTGAGACCCAGGTTATTTTTAATGAGTGAAATAGAGGAAATGGCTTCGTTATGGTCTTCCTGTCCCAGACACTGTTTCCCTCCCATCTCCACTGTGCACACGCGAGCCCCAGGCACCATGCCCTTGTTCCACAGGCACACCAGCCTGCCTTGTGAAGGCTGCTGCAGCTGTAGCAGGTGCCTCGGAGGCTCTGCCCTGCCCACATGGTGCTCCTGTTCCAAGAAACAGCCCACAGCCCGACCTGCGAACTGGCCAGTCTGCAGTGTGGCCCACGTCTCCAGGAATCTGCTGTCCACTGGCGCCTTTGGCCACACCTCCACTGTTCTTGGGAGCATCCTTGGGCTTCAACTTCTCCCTACTGTGCTGCAAATGAAGTTAGTTCCCTTGGGAAGAGACCTGGAGCCCTCACTTTTACCCTCCCCTGGGCAAAATCACTGAGCTTCCCCTCTGGAGCTGGAGCTGTGCGTAGGGACATTGCCTGCTTCCTGCATCCTGTCCCCATCTTAGGGCCCCAGGACTCTATCCAGCAGGCTATGGTGTGGGAAGGGATGCTGTTTAAACAGGAAGGCAGAGGAGCTAGCAAGGGAGCCCGAGGGGTGTCCAGAGATATGGGAGAAAACCAGGAAAGTTTAACGACAGAAAAGGCAAGAAAAGCGAGGGTGCTGGGAGGAGGATGCCGGCTGCCCCCGTTCTCCCCTGCAGGTGGCTTCGTCATCTTTCCTCTGCTGGTCTGACTTCTCTGCACCTCTGTCCATGAGGCAGAATGTGCTCCCCGCCCAGCACACAGCCCCTGAGGTTCCTCTTATCTTGCTTACGAGGCAGGCTCAACCCAAAACAAGACTCTTGGCTCCCAGGCCAGGTGGCCAGCAAGAGGCCTACTTGTGTTAGGGGTCACCAAAGGTCCAGTCAACTGTGCCCTGGAGGGTGGGGCCTCCTCATAGACAGGTGGGATCTGGGACCACTGCGGGCAGACGCTTTCCAGCTCCTTCAGACAAACCTGCTCCAACAGACCCAGTGTTGCCGTGGCCGTAAAGCAGTGGAGATGCTCCTGTCCCACTGCAGCTCTGCAGGCACTAGATTAATTTCTGAGGTTGACCATCAGAAGCTTCACATTCGCGGACGAAGACAGAGACGGCCTCCACCAACAGGGCGACAGTGTTGTCTTTTTACGCCTTGTCCCCTGCCCGTTGGGCAGGTGAAGCCACAGCTGTTTCTTTCATACTGCTCGAGTTAAGGCTACAGGAACACAAGGCCCACGGCACCTGTTTTGTAGCTGAGTTCTCTAAAGCTTTCCATGATGGCCCCATTGCCCTTCTCTCATGATCAGAGGTGCCAGCGTCACCAGCTGCTTCCCTGGGATGCCCTGCAATGCTGCCAAGGAGCCAGGGATGGCTCAGGGTCACCTTCCCACCAAAACCCCACAGCGAGGTCCCCAGGGTCTCTCATGGTTTGCTGCAGGCAGCCACATTCCTGCCTCCAAGTACTGATTTTTGAGACAACAGAGCACTGCATTAGGCTTCAAATGGATCAGCTAGGTGCGCGAGCCCTGCTCTAAGTGCTGCCGGGACAGACAGGATTGCATTCATTTTAATGGCTGAGTAGGACCCCGTGGTGTATGGACACCACATTTTCTTTATCCACTCAGTAGCCGATGGGCAGCAGCTCAGATGGAGCCAGGGGCATTATTCTAGGTGAAGGAACACAGGCGTGGAAAACTAAAACCACACGTTCTTTTTTGTCAGAGGGAGCTAGGCTGACTACGCAAAGGCATACGGACTGACGTAATGGGCTTGAGAGGCTCAGAAGGAGGAGGGCCGGAAGGGGGCTAGGGATGAACACACTACACGCTAGGTACAGTGGACACCCCTCAGGTGACGGGGGCACCAGAATCTCAGAATTCACCACCACACAATTCATGCAGGTAACAAAAACCACCAAAATACGATTGAAATAAAAAAAAATCTGTAAAATACAAAAAACAAACCAAAAATTTTTCTTTCTTTCTTTCTTTCTTTTTTTTTTTTTTGAAAATCAACACATTTGATTTGCCTGTTAGGTCTCTGACCATCGTCTGTCTGGCCAGAGGAGTCCTTTGCAGGCTGAGCAGGAGGGGCGGCCCCAGCCTCCCCCTGGAGGCCCCTCACGGAACTGCGTGGTTCTGTTCTCAGACCCACAGAAGCCACCTCTCAGTGCGAATATGGGGTTGTTGGCTTGGCTCCCCCAAAGATTTTAAATGTAGAAACTCCCCAGGCAAAATATCTGCATTGTCTATGGCGGAACTTGCCTTAATGATATTCCTGCATTAGCCAACACCTGCTCCATACCAAAGACAAAATAGTGGTGAGGAGGTGTGGGGAAACGAGAGACAATATCCTAAACTGGGCTTAAACATAAGTGATCACACATGGTGTTGTGCTTTAACATAAATTATGCGCGTTTCCATGGACACAACGCAGAAACCAGACGAAGGCAGTACATGCCGAATATAAAGTATTTAATTCTAAACAGTAACAGATTTTAAACTGTTTATTCCCAGAATTGCTTAAAACGGTCACATGGCAAAAACAAATGCCATTAATATGTTTTTGTTTCTCCCTCATTTGTCCATTGCATTGATTTCCTCTGAAATGCAAATAAAACAATTAAAACAAAATTGATATCGAATGCAACTGAAGAGAAGCAAAAATCTCAAGCCCCAGTGATATATTTAATCACAACTAACCCATCATAGATAAGAATTAAGGAAGAATTTATGCTCGGACTGTAATGTTACTAGTTGAGGACCTTCAATTCTTTATTCATCTATTTAAATGATCTTTGTTGAACATTTCTAAGAATGAAATTCTTCACTTATAGTTTCTACCACTCACTTTTGTAATAAAACAAAAATGTCAGACCATCCAGACACATGAAAAGGCCAAAATGAAGTATCCCACAAAGACTTTCGGAAGGTAGAAAAACAAACAACAAACAAACAAACACAATTCATCAAAAGAAACCCCAACCTACTGATGTTGAGATAAATCACAAAAACAGTCTGAGGATGAATGAAAGACAACCAGCCCCTCCTAACCTCCCAAAGTGGTAACTATGATAAATTACCACAGGTGACAGTGACTCAGCCTCCACCACTGCTGGAATCTGTGGCCTATACACAAAAGAGTCAGGAAAACAACTTCAAGGACCATGTGGGTGAGAAACAAAAGGAATTCTGTGTGTAGGGGAAGATACCTCTCTAAGGTCTGGACAGCCTTCCTGCAGGCATCTCTGGTCCAGTGTGACCACAGATGCAAGCACCCGACCAGCCACCGCATGCAAAGGGAGATCTTATGGCCGTCACACTGAGCATACATTGAAACCGGTGACCCAACACCACAGGGTCCCTTCCCTGGGGCACCTGCACTCCACAAGACACACAGAGTTCGAATTAGTAATCTCATACTGGTGTTGGTATGTTTATAGTTCATAAAATGCCTCCCCATCCATCATGTTTGCTCACAAGCCTGTTTAATATTAAATGAAATCACAGATTCTCAGAACTGGAAGGAACTTCAGAGGACAGCTCATCTAATTTCAACTGACTCAAGACGTGCCTAAAAATAGAAGATGAAACAGAAATTCAAAACAATGAAGACACAGGCAGAACAGGAATAGTCGTCAGTGGATGTACAAACACTCGCTTCTCTTCCTCTTAACTCCCACAGAACTCCCGAGGTAATGTCGGATCCAAAATATACCTCTATGATTCCACTGAGATTAGGTTGAGATCAGTTAATGCCAGAGTTAAACTGGAGTAGAATACTAATTGGCAAGTTTGAGAGGATGACTGGGAAGAATTTGAGAGGGGAAACAGATGGATGTGGCCCTCCATGTCCGTGGGCCCCACATCCTTGGACCTCAGATCAAAAATATTAAAAAAATAACCCAGGGCTGGGTGTGGTGGCTCATGCCTGTAATCCCAGCACTTTGGGAGGCCGAGGTGGGCAGATCACTTGAGGTCAGGAGTTCAAGACCAGCCTGGCCACCATGGTGAGACCCCGTCTCTACTAAAAATACAAAAATTAGCTGGATGTGGTGGTGGGCATCTGTAATCTCAGCTACTTGGGAAGCTGAAGCAGGAGAATCACTAGAACCTGGGAGGTGGAGGTTGCAGTGAGCCAAGATCGTACCACTGCACTCCAGCCTGGACAACAGAGTGAGCCTCTGTCTCGAAAAACAAAAAACAAACAAATAAAACCCAATAAAAATAACAATACAACAATAAAAAGTAAACAAAAAAGCAGTGCTAACAACTATTGACATGGTATTTATGTTACATTAAGTATTACAAGGAATGCAGAGACAATTTAATGTATACAGGAGGATATGCAAATAATACACCATTTTATAGAAGAGACTTGAGCGTTCTCAGAGTTTGGTATCCACGGGAGCCTCAGAACCAACCTCCCGAGGATACTGAGGGACGACTATAGTTTGAGAAAGTTGGTGAATTTGTGCAGTTGGTAAACGGGGCACAAGAACAGTTTCACAACAGTATTCTAGGTTGCACAACAATGTCAAATGTTCCTCTGTCTGGGCATGAAACTTCCTGTGCAAAAATTAGAACTGAGAAAATTATGACAGTGAAACAGATGTGACCTAACTGACTCCATGTTGCTTTTTACCTCCAAGCTGTCCTTGTTCATTCCTGGGCGTAGGCTGAGCTTACTCTGGAAGGAACTTAAACTTTGAAACAAAGATGATAACAGCTCTTTCCCAAAACAAAACCCCTTCTTGCCTAGAGACTTGACTGCCTTTGCTGGACTTACAAATTAGAAGATTAGAAATTACGGTTTATGGTCACTTGTTGTAAAACCTGAGATCGGTGCTTCAGATATTTTGCAGACCCTGCATTCTGATGCACCAGCCAGCTCTACCCAGAAAAATAAACTGGCTCATCTGGTCTTGTGGCCCCTCCCCAGGAACTGACTCAGCACAAGATGACAGCTTTGACTTTCTATGATTTCACCTCTGCCCCTACCAGTCAGCACTCCCCACTTTCCAACCCTCTACCCACCAAATTATCCTTGAAAACACTTCCTTTCACTTGATGGGTTCACCTTGAATTCTTTCTAGCACGAGATCCAATAACCCTCTTGCAGTCTGGATCAGGACCCCTTTCTGGTAACAAAAGGGCTGTGAGTGAGTGACAGGTCCCGGCTCCCAGTGGGTCAGCAAACAGCTCTCAGTGCCCACCCACAGCCATGTTTTCTCTTGAGCCTTCTAGAAATTTTGATATGCAGAGAAAACCCCTCTCTCACTTTTATTTTGGATGAACTAGGATTAAACACTACAATTTTTCAAAAATCAAAGAAAATTCTGAAGATGTGGTTTATTCCTTCTTCTCTCTTTTAAATTTTTTTGTTCTTTGTGTTAAGAATCTCCCAAGTGCAGGAAGCAGAGTTCCTCAAAATTCTGATCCCAGAGGCAGCTCTGGATTTCTGCGAGGCTTTGTTGGAGCTGAGTTGATGTTTAGATCTAAGCTGCTTCCTCCACCAGAAGCAATTATTCTGCAGTTCGGGCTGACGACGATGCACAGCCCTGTTTGTGGTTCCCATTACTTGCCATCCACCGTCACCTACTCTGCAGCTCGTGTTTAAAATTTAATTTTTCTTCCCTGGCAACAGGCTATTTGGCCGAGACAGAATGTCACATTGAATGGTATAGTAGGAATTCTTAAATGCAGCTGAGGTTCTCTGGATCTCACCGGGATTTGTTTTTACTCTTTCTGAAAAGTTGCACAGTGAGCTGTGGTGGGCCCCTGCAGAGCTGGCTGATGCTGAGTGGAGAGGCATGGTGGGACAGTGGGAGGGCACAGGGCTTTGTGACGGGCTCAGCAGTGCCAGGCAGGCAGGGGTGTGGGTTGGAGATCCTGGGCTTTAGTCCTGTCTACAGGCTTCCGTGGCTGTCAGGAGGGTGGGCTCGGGGAACTGGAGCATGGGAGCAGGGTCTTTGCTGCAGCAGGCAGAGGCTCTAACCACTTCCTTGCTTGGGCGACTGAAAGTGAGACTCTGCGTTTAATGAGCCTGAGCTGCCAGATCTTCCCCGGAGTGCTGTGGAGGAATGAATCCAGGCTGGGAAGCCTGGCCCCAAGATTTCTGCTTTCTGGTGTACGTGCCCTGTGAAATCCCCTTCTGTTGAGTGTGGGAGGACTTATGAATAGGATACAATTTCACTCTTGTGATTAGGTTATGGCTTTTTTGGCAAAGAAGAAATTTTTCAGATGTAATTATAGTTGCTAATCAGTCGATTTTGAGTTCATCAAAATAGAGATTATCCTGTGTGTTCTTGGTCGAATCAGATGAGCTCCTTGGAAGTGGTACAACTCACTCCTGGAACTGAGCCTCCAGGCCGTGGGCAAATTCAGGCCCTCGAAGAGGCCACAAGTAGGTGTCTCAGCTAACAGGTCCAATGATGGCTGTTATAAAAGGAAAATAAAGGTCTAGACCTTCCCTGAGTTGGAGATTCAAAGCCGCAGTCTCTCCCCATTGCTGGGTATGAAGAAGGAAGTTGCTGTGAGCTCTACAGCTGCAAGGAAGCGAATTCTGCCAACATCCTGGGAGGCTTGTATACGGGTCTTATAGCTGAGCCTTCAGATGGGAACAAGGCCAGACAGCACCTTGGTTTCAGCCTCGTGAGGCATGAGCAGAGGACCAGGTTGGCTGGGCCAGGACTCAGACCTGACTGAAAATGTGTTGTTTTATGCTGCTAAGTTTGTGATGACTTGTATACAACATAGACCCCTAACATAGGCCCCAAGGCCGTGCAGAAACACTGGAGTACCTGACCTGGGCTCTAAGACCATGTGGAAATGCTGGAGTACCTGGCCCAGGCCCTGAGGCGGTGTAGGAACAGCGGAGTACCTGACCCAGGCCCTGAGGCCGTGTAGGAACAGCGGAGTACCTGACCCAGGCCCTGAGGCTGTGTGGAAACACTGGAGTGCCTGACCTGGGCCCCAAGACTGTGTGGAAGTGCTGGAGTAGCTGACTGATACGGTTTGGCTGTGTCCTCACCCACATCTCACCCTGAGTTGTAATAATTCCCACAGGTCAAGGGTGGGGCCAGGTGGAGATAATTCAGTCATGGGGGTGGTTTCTCCCATATTGTTCTCATGATAGTGAATAAGTCTCATGAGATCTCTTGGTTTTATAAAGGGCAGTTCCCCTGCACAAGCTCTCTTGCCTGCTGCCATGTAAGACATGACTTAGCTCTTCCTTCTCCTTCCCGATGATTGTGAGACCTCCCCAGCTGTGTGGAACTGTGAGTCCATTAAATCTCTTTCCTTTATAAATTAGCCAGTCTCAGGTATGTCTTTATTAGCAGTGTGAGAACAGACTAATGCAGTAAATCGGTACCGGTGGAGTGGGGGTGCTGCTGTAAAGATTTCCAAAAATGTGGAGGTGACTTTGGAACTGGATGACAGGCGGGGGTTGGAACAATTTGGAGGGCTCAGAAGACAGGAAGATGTGCAAAAATTTGGAACTTCCTAGAGACTTGTTGAATGGCTTTGACCAAAATGCTTATGGAGATATGGACACTAAAGTCCAGGCTGAGGTGGTCTCAGATGGAGATGAGGAACTTGTTGGGAACTGGAGTAAAAGTCACTCTTGCTTTGCTTTAACAAAGAGACTGGCAGCTTTTTGCCCCTGCCCTAGAGATCTGTGGAACTTTGAAGTTGAGGTAGATGATTTAAGGTCTCCAGGAAAAGAAAATTTTAAGCAGTGAAGCATTCACGAGGAGGCAAAGCATAAAAGTTGGAAAATTTGTAGCCTGAAGATGTGATAGAAAAGGAAACATTATTTTCTGGAAAGAAATGGAAACTGCAGAAATTTGCATAAGTGAGAAAGAGTCAAATGTTAATAACCAAAACAACGGGAAATGTCTCTAGGGCATGTCAGAGACATTCACAGCAGCCCTACCTATCACAGGCCTGGAGGCCTAGGAAGGAAAAATGATTTTGTGGGTTGGGTTCGGGGCCCCCCTGCTGTGTGCAGCCTCAGGACATGGTGCCCTGCGTCCCAGCCACTCCAGCCATGGCTCAAAGGGGCCAAGGTACAGCTCAGGCCATGGCTGGAGAGAGTGAAAGCCCCAAGCCTTGGCAGCTTCCATGTGTTGTTGAGCCTGTGGGTGCAGAGAAGTCAAGAACTGAGGTTTAGGAACCTCCACCTAGATTTCAGGGGATGGATGGAAATATCTGGATGTCCAGGCAGAATTTTGCTGTAGGGGTGAGGCCTTCATGGAGAACCTCTGCTAGGGCAGTGTGGAAGGGAAATGTGGGCTTAGAGGCCCCACACAGAGTCCCCACTGGGGCACTGCCTAGTGGAGCTGTGAGAAGAGGGCCACTGTCCTCCAGACCCCAGAATGGAAGATCCACTGACAGCCTGCACTGTGAGCCAGACACTCAATGCTAGCCCATGAAAGCGGCCAGGAGGGGGGCTGCTGGACCCTGCAAAGCCACAGGGGCAGAGCTGCCCAAGGCTGTGGGAACCCACCTCTTGTATCAGCATCACCTGGATGCAAGACATGGAGTCAAAGGAGATCATTTTAGAGCTTTAAGATTTGACTTGCATGGGGCCTGTAGCCCCTTTGTTTTGGTCCATTTCTCCCATTTGGAATGGCTGTATTTACCCAATGCCTGTACCCCCGATGTATCTAGGAAGTAACTAACTTGCTTTTGATTTTACAGGCTGATAGGTGGAAGGGACTTGTCTCAGATGAGACTTTGGACTGTGGACTTTTGAGTTAATGCTGAAATGAGTGAAGGCTTTGGGGGACTGTTGGGAAGGCATGACTGGTTTTGAAATGTGAGGACATGAGATTTGGGAAGGGCTGACTGACTGATATGGTTTGGCTGTGTCCCCACCCAAATCTCACCTTGAATTGTAATAATCCCCATGTGTCAAGTGTGGGGCCAGGTGGAGATAATTCAATCATGGGGGCGGTTTCCCCTGTGCTATTCTCATGGTAGTGAATAAGTCTCACGAGATCTGATGGCTTTCTAAAGGGCAGTTCCCCTGCACACACTGTCTTCCCTGCCACCATGTGAGACACGACTTTGCTCTTCCTTTGCCTGCTGCCATGATTTTGTGAGGCCTCCCCAGCCATGTGGAACTGTGAGTCCATTAAACCTCTTTCCTTTGAAAATTACCCAGTCTTGGGTATGTCTTTATTAGCAGCATGAGAACAGATCAATATGCTGACCTAGGCCCCGAGGCCCTGTGGAAACTCTGGGGTACCTGACCTAGGCCATGCTGCAGTACTTTTATGATACATGAATGACCCCATCTCCCACGACCACCACAAGCCTTGGGGGTGCCCGTGGGGTCCTCCCTTCACTGCAGCCCTGCCATACTCCTGACAATGCCCACGGTGTGTTTTCTATGGGGCAGCTGTGAGAGTGGGGGTGCTACTGTTGACAGGGCCCTGACTTAAGGGCGAGGAAGGGGTGGGGAGGCAGCACTGTGGCAGGACAGATGCGGCGGGCATTGGAGGGGGCAACACATCATCCAACGGTGTTGTCTCCCACCCCCACTGGCAGGTGGACCTCCCCAGACAGACACCTCATCTGCTCTGCTCGCCGCTGCCTTCCTGGCACACAGCAGGTGCTCAAAATGCATTGCTGAATGAGTGAATAATTGTGACCCAAACGGGAGCAAACACGCAGCGGCTTCACGTGTATCTATTTTCCTTTATCAGAAGTGCTTCATAACGACCCGCTTACTTCAAGTAAACTTAGTGGGATGAAGTGTGACTCATCTGAAATGATATAATTTACTACATTTAGCATCAACTGCAATCAGGGATATTGCTCTGAGCCTTGGAGCCTGAAGTCTGCAAGTGAGGTAACCGGGAGGCTCCTGCTTCTGCTAGCTAATTAGGAAAATGGGCATTTTATTTCCTGCTGACAATGCCTAGTGCATGGATTCAGGGAAAGACTGAATTTGGCCCCAGGCCTTCCTTTGGATATCAGGCCAAAGGAAGAGTGAAGGTGAGGACAGGAGATGCCCTGCGAGGATTCTCTCTGCTCATTCCGCAGTGAACAGCGCGGCCAGGGCCTCTCTGCTCATTCTGCAGTGACCAGAACGGCCAGGACCTCTCTGCTCATTCCGCAGTGAACCGTGCGGTGAGGGCCTCTCTGCTCATTCTGCAGTGACCAGCGCGGCGAGGGTCTCTCCGCTCCAGGCAGCGTTGCAGGGCTGGGCGCCTGCCCCGCAGAGCTTAGTGTCTCTCTGGGGTGAAAGACCCGTAATACAGCCCCGGAGTACAATGTGATAGACGGCATCATGGACACGGGGTGGGGGGTGCCTGACCATCCTAGGGGTGGGGCCCAGTGCAGGCTCCAAGAGGTGACATCAGGGGAGGCCTCAGGGACACAGAGGAGTCAGCCCTACAGAGGAAGGAGGAAGGACGCTCTGAGCAGGGCAACAGCAGAAGTGCTTTCCCAGAGAGCAGGGCGTGTGTTGAGTAGACACCAGGGGCTCCGGGGCAGAGAGGGCTGTGACCCAGCGTGCACACCAGAAGGGCTCTTGGGATGCCGTCTGTGTATGTGTGTTTGTGTGTGTGTGTGCACATGCACCCAGAGGTGAGCAATGCCATAGGCAAGGAGATGGGTCAGAACCTCACTGCTCCATGGGCGTCTCTGGACCAGTGTCACTGCCACACCAGGGTGGTTAGAAATGCAGGACCCAGAAGTCTGGATCAGAACCCAGCTCGAGCTCCCTGTGACTCATGGCACATGATGTTGCGGAAGCACGGGGTGGAGGGTGCGTCAGTGACCTAGATTAGAGGCGGTGCTGGCTCACACCAGGGGTCGCTCCAGGGATGGAGAGAAGGCAACTAACAGAGTGAGAAATGCGGGCAGGGGGCCTTCAGGGCTCAGTATTAGAGTGAAGGAGAGAAAGGGTTTCCTTTTAGTTGTGCACAGGAGTTGATGAATTCGATCCTGGAAATGTTGGATCTGACATGCCTGCGGGGAATCCCTTCAGACAGGACTGGAACTACTCGGTAAGGAGATCAAGCGATCTGGGTGGGAGACTTTAAAGGCTGATGGGAAAGATGCAGGGAGGAGTGGCTGAGATTCGGTAGGGAGGGCCCCACCCCAGGAGGGGAGTGGAGAGCTGGGGCACAGGTGCCTGAGGAGGACTGGTGGCCCCGGATGCAGATGTGGTGACGGGCAGGAAGGAGGTGAGGAGGGCGGAGCTGAGGTGAGGAGGGCGGAGCTGAGGTGAGGAGGGCGGAGCTGAGGTGAGGAGGGTGGGGCTGAGGTGAGGAGTGCAGAGCTGAGGTGAGGAGGGCGGAGCTGAGGTGAGGAGGGCGGAGCTCTGCCTGCTGGGCTTCCTTCTCTCCATGGAGTGGGGACCAGGTCACCTGTGGGACTGAAGTCAGAGGCTGGGGCAGGAGGCCTGAAGCCATGGGGCAGCTGGGAGGTGACTGGGCATGCAGTGTTCCCGGGAGGCTCTGGGGGAGGCCCTGTCATGCCTGGAACCAAGACAGAAGGCCAGTGGGGTCTGAGAGGCACCTCCAGCAGAAGCTGCCGGCTCTGAGGGGGGCCTTCTCCAGCCCACGCTGGGAGGTGGCATCGCTCAGAGGTTGTCCAACGTACAGTTCATTGACTGGGTCTTGTTTGTTCTGCTCTCTGATCCTGAGGCCAGAGACAATCTGTCTCCCCATCCCCAGAGCTAGTGGTGTCTTGTCTGTGGCGTTTAAGCGCTACCTGGTGTCAGATCCTGGGATGGAGCCATCTATCTGTTCTTGGAGCTGGCAGGCCAGACTACATTTCCAGCACCTGGCAGGTTCCTAGAACATATTTTGGGGTGAACTCTGCTAAGCTCTTGCTGAATTTTTCACCCAGAAGTTGGAAGCATAGAAAACAGTTCCGCTTGGCAATGTTTTCTTACCATATACTGGAGGGATCCTTGCTGGTCCTGCTTCCAGAATCAAGGGCAATTCTATCTGGACCTATTTAGGACCCAAGTTCTTTTCAGACACCCAACATTACTAGAAAGTTCCACATTCCTGAGCAAGATTTCCAATGTAATTGCTGGGCGATTAGGGTGACTGGCAGAGAGGCCCATGGTGTGTGCCTTCCAAAAAGATTCCTTGTTCCTTCCAGCAGTGAGTCCATGATAAGGTCTGCACATAAAAGCTGACAAAATCCAGGGGGTCCTTCATGGCGGAAGCTGCCGTGGAAGTCGGATGATCGTTCATTTCTCTGTTGATGAGCACAGCGCTCTGGGTGGACAGAAGAGTAACAGCCAAGCTCGCTGATGGAGAGTCCCCAGTGAGGCTGAGCCTGGCCTTGCCCTTCCTGGCCCCTCCACATAAGGCTCATCGAACATACCTCACACAGAGCAGGCGCTGCTCAGAGACGGCTTTTACTGTCCTGCACGGCCTCAACCTGTGCATTGGCTGTTTGTTTCATACATTTGAATTAGTGGTGAACACTCCCAACTAGGAAATCCCACATAAGAATCAGAATTTTTGAGCTTCTGTTGGGAATAGTACTGCTTGGTGTGCAGGGTTTACTCTCCCCTGATGACAGCAGCCGGGCTGAACTCTGGCTGCCCCCAGGGTCCTCAGGTGCTCATCAGCATCACTATCACCATGGAGACCACATCCTCATGTTGACTTCTGCCTCCTCCCTGCGTTCCAGGTTCTGGGCATGGGAGAACGGATGTGTTGGTTCCAGCCTGACTGGCCAGTACCTGTGCCCTGCCAGTTCTCAGATATTTTGATCATCACCTTTGCTTGTTGGTGTTTGAGTTTGTGCCTCTGTGTTAAAATAGCCAGGACTGTCTGAACTGCTTTTGAGACTGTGGGATGTGGGTAAAGGGCAATGTCTCTCCTGTGCACAAAGGTTGGGGAAAAGTCTGGCCTGTCACGTGACCTATGTTAGGACTCAACAAGGTCAACCGTGACCCAGCCTCTTCAGAAAGGGGAACGTGCTTAAAGGGCAGAAACACCAGTATCCGTGGGCTCATTCCCACAGCACTCAGAATGGTGATCTTTGTGATTTCCCAGGCTCCTACTGGATTCATCTACAGGCCATGTGGACACCCAAGACGGGTCTGAGAGTCTATGCCAATGGGACCCGGAGCACCTGTGACACAAGAGGGAAAGCATCTCATGCCTATGGGGATCCTGATGTCAATCTTGTGATGGGAACTGAGCAGGACCGGACCCAGCATTATGATAACAGAGCTTTGGATGAGTTCAATATCCAGGGATGGCCCTACCTCTGGATGAGGTCACCATGTACTTCACAGCTGCTGCTGGTCAGTAAGGGATGAAGGGCTGGGGCACGTCTGCTGGCTATATTCCTGGGGGGCACCCTGGTATCCACCCCCCTTTCCCAGCATTTCTCATCTTCCCGCTCTCCTGTTATAGCCATCAGGACTGCAGGCAAGAGCTGTGTCCTAATGAACTTCATTAAACAGTCATTTTACTGGAACACCTGTTCCTAATGGAGAAACCGACAACCCACCTGAGACACCAGGATGAATATCCTCCTGGGGGTGGCAGGGTCTCAGGGTGTGTGTGACAGATGATGACGGAAGGCTCTGGGTGGCAAACATTCTAGGTTTATTACCTCGTTTGATCCACAAACATCTACCTGGAGCCTCCTGAATTCCAGACCCTCTGATGGGTCCTTGGAAAGCCCAAAGGACGCCTCTTCCTGTTCAGTACCAGTGGCTGTTCCTAGCAGTGGCCTGGGGCAGGTGGCCCTGGGTTCAAATCCTTGTCTTGCCAGGAAGAGCGATGGGACTTGAGAAGTCAGTTGTCGGTTCTCCAGGTTTCAGCTCCCCCAATGGCAGTAAGGAGGCTGTCCGGCCCCACCGTGGGGTCTATGAAAATACAACGGGAGGCTGCATACCAGGCCCCAGCAGAGCAGCCCAGGACTCAGTGCAGCTGTGGTTCTGTTAATTAGGCCTCTCTGCTCCAACAGTTCCGTTTTAATTTCACCAGCGATAAATGCATATATTTAAAAAACCCTGATATTGCTTCTTAATTTCCACATGCATTAACCTGCCAAAAAGCCTGCTGTTCTGACATCCAGAACAACAGGGGAAGTTCAGGCCAGGAGGTAGAAGGAGGCCTGGGTTCCAGACCTGGCTCGCCCTTGCTCAGGTTCTGACCTTGAGTCCCTCTCTTGACCTTGAGTCACGACTCTTGGTTTCTAGTGACAGGAAACCTATCTGAAAAATGACTTAGGTGAAAAAGGAAGAGGTTGCTTTTGGCACGGCTTCCTCCAAGGGCTCAAATGACATCACCAGAGAATTCTCCTTCCTTCCTGTAAGCAGTACTATGTTGGCTGGGGGCGGTGATCTCCTCTGTGGAGCTGAGAGGCCTGCTAGGTGCTTCTGGCTTCTATCCTTGCTTCTCAGCAGCCTCAGCAGGATGTAGAGAGCTTCTCCAATCGCTGCTACGAAGGGCTGGGCCTGAGCTTTACTGGCTAAAGTGGTCTGTTACGTGGTGTAATGCCTATGTGATGTAGATGAATTTCCACCCTGCCCTAACTCTGCTTATCTTTAAGAAACAGGACACCATCGATAAAAATTTACCTTTGTAACTAGACCTGCTGAGACTGGTTAGAACAAAGATAGCCAGCCAAACAACTTCAAAAAGACCTCAGGCTTCATTATCATCTCATTTCCATGTTCAATGATATGCCCACCAGTATCATGACAGTTGACAATCGCCATGATAGTGACCAGAAGAAACCATAAAAGCACAAAAAGAAGGTGGCACTCTCATTCTGGGAAGTTCCCTGCCCATTTTTGGAAAAGACTTGAATATTCCTCTTCTCACTTATTTATTTATTTTTGAGATGGAGTCTTACTCTATTACCTAGGCTGGAGTGCAATGGCATGGTCTTGGC
The DNA here is from genome assembly GCF_047675955.1 of Chlorocebus sabaeus. Classification (NCBI taxonomy): domain Eukaryota; kingdom Metazoa; phylum Chordata; class Mammalia; order Primates; family Cercopithecidae; genus Chlorocebus; species Chlorocebus sabaeus. The sequence continues at coordinate 128,829,535 of NC_132914.1, read as the reverse complement.
TCACTGAAACCTCTGCCTCCTGGGTTCAAGTGATTTTCCCACCTTGGCCTCCTGAGGAGCTGGGACTATAGGCATGTGCCACCATAGCCGGCTATTTATTTATTTATTTTTTTGGATTTTTAGTAGAGATGCGGTTTCACTATGTTGGCCAGGCTGGTCTCGAACTCCTGACCTCATGATCCGCCCACCTCGGCCTCCCAAAGTGCTGGGATTACAGACGTGAGCCACCGCGCCCAGCCTTCCTCTGGCTTTTAATGTCCAACCCCTTCATTAGAGAAACCCTATATTTTAACCCCCTCATTCCTCACTTGTCAAGAAGTTGACCTGTGAGTGATGCTTCCGTTTGTCAATTCCATGGCCATCGAATAACACCTGCACTACTTGACACTTTCGGTTTCATCTATCGGGTTAGTGACACCCAATACTAACAGGGAAAGGCCCCATCTTTTGGGGGTCCAGCTTTGTCAGTAACTGCCCGTGTGTCTTCCATGAGCCAGTCACCTTGACTGGGGAGAAAGGGGTGGGATGAAATGTAGATGCTGGTTCGTGTGAGCCTGGTTCAAAATCCACCTCTGACATGGTCCTGCAGTCAGGCTCATCCCAAAGATGTGGAGGAAAGGGGACTCCTCAGAGAGGGACCAGAGATACTAGTCTCAGAAGAGGCAACAACCTCTGGCAGGGAGAGGCAGCACGTGCCCATTATAGCCTTTGACATTCTCATTTTCCAGCTTCCACTGAGAAAAACAGATTTCATTTCCTTTCACAGAAGTGACATAACAGCAAAATATAGTGTCCTTAAAAGAAAACCGGATATCAATCTACGGTATTTTATTGCCTAGCATTTGGAGAATTGTCACTTTGTGACCAAGATGTCACCTGTATTTGTGTTATGGAACGCCTCAAATCCTTTCCTGATAGTTTACTGTTTTAATAACGCTGGGAAGAGGTGCCATTGTTTCTGGTTTGTGTAACTGTCACAGCAAACCCTTGTCATTGGGACATCTCGGCTCAAGGACACAGAGCCTCAGTCCCCTCTCCGCAATGCAGCATTTCAGGAAGCTTCTGCTACTCAATCATGCACGCAGTTCAGTCCGTGCACTTGGTGAAGGTGATGTTCGATTATTGGGGGACTCAGGAGAGAGTTCTATTAACACTGACATCCCCAGGGGAGCATATTCCCTGCACCTTTCCTAGCCCAGTCTAGATGCATTCCAATCCCAAATGTCATCTGCCTATTGTGATGATCAAATGGGTCCCTAAGTGTAAAAGGCATAGATCAGTGTCTGCCACACAAATGAACACTTTTTAAGGGTTTTCTCTCCTGTTTTCCTTGCTGAAGATGGACCCAAAGAAACACATGACGAACCATGCGTTCAATAGGCCCAGAGTGGTGAAAGGCACTCATAAACCTCCCTCCGCGAGGCCAGGGAAGCTAGTTAGACTGCTCAGGTTTCATTCACTCATTTAGACATAGAACGTGCTAGGTTCTGGGGGTTCAGGATGACCAAGCACCACTTCCTGCTTTGAAGAGGCTCAAGAAGTTCAGGGTTGAGGGCAAAGGCAGGACACTGAGAAGTGCTGCAAAGGGCCGTGCATGGAGCTGCGGGAGTCCAGTGGTTCTGGAGTCAGAAAGCCTTGGGTTTAACTCCCAGCTCCATCACTCCCAGGTCTGTATCCTCGGCCAAGTTATTTATCTCTGCAAACCTGTTTTAACACCTGTGACAAGGGGATCGTTAGAGCATAAGTCGTAAGTTCTTAGATGCTTCTGGCTGCAAGTAACGGGACAATATGCTTAAAACAGGCTTAGGTCATTTGCTCACTCTGCCTGACAAGAAGCCCAGAGGCAGGTGACTCCAGGGAGGCCTGAATCCAGTCCTCGGGGGTGGGGCAGGGTCTCGCTTGCTACCGGCCTCTGCCTCCTGCCCGGGGCCCATTTGCAGGTCTGTCTGGAATTATGGTTTTAGCACTGGAAGTACCACCTGGGGGAATTGTCTGAGTCCCAGGTAAAGCCACACCGTTTCCACCCAGCTGCAGGCCCCCAGCACCCGTCCCCCAGCACCTGCCCCCACCCACAATGGCCAGCAGAAGAAAAAGCGGTGGGCCGGGCCCTCCTCCTTACCAGGGTAAATCGTTCTCATGGTTCCCCTTGCAGATAGCCCCTTGCATCTCATTGGGCTTAGCTGAGTCATATGACCATCCCTGGACCAATCACTAGCCAAGGGGAGTGGGATTGGCTGGATGGCTCAGCCAATCATAAGGAAACTCCTCTCCTGTCTGTATACTTGGGGGCTCCCACCGGAAGGGTGGGGCAGTGTTGGCTGGGAAAGAATCTTCCGGAAGTCTGCGTCCTAGAAGGTATCCGTGTGCAAGCCGCAGGCGCCTGAGCTGTGCGTGGTGGAGAGGCAGGGCTGGCAGAGCCCGGGAGTGGGGCGGGGACAGAGCCGGGCCGGCAGGACTCGGGGCCAAGGCCGGACAGGCGAGTGCAACAGCCACAGCCAAGGCCAGGGCGGTGCCCCTGGACCCTGTGTGGGTTTGGGGGTGTCTGGCGGGGGCGGGGTGTGCGCGAAGCGGGTGGAGACAGAAATGCTAGGGATGTCCACGTGGGAGCAGAGGAGTCAGTGCAGAAAACGCTTCTCCCTGGTGTTGGCAGCTCCGGCCCCCGGGCTGCTGCAGGAGAAAGAAGACCGGCCCCTCAGCGGGGTGTCCTCCTGCAGTGACCCAGGGGCCCTGGCTCCGTCTTGGCCCCTCAGTGGGGTGTCCTCCTGCAGTGACCCAGGGGCCCTGGCTCCGTCTTGGCCCCTCAGTGGGGTGTCCTCCTGCAGTGACCCAGGGGCCCTGGCTCCGTCTTGGCCCCTCAGTGGGGTGTCCTCCTGCAGTGACCCAGGGGCCCTGGCTCCATCTTTCCTCTGATGCTTCCTTCCTAACACTTGGCTTCCAAGGTTGGACTGGAGCTGGGATCAGGTCCTGAATGAACTCTTCGGTCCCCAGTACCCAAGTGTAGAGGCCGTGGAGCCGCATGGTCCTGGTAACTGGGCTGTGTGACTCCTCTGTGGCCCGCTCCTGACCTGAGAAAGTGGTGCAGACATCCCCCGCGTCATCTGGTGGTTGGGAGCGCAGAGCCTGACCCGCGGTAAACACCACACGCATAATAAATGCCGCTGTTTTTCTTTTTGTTTGCTTCAGCGGGATGTGGACAAAACCTTTAAATTGGTTTTCGTGCATTCAGTGCATCCGGCTGTTGTGATTCTGAAGCAAGTGTGATTTTCAGTCTTTTGGAGTTATTCAGGGCAGTCCTGTTGTGCTGGGCCTGACTGAAGTGCTCAACACGGTCATGTGTGTGTCTCCAGGCAGCAACCTGCAGTGAGCCCAAGATGATTGTCCAGGGCTCCTCCTCCCAGCAGGGAGGCAGTATCTTCAGCATCCTCTGAGCCCCAGGTGTGCAGGGGGCAGGGGCAGGTAGAGAGAGGGGAGGAGACTAACTGAGAAAAAATGGCTATTGGTCAGATTTCCTTACCCCAACCCTGACACAGACGCCTCACACCTCATTGGCTGAGATCAGTCTCTCCATTTTCATAATTGATTCTTCATGCAAAGCCGCATTTTGGAGAAAAGGCATTGGTTAGAATCACGGCGGGTATGTTTGGTCATGGTGTGCACTCAGGATCCGGTAAACATGTCCTGGGAACTTGGGAGCCAAGTTCATGTTGTGTGACTATCAGGGTAGGAATTGAGAAGCAGCAGCTCCTTCGAGTGTCTCTGGAATCAGTGGGGCAGAATCGGGTTCCTAGTGTCAGCTGGGGTCAACTTGGTCTAAACCTGCTTTTCCAAGGTATCGTGAGACAATCTGGTACTCCACAGCCCTTCTGTTCTAAGTTTATATAGCAAGTGTCAGTGCTCACATCTCCTGCAGGAGCCCATCGGGGAACATAAGCTGGCTTGCTTCACCTGAATTGGTTTTGGCGGCAGCTCATCTCCCCAGGCGAGGCCAGTCTTGCCTCTCTGATCCCCTCCTCCAGGGTCCTCCCTGTGACACACCCACTGTGACACCGCAGTGCTCACTTTCCAGCCCTCAGGAACCAGCTGATGCCTGCAGATGTGACCACAGGTTGTCCTACCTATTCCTGCAGGAGTGGCTCTGGGCTAGCATTTCTCAAAGTGTGTCCTCAGTATGCTGTCATCAGAAGCACCTGGGAAAATAGTACAGAGTCCAGCCCCCCTCCAGACCTACAGAAGGGGAATGTGAGGGCCTGGGAATGTACATTTTAAGCATGTGAATCTGCCCTGGGGGTGGAGGGTAAGGACACCTTCCTGAATCCAGACAACTCATTAGCTTACTTTATATTGGCTTGGATAACTCCAAGGGATGGTTTTACAATATTTAATCATTAGGAGTGTTTGCTAAACAGCCTGGCTGTGGGCTGGATGAGGGGCTTTGTCTGTTCAGGGGCTCTGGACTCTGCTACTGTCCTGGCTGAGTCCAGTCCCCCAGTGAACCAGTGGCCAAGGGGCTCCAGTGCTCTCTCCGTGGGGTGTCCCTGTGTGCTTCCTGGAAGCCTGCTCCTTTGCTTAGATTCTGTTCCCCATTGCTTTGACCCTTTCTGTTCCCTGACAGCTGCCTGTGCCTTCCTACTGGGCCTCAACTTAGAGTGTCTGTTATTTGTGGTCAAGTATTATATTTCAGCCTCTTGGTATCCCCTACAGCTGCCAGAATAGAGGCTTAAGTGGAGTAGGTATTCAATAACAGCACTGAACGTTTCACCCAGAAGAGATCACTCTCTCAATAATTTGAACTTTAATATTAAATTCCAAACCCAGTTTCTAGCTGAGTGCCCTCCTTTGCCATTTTGTAATAATTTCCCTTTTATTTCCAAGGATTGCTGAGGCAGTGAATTGGAGCGGCTATGTGGTACTTGCAACCAGTTACCGTATTTCCCTGAAGGAATCACCATCAACCAGCTCTTCCAGAATTTAGGAGGTGCTTCCCTTATTGCCAGCCATCTCACGCACACGTAGGTGAGTTTCTCTTTGAGCCGGTTTTCCATGTGATCTTATAAAGAATTTTTGATGGTGGTGCTGCTGGCCTGAACTGTTGTTCTTCTCCCCCAGGAGGTCTTTCATCTTCTCGATCTGTGGCACAGAAGCCCCGCAGTTGGTGATAAGGGCTGGTCTCAGGGTATTGGCATTCAGTAAAAAGCATCTGAAGCCAGACTGAAGCTTTCATATGGTTTGTGCAGCAACTGGGAATTTCCTCTGAATAGAAAGCGTGTGGTTAGAGGAGAGAGGCTTTTTTGGGAAGTGGGGGTAAATAGTTTAATTCTCAGTTTTTTTGTGTAATCACTGATGGTGAGTGAAGCAGCGTCTTTTCCCTAGAGAAACGCGTGTGAGAGCTTAGGTTTGCTCTGCTGCATCATAACTCCACTTCTTTTCCACGTTGAATTTTTATTTTTCCATGAATGAGAACGACCACGTTACTGGTAATGTGGATGTGCACGACCTACTCACTTTAGAAGAGTTTCCTTCTGGGCTGGACGGGCAGGGTGGCTCACGCCTGTAATCCCAGCACTTTGGGAGGCTGAGGCAGGAGGATTGCTTGAGTCCAGGAGTTCAAAACCAGCCTGGGCAGCATAGTGAGACCCCATCTATACTAAAGATGAAACTAGCCAAGTGTGGTGGTGCTCACCTGTAGTCCCAGCTATTTGGGAGGCTGAGGCAGGAGGGCCACTTGAGTCCAGGAGTTTGAGGCTGCAGTGAGCTGTGGTGACATCACCACACTCTAGCCTGGGTGACAGAGCAAGACCCTGTCTCTAAAAAAAATAAATAAATAAAAATTAAAAAGTTTCTTCCTGCTTGAGTAATTATACTCACAGAAATTGTGTGACTATTGTTGCACTTACTGAAAAAGCAACTCACGGAGCCAAACATGTTCACGAAATGCTTGTTGACTTTAAGGTTGTGATCTTACCGAGATAATTGTTAAAGAGAATCCCAACATATGCCATGGATAGAAGTGATATTACAGAAGTATGCTGCAAGGGTCGTTTCCGTTCCATTCCGTTCCCTTCCATTCCGTTCTGTTCTGTTCTGTCCCGTCCCGTCCCGTTCCGTTCCGTTCCGTTCTGTCCCGTCCTGTCCCGTTCCGTTCCGTTCCGTCCTGTCCCATCCCATTCCGTTCTGTTCCATTCCGTTCCGTCCCGTCCCGTTCCGTTCCACTGCATTCCATTGTATTCATTTTGTCAGTTTGGGCTAATATAACAAAAATACCATAGCCTGGATGACTTAAACACCAAGCACTTATTTTTCACTGTTCTGGAGGCTGGAGAGTCCAAGGTGAAGGGCTTTGGTATCTGGTGAGGGCCCACCCTTCCCGGGTCATAGACGGTGCCATCTCGGTATGTCCTCCCGAGGAGGAAGGGACGGGAGCTTTACGATGCTTCTTTCATGAGGTTGCTCATCCCATCCTGAGGGCTCAGTGCTCATGATCTAATTGTCACGAGATCTTTGGGGTGTCACTTTTCTGGCCAGAAACCTGTGGCTGGTAGTGCCTTTGCCTGAGTTGTTTTGGGGCCTGCTGGGCTCGTTCCACCCACTCAGCCTGGCAGACGGCACTTGGCTCACACACCCGGCCTGGATCCCATGCCTCCAAGGGAGACTTCGAGTCAGGCATGGAGCGGTGAGGGGTGTGTGAGGGAGTGTGGGGTCTGGCCACTGTGCAGTCAGACATGTCGGCTGCTGCTGCGGTGGGGGCAGCTTCAGGTGCTGGCATGGGGGCTGGCTCTCTGTGAAACTGCAGCTGGACCAGGCATACCACAAGCAGCTTCCCCGGCTGGCACGGGGGAATGTGGTGGTGACTGGCAGCTTGGAGACACCAAGAACCACAGGGCCCCAAAGAGGGCATCATAGCCCTGATGTGGGGAGCTCCCAGGTTGGGGTCCCTGAGGGCTGCAGCTTTTCTCTCCTCTTTGCCCGCAACGTGGCAAGCAAGGGGCATGTTTTAGCCTTGTGTGTGTTACAGCTCTTTTAGCCTCGCCTTTCAGCGGGTCCTGAGTTCTTTTTCTGTGACCAGAAAGAATGAGGTATGCAGACAAGTGGAGGGTGAGCGAGACAAAGAGGAGGTTTAATGAGCAATAGAACAGCTTGGAAGAGACCCACAGGGGCAGCTCCTTTCCACAGCCAGGGTGTCCTGATGAGTGTTCAGCTGTCAGCAGAGAGGTAGCTCCTGTCTGCAGCTGGTCGTCGCTTTGCCTGCTCTGCTCTGGCTGAGCCTGGGGCTTTTATGGGCCTCAGAGAGAGGAGCAAGGTGTACCATTTGGTCCATGGGCAGCCATGGGCTGGCCTGGAAAAGGCACCACAAGTTCCCACTCGGGTCCATGGGACTGGCAGCCCGGCCCCCAGCCTTCAGGCCCTTACCAGGGGCCCCTTCCTCCCAGGAGCCTTCTGCCTCCGGTCACTGTCCATGGTACCCAGGCTGCTGAAGTCAAGGAGCATGTGCAAGCCAGGACCAAGCAGTCCCCGACTTGGCTTCCCCGCTGCTCTTGTTGGCACCCAAAGTTTGGAGGGGTCCAGGGCAACAGGGGCTGGTGTGTCAGTGCTTCCCCTAGCATGTGCACACCTAGCTCGGCTGTGACAGTGCCCAGCTCAGCCCCGACCTTGCTCTGAGATTGGAGCAGGTGCTGACAGTGAGGAGAAATCAAGCAGCTGGAGCAGGTGGCCTCCATCCCACAGTGGGGCAGGGGACCTACCTAGGCCCCTGCGAGTGCAGAAATGCCTGGGTCTGTGGTGGTGGCAGGACAGCTGCAGCTGCACCCAGGGACTCCCCGTTTGTCCCCGGCTCTGCTGGCTCTGTGGAGCGTGCAGCCCCGACTGTGCTCCCTTGAGGCCTGAGGTGGTAGCTCCAGGTTCTCTCTGGTTCAGGGCAGGAGCATGTGGCTGTGAGCTCTTCCCATGGCCCCAGTGTTCACGGGTGGCCAGGGGCTTCCCATTGCGTGACTTGTGGTTCTGCCTGGGAAGGGGCGTCTTCAGGAGTGGATCATGGGCGCTGGGCCCAGCCTTTTGGGGGCATCCGGCTTGGCAGCCCCCCTGATGTGGGTTGGACCCCTGGGAAACAGCCCTGGGTGGCCCGCACAGAGCTGCCTCCCAAGATGCAGGAATCCAGCACCTTTGGCGGGGTGAGCATTGTGGCCATGTCACTGGCTGGGTCCCTGACATGGGTGCCACTCCCACTTCCCACTCCAGGCCCCCAAAGTGCAGCCCCAGCTCACGCCCTGGGCCCAGCCCCAGCACGCTGTGTGTGCACGCGCAGCACCACTCTGAGCCCAGCCTTGCCTTGGGGACCCTCTCTGCTGGCCCCTTAGTGCCTGACCGTGCTGCTCGCCTGTAGGAGGGTGACTCGGCCTGGTCCCCATTGCAGTGGTCCCCAGGGTAGTAGGCTCTGGGGGCTCCCAGGGGTGGACTCTGGGGACTGTAGGCCTCCTCCTCATAGTAGGGTGGGCGAGAGTGGTGAGGCAGTGGAGGCGCCGGGCCTGGGGTCAGGTCCTGCCTGGCCGTGCAAGGGTGGGAATGGTGCGCAGAGGACACAGGACACAGGGGTCCCACCACCACCACTGTTGCTCCCACAGGTGCTCCTGTTCCAGAAAGTCACTGCTGCCATCATATTCACCTCCAAAGGCACCACCTCCTAAAACCATCACCTTGGGGGTTAGGTTTCAACATACGAAGTTTGAGAGGACACAGTTCCTAACACCACTCCTGGGTCTTTTTCTGAATCAGTTGGTATGATGATATCCTCATTCTTTAATCTACTAGTGTTGTTACCCGAAAAGGGCAGATCCAAAGAGAGGGCTCCTGGATCTTGTGCAGGAAGGAATTCCAGGCCAGTGAAAGAAGTGAAAGGAGCAGGCTTCTTAGAAACTCTTCATTGTAGAGGAGGACACCCTCAGAAAGCAAGCAGAGGAACGCACCGTCTTTCTCTTGAGTTTTTCTTATATGGGGTCTCGTCTTTGTAAAGAGTAAGCTGTGGCTACGTGATGGTGAGCAGACTGTGCAACCAAATTTATTATTCTATTGATTTAAAGAAACTACCCTTGACATTTTAGCGTGTGAGTACATCAAAGTATAACTGTTATTATCTGGAAAGCGCATGTTGTTATGGGTACCGGGAGGTCTGGACCCTTCATTGTTGGAGGAGTGTGTCCTTGGAGGTATTTTTAGGTGGTTTCCTCAACTGCAAGCATCTTAGGACCGTGGACCGTGACGGGTGAGGAGCTGCCTTGTTAGTCTCCAGATGGAGCTGAACTGAAATGGTGTCGCTTCTCTAACAGTGTGATGGGTTACACTCATTGATTTTCAAACGCAGAGCTGCTCTTACATCCCTTAAATACTCTCCCTCCCCCATCACTGTGCCCCGGTATTGATGAATTCTATTTTCTAATACTTTGTCTCTATGTTCCTGAAGGTTGTTGGCCTTTGTTTGATTTTCCGCATTGTCTTTGTCTATTACCTAGTGTCTGGTCATACCAGCCTCCTGAAATGATTTGGAAAGTGTTTCTTTACCTTCTCTTTCCTGGAAACATTGTTTTAAATTGGTGTCAATTCCTATGTAAACCTTTGGTGGGAGACTCCAGTGGAATAATCTTCCCTGTAAATTTCTTTTTCAACAATTTTTAATTACAAATTCAACTTCTTTAATAGGTATAGAAATAATCAATGATCTCATTCATGTTGGGTCGAATTATGGTAATTTGTGCTTTTCAAGAAACTGGCCCGTTTCATGTAGTTGTAAAATTTGTGTGGAGAGTTGTTTATGAGCATCCTTTGATCACCCTTTTGATGTCTGCAGGGTCCTTAGTGATATTCCCTGCTTTAGTCCTGATAGTGGCAATTTGTTTCTTCACTGTTTTTTTCAGTCTTTCTGAAATTTGTCAGATTCACTGATCTTTTCAAAGAATCAACTTTTTTTTTTTCTCACAAATTAAATACATTCATATCAAGTTATGTCAAAACATTATGTTACAAACCATAAATACATACAATTTTTATTTGTTAATTTTATCTCAATAGAGCTGGGGGGAAAGAACAAACTTTCTGTTTCATTGATTTTCTCTTGTTTTTCTGTTTACAATTTCATTTTTTTTTGCTCTTCTTTCCTTTTGTCTTGGGCTTATTTTGATCTTTTTCTGCTTCGTTTCAGTAAGAGATAAGAGGGCAGCTGACGTACACGCTTGGCCTTGTGGGTGTGAACCAAGTTGCAGGTGCAGAGAGCTTCCACTGAGGGACATCGGATGAAGTGATGGGATTCGTCACCCGTCATCATTGCGTCAGTTCTTTACGTAGCGATGTGTGGGCTAAACCCAGCAGCACACTCTGTATTCTGTGCACTTAATTACATTTAATGTGCCATGGTAAATTAAGTTTCAGCCACGTGGTTGGGGGACAGGTGTTAATTAACTCAACCCTGGCACTGACACTAGTGTATATCAGAATCATGCATAATGAAGAGTGCCTGTTTCTAACATATTACTGTAATGGTCGGAGATTCACATGCTGCTGTAAGACACAGTGCAGAGACAGACACAGTACAGAGACAGACACAGTACAGAGACAGGCACAGTACAGAGACAGGCACAGTGCAGAGACAGGCACAGTGCAGAGACAGGCACAGTGCAGAGACAGACACAGTGCAGAGACAGAGAGATACAGTACAGAGACAGACAGACACAGTACAGAGACAGGCACAGTACAGAGACAGACACAGTACAGAGACAGGCACAGTGCAGAGACAGACAGATACAATACAGAGACAGACACAGTACAGAGACAGGCACAGTACAGAGACAGGCACAGTACAGAGACAGACAGATACAATACAGAGACAGGCACAGTACAGAGACAGGCACAGTACAGAGACAGGCATAGTACAGAGACAGACACAGTACAGAGACAGGCATAGTACAGAGACAGGCACAGTACAGAGACAGACACAGTACAGAGAGAGGCACAGTACAGAGACAGATACAGTACAGAGATAGGCATAGTACAGAGACAGATATAGTACAGAGACAGATACAGTACAGAGACAGGCACAGTACAGAGACAGGCACAGTACAGAGACAGACACAGTACAGAGACAGGCACAGTACAGAGACAGGCACAGTACAGAGACAGGCATAGTACAGAGACAGATACAGTACAGAGACAGGCACAGTACAGAGACAGACACAGTACAGAGACAGACACATTACAGAGACAGGCACAGTACAGAGACAGACACAGTACAGAGATAGGCATAGTACAGAGATAGGTATAGTACAGAGACAGGCACAGTGCAGAGACAGACACAGTACAGAGACAGACACAGTACAGAGATAGGCATAGTACAGAGATAGGTATAGTACAGAGACAGATACAGTACAGAGACAGGCATAGTACAGAGATAGGTATAGTACAGAGACAGGCACAGTACAGAGACAGGCACAGTACAGAGACAGGCACAGTGCAGAGACAGACACAGTGCAGAGACAGAGAGATACAGTACAGAGACACACAGTACAGAGACAGGCACAGTACAGAGACAGGCATAGTACAGAGACAGATACAGTACAGAGACAGGCACAGTACAGAGACAGACACAGTACAGAGACACATTACAGAGACAGGCACAGTACAGAGACAGACACAGTACAGAGATAGGCATAGTACAGAGATAGGTATAGTACAGAGACAGGCACAGTGCAGAGACAGACACAGTACAGAGACAGACACAGTACAGAGATAGGCATAGTACAGAGATAGGTATAGTACAGAGACAGATACAGTACAGAGACAGGCATAGTACAGAGACAGACAGATACAGTACAGAGATAGGCATAGTACAGAGACAGACAGATACAGTACAGAGACAGGAACAGTACAGAGACAGGCACAGTACAGAGACAGACAGATACAATACAGAGACAGGCACAGTACAGAGACAGACACAGTAGAGACAGACACAGTACAGAGACAGACACAGTACAGAGACAGGCACAGTGCAGAGACAGGCACAGTACAGAGACAGACACAGTAGAGACAGGCACAGTACAGAGACAGGCACAGTACAGAGACAGACACAGTACAGAAACAGGCACAGTACAGAGACAGACACAGTAGAGACAGGCACAGTACAGAGACAGACAAATGACACAGTGCAGAGACAGACACAGTAGAGACAGGCACAGTACAGAGACAGACAAATGACACAGTGCAGAGACAGACACAGTAGAGACAGGCACAGTACGGACACAGTACAGAGACAGCCCACGCATACCACCCCGTTTCCCCTCAGATAATATTTTGCAAAAGTGCAGTGCCATTAAAGCTGCTGACAGCATTCATTCATGTTTTGTGTAAGTGTTTGTGTGTGTGTGTGTGAAGTTTTTTTTTTTTTTTTTTTCTGGGACAGATGTCTAAGAGGGCAGTTGCTGGACCACGTGATTGTCTTATGTTTACTTTTATAAGAAACTGGCAGCCTGTTTTCCGGGGCGGCTACAGCATTTCAGCCTCCCATCAACAGTGTGCGTGGTCTAGCTCCTCTATATTCTCACCAGCATTTGGGATTGTTTCTGTTTGTTATTTTAGCCTTTCTGATTGGTGCAGGGTCGTGCCTCACGGTGGTTTTAATGTGCATGTTCCCGATGGCTGGTGATGCTGAATACCTTTCTGTGGGCTTCTCTGACATCTGCTTGCCGTCTTCGGTGAGATGTCTGCTCGTGTCTGTTTTCTCATTGGATTGTTTGTACTTTTAACAATTGAGATTTGAGAGGTTGCAGCGTATATTCTGGATGCCAGTCCTTTGTTACATATGTGGTTTGTAAAACTGCTATTCCAGTCTGTGCCTTACCTTTTCCTTTTCTCCATGTGAGTGTTTGCAGAGCAAAAGGTTTTCATTTTGATGAAGTCCTTTAGTAACTTCTCACTATCCTGTAATTTTACCTCTAGAATTTCCCTGGAATCTACTCTCTTTCCGCATCTCCGGAGATGCACCTTCCAGGGCACCGCTCACATGCTGCTCCATCTCCTCCATTCCCTCTGGCGGTGTTGGTGGAACTCTCGAGAAACTCTCTCCAGAGACCACCTCCACACCAGCCCAGCCCTCGCATGCTGGCTCCTCACCTTCCGTGCTGTCCCCATGGGGGTGAGGTCTACGGATCTGGAAAGAGACATGGACGTTTGCTGTTGGTGGGCTGTAGAATGTGGGGGCTATCGAATTTGGAATTTTCAGTTTCTTATCCTCAGAGTTTTATTTTGAGGGCTAGCAGAACAGTGCCGTGTCACTTCAGAAGAACTTGTTCTCCCCTTGCTTTTGAGTGATGTACTTACGTATTAGACAAGAATAATTCTATTATTGTTTTCTTTTTTTTTTAAAACAGTAGTGGCAGGCACAGTAGTGCATTTAGGGTTAGAAGCGATTGCTTGTTGGACTTCTCTGCTGGCCTCTTTACTCAATTCTCACCCTCCAGGAGCAGGGAACTTAGTGAAGTAGTGAGACTTTTTCAGTTTAAAAAATTTAGGTCAGTGCCAGACCCATCAGCATCCTTTGTTTGAAGGCAACAGAAACAGGCTCAGCTGATTGGAGTCAGTTATTGGAAGCTCATGGAACTGAAGAAAAAAAGCATGGAAAGCCAAGTAACATGGTGTCTTCGAGTTTCAACTGAAGGAGGGCCAGGGACAAAGCAGGTGATCTCAGATGCCCCTGGAACCCAGAAGCCAGGCTCAACGGACGAGAGGCTTTTTATTTTCTTTTCTAAAAACCATGGAGAGCGTGTCTTTCTCCCCGTCTTCATCAAAGCAGAAGAATTCAGGCATCAGTGCCGCACATGCACCCAGGCCCACAGCGGCCTCAGAAGTGCGTGCAGACAGAAAGGGAGACCACGCAGCACACGCCGGCGGCCACGGCTGGAGAGAGAGGCCAGAGGAGCCAAAGTTGTGCCTTCCTTCATTTTATTCACTTCAGACCGTCTGACTCAGCGCAGATCAGCGAGCCCAGGCGCTCGAACCCAAACCCACTTGCGTCTGCCTGGGAGGAGTGGAGCACATTTACGCCTCAGCGCCGGACTGCGGGGCTGTGCTCCCTTCACCGTCTGTACAACACACGAGGCTGAGTCTGTGAACAGACCCCGACTTGCTCTGCAGAGTTGAAGCAAGCCTTGTGCTTGACCTTGTGCCCTCACGGGGGAGACCATCCGCTAAAGCACGTGTCTGATAGCTCTTGATTCATTTCTGATCTGTGCTTGACCTTGTGCCCTCAGGGAGGAGGTCGTCCGCTAAAGCGCGTATCGGATAGCTCTTGATTCATTTCTGATCTACGATCATCTTGTCCTCCAGTTTTCCAGGAGGCCATTAGTGTCAAGAAGGAGACATTCCCTGTGGCAGGAAGAGGATGTGTCCTGGTGGGCAGGTTAGAGTCGGAGGCCTCTGGGTTTTCTGCCAGGCAGGCTCCCCGAGGCCCAGAGGCAGAAGTGCTGCTGCCTGGACCAGCTAGTGCAGGTGAGTGATGAGTCTGCTTACTGTTAACAAGGGCTCTTTGGCCTATGAAGACATTTAATAACTATTTTCAATGATTCAGAGAAACAATATTCAGTTCTCTTTGGGAAGACACTTGCAGGAGAGGGGCGGGAATGTGGAGTGGGGTGGTGGCAGCCGACAGCACCCTGATCCTGTGACAGCAGGGCCGAGAGCTGCTGGTGACTGCGCCTGCACCTTGTGCCTTGTGGCATCACCTCATTCCGTCCACTCAGAATCTCGCGTCCACCCCCTTCCTCTTCGTCAGAACTGTCGTGGCAGGTGCTTTCTAGCAGGCGTGCTTTTCTAGTCCTAATCAAACAAAAATGCAGGAGTCTTAGTTATTCTTGAAAAATCAATGGATTTATCAACACCGGGCTTGCGTTTGCACGGTAAGAGCAGGCTGCAGCTGAGGGGACACTCTCCTGGCCCCGCAGGCTTCTGGGGTGCCCTCGTTGCTGGAGTCCGAATCCTCATCCTTGACAGCAGTTGCCCCTCCCTTTCCAGTGCATTCCACCACCCCTGGCAACTGCAGCAGACCTGTAAGAAAGCATTCCCCAGTCTCCCACCTTCCAGCCACTGTCCGCTTCTTTCCTTGCACAGCTGACCTGTTGGAGGTCGTCTCTGTTTCTGTTTTCTTTTTTTTTTTTTTTTTTTTAGACGGAGTCTCGCTCTGTCACCCGGGCTGGAGTGCAGTGGCCAGATCTCAGCTCACTGCAAGCTCCGCCTCCCGGGTTCACGCCATTCTCCTGCCTCAGCCTCCCGAGTAGCTGGGACTACAGGCGCCCACCACCTCGCCCGGCTAGTTTTTGTATTTTTTAGTAGAGACGGGGTTTCACGGTGTTAGCCAGGATGGTCTCGATCTCCTGACCTCATGATCCGCCCGTCTCGGCCTCCCAAAGTGCTGGGATTACAGGCTTGAGCCACCGTGCCCAGCCTTGTTTCTGTTTTCTCACCTCCTCCTCATTGTCAACTGCTCTATCCTAGAGCTCCCTAATCCTCAGCCCGACCAGCCCTCAGCCCACCGTGCAGCCCCTCCCACACCCTCAGCCCTCAGCCCACCGTGCGGCCCCTCCCACGCCCTCAGCCCACCGTGCGGCCCCTCCCACGCCCTCAGCCCACCGTGCGGCCCCTCCCACGCCCTCAGCCCACCGTGCGGCCCCTCCCACGCCCTCAGCCCTCAGCCCACCGTGCGGCCCCTCCCACGCCCTCAGCCCTCAGCCCACCGTGCGGCCCCTCCCACGCCCTCAGCCCACGGTGCGGCCCCTCCCACACCCTCAGCCCACCGTGCGGCCCCTCCCACGCCCTCAAGCCCACCGTGCGGCCCCTCCCACGCCCTCAGCCCACCGTGCGGCCCCTCCCACGCCCTCAGCCCTCAGTGCGGCCCCTCCCACGCCCTCAGCCCACCGTGAGGCCCCTCCCACGCCCTCAGCCCACCGTGCGGCCCCTCCCACGCCCTCAAGCCCACCGTGCGGCCCCTCCCACGCCCTCAGCCCACCGTGCGGCCCCTCCCACGCCCTCAGCCCTCAGTGCGGCCCCTCCCACGCCCTCAGCCCACCGTGCGGCCCCTCCCACGCCCTCAGCCCACCGTGCGGCCCCTCCCACGCCCTCAGCCCACCGTGCGGCCCCTCCCACACCCTCAGCCCTCAGCCCACCGTGCGACCCCTCCCACACCCTCAGCCCTCAGCCCACCGTGTGGCCCCTCCCACACCCTCAGCCCACCGTGCGGCTCCTCCCACATCCTCAGCCCTCAGCCCACCGTGCGGCCCCTCCCACACCCTCAGCCCACCGTGCGGCCCCTCCCACACTCTCAGCCCTCAGCCCGTGTGGCCCCTCCCACACCCTCAGCCCACCGTGCAGCCCCTCCCACACCCTCAGCCCACCGTGCGGCCCCTCCCACACCCTCAGCCCTCAGCCCACAGCCCACCCTGCGGCCCCTCCCACACCCTCAGCCCTCAGCCCACCGTGCGGCTCCTCCCACACCCTCAGCCCACCGTGCGGCCCCTCCCACACCCTCAGCCCACCGTGCGGCCCCTCCCACGCCCACAGCCCTCAGCCCACCGTGCGGCCCCTCCCACACCCTCAGCCCACGGTGCGGCCCCTCCCACACCCTCAGCCCTCAGCCCACCGTGTGGCCCCTCCCACACCCTCAGCCCTCAGCCCACCGTGCGGCCCCTCCCACACCCTCAGCCCACCGTGCGGCCCCTCCCACGCCCTCAGCCCTCAGCCCACCGTGCGGCCCCTCCCACGCCCACAGCCCTCAGCCCACCGTGCGGCCTCTCCCACGCCCTCAGCCCTCAGCCCACCGTGCGGCCCCTCCCACACCCTCAGCCCTCAGCCCACCGTGCGGCCCCTCCCACGCCCACAGCCCACCGTGCGGCCCCTCCCACACCCTCAGCCCTCAGCCCACCGTGCGGCCCCTCCCACACCCTCAGCCCACGGTGCGGCCCCTCCCACACCCTCAGCCCACCGTGCGGCCCCTCCCACACCCTCAGCCCTCAGCCCACCATGCGGCCCCTCCCACACCCTCAGCCCTCAGCCCACCGTGCGGTCCCTCCCACACCCTCAGCCCACCGTGCGGCCCCTCCCACGCCCTCAGCCCTCAGCCCACCGTGCGGCCCCTCCCACGCCCTCAGCCCACCGTGCGGCCCCTCCCACGCCCTCAGCCCACCGTGCGGCCCCTCCCACGCCCTCAGCCCACCGTGCGGCCCCTCCCACGCCCTCAGCCCACCGTGCGGCCCCTCCCACACCCTCAGCCCTCAGCCCACCGTGCGGCCCCTCCCACACCCTCAGCCCACCGTGCGGCCCCTCCCATGCCCTCAGCCCTCAGCCCACCGTGCGGCCCCACCCACGCCCACAGCCCTCAGCCCACCGTGCGGCCCCTCCCACGCCCTCAGCCCACGGTGCGGCCCCTCCCACACCCTCAGCCCTCAGCCCACCGTGCGGCCCCTCCCACACCCTCAGCCCTCAGCCCACCGTGCGGCCCCTCCCACACCCTCAGCCCTCAGCCCACCGTGCGGCCCCTCCCACACCCTCAGCCCTCAGCCCACCGTGCGGCCCCTCCCACACCCTCAGCCCACGGTGCGGCCCCTCCCACACCCTCAGCCCACCGTGCGGCCCCTCCCACACCCTCAGCCCTCAGCCCACCGTGTGGCCCCTCCCACACCCTCAGACCTCAGCCCACCGTGCGGCCCCTCCCACACCCTCAGCCCACCGTGCGGCCCCTCCCATGCCCTCAGCCCTCAGCCCACCGTGCGGCCCCTCCCACGCCCTCAGCCCTCAGCCCACCGTGCGGCCCCTCCCACGCCCTCAGCCCATGGTGCGGCCCCTCCCACACCCTCAGCCCTCAGCCCACCGTGCGGCCCCTCCCACGCCCACAGCCCTCAGCCCACCGTGCGGCCCCTCCCACACCCTCAGCCCACCGTGCGGCCCCTCCCATGCCCTCAAGCCCACCGTGCGGCCCCTCCCATGCCCTCAGCCCTCAGCCCACCGTGTGGCCCCTCCCACACCCTCAGCCCACCGTGTGGCCCCTCCCACACCCTCAGCCCTCAGCCCACCGTGTGGCCCCTCCCACACCCTCAGCCCTCAGCCCACCGTGTGGCCCCTCCCACACCCTCAGCCCACCGTGCGGCCCCTCCCACGCCCTCAGCCCTCAGCCCACCGTGCGGCCCCTCCCACACCCTCAGCCCACCGTGCGGCCCCTCCCACACCCTCAGCCCTCAGCCCACCGTGCGGCCCCTCCCACACCCTCAGCCCACCGTGCGGCCCCTCCCACACCCTCAGCCCTCAGCCCACCGTGCGGCCCCTCCCACGCCCTCACCCCACCGTGCGGCCCCTCCCACACCCTCAGCCCTCAGCCCACCGTGCGGCCCCTCCCACGCCCTCAGCCCACCGTGCGGCCCCTCCCACGCCCTCAGCCCTCAGCCCACCGTGCGGCCCCTCCCACACCCTCAGCCCACCGTGCGGCCCCTCCCACGCCCTCAGCCCTCAGCCCACCGTGCGGCCCCTCCCACACCCTCAGCCCACCGTGCGGCCCCTCCCACGCCCTCAGCCCACCGTGCGGCCCCTCCCACGCCCTCAGCCCACCGTGCCGCCCCTCCCACGCCCTCAGCCCACCGTGCCGCCCCTCCCACGCCCTCACCCCCACCGTGCCGCCCCTCCCACGCCCTCAAGCCCACCGTGCGGCCCCTCCCACGCCCTCAAGCCCACCGTGCGGCCCCTCCCACGCCCTCACCCCACCGTGCGGCCCCTCCCACGCCCTCAAGCCCACCGTGCGGCCCCTCCCACACCCTCAGCCCTCAGCCCACCGTGCGGCCCCTCCCACACCCTCAGCCCACCGTGCGGCCCCTCCCACGCCCTCACCCCACCGTGCGGCCCCTCCCATGCCCTCAAGCCCACCGTGCGGCCCCTCCCACGCCCTCAGCCCTCAGCCCACCGTGCGGCCCCTCCCACACCCTCAGCCCACCGTGCGGCCCCTCCCACGCCCTCAGCCCACCGTGCGGCCCCTCCCACGCCCTCAGCCCACCGTGCCGCCCCTCCCATGCCCTCAGCCCACCGTGCCGCCCCTCCCACGCCCTCACCCCCACCGTGCCGCCCCTCCCACGCCCTCAAGCCCACCGTGCGGCCCCTCCCACGCCCTCAAGCCCACCGTGCGGCCCCTCCCACGCCCTCACCCCACCGTGCGGCCCCTCCCACGCCCTCAAGCCCACCGTGCGGCCCCTCCCACACCCTCAGCCCTCAGCCCACCGTGCGGCCCCTCCCACACCCTCAGACCTCAGCCCACCGTGCGGCCCCTCCCACACCCTCAGCCCACCGTGCGGCCCCTCCCACGCCCTCAGCCCTCAGCCCACCGTGCGGCCCCTCCCACGCCCTCAGCCCATGGTGCGGCCCCTCCCACACCCTCAGCCCTCAGCCCACCGTGCGGCCCCTCCCACGCCCTCAGCCCTCAGCCCACCGTGCGGCCCCTCCCACACCCTCAGCCCACCGTGCGGCCCCTCCCACGCCCTCAGCCCTCAGCCCACCGTGCGGCCCCTCCCACACCCTCAGCCCACCGTGCGGCCCCTCCCACGCCCACAGCCCTCAGCCCACCGTGCGGCCCCTCCCACACCCTCAGCCCATGGTGCGGCCCCTCCCACACCCTCAGCCCTCAGCCCACCGTGCGGCCCCTCCCACGCCCTCAAGCCCACCGTGCGGCCCCTCCCACACCCTCAGCCCTCAGCCCACCGTGCGGCCCCTCCCACACCCTCAGCCCACCGTGCGGCCCCTCCCATGCCCTCAAGCCCACCGTGCGGCCCCTCCCATGCCCTCAGCCCTCAGCCCACCGTGTGGCCCCTCCCACACCCTCAGCCCACCGTGCGGCCCCTCCCACCCCCTCACCCCACCGTGCGGCCCCTCCCACGCCCTC
This sequence comes from Chlorocebus sabaeus, assembly GCF_047675955.1. Taxonomy (NCBI): domain Eukaryota; kingdom Metazoa; phylum Chordata; class Mammalia; order Primates; family Cercopithecidae; genus Chlorocebus; species Chlorocebus sabaeus. The sequence continues at coordinate 128,809,596 of NC_132914.1, read as the reverse complement.
ACCCCACCGTGCGGCCCCTCCCACACCCTCAGCCCACCGTGCGGCCCCTCCCACGCCCTCAGCCCACGGTGCGGCCCCTCCCACGCCCTCACCCCACCGTGCGGCCCCTCCCACGCCCTCAAGCCCACCATGCGGCCCCTCCCACGCCCTCAGCCCACCGTGCGGCCCCTCCCACGCCCTCAGCCCACCGTGCGGCCCCTCCCACGCCCTCACGCCCACCGTGCGGCCCCTCCCACGCCCTCGGCCCACGCGCTTTTCTTGCTCAGCCGCCACTGACGCGCTCATCTCCAGGGCCGCCTCCGGCGTGTGCCACGGCCTCTCACAGCGTCAGATGCTAGTGGTGACCCCTCCTCTTTCAGCACCCTCTTCTCTTGGTTTCGGTGTCTGCCCACTCCCTGGCTGTTTTCTATGTCTCAGGCTCTTCTGTCTCGGTTTTCTTTCCAGATGACATGTCCTCTGCCTGGGTGTTGGGTGCTCCGAAAGTCTTGTCCTGGGCCACCTTTTCGTGTCACCGTATTTATTTTCCTAACTTACCTCACCCATTCCCTGGGCTTTCAGTGCTGTCCATATGCTGGTGAACCCCAGATGATATCTCTAGAATATTCCCCTCTAATTTAGCTCTAGACTGAATCCAGTGGCTCCTCGAAGCCTCTGTGGATGGTTCACGGGTAGCGCAAATTCAGCAAGGCGAGGAATAAACAGCGGGTCTCCATCTAGACCTTCCTGTGTCCTCCCTAGCGAGGGGCCCACAGTCCCCCAACTTGCGTGGATCCAGAGGCTCTGTCCTTCAGGCCCCTTTCCTTTACTGCCTTCAAGGTCCATGCCTCACCAGCCTGGTCACATTACCTCCAACATGTCCCTGGACCCCACCTGCTCCCCGTCCTCAGTCCCCGCCCTCCTGAACACAGGCACTCTCAATCAGCTGGCGGAGTTCCTTGTTTTAAGACACCGGAAGGTGGATTCACTGCAGAGGCCCCCGACAGTGACTGTCCACTGAGAGCAGTTGTACAAGATCAGTGTCATTCACAAGAGAAGCAAGGAGAAGCACACAGCTTTCTAGACGCTGGACCGCTTAGTTACAAGCGTACGGACATTTTGTAGAAAAGTAATTATATTGTAGATATGGTTTTGATCCTCACAGTTATTTCTGTACAATTATGAAATGCAGGGTTATTGCTGAGAGATTCATGCATGCTACAGCCACTGCGAATTATATCTTATCGCTAAGAAGGTCCTCCACCTCTTTATTTTTTCTTATTAGTAAAAACATGTTGGTGATTTAAATCCATGTCATTTGACGTGGTGCAGTATGAGCCAGGCCCTTTCTGGCCCCTTGAGGTTGGCTCCTGGAGAGGTTTGGGGCAGTAGCCTCACACAGGAAACTGCGTCTTGCTCTCTGATCTGGGTCTTACTGCACTGCACTGGGTGTTGCTGCCCCGGGTCTCACTCACTGCAGTGGGTCTCACTCATTAACGGCAGCAGGTCTGTACTCACTGGACTGGGTCTTACTCACCGCACCGGGCCTTTCTCATTGCAGTGGGTCTTGGTGCAGAGCCCAGGAGCCCCTCTAAAGTGACACGGCACTGTTCTGCCATCCCTCAAAATAAAACTATGAGGATAAGAAACTGGAAATTACAAACAAGGCACCAAATTCGATAGCGCCCACATTCTACAGCCCACCAACAGCAAATGTCCATGTCTCTTTCCAGATCCTTAGGAGACCTCACCCCCATGGGGACGGCACCGAAGGTGAGGAGCCAGCATGGGAGGGCTGGGCTGGTGAGGAGTTGACAGTGAGGAGGGGGCGAGAAAACTCTGTGCATTGTTTTGGGGTTTGACCCCTTTCCTCTGTGCATTTTGCTCCAACTGTTGAGACATGAGGACGGTCATGAGGCCTCTGTGGCGGGGTTCAGATGAAGCAGCAGCGTGGAAGCCCTGGACTTCCCCGTCCACTTAGACCAGCGTCTTCACAGTAGCAGGGGGCCTGTGTGTGCTGAGCCCAGGGCAGGTGGCAGGTGGCAGGTGGCAGGTGGCAGGGGGAAGCCGCGTGTTAGGATCCTCTTTGCCTCCCAACCTTGGGTCTTTTATAACCCACACTTTTTATTGCTGGGGTTTATTCTATTCTCCTGCATCTCAGAGCTGGTATTCCTGCCCTGCCATCTGTCTGACCATTCATTTATCCCCCGGTATCTATGGGCACTGAGCCTCTCTGCTTGGATTATGTCTGTGAACACCACAGTCACTGTGCCCCACCAGCGTAGGCTGAAACCCTGTGGGTGTTGGGGTCAGTGTGGACAATGCCTGCTCCAGGTTGGGGACAGCATGGGAGGTGTGAGCGCGGGGCTCTGCCCAGAGCCGAGAGCCTGGAGAAGTGGGACTCGAGTCTGGTCACTTGAGGCTACTGCTGCCCCAGGTGTGACCCAGGGAGGTGCTTCTCTGCCCCGAGGTCTGTCCTGTCCCTCTGAAAAGTGGGGTGCCCCACTTGTCCAAGTGTTCACATCACCCGTTGGCTGCCGATGCTCTGAGTTTGTGCAGGAACCACTGCCTGTTCCTGCTGGACAGGGCTCCCCACGCCTGTGGCCTTTGGTGACCCACTACATGACCAAAGTCCCCAACTCTAAATAGGAACAGCCTGGGTGTGCTCAGGTCCCTCAGGTCCGTGCCCCAGTAGGGCCAGGCTGCGCTGGGCCTTCCGGACAGTGTCCGGATCCACCCACTCCCCCTTGTTTGCTGTCAGCTCCAGACACTGTAGACTTCGTTTTTTTCTTACATTATTCAATTTGGAATATAATTTGGGCAGTTATGTTTAAACAGACCACTTCCATTGAAAATCATCTGTGTAAACAAGTCAGGCAGTGTTGGTAACAGCTGTGGGTTTTGGATTTCCTGGAGTTCTCTTAATATTTTTCAGCTAATAGGTGACTGTTTGGAGGAGGAATGGACATTTTCTTTTTGGGGACAATTGAGGCTCGGATTTACAAGAACTCAAACTTGTTTTAAGACAGGATCCTTCTAAGCTCTTGTATTCCTCTCACTTTTCAGATGAAATGGTTTATGTTGAGATCTCCTCCTCCTGGTGCTTCAGAAATCACGTCTTTCATAACCGTACAGGGCGAGCTCTGATCTGAACAGTTCCAGCTCCCGGGCTCTGCACAGGACCCTCCTTTGCCAGACCAGGAGACACAAATGACCCGGAGAGAAGGGGCTCACAGGAGCAGAGCTGAGCGGGGTTGCTGGTGCACCGCACATCGGAAAGAGCTCTGGCCAGGAACACTGGGCCCTGTGAGCTGCCCCCCAGACGGGCTTACTTTCCGCCTCTGACAGCACCAGCCTCCTTTACAGCTGCTTGTTCAGGATCCAGATGGGCTGCGATGTCTGAGGGGTGGAGCAGGGCTGCAGCGGCAGGGAGGTGCTCTGAGACCCCCTGTACCGAGTCCCACCCAGTTCAGGGCCCTGTCCTGAGGCTGGTGTGGGTGGGGACCTGCGGGCTTCCTGCCATTTCACCCTGACCTTGTGGCCACATTGCCGTTCCTTCTCGTGTCTTCTCATCTGTTCCTGAACTTGGTCCCCAAAGCGAGCTCTTCTTCTGTAACTGGCACAGCTGCCAGCTGGGGCAAGAGCTCTGTTCTCCCTGAGGGCTCTCGCTTCACCTTCGCGGAGGAGTTAAATGCAGCTTCCAGGGCTCTCCTGGAGGTCGGCAACCAGGCGCCTGCCTCTGCCAGGGCTGGCACGGGCTTCTCTTCCTTGGGATCCTGGTGAGGGTGTTGGCGTCCAGTCCATTTCCTCCCTGCTTTCTCCTCTTTCTGTGTGCATCAGTCAGGACAGTATTGATGGCAAGTGACAGCAAATCTGACCCAAGCTTCATGATACACAAAGGCGATTCACGGGTTCTCTAACCCAGCAGGCATGGGTTGGTCAGGGCTGACGTGGCGCGTCTGGAAGCCCCTCTCGGCTCGGATCCACTGCACTGCGCCCACTGTCTGAACAAGGTGGCCCCCGTGGACCCCGGCCACCCTTTCCTTGTCCCGAGCAGGAGGTACAAGATCCTGTCATGCTTCCTCAGCCTGAGCCTCACTGCGTCTCACCTACCCTGACGATGCCACTGCCCGACCATCACGGGGGCCGGACGGGAGCGGCTCGACTGGCTCAGACCCGGCGATGGGGAATCTGCTCGGTGGGGAGCCGGGGGGGGCGGGCGTGGGAGAGGACTCTCCGGGTGCAGAGATGCTGAGCAGCCAGACAGCAGCCGTCCACCATGCAGCCCCCCTTCCCTGCTTTATGGGCGTGACTGATGAGATGCTGTGGTCTCCAGAGCTCTTTCAGGGCGGGGCCTCTGGGAGGGAGCAGGGAGAATCCTAACAGATGCCTCGTACCAACTACCTTCCCCAGCACACGTTTACATCTGGCCACATTTCCTTCAGATACAGTTTTAACAGCATTCTTGAGGTATGGTTGATAGACACAAACCTGCCCGTTTTTAACGTCTGCAGTTCGATGTGTTTAGACACTTGCGTACCCTGATGAAGTCGTCAGCAGTGACAGCGTGACAGTGTCAGAGGTGTGTTCTGAGGAGATGCAGTATTCAGGCAGAGTTGAAGCCCTTCTCCGCTTCTGCTTCCGTTTTTTCAACCAGATGTAACTCCTACCTTGAATTTGGTGTGTGTCTTTCCTTTGCAAATTCTTACGCTTCTGCCGTACATGAGTGTGTCTATAAACCATGCAGAGAATTGCTTTTTTGGTTTTAACTCTCAATAACAACAGCTAAAATGAATAAAGTACAGCTTCATACACTCACATGGGTAAGTCTCAAAAGCAAATTTCCCTCAAAGGGACAGTGTTTAATTACATGTATTTTCTACATTAATTTAGTAGTTTTCTTCCTGGTAGGTATTTGGCTAGTTTCAAACACTTCATTTTTATTTTTGCTACTATAAATAAAGCTGCCGTAATCCCGCCAGTGTGTCTCAGTGTACACATGTGAGTTTCTAGGGTGCCCGCCTGGGCACATGGCCGGAGACAGGACCATGCATCAGGATGGCCGGTGTCTGCCATGTCGCTCTCCAGAGTGGCCACACCCACACCAGCAGCGCGAGGGGTCAGGGTCACTCTGCATCACAGCACCGCATCAGATTTTAAATTTTGTTGTGACATAGCGTCCTGTGAAGGTTTACTTAGCATTTTCATGGCTGTAGGTGGCGTTGAGGGTCTTCTGTGTTCTCAGCTCGCCCCAGGCTGGTGGCGCTCCTGTAGCCCTTGGAGGCCAACTCCGGAAACTGCCCACAGGTCTCATGACCCTCAGGGGCCGACTCCCCAGAGGAGACCCCAGCCTTTCTGGACCAGAGTCCCGGCCAGGAGGCTTCCCTCTGCCTCTCCGTTCCGGGTCTTGTCCGGACCAGAGTCCCGGCCAGGCCAGGAGGCTTCCCTCTGCCTCTCCATTCTGGGTCCTGTCCAGACCAGAGTCCCGGCCAGGAGGCTTCCCTCTGCCTCTCCGTTCCGGGTCCTGGAGACGTTTGTCTGATCTTGGGGCCCACAGGGTCTTATGGTTTGGGGGTTACATTTAAAATGTCCCCCTTAAAGAGAAAGGGGAAATGGAGGGGAAGGTGTTTGTGTGTTCAGTGGGTGTAAGAAAAGCATCTTTCTGAGATCAGGGCCTGGGGACTTTGGGCTCAACTCTTCCATCTATGAACTCACATAGAATCTGGAAGGGGCAGATCTGGAACAAAGGAAGCCAGGGATAGGACGTGCTGACTGTCACCTCCCCAGGCAGCTCTGGCCGTGAGTGGGCAGCTCCTAGAATCCTGCTTCCCACCCCGGGTGGAACTGACTCTCTTCAATGGGGCATGAGCTCTGGGAAGTGTATCTTACTCTGGACAGCCCTAGAACCAGGCAGGGATGTGGATCAGCATTTCACAGCAGCTGTAACCTGTCAGCCTTCTGATAGGAGTGGAAACATTGCAGCAGTAAGACGACGATGCCCCCTGGGAGGTGCTGGTATTGCCCCCACGGGGGCTGTGCCTCTAGTTGAGAGTGTGATTTACCTGCTAATCCTCCCTCCAAGGGGATGTATTAGGGAGGCCTGTTGTGGACTTTGTGTTATTAAAACAATATTTTTCCCATTTGAAGGCCATTTAAGAGAAAGAAGAAGATTGGGAGAAAGAAAAAGAGAGAGAGGCAGATTCGTAATTTACCTGTATTGATCATAAACTCCTTTAGTCATAGGTTAGAGCCTATAAAGCAGTTTAATAAACTAGAAGGAAGATTTTTTTTTTTCTGGCTGTAGAAAGCTGCGTCTCCTGAGAAATGGCCTTGGGAATGAGGACCAATTGGGAAGGTTGGTGCCAGGGCCACTGCCCGTCCCTTCACTGCTGTAAGAACGTCCTCATCGAGGCTGGTGCCCAGAGCCAGCCCCCAGGAGTCCTGATGTGGGGAGGAGTCCACGTAGGAAGGCTGGGAGGGTCTTTCTGAAGCCGCCTCGCTCAGTTCCTTTCTTCTCACATGGAGTGTGAATAGCATGTGAGAGTGTAGTCTGCAGAAGGCTCTGGAGGAATTCAGACCAAATGATTATTATTATTTATTTATTTATTTTTTGAGACGGAGTCTCGCTCTGTCACCAGGCTGGAGTGCAGTGGCACAATCTCGGCTCACTACAACCTCTGCCTCTCCGGTTCCAACGATTCTCCTGCCTCAGCCTCCCGAGTAGCTGGGATTACAGGCTCCCGCCACCATGCCCAGCTAATTTTTGTATTTTTAGTAGAGATGGGGTTTCACCATGTTGGCCAGGCTGGTCCCGATCTCCTGACCTCATGATCCACCCACCTTGGCCTCCCAAAGTCCTGGGATTACAGACATGAGCCACCATGCCCAGCCTAAATGATTTGTAGCCCACCTGTTCTAGGGGCAAGAGGCCCTGGGAGAGAAGAGTTTAGAGAAGGCCCGAGGGTGGCAGCCAGTGAGGCTTCTGAATGGGTGGAGGCGAGACTATGACCCAGGGCCGTGGGGGCCCCGGATGACACTGGCTGGAGCGACTGCCTTCTGGGCTCCCACCTAGGTTGCACCTGGGATACTTGTTTCCTAATAAAATCAAAGCATGCGCCTCAGGAAGCAAGCGGGGCATGGATGCAGCTGTGGCTCCAGGAGGAGAGGGGTCCAGCCAGACTGTCCTAGGTGGGGAACTGGTCACAACTCAACCCTATGTGGGCTCCCGTGCGTGGACAGTCCCTGCACGGCGAGGGTCAGGATGCCAGAGAGGGAGAAGAACACTGATGGAAGCTGGATTACCCGTGCTGTCTGACCGAGGTGTGGGATGAAATGAGGAGAGATGATGCTTTGGTAACAAGGTGTGAGTAATCTGAGTTGAGCTCACTGCAGAGCTGGCCGTGCTCGATCCAGGACAGCCAGAGTCTGTGGACCTGCACCGCATCTGTTTCTCAACCACTAACCTGTGCGAAGACTTCTTTCTGAGGCTTGTAGACGTGGATGGGATGCATCTGAGCGGTCTAGCGGATTGAGGAATACTTTTGGATCACAGAGATCTTGGAAGGGGACTGACCTCCAAGATGGACAGGGTGGAGGTGAGGGCTCAGGTGGCCACTAAGTCCAGATGGACACGGTGCCAAGATCGAATGTTAGAACAAGAGTGCGTCCGTCTCTCCCACCTGCTCCACCAGCTCCGAGCTCAAACCCCCGTCCATGCCTGGAGAACAGCAGATGTCTCCTTTTTGGCCCCTCTTCCATCTTACCCACCTGTCCCTCAGGAGGTAGACACACCAAGGAAGGGGAAGACGGGCTGGCCTCTGGAATCCTTACACCTGTCCTAGGCAGAAGGGATATGAACCATGCCCCCGAACAGCTGAGCACAGTGTGCTTACCAGTGAGGTCGACCCTGGACGTGCTGCTTGTCAATCAGAGCTCATGGGGTCAGCGGTTCCCACAAGCACTAGGGCAGAAATGCTGGAGTTTAGTTCTCATTCCATGGCCAACCTCATCACCCTCTGGCAAGGATCTTGGGGTTCCTCCCATCTAGGTCTGCTCCCCTCTTCCTGCTAATTGCTTTTATGAAGAGCCGCTGCTGCTTCCTTTGGTGGACAACTTTGGGATGTGGGATATAAAATCACTAACGGTCTTGCTGCCTGCTCATGCCCTGGATGCTCAGGGCCCATCTCACCATTCTTCTGCTTGACCCTTGGGCCGAGCTCATGGGATGTGTCTTCTGGGCTCTTGCAGACTCGGTCCATCCACCGATGTTACCTGGATAGAGTGGACGGAACCTTGAAGTCCCCTCCTCCTAGAGTGCCTTTTATGGAACATTTCCATCCTATAACGGAACATTTGCTGTTGGGACCTGGACACCCCCGTGAGACTCAACCTTGTGAAACAGCTCGGAGCTGTCCGTGTCGTGATGTTCTTCCCTCAGCCCCAACTATTGCAGGCCTCAGACCAAATCCTGCAGGTCAGTGGTGTAATTATAAAGAAGTTCGAAATGTCAGGACCCATGGTCAGGAGCCCCAGCCTCTCAGTGTGGCACCCACAGCCCCCAAAATCCCCTGGGGCTGCCTCCTCCAGTGACCTGGGGTGGGATTATGTCCTGAGGAGGGGGAGGAGGGCCCATGCCACATCCAGCCTGGCCTCTTGAGAACTTTAGACACGGGTCCTCTTGGAATCAATAGCAATCTGTTACCTGCTGCCCCTTCACTTACTTGGTGGTCAGCTCTATGTGCACAAACAGAATCCAGCTCAAGAGAATAAAGTCCCAGTATAATGGCAGAGGTGGGACATAGCCAGCTGCATTTCCTCCAGCTGCAATACTGAGCCTGGGTGGGAGGAATCCTGAACCTGGGTGGGAGGAGGAAGGGACACAGCCTTGGGCAGGCAGGGCAGGAAGTTGAGTTAATATGCTGAGGTGGCATCATCCACTCCACAGTCAGATGAGAGAATTTTATTTTAACACAACCCTACAAAGTGGGTCCTGTTGTTTCCACACCAGCAAATCAAGTTCAGAGACGTTGAGCTTCAGTCCAAGGTCACAGAGCTAATGCATTGCTGAGCTGGAACCTGCCTTCTAGGTCTGTCTGACCTGTCATTTTCATAATTCCACAGGGGCTGCCTTCCTATGAGAAGAATATCTCTAGGAGGGTGGATGTTTGTCTCTTTTGTTTCTGATGCATCACCAGGGTTTGGAATGCTGCTGGGACATAGCAGTGACTCAGTAACTGAAGAATGGACAGATGGATGGATGGATGGATGGATGGATGGATGGATGGATGGGTAGATGGATGGATGAATGGATGGTTGGATGGGTGGGTGGATGGATGGATGGATGGGTGGTTGCATGAATGGGTGGGTGGATGGGTGAATGGATGGGTAGATGGATGGGTAGATTAATGGGTAGATGGTGGATGAATGGATGGATGAATTAATAGATTAATGGAGGATGGATAGGTGGATGGATAGATGGATGAATGGATAGATGGATGTTTGGATGAGTGGGTGGGTGGATGGATGAGTGGATGGATGAATGGATGTATGGGTGGATGGATGAATGGATGAATGGATGGGTGGATGTTTGGATGAGTGGGTGGGTGGATGTTTGGATGAGTGGGTGGGTGGATGGATGGGTGGATAGATGAATGGATGGGTGGATGGATAGATGGATGGACAGATGGATAGATGGTTGGGTGGATGCATGAGTGGATGAATAAATGGATGGGTGGGTGGGTGGTGGGTAGATGGATGGATGGATGGATGGACAGGTGGATGAATGAGTGGGTGGATGGACAAACAGGTGAATAGGTGATGGATGACCGGTAGATGGAGAAATGGATAGAGAGTAGTTATGGAGCTCGTACATAGGCCTTCAGTTCTATTTTTTTTCTCCTGATTGTGCTTTCTGAGTTGGACTTCCTGAGCCTTTGCCAGTTCTGAGTCTTTTCCAGTTCTTTACGTATCTGTTTGTGCACAACTAAAATGGGTGAAGATTCAGATGTCTCCAGGGGCCAGGGAGGAAACATAAATTAGGGGAAAGAGAGACAAGTGAGCGCAATAGGGAGGGTGGCAAGGGCATGTGCATGACCTGCTAAAGACGTTGAATCCCAAATTAAAATAACAATAAAATAAAAATAAACTGAGTATCACTTGACTACATTACATGGAGTGCTCAGTGTACCCCCTTTAGGCTGCCAGTGTCTTTTATTTGCCAACTGTACTCTTGTTAGAGATGGTTTCCTGGGGACTCAGTTGGACCCTGGTTACAGGCATCAAATGCTACCTGTGCCTTGAGTGCATCTGCGGCCACACCTCGTGCATAGACTGCCTGGTGATGACGTCATCTGTGGATGCAGGAAAAGGAAACATGGCTTTCTGTCTGAGAACGGAGGAGACTTGCTGCCCGGCCCATGGTGCGTCAGTAGTGTAATGGACCTCACACTTAAAAAGATCCATCTTCTAATGGGGAGAGACAGTCAAAACACGAGGACCCTGTAGTTTTCTGTAGAAAAGAAATCGGTGGTGCTTGAATGAATGAAGCAAATCCTAGTGTGTCTTGCATTTGTCTCTTGCATCAGAAACAAAAGGAGGGAGGGTTTTCTCGGAGAACCGGTTAGTCCTCGAGCGTTCAGCTGGCCCTTGTAAGCACAGTGGCCTGAGCGTTCCTCCTTCTCATCTCCAGCTGGTGCGCTGTGGGCAGGCCTGCGGGGCAGGACAGAAGGTCTGGAGTGGAAGTCATCTCTGTTCCCCCAGCCTCGTCCACCCCCTTCTCCACTCTCAGAAGTCCTTTCTCGACAGATTTTCCTCGGGTTCAGAACAGGACAGATGCTGTCCTGCGATCTGCTTTACGGTTAGACAGTGGTGTCGGGGTTTTGATTTTTTTCTGCACCAGGGGGGTGGCTCAGTAGAGGTGAGAGAAAACAGCGTGACAGCACGGCTTGGGACGTGACTGATCCGAGAGAAAGCATACCTGTAGGTGTTGCTCGTGCCTGGTTTGATTTCTGAACCAGAGTGAACCTTGTCTGGAAAACAGTCATGGAGAAGGCTCAGGTCCTGCAGTAACAGACTTGTCATTTGTCATCCACAGTTGACAGGCAGCTGTCATGAGGGCCGCAGGGGCAGCTTTGGGATGGGGCCGTTCAGACGTGCTCCGTGTGGACTCTTGGCTCCGTGTGCCGCAGCCGCTGACTGAGGCTGGTGTGCGGTGCCAGAGCCCAGCTCCCTCTGGAGCCAGAGGTGGTCACCCCTGTCTTGGGGGAGGAGGCGTCAGAGACGGGCCCTTGCCTGTAACTGTTTTTCTTGATGTGGATCTGTCCTGGATTGGGAAGCTTCCCTTGTACAGATCTCAGGCTCTGGGTCCCTTTTGAGACCAGGCTGGAGTCTGCAACGGGAGCGAGGGGGTCAGGGTGCGGGGAAGAGGCCAGCCGTGTTTAAAGGTGTGATTCCTCGGCTGTTAGTGTGTGTGAGAGACTGAGTGTGTGTTTGTTTTTATCAGTAAATGAGGGAGAGGTTTGTCTCTCATGTTTCCAAATATGGCGGTAAGTAGATGTCCCCACAGACCCTCAGTTCCTGCCCCAGGTGGTTTGATAACACAGGTGGAAACCTTCCCTTGTTGGGACACACACACATCTCACCTGGGAAGCTCCAGGGACAACCAGTAAGTAGGACACAAAAACATGGTAAAATAAACAGCAGAATGAAAATGGTACACTAAATAAACAAACAAAAAACCATTGAATACAGAAGAAGGCAGTAATGGAGAAAGAGAGGAACAAAAAAGATAATTGCTTCTAAATAAAATGTTTAAGAAAGAAGACAGACACAAAGAGTGAATAAAACATATACCATGGTGTCCATTTGTGTAAGAAAGTAGTGTATTTTTCAATAAGCATTTACTGACCATCTACATTTTGTTTATTCTTTATCCACAAATCTTGCTCAATAGTGATTGAAGGTCTGCTATCCACCAGACACCCTCCTGGGGGTGGGGCTACAGGTCCCATTTCCGTGGGAGCCCTTGAGAGCCCACGGGGAGGGCAGGGGGCACGCGTGTAACAAACCACCGTCCCACGTCCCACCCACGGCGCCACGGCTCCTTCAGTTGGGAGTTCTTTGATGCTGCTAGGATAGGCACCGATGAGGCTGCCCTTCAGGATCCCCTCTCCCCGTGCAAAGAGCAGCGACTCAGGGTCACGTCCAGGAGCTTGGTCCTTTAATTAGAGAACCAGGAACAGCAGTCAGCTGGGGGCCAGGCCAGCGTGCACAGAAAACAGCCAGCAGGGATGCCTGGTGCCCAGCCTCCCCGCCCGCCTCGCAGAGGCTCACGGACCTTCCTGGCTGTCATGACCTTCGTGTCCCTGGCTGCCCCTTTGCTGTTCCCAAGGTTCTTCTCCTCTGAGCCCGTTTCGGCTGATGAGCAAGCTCATTCTCCCAGGCTGTTTGTATCATGTGTAAAGATCAGTAACTCCATTTGCCAACTCTCCCATGTGACAAAGCTCTCCAGACAGTAGCCACGGCTTGGCCACCTCGGTACACCCAGTGCCGAGCTTCTGCACCTGTGGCCATGTGAGGATGACACACAGGGGAGTCCGTTACAGCACCAGGACCCGGCGCTGCTTTCAGTCTCCCACGGAGGTGGAGCCCTGGACAGGCGCTGGGGCCGCGTGGGGCTGAGTGACTGCACACCGCGGCCCGCTCTGTTCTGGAAAACCGTGTTGCTGGGTTTGATGCCTCCTGCTTGTGTCTCATGCGTGGGGCTTGAACGGTCAACTCCGGGCATTTGGGTTTTTTTTCTCTGCCTCTGGCCCAACATTAGACAGACCAGAATCTCAGATATTCTACTAGGAATGACAGAATGTTCATCTTACCCACCAGGCAGGGGGTGGGGAGGGAAGGCTTGCAGTAGGATGGGCTTGGCCACTCTCAGTATTGGTGGTGTGACTTTTCCAGTGTGAAGAAGGACCATGTGGCTGAGGCTGTTGGGTAAATACTTAGGCCAAGATTTGTTATCTGATTGCTATTGACAGACACTTCTGTAGCACGCATATCTCTGGAGGCCGCCTCTTGTTGACATTGCTTAGAGAAAGGCAGCTGTTAGCCGTCTAATACCTTTACTCCTTAAACCCTCCGGCTGGAAGCCGCAGGGGAATGTGCTTCTGTTTACATGCAGAGACATTCTCACATTAGCAATGGGCTCTTTCTCATCTTATTAATTTCTTTGTATATCTTGTAAATGTAAATTGAGTAGAGGTCAGTTTTGGCTGAATAAAGAAAATAAACACTGATAGATTGGGTCCTATGGACTTAACGCTTTGGCTAATTTGATGACAAAAAGAACAAAGGGGAAAAAAAGCCCTCAAACTCTATGTGCTGGATGAAATTTCAGCTAGCAATGGCCCAGGAGCCAAATTGAAAAGCTTTAACACTTTCGTAGGTGTTTTCAGATATTGATTTTGTTGCCTGACTTCAGCCCTGAGATTAGGAGAGATTGCTCTTCCGATGAAAACACGTTCATTCTGGGCACAGCAGCTGTATGGATTTTCTGTTCTGCCTCTTTCTTTACTCCTGAAAAATGCCGTTAGATGGAATTTGGATGCTCTGGGGCCATGGCCTTTCATGTTCTGGGAGGCACATGGATTCCTGTGGATCGTCCCCCCAACCCCAAGGCTCCTGGAGCCGACAGAGCCAGGGGACCCAGCAGGCCCATCCTCCATCTCTGACGTCACAGGCATCTGAAGGCAGGGCCATGTACTACAAGTCCCTGACGTGCCAGGCCGGGGGAGCCAGCGGCCATTCTGGGAAAATTCCATCCCCAGGGCATGAAGAGACAGATAAAGATCAGGTGTAACTCACCTGTGCTGAGTGACATGGTGGGTCAGGGTGGGGCTCTGGAACCAGGAGGTCTTGACCTGAGTCCTGAATTGGCCCCTTCCCAGCTCTGTCACTTGCCGTGAGTCCTCCAACCACCATGTGGCTTTGTGGCTTCATTTGTAAAGTGGGGCAAGAGTGTGCGCAGCTGGCAAGGGCTGAGCAATTGAATGACTTCACTCATGTAAAACAGCAGGACCAGGCGCAGGGCAGATGCTTGGAAAAGGTTAACTATTGCCATCATTAGGAACCATCAAGGGGCTCACACACGATCTCAGTGGAGGCTTGTAGCAGCCTGTGAGGGAGTGCTAGAGATGTCTGGATGTCAGCAACAGATGCTGACTCCGGTTCTCCTGAGCAGAAAGGTAGTTTATTGGAAGGATAAGGAGAGTACAACATGTCAAAGTGAAGGCATGAAAATTAGACAAAGAATATTAAGAATTACATTATATATTGGTGTGATATATTGTGTGTGAATTGAGACTTATTTTTTAAGATAATTGAATATTCACACTCAGTTGTCAGAAATAATACAGCGAGATCCCCAATACACTTCCCCGTTTCCTCTAAGGGTAACATCATATATGACTGCAGTACATCACAGCCAGGAGGTTTACACTGATGGAGTCCGCCACCTTCTTCAGATTTCTGGCTTTACATGCACTCATTTCTGTGCATTTTAATCACATGTGTAGATCCTGTGACCACCAGAATCACAATCCAGAAGTTGTATCACAAGGATTCCTCCTGTGTTTTCTTCTAACACTTTTATAGTTTTAGCTGTTACATTTAGGTCTAATGAATTTTGAGCTATATTGTTATGTATAATGGGAGGTATGCGTCCAAATTCGTTTTTCTGCATGTAGATGTCTAGTTGTTTCAATACGACTTTTTGAATACTTTTTCTCCATTTAATTGTATTGGCACTCTTGTTGAAAACCAACTGATCATAGATACTAGGGTTTATTTTTGGTCTCTCAATTCTAGTCCACAGATCTGTATGTCTGTCCTTACGGCAATACTGCATGGTTTTGTTACTGCAACTGTGTAGTTAGTTTCCGCATAGGGAAGTGTGAGTCTTCCACCTTTGTTCATGCTTACCAAGAATTTTTGGCTGGGCACGGTGCCTCACGCCTGGAATCCCAGCACTTTGGGATCCTGAGGTGGGTGGATCGCCTGAGGTCAGGAGTTCAAGACCAGCCTGGCCAACATGGTAAAACCCTATCTCTACTAAAAATACAGAAATTAGCCAGGCGTGGTGGTGCACCTGTAATCCCAGCTACACAGGAGGCTGAGGCAGGATAATTGCTTGAACCTGGGAGGTGGAGGTTGCAGTGAGGCGAGATCGCACCACTGCACTCCAGCTTGGGCAACAGAGAGAGAGAGAGACTCTGTCAAAAAAAACAAACCAAAACAAAAAAACAAAAACAAAAAACAAAAAACAAACAACAACAAAAAATATTTTTTGAAAGGAGAGTCTTCTGTCTTTTCCTTTCCTCATTTTTTTTTGTCTAGCCAGTCTAGACAAAAAATATTCCTCCATTTTGCTCTTCCTTTCTTTTATTCTTTCTGGTTCACTTTCTTTGTTTCTGTGGATTATATCACCATTTGCTGTTGTTTCCTTAATCCTGTTCTACTTTTTTCTCATCTGCCTCTTTGTGATGATATTACATTTAAATATGTTATAGGTCCCAAAATACAACTGCCTACAACTTTATGCAATTGCTTATTAAGTGAGTTAATAGAAGAAAGGTGGTAGCAATGTATTACCTTAGTTTTTATTTCTCCTTTGTTTTTTAAAGATAGTTTTGCTGGATGTACAATTCTTGGTTGACTGCTTTGACTTCCAGCATTAGAGGATATTTTCCCACTGCCTTTGGCCTCTGTGGTGTCGGGTGAGAAATTGCCTGGTAGTCTTTTTGAGGATTCATTTTACATGATGAGTCACTACCTTGATGCTTTAAAGATTCCTTCTTTGCCTTTTGACAACTTGACTATGATATGTGCAGGCACAGATACTTTAGTTTATTCTAGTCATAGTTTACTGAGCTTTGTAGATGTGCAGTTTAATGTTTTTCATCAAATTTGGGGTTTTTAGCCATTATTTCTTCCAACATTCTTTTAGCTCCTTTCTCTCCTTTCTGGCAGAGGCTGCCATTTTGTGCATTTGATGTGCTTGATGGTGTCCCACAAGTTTCTGAGGCCATGCTCATCGGTATTCATTCTTCTTCTTTTTTCTGATTCTCAAACTCCATAATCTCAGTGGATCCATCCTCAAGTCTACAGAATTTTTCTTCTGCCAGTTCAAGTTTGCCATTGAGCCCCTCTAGTGAATTTTTTATTCCAGTACTTTTTAACTCCATAATTTCTACTTTGATCTGAAAAAAATAATTTATGTTTGTGGATATGTTTAGGGAGACATTGTGCTCATACTTTTATTAATTCTGTAGACGTGGTTTCTTTTAGTTTTTGGAACATATTTGTAACAGCTGACTTAAAATTGTCTAGAAACTTCACCTGAGCTTCCATAGGACAATTTCTATTGACTGTTTTGTGTGTGTGTATGTGTGTGTTTGCATGCATGTGTGTGTACATGCCATATTTCCTTTGCATGTCTCATTTTGTTTTCTTCAAAATTGGACATTTAAAATTATATAAATTACAAGGCTGGGCACGGTGGCTCACGCCTGTAGTCCCAGCACTTTGGGAGGCTGAGGTGGGCAGATTACTTGAGGTCCGGAGTTCAAGAGCAGCCTGGCCAACATGGTGAAACCCTGGTCTCTATTACAAATACAAAAATTAGCTGGGCATGGTGGTGCATGCCTGTAATCGCAGCTACTGAGGAGGCTGAGGCAGGAGAATCGCTTGAACCTGGGAGGCGGAGGTTGCAGTGAGCCAAGATCATGACACTGCACTCCAGCCTGGGTGACAGAGTGAGAGAGACTTTGTTTCAAAAAATAAATTATATATGTAATGAATACAGTCTTTTTCTGGACATCAGTTCCCACCCCGCCAGTGTTTGTTTCTTGAGCTGTTTATTGCTGTCATTGTTTTCTTGCTTTAGACTTCCCTGGACTAATTCTGTACAGTCTGCTTTCTTTTTTTGTGTGAAGACACGGAAATGTACTTGGTGAGCTTAGTGTCTTTTTTGTGTGAAGACACGGAAATGTACTTGGTTAGCTTAGTCTTTTTTTTTGCGCGAAGACACGGAAATGTACTTGGTGAGCTTAGTGTCTTTTTTTTTTTTTGCGCGAAGACACAGAAATGTACCTGGTTAGCTTAGTGTCTTTTTTGTGTGAAGACACAGAAATGTACCTGGTTAGCTTAGTGTCTTTTTTGTGTGAAGACACGGAAATGTACCTGGTTAGCTTAGTGGTCAGATAATGACTGAACAGAGATTTCCTCAAATTCCTTGAAATGAGGATTTTCTCAGACTTTGCTGAGGGCTGTGTGGGTGTGTGTTGGGGAATGCCTTCACCATCCTGGCAGATGGCTTACAGCTCTGCCTTAGCTGGTGCCCACGCTGGCAGGGAGCTTCCCAGTCAGCCCAGGTGAGCTGGGGCCCTCTTAGTTCTCTCCCAGCAGACACACAGCCCTGCATGTGCACCTGGCCTTCTAAGTTCTCAGGAATATATCAGAGCTTTTCAAAGCTTTATAAGAACATGTCATTCCACAGTACTTCCTTTTAATTTTTTTGGGCCAGCCTCTTCTCAGCTTCAACTTGTATTGCTGCTTCAGGCAACTACGGTAATAAACAATCCCCACTGATTTTTTAGGACAAATATTCTAGGATAGGTAGGGCTGGTGCACAAAACAAGCTCTGATGAGGTCAAGTAGCGAGGAGAAAGCAGTTCTTCAGTGGGAGCGCAGCTCTTCGGGGAGCTGTCAGCGTGGTCAGATGACAGCGATTCACTGGAAATGGGCTTTGTGGAGAGTTCCAGTCCTCTGTGTCCCTCCAGGGGCTGCCAGCCTGCTGGTTTTTTACAGCCACTCTTTGTTTTTTAGGACTACTGTGGGGCTGAGAGAAGAGGACTGAAATTGGGCAAATTAAAATGCCACACAATTTGCTTTTCTTACCAAGATTCAGCCATTGTTATTATTTTGAGAAAGGCATTCACCCTATTGCCCAGGCTGGAATGTCATAGCACAATCACAGCTCACTGCAGCCTCGACCTCCTGGGCTCAAGCAATCCTCCTTCCTCGGCCTCCCAAGTAGGTGGGACCACAGGTGTGCGCCACCATGCCTGGCTAATTAAAAACATGTATTTATTTATTTTGGTAGAGATGGGGTCTTGCTATATTGCTCAGGCTGGTCTAGAGCTCCTGTACTCAAATGATCCTCTCCCCTTGGCCTCCCAAAGTTCTGGGATTACAGGCATGAACCACCAGGCCTGGCCATTATTATTATTTTGAATACATGCTGTTCAGCCTTTATTTCAGCTTTATTGCAAGCCTTTAGCTAGTTTTCGGAGCTCTGAAACAGGCCTTTTGATGTTTATTCTGGCATTCTGATTGCTTTTATGGAGGGAGAGAATTTTGGAAGCCTTTACTCTGCTATCCCAGAAGTGCTTCTAGTATCACATTTTGTACTCAGCATTGTGCCCTGCAAAGGCAATAATGTGAAAATATTTTAAGTGGGTTGACAGTTGCCAAATACTTTCTAAACTGTTATTGTGAATTTTTACCACACATATTAATGCAGGAAGGCTGCCTTTGCAGTTTAATTGCTGGAATTCTTATGCAGGGCAATCATGGACCTCCTGCTGTGTACAGATTTGCAGACAATTCAGTGTCACTCATCCCCGAGGATCCGATGTGGAGGTTTCTATTCCCACAGAGATGAAGCCACAAGCAAAGGCCTGTTCGTGTGCAGGTCTGTTCTGAGCATGAACATCCTGTCCTAGAGACAAAATGCTCCCTCTGGGAAGAGCCTCCCTGGGCACCCCCTGCGTCCTTGGAGCCCTTTTGGGCCACGTCTCTGCTTAGCGTTGGGAGACCTGTCACACCCGAGTGGGGTGACCATGGGCTCGCGACCTGTAGGAGGCGAGACTCCAGCATTCTAGGGGGTGACAGCAAAACCAGGCCCTCAGCAGAGACCACCTCCTTCCAGAGCCTTCTGTGGCTGGGCAGGGGTCTCCAGGCAGCTCCGCAGCCCCCGCGAATACCCCCTGGTGCTGAGTCCGTTTATACAGACAGAGATGAAGGGCAGTGACGCCGTTTTTCTTTTCTGAAATGGGAGGGTCGTGTGTCCGCAGCTCAGGAGGAAGATGGGGCGCAGGCTTTGTCGGTGGGGAGCAGTTTGGTTTGGACTCGGAGGCTGGGAGCCCCTGGGGCTTCTGCAGGGAGAGGCGGTCTGAGCCACGCTTTAGAAGTTGACCTGCTGCTCTGCGGGGACTCGGTGCGGGGGACAGGGGTGGAAGCTGCTGCATCATCCAGGTGAGAGGAGAGCCAGGTGCGCAGTGAGCCGAGGTGGGAGGAAAGCTGGTTGCCAGGGAGACGAGGGCGTGTCCATCACCGCAAGGCTCCACCCACAGTACTATCCTGGGCAGAACCTTCCTGGCCCCACCCACAGCCTTAGCTGATTGGAGTGTGGAGCACATGTGACCACAGGCAGCATTCTTATAGGTCAGCTGGCCTCTCGTGACTTGCCCATATGGCCATGGAGCGTTTGCAGAGGATGTTCTGGAGAATCAAGGGTGAGTCTGCCATCCAGGATGGTGGAGAAAAGTCCTGGGGTTATGGGCCTGAGAAGGGGCTGTGGGTCTCACCATCAGGGGGAGGGCCATGTAAGAGGGTGTGGAGCCACTCGAGAGGAGTGGGGCCATGTGAGTGGGGCGGGGCCATGTGAGTGGGGCGGGGTCATGTGAGTGGGGCGGGGTCATGTAAAGGAGGAGCCCTGTGACAGGTGGGGTCCTGTAAGTGGGGTGGGTCATGTGAGTGGGGAGGGGCCGCTGAGTGGGGCGGGGTCTTGTGAGTGGAGCAGAGTTTTGATAATGGGGCGGGGCCTCTGTGGTTAAGTCTCACGTTTGTCTCTGGAGATTCCTCCTTGTGGCTCCCAGATGCTCAGGGCTTCTCCCCCATGGACAGAACACCTCCACGAGCCCCATGGCCTCAGCACCAGTGACCTCAGCGTTGCTGTTTCATAGAAGGCAACTTGTACGTGCACTGGCAGGTCCTGCTTGTTTAGGAAGGAGAGGTGGAGGCTCAGATGTCGGGTTCAAGGCTCACCGGGGATGCAGGCATCAGGGTGCTCCCTCACCAGCCTCTGGCTGACAGCGCTGAACTCAGCCACCTCGTCCGGCTTCTGGTGGCTTCTGGTCCACACTCTACCCTCCTCTGTGGGCTCCGTCTCTGCAGGGTTCTCGGAGACATCGCAGGCGCTAAATGCCAAATGCAGAACCTGGGCTGTGGGTCCCGGCCTGGCTTCGTGTGCCGAGCTTTCCACTGAGCGCCGCATGACTGGGTGCTACCTGGGGCGAGGGGGTGATGCGAAAACACTTTCTGTTCAGTTTCGAGGCAAGTTGCCCTAACTCCAGATCCCCACACAATTTCAGAGTTCTTTCTTTCCTTTGTGTTCTGAAACAGCAACGCAGTTTCCTCTCTGTGTGCCTCTCCGGCTTGCAGGCTGGCACCTGCGCATAAACCGAGCGTGAGAATCAGGTGTCTGCGGGCCCCTTTCTTCTCAAACGGGACTCCCAAGGTTTCACAGAGGAGACAGGGACTTGGGGACCTTGGAGGAGGGACACAATTTAGAGTTCAGTTCACACTGAAGGGTGGGTCTGTCACCAGACCGGCATCCCAGATCGACCATGAACAGACAGAGAAAACCTGAATTTCCAGGAGGCTCATGGTGTCTTTGACCCTGATGGCTCCTGGGTGACTGTTGTACCTGCACATGCCTCCAGGACAGTCGGGGCTAGAGTGGGTCAGGAGAAGGTCCTTCTGGATGTGACCGCGCTGTGCGTGGCTCTCATGGTCCGAGCGGGGTTGAAAACAGCTCCCCTGGGGCCAGGGAGGGTGCTGTCAGTGAGCAGGAGAGACCTGGGGTGGAGGGATGGGGAGGCTCCTGGACCCTCAGCGGCTGCTCAGCTCCAGCCCTGCCCACACCCCCCTTTCCCTGGGCTTGGTCCATGCGGATACAGGCCCAGTGTTGTAGATCTTGTGAGTTTTATGTGAAATTTCTTAACATTTACAGCACCACACAGGCAGACAACACATCTGGGGCCTCCGGTTCACACCCTGCCTGACGGCCCATCACCGTGTGTGTGGTTAGGGCTCCCCAGCACCTGGGCATCCTCCTGTGCCTGGACTCGCTCCCCCAGCTCCCCCCTCCTGCTGCTTCAGAGCAGCATCCACCTGGGCTGTGCCTCCCCTGCTGGCGCTACCCCCATCAGACAGGGCCTTTCTGCTCCCCTGTCCCCAGAGGCCCAGGAGATTGCAAGATGCTGACTGGGGGTGCTGTGGTGGGGGCCCCAGCCTGCTTCATCTCTGTCCCACCAAGCCTGGGGAACACAGAGCTGAGCCCTGCAGTGCCCGGCACATGCTCCATTATGTCCACAGAACGTTCCACCCGGCTGTGACCTTTAGGAAGGCATCCCTCTGGCCATTTGCAAATGGGTAAGTGACCCTGGGACTTTGTTGGGATTGCCCTGATTAACTCAGTGGGCCACAGATCTGTTTTTATTTACTTATTTGTAAACTTGGAAGATTTGGGAGCAAATTCTTTTTGAACTAGCCATCCAACTTTGGAGAAACAATTTATGGATGAAAAGCACAGGTGGGTTTTGGTAAAAGCAAAGTAGCATGTTGAGTTCTCTTTTTAAAGGCATTTTAATAACAGAGAAACTGAAAGGGATGTTACAGCAAAAGCATGTACCTATTGTTCATAATTTCAAATTATTAATATTTATGTTCACATTAAAAATCGCAACAAGTAAGACATTGTAGAGGATGCCGGAAACCCTGTGGCCTCTCTGCTCCGAGAGGCAGTGACTGTGGAGAGTGCTGTGTGACTTTCTTGTCCATTTATGTACATTTCAAATTCATGCACAACCTTGAGCGTGTTGGGGTCTTTATTAATCTTTCCTCTAAGCCCTGCAGCTTGTTTTTCCCTGACATGAGGTCGTCTGGATGCAGCCAGGCGCATCAGGTGTCCTGATCAAACCCTCCTGGCGCACGTGCTGGTGTCTCCACCTGTCCTGTCTCCAGCTGCGCTCAGGAATCACGCTGTGCCCCTCCTCCTGCACATGTGGGATCCTTGCTCTGTGTAGACACAGATTGCTGGATCTCGAGGTTGGTGTGTTGTCATGGTCACTCACTGGCCTGGTGTCCAGGGTAGACTTATCTGTGCAGGAATTGAGGAGCCACCTGCTAGTTTCCTCTGGCTCCCTTGAGGGGTTCTCACCCCCATGCTGAGATGAGGCCACCCAGGGCTCTGTTCCCCTGACTGATTAGGGCATTGTGACCTGCGCGGCTCCCTGTGGGAAAATGTGACCTTCCTGCTCTTAATTTCCAGTTGCCCTCTGCATGAGCAGAAGGAGCCCACGGTGCCCCCACTCCCCAACTCCTGTGTTTGCCTCATTCATCGCACGTTAATCTCTGACCTTACTGTCAAGCAGGGCAGGGCACGATGCACCCACCAGACGGACAATGTAATGTGGCCGCCATTGCTAGCTTTGCCGATTCCTCAGAAGGTTCTGGAAAATCGAACCAGATGGGGCCAGAGACGACCCATCTTATGTCCTTTGATGGAGCTATT
Source organism: Chlorocebus sabaeus (assembly GCF_047675955.1). Classification (NCBI taxonomy): domain Eukaryota; kingdom Metazoa; phylum Chordata; class Mammalia; order Primates; family Cercopithecidae; genus Chlorocebus; species Chlorocebus sabaeus. The sequence goes on along the minus strand of NC_132914.1, from coordinate 128,786,990 downwards.
CGTGGGGCTTGCTCCTCTCAACCCCAGGGCTCTAAGGTCCCTGGCTTTGCCCCTGCCCGCCTGGGGAAAGGCCGTGGTTAACTGTGAAACTGCCCTGTAGCTGCTGGCACTGACTCGCGGTCACGAGGTCCAGCAGCATCTCCTAGATTGTCACTGCCCACTCTGCTCTGTGGGCGGGTCAGCCGTGGTAAAGCACAGCGGGTGGAGGACCAGGCGTCCTGGGGCGGGTTCCTGTTGGGCCCGCTCGCGGCCTGCCTAGTGCCATTGAGATTGCTGTGCAGGAATCACCAGGCTACAGGAAGGAGCCTCGGACACTCCTGCTTGTGGGAGATCCGGGTCTTCAGGGTCCTCTTGGCCGTACATGATGCCCACCTCATGGGTTCACTTCAGGACCCAAGCTGAGATGGTTTGACAAAAGCCAGGAAAGAGAACCAGAGACTGTGGCTGTTCTCCGGAGAGGCCAGGGGCCCAGTGTCCTCAGAGTCCTCCCACACCCTCAGGGATGCCGGCGGGTCCCCTGTGCCTGCCCTCTCCCCTCTCCCGGGGGGCTCCCCTGTGCCTGCCCTCTCCCCTCTCCCGGGGGGCTCCCCTGTGACTGCCCTCTCCCCTCTCCTGGGGGGCTCCCCTGTGCCTGCCCTCTCCCCTCTCCCGGGGGGCTCCCCTGTGACTGCCCTCTCCCCTCTCCTGGCGGGCTCCCCTGTGACTGCCCTCTCCCCTCTCCTGGCGGGCTCCCCTGTGCCTGCCCTCTCCCCTCTCCTGGGGAGTTCATGAACCTGGAAGGGGACGCTTCTGTCTCCCTGTCCTGGCCACATAGTGCCCACCTTTCCCGTGACAGCCACAGTGCCTGTGGAGAGGGAAGTCCAGCCCTAAGGAAATCTGAACTCACTGCCAAGGCCTGAGCCAGCGCTCCACACAGGCGGCTCCACTGGCCTCGGCCCCTCTGCTTTGTCTCTGAGCCTGAGAGCGCGCAGAGCCCCTCCAGGGGAGCTGCCACAGGTATCCCGCAAAGCTGTCTCACTCTTGATGGGGGCCAGGATGCCGCAGCCGCCTTGGGTCAAGCTGAGGCCCTGCCTCCTGCATGCACTGGGTCCCAGGGAGGATGCCAGGGCCTGCGGGGGAAAATGAGCTCCCACTAAAAGGGGAAGTGCAGGCTGTGGAGTCTAGGCCTCCCCCTACCCCAACCTCAGACAGCCAGGGATTGTCCTTCCCACAGAGGGAGTGCGATTCCTGTAACCCCAGGAGTGATTCACAGTCGGCTGTGAATCACAGAGGCTGAGAAAAAACCCTCCAAGCTATCCAGTCCTTGAGTGCAGCGCTGCTGGCTCCAGAACGGCTGCCTTGGCTGGCCTCACTCGGCTCCTGCAGGAGTTGGCTGGGCCCCCTCTCTGCTTGCCCGCAGCCTGGCACGCTCATCATCTGCCCACGACTTGGTAAGCGAGGGCTGAGCTGCCATCTGCAGGTGGGAGGCCTGCGGCTGAAGGCACAGGTGGTGCTGCCCACACAGCAGCGGCATCAGAATCACCTGCAGGGCTTCTGTGCCACGATCAGTAGCTCCGAAACTGCCCTGACCACCCCGGGGCCTTTTCCAGTTACTGACATCTGCTTCCCACACAGACCTGGGCTATACCTGGTATCAGATGGGGCCTGCGCCGCGGGGATTTAAAACTCTTCCCAGGTGAGTCTAACCTGCAGCAGGGTTGGGAACCGCTGACCCAGCAGTGTGAGGCAGCAGGTTCCCAGGGGACGCTGACGCTGCTGGTTGATGCCACACTCTGAGAACCGCTGCACCGGAGCTCTGGCCGAGGCTGAGTTTTGGTGCAGGATGTGGGCATTGTTGTTGTAGACCTGAGGATCAGCAGGTCTGGGTTTTTTGCTGTAGGAACAGCTGCTAAAAATAAGCGAGAATACTACATGTTGACCGAGCGTTGGCCTGTGTCTGACCAGGCTTCAGGAGTGGGTGCTCTGGGGACCTTGCCTGGGGAGCTCTGGGCTCCTGGAGCCCAGGGTCAGAGGTCTAGAGGTCTGAACTTGAGAGACCAACCCTGTGCTTTGGAGCCGACAGCCACCATAGTGGGTGGAGCTGGTGGGGGGTGTCAGCCTCCAGCCTGAGGCCACTACTGTCTTGTCCCTGCTGTGGCTTCTGTCACCACCTACAGTGACTTCATCTCAGTTCAGCCCGCTGAGTTGGCATCCCTTTGAAATAGTACAAAGCAGAACAGTTATTCATTAACGCTGTAGATTCATTCACTTAAGAGAGACTCACGGAATGTCCACCCTGTGCTGGGCGCTGTGTTTGATGGGCAGGGAGTGTGGGCTGGGTACAGCTGTCCCTGCTATCTGGGACACCCTGGAGGGTGGTGACAGTCCTGTTCCAGCCTGTATGGACACCAGGGCTCTCCTGCCCATCAGGGCCATGGCCACCCTGTAGGCTCTCAGGCCTGTCCACCCTGGTGTCACCTCCCTGACGGGCCCTGGGCCCCGGTGGTGCCACTGCCCCTCCCCCTCCCCAGATGTAGCAAGAGAAGCCTTCAGAATGATACAGATGCATATCTGGGAGGGAGAAAAACATAAACGTCCAAGTGAGATGTTTTCACAGAGGCCTCTTGGAGATTTCCTGGAAGGCTCCATGTTGCTGACAGAAGAGGTAGGTGGGAAGAACTTCTGTAAACAGGAAGCGAAAAAGAGCAAAACCGACCACTGAAATGCCAACGTCAAATGGAGGAGGGGCAGCCCCAAGCTGACAGACCCTTCCTGATTGCAGAGAGGGTCTGGTCCTGAGGGGAGGGGAGAGGAGGACAGGGAAGGCGGGCGGAACATGGGAACGTGGCTGTGCAGAACCTTCTGCGTGGCCCTGCCTCCCTTCTGCCTTCCCCCTGGACCCGAGGTGAGGATTTGGAGGGGGCTACAAGTACAGCCAGAGGCTGAGTCTCCCCACAGCCAGGCCTCCGGTCCTCCCCAGGTTCAGCTGCAGGTGGACAGAGCAGAATTTTAGCCTCATTTGTCACCAGATCTCCCTCCCAGCCCTGGCCGTGTTTGGGCTTAGGAATTCCTAGAAAACCTGAGGAGTTGATAAACCAGGTTCCTGCTCTGTTTAGTTCAGGATCCTCATCAAGGCTCACGGGGCTGGGTTCTGCTGGAGAATGGCTCTGTCATTCCTGGGAGATTCACTTAACTCTCTGCTTCACACACTTGTACCTCAAAGCCCTTTGCTTGGACAGGGTCAGGCTGGGCACCTGCCAGCCAGAGGACACTGGTGCAGTCTTATCTGTGGAACCAATTGTCAGAGGTGTTTGAGCCAGAGTGACTCCATCTTGAGCAGGGGCTGGGTAAAATAAGGCTGAGTCCTGCCAGGCTGCATTCCCAGGAGATGAGGCATTCTAAGTCACGGATGGGATAGAAGGTCAGGCACAAGTTACAGGTCACAAAGACCTTGCTGATAAAACAGGTTGCAGTAAAGAAGCCAGTCAAAACCTGCCAAATCCAAGATGGCGACCAAAGTGACCTCTGGTCGTCCTCACTGCTTGTTATATGCTAATTATAATGCATTTGCTACTAAAAGACACTCTCACCAGCGCCCTGACAGTTTGCAAATGCCATGGCAACATCAGGAGGTTACCCTATATTGTCTGAAAAGGCAGAGGAGCCTTCCAGGAATTGCCCACCCGTTTCCCAGAAAGCTCATGAGTAATTCACCCCTTGTTTAGCATATAATCAAGAAATAACCCTAAAAATAGTCAACCAGCAGCCCTCAGGGCTACTCTGCCTGTGGAGTAGCCATTCTTTCTATTCCTTTACTTTCTTCATAAACTTGCTCTCACTTTACGGGTTTACCTCGAATCCTTTCTTGCAAGAGATCCAGAATCTCTCTTGGGGTTAGATTGGGATCCCTTTCTGGTAACACAATGGGTGACATGTGGTTGTTCCTCTTGGCTTCTCACAAAGTGAGGTTGGAGTTTTGGGATTCCAGTTCTACACCTTGACCATGTATTCTTTTTCTTGAAGAATGGCTCCATAGAGGAATATTCTGTCTGCCCCAGACTCACTCTGATTGCACTGAGGCAGCGAGTCCCCTGGGGGGATAAGAATGAAATCGCTTTGCAAAAATTATATCAATGAGAAAATTGTGGCAGTGCAGGGGATCTGATCTAGTCAACCCCCCTCTTGCCTTTAGCCTTCAATTATTCCTATGCTTAAGCCAAGCGAATTTTGGGAAACATTTAGTTTATGGTTTAAATGATAATAAGCCTTTCCCCCAAACTCAACTGCCTTTGTGAAGCTAATGAGAGACCACCTGGCTGGGAGGATCGAGCAGGCCGAATTGTTCCCAGGTGTAGACATAAACCATTGCCAGCCATTATTCCAGAGGTCACAAGACATGGAACTCCCCAATTACTCCTGCAGATAACGTTACTATTGTAGAATGTAAGATTGGCCTTTTCAGATACCTTTCAGGTTTTTTGCATACCCGATGACTGATGGCTCCATCTGATCCTGCCAACTGCTCCTGTGGCCCCACCTGGAAGCGACTCAGTCAGCAGGACGATCATTTCCCATGCTCCTGTGGTTGCACCCCCAGCCAATAGGCAGCAAGCACACGTTGCCCCAAAGCCACGCCCACCCCTTCCCCCAAACTAGAAGAACCCACTGGGGAGTTCCAAGAAGCTCTCCTCATGGGGACTGAGCCCTCTGGCTGAAAATGCATGGCGGAGTCACACTGTGACCCACAGGCTACATCTAATCCATGGGTCTTTGTTATTCGGCCTACCCAGTTTTTATTCATTGCTAATATTAACATTTGAGAGATTTCACTGCAAAGCTAGATTTATAGGTTCATTTGAATAACGGGGCAGTAAGCCGCCCCTGGGCCACATCAGGATGATGGGCTGGAGCTGAGGGGCAGTGCCGCACTCTGGAGAGGACACGTGCCCTCCGACTTTCAGGATGATGGGCTGGAGCTCAGGGGCAGTGCTGCACTCTGGAAAGGACATGTGCCCTCTGACTTACTGCAGTCTCCACCACTCCCTGTGGTCACTTTGTTCTGTCTGGTAGCATCACCCTTTTTTCTCTGTCCAACTCGCATGATTCATTATGTGTAATCACCTTGACCCTGTAAGCATGTGTTTTGTCTCATGAGGCAGTCTGTTCTACCCCAGTGTCAGAGGCGTTCGAACCAGAGCGACTCCATCTTGAGTGAGGGCTGGAAAATGAGGCTGGGACTTACTGGGATGCGTTTCCAGAAAGTTAGGCATTCCTGGCTTCTAGATATTTACAGTTAAGGGAACAAATTAATGTTTACTAAACAGACCCAGACTTGGGAGTGTGCAGATATTCTGAAATCTGGAGAACAAAGGCATTCCTAATTTTGTTTTAAAGATAATAATATTGATCCTTGCAAAATATAGTAATTAAGAAAATAATCCTTTCCCACAGACCCTTGTAGCAGAGCCCATCTCCCCGTATATACGAGCACCGTACCTAGGGCCCATCTCCCCGTGTACACAAGCACCGTACCCAGGGCCCATCTCCCCGTATACACAAGCACCGTACCCAGAGCCCATCTCCCCGTGTACACAAGCACCGTACCCAGAGCCCATCTCCCTGTATACACAAGCACCATACCTAGGGCGGTCGCCTTCCTTCTCTTATTTTTAGAAATGCCCTACTCTGTCTACGGAGTAGCTGTACTTTCACTACTTTACTTTCTTAATAAACTTGCTTTTGTTTTGCACTGCAGACTCACCCTGAATTCTTTCTTGTGTGAGATCCAAGAACCCTCTCTTGGGGTCTGGATCAGGACCCCTTTCCTGTAATACAAGCAGTTGAAATTTTAGCAGTTGATTGATATTAGCCACATAAGTGGTTATTGATGCTGTCCACATAAACAACCTTGTTCTATTTGCATGGGAATTACACAGTGAAGAGAAGTGTTTCTAACCCAGAGAATGCTTTTGAGTCAAGCAAGATCTTTACCATTAGGCCATTACAACCCCTATATCTGTAGGAACCCAGTTTTCAGATTCCTTCCTGGGCTGGGGTCGCCGCGAGAGACCACTCGACACGGAAGTCACAGCGGAGAGATTTATTGCTAGCGCGCTAGGGTCCTATGTCCAAAGTTGGCCACAGGACCCCGAATGCTTGTTACAGACAGTTTATAAAGGCAAAAACCACAAAATTTTACAAAGCTTGAGGCGCAAGATGATTGGAGCAGGTTATGGCCTGAGCGAGATGTCTTACTTTAATTGGTTGGTTTGAACCTGGTTTGAACCCGCGTGGGGTATTTCCCGGACTTGTTCTTCTGTTTGAGTTCCAGGAATATGGGTGGGTGTTTTAGATAGCCACACGGACATCAGGCGGGTGCTTTAGATGGCCACCTGGTTGTTGGGTGGGTGCTTTTAGATAACCACCTGGTGTGGCTTTTCTAAGCTTCTAAGTTTCTAAGTCTCTAAGTCTCTGAGCTTCTAAGTCTATAAATTTCTAAGTCTCTAAGTTTCTAAGCTTCTAAGTTTCTAAGTCTCTAAGTTTTTAAATCTATAAGTTTAAAGGTTTTTAAGTTTCTAAATCTATTTTCAATCCCCCGCTATAAGAGATGAGATTTAAAATTAGTTGGTACAAGTTGAGCCGAAGATTGCATTTGTTATCTGACATTTGTTAGATCTGATATTTGTTAAGGAAAAATTGTTGATATTAAAAACAGATGTGGGCCAGGCACAGTGGCTCAGGCCTGTAATCCCAGCACTTTGGGAGGCCAAGGCAGGTGGATCACTTGAGGTCAAGAGTTCAAGACCAGCCTTCCCAATATGGTGAAATCTCGTTTCTAATGAACACAAAAATTGGGTGTGGTGGCATGCACCTGTAATCCCAGCTACTTGGGAGGCTGAGGCAGGAGAATCACTTGAACCTGGGAGGTGGAGGCTGAAGTAAGCGGAGATCATGCCACCACACTCCAGCCTGGGTGACAGAGCAAGACTGTCTCCCCACCCCCGCCAAAAAACAAAAAATCCATGAATTCACAAGGTTGCAGGATGCAAGATTAATATACAAAATCAATTGTCTTTCTATACACTTGCAATATAAAATAAATGAGTTTAAGAAAATAATCTCATTTACAATAGCATCAAAAAGAATAAAATACTTATGAATTTAACAACAAACAAGTATAAAATATATAATTTGAAGACTACAGAATGTTGTTTAGAAAAACTTAAGAACTAGATAAGTGAAAAAGCATCTCATATTATTGAATCAGATCTGCACATTCTACACAATCCCTATCATTATCCCAGCTGACTTCTCTGTAGAAACTGACAAGCTGATTCCAAAATTCATTCAGGATTGCAAGGGATGCCAAAAAATAATTATCTTGAAAAGGGAGAATGAAGTAGAACAGCCCACAGCTTTGCTTTCAAAACTTACTGTAAAGCAGTGGTAATCAAGACAGGGTGGTACTGGCACAAGGATAGACATCAAGATTAATGGAATAAAATTGAGACTCCAGAAATAAAATCATATATCTGGGGCCAATTGATTTCCCATAACGGTGTCAAGACCACTCAATGGGGTAAGAATTGTTCTTTCAACATATGGTGCTGGGACCACTGGATTTCCACATGCCATGGAATGTAGCTGGACTCTACCACCCACCATACCCAAAAGTTAACTCAAAGTGGATCAAAGACCTACCTGTCACAGCTAAAACTATAAAACCTCTTAGAGGAAAATACTACTGACCTTGGATTTGGCCAAAAATTCTTAGATAAGGATTAAAACCATGAGCAACAACAACAAAGATCAGCAACAAAAGAAAAAAATAGATAAATTAGATTTCATCAAAATGACAAACCTTCGTGTGTCAAAGAATACCAGCAAGAAAGTGGAGGGCCAGGCATGGTGGCTCATGCCTGTAATCACAGCACTTTGGGAGGCCAAGGCAGGAGGATTGCTTGAGGCCAGGAGTTTAAGACCAGCCTGGACAACATGGCGAGACCCTGTCTCTTAATTTAGAAAAATTATATATGTGTGTATATATATGTGTATATATGTGTACATATGTGTATATATAGTGTGTATATATACGTGTGTGTGTGTGTGTGTATATATGCAAATCCTGCCATAGAACTCTTTTGACTCAATAAGTCAAATAATCCAATTACAAAATGGGCAAAGGATATGCTTAGTAATTTCTCCAAGGAAAATATGTACAGTGACACATTAAATACACAATAAGCACATGAAGAAAAATTGGCACTGTTAGTCATCAGGGAAATGCAAATCAAAACCACAGTAACATGCCACTTTACACACACTAAAATGCCTATGATAAAAAGTCAGATAATAATGTTTCCGAGGATGTGGAGAAATCCGAATCCTCATCACCGCTGGTGGGGGTGGAAGATGGTGCAGCCACGTTGGAGAACAGTTTGGCAGTTCCTCAAATGGTTAAACATAGAGTCACCACACCACACAGCAACTCCACTCCTAGTTACGTACCCAAGAAGAAGCAAAACAATGTGCACAGAAAAACTTGTACACCAACCTTCAGGGCAGCTTTATTCATAACAGTCAAAAGCTGGGAACAACCCACACGTCCATCAAATAACAAATGGTTTAACAAAATGTAGCACAGGAGCCCCTCCTTATCTGAGGTTTTGCTTTCTGAGGTTTTGGTTACTCATGGTCAATCACAGTCCAAAAATATTAAATAGAAAATTTCAGAAATAAACAAGTCATCACACCATTATGAGTAGCGTGACCAGCTCTCACCATGCCACCCAGGATGTGAATCACCTCTCTGCCCAGCGTACCCATGCTGTATGCTCCGTCTGCCCACTGGCCACTTAGTAGCTGCCTTGGTCATCAGATTTACTGCCTTGGCGTCACTGGACTGTGTCTTCAGTGCTTGTGTTTAAGGAAACCTGATTTTACTTAATGAACAGCCAGAAGCGCAAGGCTAGTGGTGCTGGCAATTTGCACATATCCAAGAAAGCCATAAAGTGCTTCCTTTAAGTAAAATGTGAAAGTTCTGTACTTAATGAGGAAAGAAAAACAATCACATAATGAGGTTGCCAGGATCTACAGTAAGAATGAATCTTCTTTCCATGACATTGTGAACAGTACATTGTTATAATTGTCCTATTAGTGGTTATTGTTGTTAATCTCTTACCTCATCTAATTTATAAATTAAACTTTATCATAGCTATGTATGTATAGGAAAAAAGCAGTGTATATAAGGTTCAGTACTATCCATGGTTTCAGGCTTCCACTGGGGGGTCTTGGAACTTATCCCCTGCAGATAAAGGGGGAAGATTGTGTATGCATACAATGAAATATTATCCGGCCATAAAAAAAGGACGTGGTGGCTCATGCCTGTGATCTCAACACTTTGGGAGACTGAGGCAGGAGGATTGCTTGAGGCCAGGAGTTTGAGACCAGCGTGGGCAACACAGCAAGACCCCATCTCTACAAAAAATAATAATAATAAAAATTATTATAATTTTATAATTTTATTAAAAATAATAATAATAAAAAAAATCACCATCCAGGCATGGTGGTGTGTGTCTGTAGTCCCAGCTACTCAGGAGGCTGAGGTGGGAGGATCACTTGAGTCCAGGAGGTTGAGGCTGCAGTGAGCTGTGATTATACTACTGCACTCCAGCCTGGGTGACACAGTGAGACCCTGTCTCTATTAATAAAAAAAGGTAAGGAAATACTGGGGGCCAAACACTTCTGAACAGAGATCCCTGGAATTACCTCCTCGCTCCTCAGTTTGGGGTCCCTCCGCTGTGGCATCACATTCCAGGGGGTGAGTGGCCAGCCTGAGTCACACGTCCACCACGTGGCTGCAGGCAGGGCTTGCCATGATGGATAGTTCCTGGGTGTGTTCAGGAGAGGAAGGTCACTTCTCCCAAAGCAACGTCAGGAGGAGTGGATGGGAGAGAGCAAAAGGAGCAGAGGGCCAGGGCCAGAGCCCCTTACAGAAACCCTTCAATTAATTTCTGGGGAACTTCAGAGAGGCTGATTGCTGGCTGATTCAGTCTTTGCCCTGCAAGAGACAAAAGAGTGAGACGCCAGCTGGGATCCCTTCCAGAAAGGGGCTCAGGAGTTCATTCCAAAGACAAATAAATGAAGGGCGACTTCTCAAGCTGTGCACTCGTCCTCATGGCCTTGTGAATGGGATTATATGTGAGAATCCCAGTGTGTTGGCTGAACTCCAGGGCATCTGGGGGCACAGTTAGCAGAGGAGGGTCAGTCTCCCTCAAAGGGCACCCCACCTTGGACTCAAGGGAACATCTGAGAAGTTCCTGGATGCACCGTGGAATGGACAGGGCGTGTACCAGCCTCATGTTCTCTTCTGGGCACTTCTCAGGCTCCGGTGTGACACCTCCCATGAGGATTCCTGACAGTGCAGATTTTGATTCAGGAACTCTGAGTGGAGCTCAGAGTGCTATACTTCTGTCAATCATCCCGGTGATGCTGATGCTGCCTGTCGAAGCCCACAATGGGGAGCGAGGTCCTACTGTGTGCTGGCAGCAGGAGGGGAGGCAGGTCTGTAGCATATCTGGGTGTCCATAACCCCAGCTGGTGGCCCCAGAGGACTGGGAGAGCATCTTTCCTCCAGAACCCTGTGTCTAAATCCCAGGGAAGGGCTTTGATTGGTCTTGTTCTTCCAGAACCCTGTGCCTAAATCCCAGGGAAGGGCTCTGATTGGTCCTGTTCTTCCAGAACCCTGTGCCTAAATCCCAGGAAAGGGCTCTGATTGGTCCTGTTCTTCCAGAGCCCTGTGTCTACATCCCAGGGAAGGGCTCTCATTGGTCCTGTTCTTCCAGACCTCTGTGTCTAAATCCCAGGGAAGAACTCTGATTGGTCCTGTTCTCCTAGAGCCCTGTGTCTAAATCCCAGGGAAAGGCTCTGATTGGTCCCATTCTCCCAGACTTCTGTGTCTAAATCCCAGGGAAGGGCTCTCATTGGTCCTGTTCTCCCAGACTTCTGTGTCTAAATCCTGGGGAAGGCTCTGACTGGTGCTGTTTGAGTGGTGTGCCTTAGGGTAAACCTCTGTGGCAAAAGAGAAAGGATGATAGTGATGGTTGGTTCTCACCAGAGCCTCTGGGGTGAGGAGAGCCTGCTTCCCAAAGGAAAGGGTAATCTTGTCCTAAAAGATACGGGGCCGGGGGTGCTAGGCCAACAGATGAGCTGTGCATATTTGATATCTGCTTTTAATGAGCAAACAAAACACACTTTAGTGACCCCAAAGAATATTTCAAGAAACTGAGGCCAATACACCTCAGGGATATTGTGGGTTTAGTTCCAGACCACTACAGTAAAGCAAATACTGCAATAAAGCAAGTCATATGAATATTTTGTTTTCTCAGTGCATATGAAAATTACATTTACAAGATACTGTAGACTATTAAGTGTGCAATAGCATTATGTCTAAAAAAATGCACATACCTTAATTAAAAATACTTTATTCCTAGAAAACATTAAGGTTCATCTGAACCTTTTACGAGTCCTGATCTGTTTGCTGGTGGAGGGTCTTGCCTCAGTGTGAATGTCTGCTGACTGATCAGAGAGCTGATTGCTCAGGGTTAGGCTGGCTGTGGCAATGTCTTAAAATAAGACAACAATGAAGTTTTCCACATTGTTTGACTCTTCCTTTCAAGAAAGATTTCTCTGTAGCAAGTGATGCTGTTTGATAGCATTTTACCCACAGTAGAACTTCTTGCAAAATTAGAGTCAATCCACTGAAACCGTGCCACTGCTTAACAACTGAGTCTATGAAATATTCTAGATCCTCTATTGTCATTTTAACAATGCTCACAGCATCTTCACCAGGAGTAGATTTCATCTCGAGAGACCAGTTTCTTTGCTCATTCATAAGAAACAACTCCTGATCTGTTCATGTTTTCTCATGAGACTGCAGTGATTCAGTCCCATTTTCAGGCTCCACTTCTAGTTCTAGTTTTCTTGCTATTTCAGCTACATCTGCGGTGACTTTCTCCACTAAAGTCTTGAGTCCCTCAAAGTCATCCACTAAAGTCTTGAGTCCCTCAAAGTCATCCATGAGGGTTGGAATCAACTTTTTCCAAACTCCTGTTAACGTTGTTGTTTTGACCTCCTCCCATGAATCGTGAATGTTCTTAACGGCACGTGGGGTGGTGAATGCTTTCCAGAGGTTTTCAATGTACTTTGTCCAGGTTCTTCAGAGGAATCACTATTGATGTCTATGGCAGCTATAGTCTTACAAAATGTATTTCCTTTTTTTTTTTTGTTTTTGAGATAGGGTCTCATTCTATTGCTCAGGTGGGAGTGCGGTGGTGTGTAATCATGGTTCACTGCAGCCTCGACCTCCTAGGCTCAAACCATGCTCTCACCTCAGCCTCCCAAGTAGCTGGGACCACAAGAACATGCCTGTGAATAGCGAGGCCTGGTGTCTTTCTCATGCCTGGCTAATTTGTAATTTTTTTTATAGAGATGGGGGTCTTCCTGTGTTGCCCAGGCTAGTGTATTTCTTAAATAAGACTTGAAAGTAAAAAAATTACTCCTTGATTCATGGGCTGCAAAACGGATGTTGTGTTTACAGGCATGAATCTTCTTGTATGTCTCCATCAGAGCTCTTGGGAGGACAAGGTGCACTGTCAATGAACAAGGAGTATTTTGAAAAAAATCTTTTCTTCTGAGCAGTAGACCTCAACAGTGGGCTTAAAATATTGAACAAACCATGCTGTAAACAGGTGTGCTGTCATCCAGGCTTTGTTGTTCCATTTACAGAGCACAGGAAGAGTAGACTTAGCATAATTCTTCAGGGCCCTGGGATTTGGGGAATGGTAAGTGGCCACTGGCTTCAACTTAAAGTCACCAGCTGGGTTAGCCCCTAACTAGCTGAGTCAGCCTGTCCTTTGATGCTTTGAAGCCAGGCATTGACTTCTGTTCCCCAGCTGTGAAAGTCCTAGATGGCATCTTCTTCTAACGCCTGTTAGAAGACTGTTTTGTCTACACTGAAAATCTGTTGTTTAGTGCCGCCACCATCAATGGCCTTAACTAGATCTTCTGGATAACTTACTGCAGCTTCTCTATCAGCACTCATTGCTTCACCTTGCACTTTTATCTTATGAAGATGGTGTCTTTCCTTAAAACCTCATAAACCAACCTCTGTTAGTTTCCAGCTTTTCTTCTGCAGCTCCCTCACCTCTCTCAACCTTCACAGAATTGAAGAGAGTTAGAGCCTTGCTCTGGATTGGGCTTTGGCTTAAAGGAATGCTGTGGCTGGTTTGATCTTCTATTCAGACCACTAAACCCTTCTCCATATCAGCAAAAAGAAAAGCCTTTTTGCTTTCTTATTCATGTTTTACTGGAGAAGCACTTTTAATTTCCTTCAAGAACTTTTCCTTTGCATTCACAACTTGGCTGGCTGTTCGGTGTGAGAGGCCTGGCTTTTGGCTTATCTCGACTATCCACATGCCTTCCTCCCTCAGCTTAATCATGTCTAGCTTTTAAGGTGAGAGATGTGCGACTGTTCCTTTCACTTGAACACTTAGAGGCCATTGTAGGGTTATTAATTGGCCTAATTTCAATACTGTTGTGTCACAGGGAATAGTAAGGTCTGAGGAGAGGGAGAGGGATGGGAAAATTGTGTCATAGATTGAAGTCTCTGCCATGCCCCAGTCTGTTCTCATCAGCTGTCTGAAGTTGCTTCCCTGCACCATGAGAGAGTGAGCAAGGAAGGAGCTTCCTTACAGGTCTGTGGGCTGGAATTTGCTTACATCATACATCATTTTGCTGTTGCTTTCTTAGCCCAGACCCAGCACTGGACCAGACCTAGCTGCAAGGAATGCTGGGAAATGTAGTCTCTCCAAGGAATGCTGGGACCAGGACGGACTCCTGGTCAGGGGTTGCAAACCCACCTGCCCTCTGAGACCAGACAGGGAACACAGAGCTGTGAAGTGGCTGGGTACAGGAGGGGGCATAGCGGGAGTGAGGGCAATGCTTGACCTACCTGAAAGCATGGACATAAAAAAGGATTGAGGCACTACTGCGTGCAGGCAAAGCTGTTTGAGAGCTGGACCCAGCCCCCAGCGGGTTGCTGACCAGGCCTGCTTCTGTCAGTGATGCTCCGGTCTCCAAACCCCACAGCTTAAATTCCCGCGCATAAAGGAGACATTTCGTGAACTGTGGCACTCACGAAGGTGATGGGAACCGCAGCCTCTTAGGGCATTGGTTAAATCCAGGTGATCGTTTTCTTGGTGGAAAGCCCCGAAAAGGGGGTCCCTCTAAACAAGGCCTGGGAAAGCAGTGGTTCTTCTAGGAAAGGGTCCCACCTCATGGGCTTCCTCCCATTCCCCTGCCCGCTGGTACCCTGGCACCTCCACCGCCAGGCCCATTGATCACAGTTATTGGGGCTGACTGTAGCACAGCCCTGGGCAGCTTAGGTGCATGGAAAATGGGGCGGGGCTGTGTGGCTATTGAGTTCTGGAGGGGTGTGGGTGGTGCATGGCTTGAGCTGGAGCTTCCTGGGGCAAGCAGATTAATGCAGTGAGGCTGAAGGGCTTCAGTTTGTGTCAGAATTCCCAGAAAAAAACGCTGTGGGGATGCAGAGGGATCAGGCCTGATGCTCGTTCCTCCATGACCAGCTCTGCATGGGGCCTTCTGTGTGGCATCCTCTGGCCCCCCTTTGAGATATAGAGCACACATGCACACAGAGATGCACACACGTGCACACATGCACACACAGATGCATACATACTGACACACAGATACACACATGCACACACAGATGCACACAGCTGCACACGCAGATGCACACATATGCACACGTGCACACACGGGTGCATACACACGGATGCACACACATGCACACACAGGTGCACACACACATGCACGCACAGGTGTGCAATGCACACAGATACACACAGATGCACGCATACATGCACATACATCACACAATTCACAAGCAGCAGTGAATTCAGCTGACTGAGCTGGGAGCCTCCATGGAGCTCACCTTATCCTGGTCTCTCTGGTCAGGCGCACAGGTTTCTTGTAGCTTGTCAGACAGGATCACAAGGCAGTGACCTGTCATCCCAGTCCAGCCTGGACCTGCTGAATTTGGCCTGTTTAGGAAGAACCTGGACCAGATGTCAACACTTACCATGTGATTTCTCCAGGTGAGCGGTAAGGCTTGGCACCCTGGGCTCTATTCCTTCTTGACAGCCCTTGGCTAGGTCTGAGGACTTCGTGTCACCAAAGCAGCCCTCGTAGGAGACTGAGTTTGTGGTCCCCAACACAAGCTCCCTACAAATGGATCTCTGGCTGGTTCTGTGAGTCCTGCAACCTCCATCTATCTCTCTGTCAGCTTTCTCTTAATTAATTTCATCAGGAGCCCAGGAACTGCATCTTTCACTCCAGCTGGGTTGGAACTGGCTATGAGCCAGTCAGGTAGTCTGCAGGCAGCTGGGCTCCCTCAACCTTCAGTTTTAATTAAAGAGTTGGAGGTTCACCCAGAGTACGACGAAGCCTCACTGCAGGGAGGGCCCCTGGAAGAGAGTGGCTTCTTCCCGAACATTTCACCCTGGCCTTAATCCAGCCTTCAAGCAATCTGAAGTTGGTGGGAGTGGTGCCAAATGGTCACCTTCCCCTGATTTTCTGTCAGATGCGAGGCCCTGTCAAGAATGTGCGGTGAGCAGGGGTGGATGGCAAACGCCCTCCTTCCTCCAGAAGCCCACGAGGAAGCCAGGAGTGGAGTTAAGGGTAAGCATGTGAGAATTTAAATACCAGTACAGCAGACATGCGTCCCAGATCACAGAACATGGACATGGAAGAAAGGGATTTGTTTTGTTTTTCTTTTTGTGATGCTGGCTGATTTCTTTTAGGAGCTCATGTTTAATTGGAAGGTGGAATTAATCACAGTCAATTTGGATCCCACCTTCAACTGAGGCCACGTCTTAGTTCCAGGAGGCTTCATTGCACAGTGCCAATGAATGGGAGAGGCATCAGTCAGAATAGGCTGTGCGGTGCTGCAGTGACACAGCCCCCAGCCGCTCACTGGCTCAAAACCTTTTCTCCCCTTGTGCACACTTCATGTCTTCCATGTGGATTCAGGAGTGATATGGTTTGACTGTGTCCCCACCCAAATCTCATCTTGAATTGTAGCTCCCATAATTCCCATGTGTTGTGGGAGGGACCCAGTGGGAGACAACGGAATCACGGGGGCGGTTTCCCCCAGACTGTTCTTGTGGGAGTGAACGAGTCTCATGAACTCTGATGGTTTTATAAGGGGAAACCCCTTTCACTGGGTTCTCATTCTCTCTTGTCTGCCGCCATGTAAGATGTGCCTTTCACCTTCTGCCATGATTGTGAGGCCTCCCCAGCCATCTGGTGCTGTGAGTTCATTAAACCTCTTTTTCTTCAGAAATTACCCAGTCTCAGGTATGTCTTTATCAACACTGTGAAAATGGACTAATACAAGGAGGCTCCACTCATTATATGAAAACCCCAGTGAAGAAAGCACAGGCTGATCCCTCTGAAAAGTTTCTATGTTTAATGGAGGGAGAAAGCTTAAACTCTAAGAAGCATATTTTCAGTAAAATGGGACCAGGATCCCCAAATTTTATACCCAAACTTGTTAGGCATCTCACAGTTCAGACACTGGTAGTAGAGAAAAGTGGGTGTGGATTTGAGTTGGGTAACATCAGAAAATGTTATGATATGAAATAGCATCATACATCAAATGTCTTAGTTTACATATACCTGGCCACCCATCCATCCTCATGAGGAAGGCACTCATTGTTTTTCCACAGTGAGACCATGGATGCCCAGAGAGGTTCGGCCATGTTCTGAGACTGCACAGCTGGCCTGGGTGGCCCCAGGAATAGAACTGGGTGTCATCTGGCCCCAAAGCTCAGGCTCTTCCCACTTGCTGTCTTCTCCATCTTGCTACCCCTCCCCTCATCCTGTTACCCGGGAACTTTTTCATCTTAAAAACCCCCACACACTCACTCACCAGACTTTGTGGCTCCTGTAGCTTTCTTCAGAGAAAGCAGACAGTGGGGCCCACCTTGTTCTTAGGCAGACCCTCTGGTCCCTGCCCATGGCCCAGCCTCACTGGACACAGGGGGAGATGCAGGGGAAGAAATGTCAGAGGAGCTTCTGGTGTTGCCTTTGGGATCTGATGGAATGTGGCAGCTATGAATGCAGAAGAGCCTCTGAGTCTTCATCACTTGCCTAGTGATAGGCATTTGGACAGTTCTGCTATTTTGCTGCTACCATCAAGGCCACAGAGAATACTTTTATACCTGAGTTATTGTGCACATGTGGAAGCCTCTCTGATGAAAAAATTCCTAGCAGAGCACCTGGTCCTTAGTGAGTTCTTGATAAATATGGACAAATTTATCTAAGTCCACCTGTGATTAGCAGGGTCACACAGGTAGTTACTTATTTTAGATGTATCTGTTGGATTCTCCTCATTCTTATCTGTCATCCTCCTCAGCCACATCATCACTATCACTGTCATCATCACTACCACCATCACCACCACTGTCATCATCACCATTATCATCATTAGATCATCACCATCATCATCACCACCACCATCATCACCATTATCACCACCATCATCACCATCACCATTGTCATCACCACTATCATCATCCTCACTATCATGATGATCATCACTGACATCACCACCACCATCAGCATCATCACCACCATCATCACCACCATCATTATCACCATTTCACCACCACCATCATCATTACCATCATCACCATCACTACCATCATCACCACCATCACCATCACCACCACCACCATCATCACCATCATCACCACCATCATCATCATCACCATCATCACCACCACTATCATCTTCACTATCATGATAATCATCACCAACATCACCACCACCATCAGCATCATCACCACCATCATCACCACCATCATTATCACCATTTCACCACCACCATCATCATTACCATCATCACCATCACTACCATCATCACCACCATCACCACCACCACCATCATCACCATCATCACCACCATCATCATCATCACCATCGTCACCACCACTATCGTCATCTTCACTATCATGATAATCATCACCAACATCACCACCACCATCAGCATCACCATCATCACCAGCATCATCCTTATTACCATCATCACCACCATACTCATCATCCTATTATGATCATCACCAACTACTACCATCACCATCATCACCATCACCCTCACCATCATCATCACCATCACCACCATCATTATTATAACTATTACCATTATCTTTATCATATTCACAATGAACTTCTGTTGGACACTTTAATTTAGAGGATGCTAAGTTAAGAACTTTGCACGCATCATCTTATTTAATCTTTCCAATAATCACTTGTTGAATGAATCAATTCATCAAACCACCAGACATCAATAGGGACCTTAAGAGTTATTTATCTTAGGCTGGGCATGGTGGCTTACACCTTCGATCCCAGCACTTTGGGAGGCCGAGGCTGGCGGATCATGAGGTCAGGAGATTGAGACTATTCTGGCTAACATGGTGAAACCCCATCTCTACTAAAAATAGAAAAAATTAGCCAGGCATGGTGGTGGGCACCTGTAGTCCCAGCTACTCGGGAGGCTGAGGCAGGAGAATTGTATGAACCCAGGAGGCGGAGCTTGCAGTGAGCCGAGATCACGCCACTGCACTCCAGCCTGGGCAACAGAGCGAGACTCTGTCTCAAAAAAAAAAAAAAAAAAAAGAGTTATTTATCTTAAATACTGTATCTGTGATAAAACTTTCCCTCCTCCTCCGTCATCCTCCCACTAGCATTCATTGAGTTCATATTGTGAACCAAGAATGATAGGTAACTTATTTCGTTTTCTCAATAATGATTTGCAGTAAGGACTGTTGTCATTCCATTTTATAAATGAGGCAGCTAAATCTCAGAGAGATAAACTCACTCATCCCAACATCACCCAGCTATGGAGTGGTAGAGCCTGGATTTGAACCAGGGAGTCTTGCCTCACAGTCTGGGATCAAATAGAATCATGTCACTGCCTCCCGAACACACAGGCCACTAACATTCTGGCCTGGCCATTCATCCTTACAAAGATTATCTTTCAGTGTGTCTGCAGACCCCGAATTAGGAAGATAGTGGGGAAAATTCATGGTCATGAAATCCTGGCATGAAAGAATGTTCTTTTCCATCTTTACCTTTAATCTCTGTGGCTAGAGCTTAGGAAATGTTTATGGGCTGTGGACATTTTCTGATCTGGCACTAAGTGGGCTTATTACATAGACAACTCAGGTTTTAGCTCCAGACATTTTAGCATCTTGCCAGGAATCTCTGCATTTCATTTTCCTCTTTATTACAATTCCATATTTTAAATCAAGGTAGGACTTGAGAGGGCCTAAAATTTTCCTTGCTACACAGGATGGATTGTGTTTTAGACAGAGAGAACAGAATAAATTCCTGGAACAGATGGAGACAAAAAAATAAGCCACATGTGAGCAGCTCAGGGTGGTCTCTACAATCATTCTCATGTTCACAGTGGTGAGACCTGCAGCGGTAGTCAGCGAGCATGTGGTCCTGGTCCATGCCTGTCTTCTATGCCCTGATGGTCTGGAGGTCCCGTACTCAAATCTCCAGAGAGGGTCAAGCTTAGAGACTCTGCAGGACTCGAACCCATTAGAGTCCCTCGTTAAGTGAAGGCTTAATGTCTGTACTCATCAAGAACAGGTGCTGGCCGATTCTCACGGTCTGCTTTGCTCCGCAGAGGGAGACCTCTGTGCTCTCAGAGGTTATTTGCAGTATTTCCAGAGCCTGTCACTGGTGCCAGGCTGCATGTGTGAAATCCTGGAGTGTGTTCACAACGGACTTCAGGGACCGGGTTATCCAAGAACAGGGCCTCAGGGGCATCAGCTTCCTCCTGATGAGGCAAACTTGTGGGCTCAGCTCTTCGCACCTGCCCAGGTACCTGCTCTGCACCTGAAACCAGTTTCCTCACGCTGCACCATGGCTGCAGCCGTAGATCCACTCCAGACCCTGTGCCGGGACTCCTGAGCCTGCCACTGGCCATCAATTTGGAGAAGTTATTTATCAAGTTATTTACTAATGATTTCCTGAGATGGGGTGACACCAGTTCATTGACCTGACAGGCACTCATTAATCATGCTGCTGTTAAAGCAATAAAATTGAAAATGGTTTCATGTCAAGCAGTTAGAAAAGTTGCCACATTTTTGAAAAACAGGATGGCAATCATAAAACACTTGTACCCTGGAAGGCAATAAGCAAGATGACATTTTATTGCGTTATGCTGCTGGTATTTGGGTACCATTTCCCCTCTGTTCCCTAGACTTTCTGTAATGTAGTTGTTCCATTCAACAATTAAAGCAAGCACAGTTTTCCGGCCAGGAAAGCTCCAGGAAGCTTCTTTTCCAGGTCATTAAATCTGATACTCAAGAGGTCGCCTGAAGCTGACTCTGCCACCAGAAGCCCCTGGAGAACTCCAGCTTTGAGGCCTCCAGGCCCTGGAGCCAGGAGCAACCTTACTGTCTCCTCACTTTCCTCCTGCCGCCTGGAGGGGCCAGGCTGAGGCTTCTGCCAGAGTGAGTGCCCTTGGGTTGGCAGGACCCTTGGTCAGGGGTGGCAACCAGAGCTTCATGGCCTGGCTGTGCTCAGTTGGTTTCTTCGGCTCCCCTCCTTATTCCAGGAATCCATGATGTGCAATTTCCTCATTGGGAGCTGCTTTTCTGGAGCATCCTCCTGGGGGAGAGGCTCTGTGGTTAGCGAAAGGAGCTGGTCCTTTGCCATCTCCCCACCTCACTCCTGGCCTTCCTTGATGGGAGGAGCAGAGAGCAGAGGCTCAGGGCGGCAGCACCACACACAGACCCTGTGGACGATGCCCCGCTTCCAAAGCAGCCAGGAGTGTGTTTTCAGATTTAGAATCAGATTCATGAGGGGTTGGCCTCAAAGTTCATAATGGTGTGAGGAAGCGGGCAGGGCTGTGTTTCCGTGTGTGTGCCAGATCAAGCTCCCCCAGCACCTGTGGTGGGAAACGCCACCTTCCTACGCCCTTGAGAGTCAAGAGACACATCAGCCCATAAACAAGCTACACAGTGTTCTCTGGTGGAGAAAGTGGCCCCTGTGGTTAGGCCCAGTCCATAAACACCTCCAAGCTACACGGTGTTCTCTGGAAGACAAAGTGGCCCCTGTGGTTAGGCCAGAGTTCCCAGGGCTGTTTTTAAATGTGGAGCCTTTTCTTGGGGGTGATCCAGATCAAGTTTGGAAAACTTTATTCTTAATACTAGAGCTTTCTTCCAACTCTCAATCCTCAAACAGACTCTTACATGGCATTGCAAAGTATCAGGTAGATTTATTTGGTTTTAATTCAATCTGAAGTGGCAGAAACAAAACACAAAGCAGCTTTTGCAAAAACTGTAATTTACTGGCTCATATAACAAAAATATCTGAAGAGATGGCCTCAGGGATGGCTAGATCTAGGGGCTCAAGTGACAGTATTAAGATGTTGTCTTGTTCCATCTCGCAGATCTGATTTCTCATTTGTGCCTTGGCTGTCCCCAGTGATACCAAGATAGCTGCCTGGATCTGAGTCTCACTAACACAGCTGTCCCTCAGTATCCTCAGGGGATTGGTTCCAGGAGCCCCCAAGGATGCCAGAATCCATGGATGTTCAAGTCCCTTATACAAATGGCATAGTATCTGCATAGAATGCACACACATCCTCCTGGCATAGGATCTGCATAGAATGCACACACATCCTCCTGTATACTTTAAATCATCTCCAGATTATGTATAGTACCTAATACAATGTAAATGCTACGTCAATAGTTATTACACTATAGTTTAAAAATTTGTGATTTTTATTGTTGTATTATTTTTTTTCTTTTTTGAAAATTTTCTGCCTGTGGTTGGTTGAATCCACAGATGCAGACTCTTGCAGACCCAGAAGGCCGACTGTATTTGCATCTTCCTAGAAAGCCCAGAATTCTTCTTGTTTGACAGTTTCAGTGAAATTCAGGACAGAGTCTCACTGGTCCGCCCAAGCCTACATGTCTGTCCCTGAGTCTCTCTGGTAAGGATTTGGATGATGCAGTTAGCCAGGTGTGAGTCACATGAGCATCTTAGATCCAGGAAAATGATCAGCCCTGCTAAACACATAGAATGATGAGATGGGTGGCTCACCAAGGAAAATGAGGCTCAGTTGTAGGAGAAGGGGGACTGCATGCGGTTCCAGCCACACCAACAGACGCTCATCGTTTTTCAAGTTCCAGATAATCTTGTCTTCTCCAACCTCCTCCTCATGTCTTTAGACCAGCTGGTCTCCCTCCTCCATCACTGCAGGGCCACACCTGGCCCAGGTCGTTCATTGTCATGCACATTATCCCTTGTGTTGTGTGGGGCTGTGTCTTTCTTATCTATCTGATTAGATTCTAAGCTCTTTGGAGAGCCGTATCTTATTTCACATTTGCTCTGTGCACATAGTGTATTAGCTCTTAGTGTCTATATCAAGTGTTAAGTTCATTCTCAACACAGAATGAGAAAAAAGGAGAATGATTGAAAGGCAACTTGAAACAAACCAACATAATTTTCTGTTCTGTTTTTTTACAGATTCTCATCTTTCAGTCTATATCATTTCAATGTCATCTGCTACAGAGAGACAACTAGATAAGGAAACAGGAGTTTTCTGATCACCCCCACCCCCCGATGGCCGTGACTTCCACGGGTAAGATCACATCAGGGTCTGAATGTTCATGACCTGGGTCCAGTGCCTTGTTCCTGTGTGGGAGTGCAGGTGGCGCATAAGGCTGGGTTTTCCCAGGCCCTGGACAATAGGGACTAGAAGGACTGAGAAACTACTCCAGCTCTGCTCTTCCCAGAAACAGCTGTGGTCACACATGGAGCCCAGTATCATGACCCTGTAGCCCGTTTTTGGGCAGTCAGCACAGTGCCTAGTACGAAAAAGCTGCCCAGTAAATCACAGTCGTGTGACTATATGAATGCACACATGATATGGTCTCTTGTGCACCAGGCAGGTGGTTACTGTTACTTGGTTAGGAGAGGAGGGGATCTCTGGGGTCTGGGGTCTGTACTTGGTTAGGAGAGGAGGGAATCTCTGGGGTCTGGGGTCTGTGTTGCCATTTTGAAACTGCAGCTGATAGGGCCACAGTTGAATCAGGAAGGGAATGAGATGGTGGGGCACGGCCAGGTCAGGTGTTCAAGCTCTTGAAAGATTACTTCCCTTCCTTTTTGGAAAATAAAAAAAGCTTTAGCTCCAATGTCTTTAGGAAGCTGCTGCTCGTTTCAGCCAAGCTGAGGAACCATTGAGTGGAAACGCGAAAGGACTCATTGAGAGTGCTGGAGACGAGAAAGGAAGTTGGGCATTTTCACAGCTTCAGGATGAGACAACGTTTCAGCTGAATAATGACACCGGGAGAAATCTAGTCTTTTTTGCATTGGTGCAGGTTGCCTGAAGGCGAAGCATTTACAGAAGGCAGTGTCTGAGTGTGCACTGAAACAAGCGTGGTTATGCAGACCACTGTTCTGGCCTGTTCTTTTCATTCTGGATGCTGTTAGAAGTTGAGGGACTAATTACAAGAAGAATGTTCTCCTCAAACACAGCTCGACAGCATTTGTTCCCTTTTATCCCATCCGTGGGGATGCTGGGCTCACCCACAGTCCTAAGTCCCAGGGTCTGACTCTAATATAAGCCTCTTCCCACACTCTTGCCCGAAAGCCAGGCAGCACCAGCCAGGTTCAGGAAGCTCACCGGGTTTCTGAACAGGATAGAGTATCCATCAGAAGCCCCTCGTTGACTTAAGATTCTGCATGAAATGCTGGAAAGCACAATCTCTCTCTTTGCAGAAGCATCCCACTCTCCAGAGAGCCTGGTTTGAACCGTGCCTCTGCAGAGGTACCATTCAGACTTGCGGTGCATTTTCCTTTTCAACGGTGCATCCTCAGATGAGAGGTTTCTCCTCTCCTGCTCTGGGTGTCTTACAGGTGCTGTCATCTGTTTGGAGGCACTTAGTGACTCCCGGTCTGGGAGGTGTCATGGGAGGAATGCGGGCAGAGAGGCAGCCGTGCCCATGAGTGCTCCTGGCAGCCACTTGAGCTTTCTGGGCCTCAGCTTCCTCATCTGCAGGATGGAGTGGTCACAGCGCCCACTTCGGGGGCAGCAGGGGATGAGGTGAGATGATGCAGCACCTGGGGTTGAAGTGACATGGCTGCTCAGTGAGCGGTCACTGGGGGAATAAACTGAGGCAGCCCCATGGAGACACCACCTCGTGGGCTAGTGAGGACTGCACCACACACCTGTCCGGAGCCCAGGCATCCGGAAGCTATTCCCAGATCCAGGGAGATGAGATGTCCTTAGGGAACCCCAGGCTCTTGGCAGTTCTGATGCTCTGGAAATGAAATTGTAAGGAGCTGGCGTTCTCGCCTGAGTTCCGGGAGTCACATCCCATCAACTCTTGCTGGTTAATTTCACTTCAAACTAAATCTGCCATCCATCCTCCCCCAGTTCCAGAAACCTCTTTCAGAGTATCTGAGAAGCTTCCCTCACTGGAGCCACAAAATCCCATCTCCACATGCAGTTTTGTCCCGGCATGTTTGATGGGGCTGAGTCGCTGGCCACAGCCTCGCAGGAAGCCCTCCTGGAGTGGAGACAGTTGTTAAAGGGCCTGAATAAATCTGTCCTTGGACAACTATTAGATTATTTCTGGCGGACGGTAGTTACATCCAGAGAATTTGAAGTGGTGACGGTTATGTGTTCGCATACAAATCTATGATAAGGCAACTCTGGACCAATTCTGCCATATACACGGACATTCATTAGGAGGCAAACACAGAATGGCCCATATCAAACTCTTCTGTAAGCCCAGGAAGATCCTGATCTCCTTCTTTAAACCTGACCCAGCGTCACCATGCCGGAAGGGTTTACTAGAGGAAGGAAAAGGGAAGTCCTAGGGCAGGGTCTTTTCTTCTTAGGCAGCACCATGCTTAGCCATCCTCTGATCCACAGGCTGAACAGGGCCATGTGGGGACTGTGGGCACAGGCCAGTAGGCCTGTGTTTCCTCTACCTGTACATTCAGGGTTGGGGACATATCCCAAAATATATTAGAAACTCCCCTCATCGCTAACAGAAGTGCTTTTCTAAGACCTGTAATGGTTTGTAATAAGTTAGCAACTTCACCCGTAGATACCCACTTCTAATATTCATTACGCAAATAACAACACATCTGGTGTTGATCACACTTAGCATTGGTAATGGCTGCTCTATAAACTCATCAACCCAGGGTGCAAACTCCTGGGGGCAGCAGACTCACCCAGGATAGAGGAGAAACAACCCTCCTCTGCAGTCCTTCTTTGTGTCTGGGGGAGGCAGATGGCAGCTCACAGGTAGAAGATGGAGGGAGGACGTCTGAGTGTGGTCGGGTGTGAGGGGGACAAGTCAGATGGGCTGGGGCTCAATGTGGGTTTGGCCTCTGAGATTCCAGTCATGAAAAGCCTCTTATTCTAGGTGGGGGATTTCGGAAAACCTGAGTCCAGAAGGTTCAATAAACACACATCCAGAGCCAGTGAAACCTGCTCTACCCGTGAATTTTAACTTCAGAGAATGGTAACTTGAGATTTAAGGAGAGTTCTTCAGAGGATGGAAAGACTGGGAGCAATATCACCCCCGCCTCCCTAAGGAAAGATAGGTGTTTCCAACGAAAGGCATGATGTGAGCATGTACTTTCTGGGGGGCCTGGGGGTGCCAGATGCCCTAAAAGCCAATGAGGAGAATTCTTCTCAAATGCTGCTCGGATCGCTGAGAGCCTGGATGAGGATGCAGAACCCCAGGGGTCAGAGACACAGAGGGGTCACATGCTAGTGGGCTGTCTTCCCTGGACCCTTACCTGGTGCTCCCAAGAGAGATGGAGGCAGGATGTGCGTGTGGGAGAGCCCCTTGGTGTGTATTTTAATAAACTCAGTTTATTGATGTATTGTGGTGAGGGAGAACACATACCTTGGGGAAGTGTGGACTTCTCAGTAAGAAAGCATCAAAAGGACTTAGCGTAGGACTTGGACCTGTGTTAAGTGACTTGCGAAGTGGAGTTTCTCTAAATTAGATGCTGTGAGGAAGTGGGGGGTATTTCTGTGATTAAGCATTGCTATGGTTTGAATGTTTGCCCCCTTCAAAACTCACGTGAGAGCGTTGGGAAGTGGGACTGTTAAGAGATGTTCAGCTCATGAATGGATTCATGCTATTATGATGGTTTACCTCCTCTCTGTCTCTCTGCCTTGTTATGATACAGCAAGAAAGTCCTCACCAGATGCCAGCACCTTGATATTGGACTCCTAGACTCTAGAACTGTGAGCCAATATGCTTCTGTTTATTATAAATTTCCCAGTTTGTGGTATTCCTTTTTTGTTGTTGTTGTTGAGTCGGAGTCTCACTCTGTCACTCAGGCTGGAGTGCAGTGGCATAATCTCAGCTCACTGCAACCTCCACCTCCTGGGTTCAAGCTATCCTCCCACCTCAGCCTCCCTAGTAGCTGGGATTATAGGCACCCGTCATTATGCTTGGCTTTTTTTTTTTTTTTAAGTAGAGACAGGGTTTTGCCATGTTGGCCAGGCTGGTCTTGAACCCCTGACCTCAAGTGATCCGCCTGCCTCATCCTTCCAATGTGCTGAGATTACAGGTGCGAGCCACTGTGCCTGGTCCCAATCTGTGGTATTAAAAATGGATGAAGACAGGCATCTTAACAATTCTTAGAAGTTAAGAAGAGCAGAGCAAGGCTGTGGCTGTGCTTGGTACTGAGGCTGCAGTCTCTCACACTGGCCAAGATAGAGGGAACGTTGTTTTGTGGTTTGGAACATGCCCGTGTTTTGTCTGTAATCGGATATGATCACAGTTGTTCTTGTTTTTGTCTTGCTTCATCATGTCACAGATGGCTCTGTGTGATTCAGGTGTTCCGTAAAGTGTGGGTTCACCACAAGAACAGCTTCGCCTGACTGTGAGCACCAGGACGGCTCCCATCTGATGACATAACGACTTGGACAGATTGCAAGAGAATAGTGCAAAAGGCTGGTCTCAAAATGCTCCCGGCTGAATGCTTCCATTTGTGTAATATTCTTCAAATGACACAGTTACAGAGAGGAAGCTTTTAAAGAATAGCAGATCAGCTTCAACTCCCATAAGTAAAACGGACTTAAGTTCCGAGAAGGTGGGGGATCAGGGGCGGCAGGCTCCAGGCTCAGTGGAGGTAGCAGGTGTTTCTGCTCAGCCTCGGCTGATCTTCTGCATTGGCTTGGTCTTGTGACCCCATACCCCCACTTTGTGGCACCTCCTGTCCTGGCTCTGACCCGCTGCCCAGCCCCCATCTGGACCCAGGTCTCCCCCAGCATGGACACCTGAGGGCGACGGGTACCCCCTTGCAGCTCTGAGGGTCCTGGATAGAGAGGGAGGCTCTTTCCTGGCACTCCCTGTGCAAGTCCCAGCCTAGTTCTGATTGGCCACAGTGGGTCACATGTTTGTCCCAGAACCAATCACTGGGAATGGGATGGAGTGGCTTGATTGGTCAGACCTGCATCACATGACCCCCTTGTGAGGTCAGCACCCAACCACAGAAAATGGGGGGTGGTGGCTGTGCAGAGAAGAGGTACTTGCAGCAGAGTCCACCCTGTCAGCTCTGTGGTTCCACATCCGTGCCTCTGAGGACCTTGGACTCCCAGAGCGAGGCCGCAGGGTGCAGAGAATGCCTGACAGGCTCCCTTGCCCTCCTTGTGGCCTGCGGAGGACCCCCAGGGACAGTGAGGGGGGCGCCTTGCCAGTCCTGACGTCCTCCTTATCGTGGGTCTTGTGTTCCTGACCCCATTTCTTTTCTGATTTTCAAATTAAAGTTAATTTGTTTTTTCAACTCCCACCCAAACCAAAATACTTTATTTTTAATTGACAAATAATAATAGTATATACCTACGGGCTGACAGATACATGAAAAATGCTGATCATCCCGGCCCCTCCAGTCAGGGCAGAGCTGAGGTTGGCCTGGGGCCGTGTCAGAGCGAGGGGCGTCTCTAGGCTGTGCCCGCAACCAAAACCTCCCACAGCAACCCTGCATCAGGGCCTGAGTGGGTGTACCGGGAGCTAGACACTGGTCCACAGGAAAAGTTGCCTTTGATGTGTCCCTGCCAGTGGGTGAACAGATCACCAAAGTCACAAAATCGTGGGCCATAGGGCAGGACCCCGGCCTGTGTTTGTGGCCTAGACTGAGGCACAGCACAGTTGGGTTTTTTGGTCTTGTCCTTTGACCTGCTGCTTCTGAAGAGTGATGCTTTCAGGAGGGAATGAGGTCGTGGGGATTTGCCCTCTGAATGGGATCTGTGGCCTTCGAAAAGAGGCTTGATTTGTTTGGATCCGTGTCCCCCCCCAAATCGCACGTGGAATTGTAATCCCCCGTGTTGGAGGTGGGGCCTGGTGGGAGGTGATTGGATCATGGCGTGGATTGTTCATGAGTGGTTTAGCACCGGCCCTTTGCTGCTGCTCTTGTGACAGAGTTCTCATGAGATCTGGTTGTTTAAAAATGTGTGGCACCTCCCATCCCTTGGTGTTCCATTCATGTGATATGCCGGCTTCCCCTTCACCTTCCGCCACGATTGTGAGTTTCCTGAGGCCTCCCCAGAAGCCACGCAGAAGCCACTATGCTTCCGGTACAGTCTGTGGAACCATGAGCCAATTAAACCTCTTTTCTTTATAAATTACCCAATCTCAGGTGTTTCCTTACAGCAGCGTGAGAACGGCCTAATACAAGACCTACTGAAGCTGCCTGTCCCTTCTCCCTGTGAGGATGCAGAGACAGGGTGCACCCGAGAGCCCTCACCAGATATGGAGGCCTCTGGCCCCTTGACCTTGGCCTTCCCGGCCTCCAGCACTGTGAGCAACCCGTCTCTGTTGTTTCCAATGACTCAGTCTGAGGGATTTCGTTATGGCAGCCCAAATGGACTGAGACGCCTTCTCCACGTGTGTATTTCATAAATGTTATAAAACCAGCCCTGCCTCTCCTACCTCCCCTGCTCCTTTCCCAGCTCTAACAGGAAAGCTCGTCTGCCTCTGCTCCCAGCTGGTGGCGCTGACCGAGGCCATGGGCCCTGGTGGTTGATGAGGCGCAAAGCAGGGGCAGGCGCTTAGAGACTGGGTTTACTCCCTCTTCCCTGAAGTTCTACTCGGACACACGAGGGGCCATGTCTGGCTCATTGGCATCTTCTGGGCTGAGGAGTTAGCAGGGGGACAGAGGATGAGAGGCCATCATTGCTGCTGTTCGGGATGTGGGCAGGTTGGGGTGGTGCCAGCTGTGTGCACATGACCCCCACCGTCCTGGCCGCATTGACTGGGCTCCCTTCCACGCCCTGTCTCCTGCTGGGCGCCCTGTGTTCTGAGAGTCCACAGGCAGCAGTGGGCTGTATGGGAGGGGACCCTGAACAGCACTGAGGTCACCAGCTGGACGGGGTCCTGGCTGCAGCCGTCTCTCAGCCCAGGTTCCCTCTTACACATCAGTTAGGGCCTGGCCACACCCTCAGGGGCTGAGCCACTCTCTGGGGGAGCGACAAACAAGGACAGCTTCCTCCGCTGGAGGAGTTTCTGATTAGCTGGACGTGGTCATGACCCAAATGGGTGGAGTGCGCACGTCCAGGGCAAGGCGCACACCTGTTCTGAGGCGAGATCTGCCTGCGAGGCAGTGACTGTTGCAAAGGGAAAGGATTGTGGAATTTGAGCTTCCATCAGTGGCATCTACAAAGAGCTCTGAGCAAGGCTGATTTTTCTTTTTAAAATTTTTAAAGTATTATTTTTTAGAGTCAGGGTCTTGCTCTGTCACCCAGGCTAGAGTGCAGTGGTGCCATCATAGCTCACTGCAGCCTTGCCTTCCTGGGCTTAGGTGGTCCTCCCACCTCAGCCTCCCAAGTAGCTGGGACCACAGGTGTGTGCCACCCCACCTGGCTAATTTTTGCAATTTTTATAGAGACAGAGTCCTGCCATGTTGCCCAGGCTGGTCTCAAACTCCAGGCCTCAAACTATCCTCCTGCTTCACCGTCTTAAAGTTCTGGGATTACAGGTGTGAGTGATTTTTCTTTCAGTGAATCGCTGTCAGCTGCGGGGAGGAGATGCCTTTGGGGCTATGCGGTTCAGCTCCGCTGGTTCAGGGGCTGCAACGCCTCCCCGGGGCTGTGTGAGGATCACCTGCCATCGCTTTACCAACCCAGCCCTTTAAAGAGTGTCAGAGGCTTCAGTGAGAGGTCCTCGAGCTTCCTGGAGGTCTGGGAGGACCATTCATCTTGTCAACCAAAATGCAGGAACGAAATGTCTTCAGAACAGACTCCAGGCCCCTCGGTCATCAAACTCCTGCTGAAGCATGGTCAGTTGGGAGGGGGGTTTAAGGGATGTTCAGTGACAGAGGGTGGGAAGGGGAAGTTGTATTCAAGTCTGCTGTTCTTTGTTCTCCCTTTCTCCCTGCTGACTTAAACCTTCTAGAACCGCAGGGCCTGGGCAGAACAGGCCCCTGTCTCAGATGTTGCCCTGGTCATCTGGCTTTTACTTGTGACCGTGGTCAGTGACAGCTGGGGTTCCGAGGTGGCTCTGCCTGGCTCCTTCACCACCCACACGGCGTGGAGCCCGGCGCCAAGAACCCAGTACCCCTGTGTCTCCCAGCCTTTCTAGAGCCCCTGTTGTCATTCCTGTGGAGACATTACTTCCAGGGTAATGGGGGCTCTCACCCCCAGAGCCCCCTGGTCATGCTGTGTTAATATCCATCAACCCTGGGACAACAGTTGTGGGGCTCGTGTGCAGAGGGCATCACCAGGGAGATTTAAAATTTGAAGGCAGGCTGGGCGTGGTGGCTCACACCTGTAATCCCAGCACTTTGGGAGGTTGAGGCAGGTGGATTGCTTGAACTTGGGAGTTTGAGATCAGCCTAGCAACATGATGAGACCCCATCTCTACAAAAAATACAAAATTAGCCAGGCATCATGGTGTGCACCTGTGGTCCCAGCTACTTGGGAGGCTGAGGTGGGAGGATGGCTTGAGCCCAGGAGGTGGAGGCTGTAGTGAGCTGAGATTGCACCACTGCACTCCAGACTGGACAACAAAGTGATACCCTGTCTCAAAAAGAAAAATCTGGAAGCGGCTCCCACCCTGGAGACTCTGTCTGTCTTGCTCACTGGAAGCCTGAAACTGGGCATGGTGTGGGGGTGGCCTTCATGTGTCCCTCGAATTTCACTCCCCAGCCCTAGAGGGCCCCAAGGGCTGCATCCATCAGAAGGAGGGACGCCTTTTCCAGTCACTCAAAAGCTCCGAGGCCGAGCTGCCGCCCTGCCAGGCAGCAGCTGCAGGAGCTGTGCTGGTCAGCATGGTCCTGGCCAGTGCAGCAGGGGAGCTGGTGGAGGGGCAGGTCCAGCCGGAGCCCGGCTGCACGGTGTCCGGAATTCATGGCTCAGCGGGGCTTGAGGAGCCAGATCCCCCGGGTGTGGGGAGGAGGAGAGACACTGTAGCCCCTGGTCAGCGGCCAGCAGGCCCACAGGGCCAGGGAGGCCATGGCAGTATGTGCTGGGGGCACGCAAACCCGCAGCCCACCTGGCCAAGGACAGCGGCCGCCGCTGCTGGGTTCGTTCCGCTCCTTGCAGGCTCGGCGCTGTCGGGTTTCTGAATTTTCAAGCAAAGCCAGAAATCCAGGTTTTGACCTGAAATCTGATTCTTAAAAGTTGGTACAATTTCAAAGACATTTTACAACAGACTGTTCAGACCCTAAAAATACTCTGACACTACAAGATGTCCGTGGCCACCACTGTGCAGTCAGTCTCTGCTAGAGCGAAGTTTCTGGATCGAAGGCCTCTTCTTTCTTCGGGTGGAAACAGATGCTTTATTTCTTGACAGAAGGAACTGACGACTCTCCTTCCAAGACAGGTTATTCCTCCTTAAAGATGAAGAGTGTGTTTCACTCAGCCCTATTGTTGGGGAGTTTTAATTACTAGCCTTTCTTGGGTTTGTGTGTCTGAAGCACCACAAGTGGCCCCGGAATATTCTATGCAGTGACAAACATTTGTTGGGGAAGGCCAGCAAAGCCAGAAAATCTAAGGGTGTCCTTCCACAGCCAGAGTCCACCTGGGACAGATCAATCCACCCTATGCTGTAGCGGGAGGGGTGCTGGCTGCTTGGGAATCACATCCTTGTTTATTTACCAAAAAAAATCAATTCTATAGTAAGCCATTCAGAGAAGAAAATGTACTAACTGTCCAAACCCAGACTCTACCTGTGGGCACATTGGATGTGGTTTGCTTTGTTGAGGACGACAGGTTACCATTGAAAAGTGGACTGTGCGCTCTCTCGAAGGTCTACCTTAGAAGATGAAGTGATTCTGAAGTTCTGCTTCAGGAGAATAAATGACTGCCGCATCTTCCTTTGAGGTACAGTGAAGCTGAGAAGGTAGTTAAGTTTGCAGCCTTGGTGAATAATGGTACAGTTTCTTCTTTTTACTCTGTGCTTGTGATGGTCTAAAAGTCCAGTGCTGCTTTAAACACAACTCACATATTTTCATGTTTTATGTTTTTATTTATATATTCACTTATTATGTATATTTATATGCTTAATTTTTTTGAGACTTCCTCTTTGATTTTAGATTATTTAGACATGTGTTGTTCAATTTCCAAATATTTGGGGATTTTCCAGATGTCTTGCTGTTATTGATTTCCACTTGAATTCCACTATGCCTCAAGAACATAAGTTTCGTGAGTTACATGTTTTCATTGGATGGTCTGACTTCGCGAGCGCCTCTGTGCACTGGAGAACGATGCTCGTTCTGCCGTTACCGACTGCAGCGTCCTGGAGTGTCCGTGAAGTCAGGGTGGCTGGTTGATAATGCTGCTCAGGTCATCAGTAGCCTTACTGATTTTCTGCCTACTTGTTTTATCAATTTCCTAGAGTGCAGAATAGAGTCCTCCTCCTCTCATTGTGAATTTGTCAATTTTTCCTTTCAGTCCTGGCAGTTTTTGCCTCATGTAATTTGAAGTTCTGTTGTTAGGCAGTGGATATTTAGGATCGTCCTGACTTCCTGGCACGTGTACCTGTTTGTCAGTGTAGAATCTCCTTGTTCTGAAGTCCACTTGGCCTGAAATCGATGTTTCACTCCAGCTTTCTTTCAGGTGGTGTTAGCATAGTATTCCTTCTCCTTGGTTTACTCCTGGCAGATGTATGTTTTCATGTTTAAAATGGGTTTCTTGTAAACAGTCTGTATTTGATGCTTGCCTATTTCTGTCCAGTCTGGCGTTCTCTGCATTTTAACTGGTGGCTTTGACCACCCACATTTAAAAGGATTATTGATGGAACGAGAGTAATAACTACCATCTTGTCAGTTGTCTTGTATTTTTCCATTTGTTCTGTTTTTTCCCTTTCTTTCTGCCTTGCCTGAGTTTAATGGTACATTTGTTATTATTCCATTTCATCTTCTCAGCTGATATTATGTAGAACCCGTTTTAAAACATTTGGTTGTGAATTGTGGTTTGTAATATTCATTTTTTAAATAATCTGAGTCCACCTCCAAGTAATATACTGTTGCTTCACTGGAAGCATGCGGACCTGGTAGCGGGATGTCCCCAATCCCTCTGCCATCGTGCGGACCTCGTAACGGGATGTCCCCAACCCCTCTGCCATCGTGCGGACCTGGTAGCAGGATGTCCCCAATCCCTCTGCCATGGTGTGGACCTCTTAACGGGATGTCCCCATCCCCTCTGCCATCGTGCGGACCTCGTAACGGGATGTCCCCAACCCCTCTGCCATCGTGCGGACCTGGTAGCAGGATGTCCCCAATCCCTCTGCCATCGTGTGGACCTCTTAACGGGATGTCCCCATCCCCTCTGCCATTGTGCAGACCTTATGGCAGGATGTCCCCACCCTGCTCTGCCATCCCCGTGCCACTGTTGTTCCCATGCATTTCCATTTCCCATGTTGTACACACAATTCATTGGTACTATTTGTCTTAGTCTGTTTGGGCTGCTCTAACAAAATACCATCAGCTTGGTGGCTTCTAAACACAAACACTTATTTCTTGCAGTTTTGGAGTCTGGGAAGTCTCAGATCAAGGCATGGGCAGATTTGGCATCTGGTAAGAGCCCACCTCCTGGCTTACCAACAGCAGCTTCTCACTGTGTCCTCAATGGTGGAAGGGGAAGGCAGCTCTCTGGGGTACCTTTTATGAGGGCACTAATCCCACTCATGAAGGCTCCTCTACCCTCATGACCTCATCACCTGCCAAAGACCCCACCTCCTAATGACACCACTTCAGGGGTTAGGATTTCAAAAAATGAGTTGTACAGGGGACACCAGCATTCCAACCATAGCACTGTTATTGCTTAGTCATTGATCTTTCAGAGCAATTAAAAATAGAAAAAATAGATATGTTATCTTCGTTTATTCCATTCTTAAGATATTTATACCTTTTTCGCTCCATGTTTCTGACCTATATCATACTCCCTTTGCTTGGAGAACTTCTTTCACCATTTCTCATAGGGCAGGTCTGCTGAGTGCATGCCCTCAGTTTTGTTTACCTGGGAGAGTCTTTCTTTCTCCTTCATTTTTGAAGGATACTTTCAATAGATGTAGAATTCTGAGAGCTTTTTATTCTTTTAGCAGTTTAAAGATGTTGCTTGTCTTTTTGCTTGCATAACTTCTTTTTTTTCTTCAACTTTTCAGTTTCCCCAAACATGTGCAGGATGTGCAGTTTTATTACATTGGTAAACGTGTGCCATGGTGGTTTACTGCACAGATCGTCCCATCATCTGGATATTAAGCCCAGCATGCATTAGCTATTGTTCTGGGTGCTCTCCCTCCCGCTTCACCCCTTCTCCAACAGGGTCCAGTGTGTGTTGTTCCCCTCAGGTGTTCATGTGTTCTCATCATTCAGCTCCCACTTACAAGTGAGAACATGCAGCAGTTGGTTTTCTGTTCCTGCATTAGTTTGCTGAGGATAATGGCTTCCAACTCCATCCATGTCCCTGCAAAGGACATGATCTCATTCCTTTTTATGACTGCATAGTGTTCCATGATGTATATGTACCACATTTTCTTTATCTAGTCTATCACTGATGGGCGTTTAGATTGATTTCATGTCTTTGCTATTGTGAATAGTGCCATGGTGAACATACACATGCACGTATCTTTAAAATAGAATGATTTATATTCCTTTAGGTGCATACCCAGTAATGGGATTGCTGGGTCAAATGGCATTTGTGCCTCGAGGTCTTTGAGGGATCGCCACACTGTCTTCTACAATGGCTGAACTAATTTTCACTCCCACCGACTGCGTGAAAGTGTTCCTTCTTCTCTGCAACCTCGCCAGCATCCGTTGTTTACTGACTTTTTGACAATAGTCATTCTGACTGGTGTGAGGTGGTATCTCATTGTGGCTTTGATTTGTGTTTCTCTAATGATCAGTGATGTTGAGTTTTAAAGACTTAAATGTAAAACCTGAAACTATAAAATCCCTAGAAGAAAATCTAGGCAGTGCCATTCAGGACATAGGCACGGGCAAAGACTTCATGACAAAAATGCCAAAAGCAATGGCAGCAAAAGCAAAAACTGACAAATGGGATCTAATTAAACGAAAGGGCTTCTGCACAGCAAAAGAAACTATCATCAGAGTGAACAGGCAACTGACAGAATGGGAGAAAATGTTTGCAATCTATCCATCTGACAAAGGTCTAATATTCAGAGTCTGCAAGGAACTTAAACACATTTACCAGAGTAAACCAAACAACCCCATTAAAAAGTGGGCCAAGGACGTGAACAGACGCTTCACAAGAAGGCGTACACGTGGTCAACAAACATACGAAAGAAAGCTTGCATAATTTCTATGAGAAGTATTCCATAACTTTTATCCCTGTTTCTCCACGGGGAATGCTTCATGTTCACCGCCTTTCTGGTTGTGTTCAGGATTTTCTTTCTGTCTGGTTTTCAGCAGTTTGAATGTGGTGTGTCTCGGTGTTGTTTTTGGTGCTGTCATTGTTCATCCTTCTTGGTGTTCTTTAGTTTCTTAGGTTTGTGATTTGTTGTCACCAATTTTGGTAAATTCGTAGTGATCATTCTTTCAAATATTATTTTTGTCCCATTCTCTCTTCTCCATCTACAAATCCGATTACAGCCATTTTAGACTTGCTGATTTTGTTTCACTATTTGTGGAATTTTTGCCTTCTGGGCGCCTAGGGTGAGGGCCTGTGCTGACCTAGTCAGGAACCCGGTTGGGTTTGAAGTTTGTTGTTGCTATGGTTACCTTGCTCCACTGGGGACTTCCCACTCCTCTAGAGACCAGAGACACTTTGCATTTTCTCCCTCTTTGCCTTGGGTCCCCCTTCCATGCTGCTCTGAATGCCCCTTTCCATTTGTTCTGTTTTTTCCCTTTCTTTCTGCCTTGCCTGAGTTTAATGGTACATTTGTTATTATTCCATTTCATCTTCTTAGCTGATATTATGTAGAACCTGTTTTAAAACATTTGGTTGTGAATTGTGGTTTGTAATATTCATTTTTTAAATAATCTGAGTCTACCTCCAAGTAATATACTATTGCTTCACTGGAAGCATGCAGACCTGGTAGTGGGATGTCCCCAATCCCTCTGCCATCGTGCGGACCTCATAACGGGATGTCCCCATCCCCTCTGCCATTGTGCAGACCTTATGGCAGGATGTCTGCTTCAGAGCAGCTGCTGTCCACTGATCATCTTATTCGTGGCTTCTTATCACGGTGGTGGGATGTGGGGCACATTCTCTGATGCTCTGGTCAGGGCTTATAGGGGTGGGGAGCTGTAAAATGGGATCTGGGGTCTGGCATCCCAAGTGACCCTTCCCCTCTCTCAGGGCAGAGCTGTTTTTGTTTCCTTGTTCCCCTCCCTATCTGCAGTGGGATCCCCGGGGGCTCCCAGCACTGGCGTCGTGGTCCCATCCGCCCTGGGTGGTGTCTCTATAGCAGCCCAGCCCTCCCCACTGCAGCGCTGCTTGGGGATGAGCCCCAGTTCTCCCTGTGGGCCCCGGCTGGGTTTCCCAGAGAAAAGGCCTGGAACCTGTGGGTGTGGAGCCCCAGGTCTGCTGCTGTGTGTGCCTCTGAGTCTCCCACCAGCCCGCAGTCCATGACTAGCACGTTTCCATTTTCACTGTAACCTCCCAGGCAGGTACTCGGGGCCTCTTCTCCCTGCAGGCACCAGTCTCTTTCCCCCTCTAGGTTCTGGGTCAGTCTCAGTTCCCACAGACTCAAGGAGAGCAGTCCTGCAGCTTTTTCTTCTTCTTGTCTGGGTGGAGTGACACCCTTTCCTACTTTCTGCTTCCCTAAACTTCAGCAATAGTTCAGGACAAGGCTTTTAAAATAGCTTCTGCTGAGATGTAAAACAAAACAAAGGCCGAGAATTCCATCCAGCTTCAATCACCAGCTGAAATACAACATCACATTGTATTCCTGCTCCAGCATCCAGAGAAGGCAGCCTCCGTTTTCACCTGAGCTGAAATGAGGATCCTGAGTGGCCCCTCAAGCCGTTTCTTCCACGTCTGGGTAAGTAGCTTGTGGCTGTTCTGAGGAGATGAAGAAAGGCCCTGGTGTTTGGCTCATGCGCTCCTCGCCGCCAGGGCCTCTTCTGACTTGTGGTAGGATGAGCCCGCACCGTCCAGCCAGGCAAGGGTGAGGACAAGGGAAGAGCGGCCAGGCCTGCTTGTTTTACATTTTCTGGAAATGCCAGATTTGTGCCACTCTCAGCTACTGTCTCCCACTTAACTGTACTGATGCAGGAACAGAGGCTGTGGTGAGCCGCCACTCCTCCTGTGATGCCACAGCCAGTGTGATTGTCCTGGCGAGGTGGAAGACATGTGCACGCCGAATGAGACCAGACGGACCCAGGCTGGTGAGCAGGGGGATAAATACCCTCAGCAAAGTCTCTGGAGAATTTGAAGGGATGATGGACTGTAACAGCCCACAATGCGAGCAGCATCAGGGTTATGGAAATGCTTCCTTCTGGGTCTTAAATACAGAGGCCAAGAAACAACAAAGGGTCCACTGTCCCTCGTTAATCACCTGGACACACTCTAGAGTTTCTGGAATATGCAGCCAGCATTTGTTATTCCCACAGAAGTCTGGAGCCCGTGGGCTTCTATTCTAGTTGTCCAGACAGCAGCGGGGTCATCTTTGCCAGTGGTCTGATTTGCTCTCTCCTCTTCCGCCGTCTTCCATCCAGCCCAGGCAGCAGAGCCATGGATGCTGTTGGTCCAGGTTTCCCAGGGCCGGCGGGAGGTCCACTCTGCCCTGTTGCTCCAGAAACTTCCAGTGTCTTTGAGACCATGCTCCTGCCCGCAGGAGGGCAGTAGGCATGAGTCGGGACTTCCTGTGGCAGGTGCTGGAAATCCTGGCAGGTGGGCCTAGGGGGAACTGCAGAAGACAGTGGGACAGACAGGGTCCTGCCCTCTGGAGTTGACATTCTAGCTGCAAAGATGGTCCTTAAACCAGGCAATCCACAGAGAGGCCCATCATCACAGAGGGAGGTGGGAGTGATGAGCGGAGGCCCAACCCAAGGGCCTGCACTGTGTTCCCAGGGCGTCTGGGGACGAGACAGTCACCCTGAGACCCAAGGAATGAAACAGGGAAGGAGGGCTTCCTAGGCAGAGGACAGTGAGCACAAAGACCCTGATGTTCAAGCCCCCAGAAGGAGGCCTCTGAGGTTGCAGCAGAGTGAGCTGGGGAGAGGGGTGCGAGGGGAGGCTGATGTGGGCTTGGTTGTATCTGACTTGGTCTCTGGGAGGTGGTGTGGGCTCGGCCGTGGCTGACCCGGCCTCTGGGAGGTGATGTGGGCTCGGCCGTGGCTGACCTGGTCTCTGGGAGGTGATGTGGGCTCGGCCGTGGCTGACCCGGCCTCTGGGAGGTGATGTGGGCTCGGCCGTGGCTGACCCGGCCTCTGGGAGGTGATGTGGGCTCAGCCGTGGCTGACCCGGTCTCTGGGAGGTGGTGTGGGCTCGGCCGTGGCTGACCCGGTCTCTGGGAGGTGATGTGGGCTCGGCCGTGGCTGACCCGGCCTCTGGGAGGTGGTGTGGGCTCGGCCGTGGCTGACCTGGTCTCTGGGAGGTGATGGGTGAGGGCTTCTTCCCTGCTGTTCCAACCTCCAGACCCATCTACTCCAGAGGAGACCTCTGTTTTCCACGCTTGCTCATCTCCCCGGACCCCTGACTTTCAGGTTCCTTGGGACACACCTGGGCCTGCCTTCCTGCTTCAGGAGCAGGTGTGGGGAAAGCAGACGCCCAGCCCTGCCGCCCTGTCCTGCAGTGTAGACTTTTGGTGAGAGTCATAGGAACTGATTCTGAAATGGTAGGAATTGGGGTCCTGACCAGTTGAGGGAGACACCAGGAGCAACTTTAAAGTACCATAATCCTCATTTAAATATGTCCCTTTCATTTTGAGTTCCTGACAATTTAGGCATAACGTGAATTGAATCTGACCCTCTCATTAGAGACACACAAAGGTGCCAGGCAGATGCCTGCCTGGTTTACGAGAACTGCCATCCCCAGGCATCATAAACATTGATTTTCTTGTTGTTGTATTAAATTTCCATTATAAATTGGTTTTATTCACTAAAGCAATGATCCTGTTAGTAATCCTAGCTCTGGTCGCCACTGCATGACTTCGGAGTGAGGAAGCCAGGCTTTTAGGAACAGCGAGTATCTTTATTGTGGCTGTGCCACAGTGTTCCAGTGGGAGGATCGGGAGGGCACCCGTGTTACTGCACTCACCACGCGCAGACACCCTATGGCGGCGATGCCTGGGACCTCGTCTCACTCGCTCCAGATCCTGGGAGAGGTGTCATCATCCTCATCTCACAAACACCGAACAGGCAGATAAGGCCGCTCCAATTTTCCAGAGGACCTCAGAATTTTTAAAAGAGGAAGAAAAGGGCCCTGGCCACAGCACAGCCCCTGAACACAGCTGTGGACCCCGTAGCAGAAGGAAATTAGTGGGCCTTCACTTCCCCTTGCTGTCTGTTGCCTTGCAGCCCCCGCCCCCATTCAGGACGCTGTGGAGCAAACCCCCCGCAAGGGGGCAAGGGACAGGATGTGCTGGAGCCTCTGCCAGAGACGCCCTCAGTGCTCAGCCCAGCCCCAGCAGGTTCCCAGCAAGCAGGGGGCATTGGCAGGAGGTGATGTCCTCTCTGCCATGGCTCACACAGCCGGAGGCCCAGGGTGGGGCAGGAGGTGAGAGCCAGGCACTGTGCTGGGGTACACACACGAGCACCCATGCGCGCGCACACACACACACGAGCACACGCACACATATATGCATTCTTAACCCTTTCAACAACAAGGGTAACGTCCTGGCGTGCTCTGGGCTGCCCACCTGGAGAAGGGGAAGGGGTCTCTGAGAGGGATTCCACCCACACAACTCACTGCTGTCGGGGTGTCCTGACTCACATCTGTTAGGGCCCAGCCAATTGCAGGTGACAGAAATCCCAGCATGCACTGGCCTAAGCAGAGGGGGGACTTCCTGACGCAGGTGACTGTAAAGTCCAGAACTGAGAGGCTTTGACGTGGCAGGAATTGTTTGGTAATTGCAGCACCAGGGCCCAGCTTCTCCTTCGTGTCCTCCGTGTGGGCTTCAGAGTGAGGTCGACTCTGCCCCCTCGGTGGCAGAATGGCTGTGGCAGGGGTTCAGGCCCATGGGAGAGTCCCTGTCCCACCTGCTCAGACAGAGGCCTGCACCTGGAGGAGGAGGGGGACTCAGGCTGGGCCTGTGCCCTCCCTGAGCCAGACCCTGTAGAGGGGATTCACTCATCACCCTGACCTGAATCTCATCTTCCACCTTGGCTCTGGGGTGCAGCCAGCACCCCTAAACCACAGGGCTGAAAGCTGGGGCACTGCTCCTCACAGGGAATTTGGAGCAGTTACGAACTTTTTGGCCTGAACGCTGGGTAGCCATGACCAATAAATGGACGTCACACTTGGGATGAGGCCTTCACTTCTGGAGCAAGAGGGAGCGTCGGGCAAGCCTACCCTGGAGGCGTTGACGGAGTACAGGTGACCCCCGCCCTGGGGTCGGGACACAGAGGGGGACTGAAATGTGAAGACAGAGCATGTGACTTCCACTGACCCCACCGTACTGAAATTTTGTTGTGGATGGTCATTTCCATCTTACAGAATTTAAACTAAAACTACTTAAAGTGCCAGCAACTTTCAGATCTCCCAGGTCTGACATAAAGTTGCTTTTGCATCTCCATATCTTTCTTAATCTGAAAAGAAAAACAGTAAATATGTCAGCAGCAAATCGATGAGAGAATTATTCTGTAATGAATTCCAAACACTGTAAATTAAATGGACAAGAGGCTCCAGCCTTCCTGGGCTTGTTCAGCCCCTGGACACCTTTGAGGGCTGTGCCCGGTGTGAGAAAAGATGCTCGTGGGGTCAGGAGACTTGTCCTTTCCTCTTCCGTTGGCCACAGGGGCTGGTCCCCTGGCCCTCTGGCGACCTGGCCAGGGAGGAGCCTGACCCTTGGTCACTCCAACCCTCGGCTCCTGAGGCCCTCATCCCGGCATTCAAGATTGGCCAGTCTGTCCCTAGCTCTTTGTTGTTGTTGTTGTTGTTAATGTTTAAAATTTTTAATCTTTTAAATTGATACATAATAGATGTACATATTTTGGGGATACAGGTGATAATTTCATACATTCATATAGTCAAATCAAGGTAATTGGGATGTCCATCACCTGAAATATTTATATTTTCTTTATGCTGGGGACATTCGAATTGTTCTCTTCTAGCTATTTGGAAATGTAGAACAGATTAATGTTAACGGTAGCCACTCTGCTGATCTACCAAACACCAGGTCTTCCTGCTTATACCACACTGCAGATTGTACCGACTCATCCACCTCTCTTCCCTACCCTTCCCACCCTCTGGTAACCACCAGTCTACCCTCTGTCTTCATGAGATCCACTGTTTTAGCTCCCACATAGGAGTGAGAACATATGTGACATTTGTCTTTCTGTGCTTGGCTTGTTTCACTTAACATAATGACCTCCAGTTCCATCTGTGTTGCTGCAGATGACAGGATCTCATTCTTGTTTCTGGCTGAATAGTGCTCCACTGTGTGTATGCCCAACATTTTCTTATCCATTCATCCACTGGTGAGCATTTAGGTTGATTCCATATTTTGGCTATTGTGACTAGTG
Source organism: Chlorocebus sabaeus (assembly GCF_047675955.1). Taxonomy (NCBI): domain Eukaryota; kingdom Metazoa; phylum Chordata; class Mammalia; order Primates; family Cercopithecidae; genus Chlorocebus; species Chlorocebus sabaeus. The sequence continues at coordinate 128,744,783 of NC_132914.1, read as the reverse complement.
CTGCATTCACTATGGAAGTGCAGATATCACTTAAATATTGATTTCTTTTCTTTTGCATGTATACCCAGTACTAGTGGAATTACTGGATCATAGAAAACTGGTTTTCTGAGGAACCTCCATACTGTTTTCCATAGTGATGGTACTAATTTACATTCCCACCAACAGTATACAAAGGTTCCCCTTTCTCCATATCCTCAACAGCATCCGTTATTCCCTTAGACAAAAGCCATTCTAACTGGGGTGAGACAACAGCTCATTGTGGTTTTGATTTGCATTTCTTGGATGATTAGTGATGCTGATTATTTTTCATATATTGTGGCTATTCGTATGTCTTCTTTTGTGAAATGTCTATTTGGATATTTCGCCCCTTTTCTAATCAGTTTATTTATTATTATTATTTGCTATAGAGTTGTTTGAACTCCTTATATACTTTGGTTTTTAATCCCTTGTTAGACAGATAGTTTGCAAATGTTTTCTCCCATTCTGTGGGTTGTCTCTACTTTGTTGCTTTCTTTGCTGCGCAGAAGGTTTTTTTTAGCTTGATGTAATCCCAGTTGTCTATTTTTGCTTTTGTTGCCTATGCTTTTGAGGTCTTACTCAAAAAATATTTGCCCAGACCAATGTCCTGTGGCATTTCCTCAATGTTTTCTTCTACTAGTTTCATAGCTTCAGGTCTTATATTGAAGTCTTTAATCCATTTTGATTTTATTTTTCTACGTGGTGAGAGATAGGAATCTAGTTTCATTCTTCCACATGTGGTTATATGGTTTTCCTGGAACCATTTATTAGAGGGACTGCCCTTTCCACATTGTGTGTTCTTGGTGCCTTTGGTAAAAGTGAGTTGATTGTAAATGTGTGGATTTTTATTTGGGTTCTCCATTCTGCTCCATTGGTCTATGTGTCTGTTTTTAGGCTAGTACCACGCCTATTTGCTGACCAAGCTTTGCAGCATTTTGAAGTCAGGTAATATGATACCTCCAGCTTTGTTCCTTTGCTCAGGATGGCTTTGTTTATTCAGGGTCTTCTGTGGTTATATTAATTTTAGGATTGTTTTTCTGTTTCTGTGAAGAATGTCACTGGTATTTTGATAGAGATTGCATTGAACCTGTGAATTGCTTTGGGTAGTATTGTCATTTTAATGATGTTAACTCTTCCAATCCATGAACATGGAATATTTTTCTATTTTCTGGTGTCCTCTTCAATTTCTTTCATCAGTGTTTTATAGTTTATTTGTATAGATTGTTCACATCTTTGGTTAAATTTTATGTTCTTTGTAGCTATTGTAAATGGGGTTGCTTTCTTGATTTCTTTTTCAAATTGTTCACTGCTGGTGTATATAAGTGCTACTGACTTTTGTACATTGATTTTGTATCATGCAGGTTTCCTGAATTTGTTTATCAGTTCAAATAGGTTTTTGGTGGAGTCTTTAGGTTTTTCTAAATATAAAAATCATATCATCTGCAAACAAGAATAATTTGACTTCTTTCATTACAATTTTAATGTTCTTTATTTCTTTCTCTTGCCTAGTTGCTCTGGTCAGGACTTCTAGTATCATGGTTTTTTCTTTTTTTTTGAGATGGAGTCTCACTCTGTTGCCCAGGCTAGAGTGCAGTGGTGCGATCTCAGCTCACTGCAAGCTGTGCCTCCCAGGTTCATGCTATTCTCCTGCCTCAGCCTCCCGAGTAGCTGGGACTACAGGCGCCTGCCACCATGCCTGGCTAATTTTTTGTATTTTTAGTAGAGACGGGGTTTCACTGTGTTAGCCAGGATGGTTTGATCTCCTGACCTCGTGATCCACCCGCCTTGGCCTCCCGAAGTGCTGGGATTACAGACATGAGCCACTGCACCCAGCCCTGTTTTGTTTTGTTTTGAGACAGAGTCTCACTCTGTAACCTAGGCTGGAGTGCAGTGGTGTGATCTTGGCTCACTGCAGCATCTACCTCCTGAATCAACCAGTCCTCCCACCTTAGCCTCTCAAGTGGCTGGGACTACAGATGTGCACCACCATGCCCAGCTAATTTTTGTATTTTTAGTAGAGATGGGGTTTCACCATGTTGGCCAGGCTGGTTTCAAACTCCTGACTGCAAGTGATCTACCTGCCTTGGCCTCTCAAAGTGTGGGATTACAGGCTTAAGCCACCATGCCCAGCCTCTAATAATATGCTGAATAGAAGTGGTGAAAATGGGCATCCTTGTCTTGTTTGATCTTCCAGAAGAGGCTTTCAATTTTTCCCCATTCAGTGTGAGGTTGGCTGTGGGTTTGTCATTTATGGCCTTTTTTATCTTGAGGTATGTTCCTTCTATTCCCAGTTACGGGTTCTTATCATGAAGGGATGTTTTTTCAGCATCTATTGAAATGATCATATGGTTTTTGTTCTTGGTTCTATTAATGTGATGTACCACATTTATTGATTTGCATGTGTTGAACCATCCTTGCATCTTTGGGATGAATCCCACTTAATCATGGTAAATGATCTTTTTAATATGTTGTTGAATTTGATTTGCCAGTAGTTTGTTATTTTTGCATCTTTGTTCATCAGTGATATTGGCTTGTAGTTTTTGTTGTTGTTACTGTATCTTTGTCTGACTTTGGTACCAAGGTAATACTGGCCTCATAGATGAGTCTGGAAATATTCCCTTCCCTTTGATTTTTTTTTTTTTTTTTGGAAGCATTTGAGTAGAATTGGTATTAGTTCTTTTTTAAATGTTTGGTAGAATTCAGCAGTGAAGCCATCAGGTCCTGGGCTTTTCTTTACTGGGAGACTGTTACAGCTTTGATCTCATTATTGGTTTGCTTAGGTTTCCTATTTCTTCATGGTTCAATCTTGGTATATTGCATGTGTTCAGGAATTTATCCATTTCTTCTAGGTTTTCCAATTCGTTGGTGTATTGTTGTTCATAATAGTTTCTAATTATTTGTAGTTCTGTGGTCTCCATTGTAATGTCTTCTTTTTAATTTCTAATTTTATTTATTTGGCTCATCTCTCTTTTTTCTTTGTCTTGCTAAAGGTTTGTTAACTTCACTTATCTTTTCAAAACCCAACTTTTCATTTCATTGATCTTATGTATTGTTTTTTAGTCTCATTTTCCCTTATTTCTGCTCTGTACTTTATTATTTCTGTCCTTCTATTAATTTTGCATTTTTTTCTTGCCTTTCTAGTTCCTTGAGGTGCATTGTTGGGTTATTTATTTGAAGTCTTTCTACTTTTGTGTTGCAGATATTACTTTTTATAAACTTCCCTCTTAGTACTGCATTTGCTGTATCCCATAGCTTTTGGTATGTTGCATTTCCATTTGTATTGGTTTCAACATATTTTTAAATTTCTTTATTAGCTTCTTAATTTCTTCATTGTATATTCATAATTCAGGAGCATGCTGGTTAATTTCCATGTTTGTGCAGTTTCTGAGTTTCCTGTTTTATTGATTTCTAGTTTTATTCCATTGTGGTTAGAGAATACTTGATGTGATTTCTACTTTTTTTGAATTTGTTGAGACTTGTTTTGTGGCTTAAGATATGGTATATTCTGGAGACTGTTCCATATGCTGATGAAAATAATGTGTACTCTGCAGTAGCTGGGTGAAATGTCCTATAAGTGTCAGTTAAACCTATTTGGTTTAGTGTACAGTTTAACTCCAGTGTTTCTTTATTGATTTTCTGTTTGTATGATTGATCTGTCCATCACTGAGAGTGAGGTGTTGAAGTTCCCTACTATTACTGTATTATAATCTATCTCTCTCTTTAGATCTATTAATGTTTATATACTTGGGTACTCTGGTGTTAGGTGAATAGATATTTATAATTGTTATATCCTCTTGCTGAATTGACTCACTTGTATCTTTATATAGTGACTTTCCTTGTCTTCTTTTATAGTCTTTTGACTTGTAGTCTATTTTATGTGATGTAAGTGTAGCTCTTTTTGGTCTCAGTTTACATGAAATATCTTTTTCTGTCTTTTTACTTTTGGTTTCTGAGTGTCTTTCTAGGTGAGGTGGGTTTCTTATAGGCAGCATATAGTTGGGTCTTGTTTCTTTTTTTTTTTTTTTGAGACGGAGTCTTGCTCTGTTGCCCGGGCTGGAGTGCAGTGGCCGGATCTCAGCTCACTGCAAGCTCCGCCTCCCGGGTTTACGCCATTCTCCTGCCTCAGCCTCCCAAGTAGCGGGGACTACAGGCGCCCGCCACCTCGCCCGGCTAGTTTTTTGTGTTTTTAGTAGAGACGGGGTTTCACTGTGTTAGCCAGGATGGTCTCGATCTCCTGACCTCGTGATCCGCCCGTCTCGGCCTCCCAAAGTGCTGGGATTACAGGCTTGAGCCACCGCGCCCGGCCAGGGTCTTGTTTCTTTATCCATTCAGTCACTCTGTATTTTAACTGGAGAGTTGAGTCCATTTACATTATTATTCTTGATAAGCAAAGACTTACTATTGCCATTTTGTTCTTTGTTTTCTGTTTGTTTTGTAACTCCTCTTTTTATTTTTTCTTTCCTTACTGACTTTCTTTGTGGTTATTTCCTCTGGTAGTATGTTTTAATTTGTTGCTTTTTATTTTTAATGTATTTATTACAGGTTTTTGCATTCTGGTTAGTATTAAGAAGCTTACGAAAAACATCTTATAGATATAACAAATTAATTTAAAAAGATAGTCACTTATCTTAGAAAAAAAAGTAAAGTTGGTCTAGTGTAAAACCAACACTGAAAAAACTATTCAAGAAACTCCACTTTAACTCAATCCCTCAAATTTTGACACTTGTCTCAGTTTACATGCTTTATATTGCTTATCTCTCAATGGGTTGCTGTAGCTACTTTTGTTTTTGATAGATTTGTCTGTTAGGCTTCATACTAGAGTTATGAGTGGATTGCATATCACAATTACAGTACTGGAGTAGTCTGGGGTTTTCATTGTACTGAATTTTACCATTAGGTTTTGTTTCTTCAAGTGTTTTCTTTTTGCATGTTAGTTTTTTTTTTTTTTTTTTTTAAGTCTTGTTTAATTTTTTAATGATTTCAACTTTTATTTTAGATTTAGGGGTACATCTGCAGGTTTGTTACATGGGTATGTTCTGTGATGCTGAGGTTTGGGGTACAATTGATCACATCACACAGGTACTAAGGACAGTACCCAAACGTTTTTCAACCCTTGCCCCTTCCCTCCCTCTCCCTATAGTAGTCCCCAGGATCTACTGGGTCATGTCGATGAGTACCCAGTGTTTAACTCCCACTTATAAGTGAGAACTTGCAGAGTTTCATTTTTTTGTTCCTGCATTAATTTGCTTAAGATAGTGGCCTCCAGCTGCATCTATGTTGCTGCAAGGGACATGATTTCATTCTTTTTTTGTATATGTGACATTTTTTTTTTCTTTCAGATTTAAGAACTCCCCTTAGTGTTTCTTGTAAAACAGGTCTGGTGGTGGTGAATTCTCCTAGCTTTTGCTTGCCTAGGAAAGACTTTATCTCCCCTTCATATTTGAAGAATAGCTTTGCTAGATAGAGTATTCTTGGTATGGCAGCTTTTTTCTTTTAGTACTTTGAAAATTTTGTCCCACTCCCTCCTGGTCTGCATGGTTTCCATTGAGAAGTCTGTTGCCAGACAAACTGGAATTCCTTTGTATGTTATTTACTTATTCTCTCTTGCTGCTTTTAGGATCCTCTCTTCATCCTTGACCTTTGAGTGTTTATGTTGTGGGTGAAGGATCACCCAGGTGCCGAGGCAAGAGACTGAAGGCACAAACTGTTTCAGTATAATAAAGAAAATAGTTAGAATAAGAATAGTCATAATACAAATTAGATATAGAGATGATCATGGACATTATCAATCATTAGTATAAACATTATTCATCATTAGCTTTTAATATTACTCTTTGTTGTGTTACTCATATTACCAAGGAATAACCGGTGGGTATAGAGTCAGGTGCTGAAGGGACATTGTAAGAAGTGACCTAGAAGGCAAGAGGTGAGCCCTCTGTCACACCCGCATAAGGGTCGCTTGAGGGTTCCTTGGTCAAGTGGTAATGCCAGTGCCTGGGAAGGCACCATGAAAGGGAGTCTCCTTTCCTTGGAGGAGTCAGGGAACACTCTGCTCCACCAGCTTCTTGTGGGAGGCTGGATATTATCCAGGCCTGTCCACAGTCATTCGGAGGTTTAAACCCTGTCCTGTGGTGCTGTGCTTCAGTGGTCACACTCCTTGTCCACTTTCACATTCCTCCTGCACTCCTGGTTCCTCTTTGAAGTTCTTAGTAGGTAGTGGTAGAAGAAATAGTGAAAGTCTTAAAGTCTTTGATCTTTCTTATAAGTGCATAGAAGAAAATGCTGATGTATGCTGCCTTCCCTCTCTGCTTCAGCTACCTAAAAGGGAAGGGCCCCCTGTCCCATGATCACGTGACTTGCTTGACCTTCTCAATCACTTGGACAACTCACCCTCCTTACCTTGCCACCTTGTCTTGTATGCAATAAATATCAGCATGCCCAGTCATTCAGGGCCACTACCGGTCTCTGCATCTTGGTGGTGGTGGTACCCCCGGGCCCATCTGTTTTCTCTTTATCTCTTTGTCTTGTGTCTTTATTTCTTACAATCTCACGTCTCCACACATGGGGAGAACAGCCGCAAAGCCCCATAGGGCTGGACCCTACATATACCTTGAGGTAGTTTTATTTGGGTCAAATCTGTTTGGTGTTCTTTGATCTTCCTGAATATGGATATGTATTAGTCGATTCTCACGCTACTATAAAGAATTGCATGAGACTGGGTAGTTTATTTAATTGACTCACAGTTCCACCTGGCTGGGAGGGCTCAGGAAACTTACAATTATGGCGGAAGGCAAAAGGGAACTTGGGCATCTTCTTCACAAGGCAGCCCGAGGGAGAACAAACACAGCAGAAACTACCACACACGTATAAAACCACCAGATCTCATGAGAATCCCCTCGCTATAATGAGAACAGTATGGGGGAAACCATCCCCTTGGTCCAATGACCTCTACCTCGTCTCTCCACTGACACATGGGGATTGTGGGGATTATAATTCAAGATGAGATTTGGGTGGGGACGCAAAGCCTAGCCATATCAGGATATTTATGTGTTTCCCAAGTTTTGAAAAGCTTTTTGTAGTATTTCTTTGAATAATCTTTCCACTCCTTGCTTTTGCTCAACTTCCTCTTGAACACCAATAATTCTTAGATTTGAGCCAGGTGTGGTTGCTCAAATCTGTAATTCTGGTACTTTGGGAGGCTGAGGTGGGAGTGAGAGGATCGCTTGAGCCCAGGAGTTTCGGGATCAGCCTGGGCAACATAATGTGACCTGGTCTTTATAAAAATCTAAATAAATTAGCTGGGCATGGTGGTTGCATGCCTGTGGTTCCAGCTATTCAGCATGCTGAGGTGGGAGGGTCCTTTTTTAGCCTGGGTGGTCAAGGCTGCAGTAAGCCATGATTGCACTACTGCACTCCAGCCTGAGCAATGAAGGCGAGACCTGTCTCTCAAAAAAAAAAAAAAAAAAAAAAAAAAAAAAAAATTCTTAGATTTGATCTTTTGAGGTAATTTTCTGTATCTTGTAGGCGATCTTCATTTCTTTTCATCCTTTTTTTCTCCTCTATAATTTCAGATAGCCTGTCTTCAAGCTCACTGATTATTTTCTCTGCTTGATTCATTCTGCTATTGAGAGCCTCTAATAAATTTTTCAGTTCAGTAAATGTATTTCTCACTTTCAAGATTTCTGTTTGATTTTTAAAATTATTTCAATGTTTTAGTTCAATTTCTCTGACAGATGTCTTAAGTGTTATGTTGGAGGTCACTGAGTTTCCTTAAGACTGTAATTTTGAATTCTTGGTAAGAGAGCTCGTATCACTGTCTCATATGGAGCCAGTCACTGGTTTCTTGCTTTGTCCATTTGGGGAGACCATGGTTCCCTGTTTGCTGTTGTTTCTTGTGAATGTATATTTATGTCTTTGCATTGAAGATTATTTATTCCAGTGTTCTCTATCTGGCTTGGCTTGTGTTTTTATTGGGTATGTTTGCAATTTACCTGTTGAATTTCTTATTTTTTTTTTCCTGTTAGGTTGCTGCCCATTTTTAGTAGTACATGATCCCTTAACCTCAGGTTTGCCTTGGCTCTAGCAAACTATCAGAGTGCTCCCTGTCTGAATGGGGAAGGTTCCAAAAGGGATATCCCAGTAGTGTGGGAAGGCGGGCTCAGGGTCGTGCCCAGGGGTCCTGTGGAACATACCTCCTAGGCATTGTGCTGCTGAATAGTCACTCTGGCTTGGTGTCTCCTTTGATGAGTTACAGAGCAGAGTTTCCGGGGCTGGGATGGTAGTCCCACCTCCACGCTTTGTCTCTGGCTGTCCTCAGGAATATTTCTCCCTTCAGGCATTCTCTCAATGCTTCCATGGGCTGAGACAGAGACAAGTTTTCTGCCAGGGACTCTAAAATCGGGGGGAAGGTAATTGCCCACCTCAAGTTCACTTTTTCCAGTGTAGAAACTGAGACAGGAATTTTTCATGTGCTTGGTGCTGGGCCATGGAAGGCAGGGGCATCATGAATATGAAAATTTGATTCTCTTACCATCTGCTCAGAGTTTTGTCACTTCTCTGTGGCCCTGGGAAGTGGCCCATCCTCACATTTGAGTTCTAGGATATTGCTGGGGATCATCTTGGCCCTGTATGTTTGTTTTTAGTTTTCTGTGGCAGTGGGTGGGGATGGGGGATAGTGAAGCCAGCTTGCTTCTATGTCACCATTTAAAAAAAAAATTGGAGACAGAGTCTCACTCTGTCACCCAGCCTGGAGTGCAGTGGCATGATCTCACTGCAGCCTCCACCTCCTGGGTTCAAGCAATTCTCCCGCTTCAGCCTCCCAAGTAGCTGGGATTACAGGTATGAGCCATTGGACCTGGCTCTGTGTCACCATTTTGGAACCAGAAGTCAGTCCCCAGCTCTTGTCTCCAGCAAAGTCTCTCTCCTTTCTAAACCCTGGCACCCTTGAGACCACTACTTTCACTGTCCCCAGAGAGACACACCTGTGTGTCTACCCTGCACCTGTGTACCACCTGTCTCTAACCTGCTGCTCCCTCCCTCTCTGCCATCAGTGCCCACCTGCTCCTCAGGTCCAGTTCAGACCTTGTTTGTACAAGGTCACTCGGAACTCCTGGGGTGCTCAGTGTCAGCTAATGTAGGTAATGGGTGGCAGGTGTGCAGAACACCCTTGGCAGGCACTGAGCTAAGCCTTTGATCTACCGTCGTCTCGGTTAATCCTCTCAGTACTCTGTGAGATAGGACGTGTGTGTGTGGCCCTGCCTCCGAAGAGTCATTCACCAACTTAGCAAATATTTATGGAAGACTCACTGGGGATTTGTTAAAGTCACGGCTTTATTTGAGCTTTCATTCTAGTCAGGGATGATAGACAAATGATGCCCATCATAAATAAGTATTGAAACTGTTAGATGTCTGAACGTGCCTTGGATGAATACAGCCATGGCTCTGTTCAGGGGTGGATGAGGCCGTCAGGGCTGAGGAAGTTCCATTTAAATTATCTGGTCAGGCAAGGCCTTGCTGAGGTGGTATCTGAGCAAACATAAAGGCACACATTAGCCCCATGGACCGCTAGGGCGTGGACCTTGGGCAGATGAAGGTTGTAGGGAGGGGGGCAGTCAGGGGCCCAGATGCTGGCTGTGCAGAGTGAGGGGCAGAGGAGCAGGAAGTGAGGCCAGAGGTAGCATGGCCCTGGGATGCCTCACCTTGCTGTGAATGCTACAGCCAGGTCCTCTGAGAACAATCCCAACACAGGAGTGTATTAACGTCTCAGTTCCCAGAGCACTTTTAATTTCATTTCATTCACTCAGGTATCCATTAACACCCTTTTCTTATGTGCTGTATTAGGGTTCTCTAGAGGGACAGAATTAATGGAATACACACACACACACACACACACGTGTGTGTGTGTGTGTGTGTGTATATATATATATAAAGGGGAGCTTATTAAATATTAACTGACACAATCACAAGGTCCTACAATAGGCCATCTGCAGGCTGAGGAGCAAGGAGAACCAGTCTGAGTTCTCAAACTAAAGAACTTGGAGTCCAATGTTTGAGGGCAGGGAGCATCCAGCACGGGAGAAAGGTGTAGGCTGGGCGGCTAGGCTGGTCTCTCTTTTCACATTCTTCTGCCTGCTTATATTCGAGTCAAGCTGGCAGCTGATGAGATGGTGCCCACCCAGATTGAGGGTGGGTCTGCCTTTCCCAGTCCACTGACTCAAATGTGAATCTCCTTTGGCGACACCTTCACAGACACACCCAGGATCAATACTTTGTATCCTTCAATCCGACCAGGTTGATACTAAGTAGTAACCATCACACGTGCATTCATCATGTGCACACGCTGGTTAGGATCTGAGGGTACAGACCAGACTCCTGTTCCCTGGTTAGGATCTGAGGGTACAGACCAGACCCCTGTTCCCCAGTTAGGATCTGAGGGTACAGACCAGACCCCTGTTCCCCGGTTAGGATCTGAGGGTACAGACCAGGCTCCTTTTTCCCAGTTAGGATCTGAGGGTACAGACCAGGCTCCTGTTCCCCGGTTAGGATCTGAGGGTAGAGACCAGGCTCCTGTTCCCCGGTTAGGATCTGAGGGTAGAGACCAGGCTCCTGTTTTCCGGTTAGGATCTGAGGGTAGAGACTAGACTCCTGTTCCCCGGTTAGGATCTGAGGGTAGAGACTAGACTCCTGTTCCCTGGTTAGGATCTGAGGGTAGAGACTAGACTCCTGTTCCCCGGTTAGGATCTGAGGGTACATATCAGGCTCCTGTTCCCTGGTTAGGATCTGAGGGTACAGACCGGGCTCCTGTTCCCTGGTTAGGATCTGAGAGTACAGACCGGGTTCCTGTTCCCCGGTTAGGATCTGAGGGTGTAGACCAGCCTCCTGTTCTCTGGTTAAGATCTGAGGGTAGAGACCAGGCTCCTGTTCCCCGGTTAGGATCTGAGGGTGCAGACCAGGCTCCTGTTCCCTGGTTAGGATCTGAGGGTGTAGACCAGAGTCCTGTTCTCTGGTTAGGATCTGAGGGTGCAGACCAGGCTCCTGTTCCCCGGTTAGGATCTGAGGGTAGAGACCAGACTCCTGTTCCCCGGTTAGGATCTGAGGGTGCAGACCAGGCTCCTGTTCCCCGGTTAGGATCTGAGGGTACATATCAGGTTCCTGTTCCCTGGTTAGGATCTGAGGGTGTAGACCAGGCTCCTGTTCCCCGGTTAGGATCTGAGGGTACATATCAGGCTCCTGTTCCCCGGTTAGGATCTGAGGGTAGAGACCAGGCTCCTGTTCCCCGGTTAGGATTTGAGGGTAGAGACCAGGCTCCTGTTCCCCGGTTAGGATCTGAGGGTGCAGACCAGGCTCCTGTTCCCCGGTTAGGATCTGAGGGTGCACACCAGAGTCCTGTTCCCCGGTTAGGATCTGAGGGTGCACACCAGAGTCCTGTTCCCCGGTTAGGATCTGAGGGTACAGACCAGACCCCTGTTCCCCGGTTAGGATCTGAGGGTACAGACCAGAGTCCTGTTCCCCGGTTAGGATCTGAGGGTGCAGACCAGGCTCCTGTTCCCTGGTTAGGATCTGAGGGTGTAGACCAGAGTCCTGTTCTCTGGTTAGGATCTGAGGGTGCAGACCAGGCTCCTGTTCCCCGGTTAGGATCTGAGGGTACACATCAGGCTCCTGTTCCCTGGTTAAGATCTGAGGGTGTAGACCAGACTCCTGTTTCCTGGTTAGGATCTGAGGGTGTAGACCAGCCTCCTGTTCCCTGGTTAGGATCTGAGGGTACAGACCAGCCTCCTGTTCCCTGGTAAGGATCTGAGGGTACAGACCAGGCTCCTGTTCTCTGGGAACTGGCATCCCAGCAAGGACAGGTAATAAACAAATGAGAACATTTGAGAACAGTGTGGGGAGGGCCTAACACTGCTGTGTGGTGGTAAGCAGGATGCAGGCTACTGTAGACTGGGTGGTTGTGGGGAGGGGATGGCTATGGGGAGGTGACATTGATCTGAGCCCTGGATGCCAACAAGGAGCCAGCTGTGCATGGATGGAGGTGAGAGCGGCGCCAGGCTGAGCCTGCAGGAGGTCAAGGTGCTGGTGGGAGCTCATGTGGCTGGGGACAGTGAGCGTGGGCGGAACAGAGGTGGTACTTGTGCCGAAGTAATTAACTGTGAAGGCCAAAGATGCCGTCCCTGCAGAGGCCTGCTGGCAAGGTTGGTCCTCAGCTGGGACCTGGTAGCTTTGCTGATAAAGAGGCCCCCACACTGATCCACCGAATGGTAAGAGGGGCTGACCTTGGCCAGGCTGCGTGTGCAAACAATAGGGTTTATGCTGAGGCCCTGCTTTCCTTCTGAGAGGCTGGGATTCTGTACTGTGCCAGGCACAGGTGCTGACATGACCAGACCCCAGTGAACCCTGGGCGCCGAGTCTCTAGTGAGTGTCCCTCATAGACAGCTCTCCCAGGTGTTGTCACATCTCGTCACTGGGGAATTAAACGCGCTGTGAGACTCCTCAGGGAGGGGACTCTGGGAGCTTGTGCCTGGTTCCCCTTGTGCCTTTCTCTTTATTGTTTTTGCGGCTTGTCCTTTCACTGTAATAAATTGCAGCCTGAGTCCTGGGAGTCTCTGAACCTGGGGATGGTCCTGGAATCCCTGACACAGATGTGGCCAGAGAAGGGATAGGGCCAGTCCTGCAGGGCCCTTTAGGGAATAGTGAGGTGCAGTATGAGGGTTGCAGCGACCCATGGGCTGCTCAGCCCAGCCTGGGGTGACGGTCTCACTTTCTGCAGACTCTGAGAAGTCCTCACTCAGTCTCCACGTGCACAGGGCCTAGGAGGCGGTCTGGGTGCTGGTGGGCGGCTCTGCCACATACCGCCCTCACAGTCTTCCCCTGAGTCTGTTCTTTCCTCTTGCTTGTCCCGGGTCTCTCTCGGCAGCACCTTCCTCTGTGTGTGTCAAATGCTACTGACCTCATGTACTTCCTGTCTATTCAGAGACAGGACACGGGGTGGGAAATTGGTATCATGTGCATGACGCTCACCTCCTGAGGATGGTGAAGAGCTTGCAGGCATCAGAGCTAGCCAGGAAGTGAGCAATTGTAGCATTTTTAGGAAACTCACTTGGCCCTTTGTGAGTCTGTCTCCTGGTTTTCTTCGTGCCCAGGATTCGGAGGGTGATGAGAGGGATCCTCCCTCGCGCCCTATGGCCTGGCTTTGAATTTGGCATTTTCAAAAAAAGTCTGGACTAACTGATCATGATTCCAGACTCCCGAGAAAGAAGCAGAGAATGTTCGGGTTTTAGGAGTGGGATCTGGGATCCTGGGGGTGGGGGAGTGAGGGTGAGAGCCCCACGGAAGCGTACCCATGAGCAGGTGGATGTGGGAGGGCCAGAGCCCCCCAGATCAGGGCTGGCCTTGGGGAAACAGAAGGGGTCATGGCATCAGAGAGGAAAGTGCATCTTAGCTACGATCTCCCCTGCCCAGAGCCTCCTCCAGATGCAGGGACCTCTCTCCTTCTGTGTTTGACCAGGGACACTGACGGGTCTGCCTATGTTGAGAGTCCTCAGAGAGCTTCAGCTAGGCCTGTTCCCCCAAGATCTTTTGTTGTTCATTTTAAGAAACAACAGACCATCACTTTAAAAGTAGCACATTTTGGTGCCTGTTTCTCAGTGATTGATCCTTTCAAATATGGTTTCCCGGGATCTAAAGATTGTAGCTGAATAATGCATGATATTTTTGTTTCCCAGAAACAGGTGTTTTGTTTTTATTGCATTAGCATTATGAGAAAAAGCTGGCTGCAGCTTCTCTGAGCTCTGAAGTGCTGGAACAGTTCTCGGTTTTATAGGCACCCGTTGCCAGGAGCTGTCAGTACCAGGCTCTTGGTTTCTTGACAAGGAAGCTCATGGCCGCGTCTCACCTCCTCCGGGGAGGTGCCCGATCCGTGTGCAGCAGTTTTACACGTCCGTCCATTTGTTCACCATTCACTCATTCACTCAATGTTCATTTCCTGAGGGCTGCTGAGTCCTGGTGCTGGGATGCACTTCGGGGTTACAGAGACAAAAAGACCAAGTTCCAGTCTTTAGGAAACCTGCAGTCTATGAGGGAGACAGAGTCTCAGTCATTGGGCCAGGTGATGAGGGGTAAACTGAGGCACACACCAGGTGTGATGGGCTGTGAAGGATCAAGCCTTGAGCTCACCTGTGGGCAGGAGGAAGACCCCACTGAGGAGAGGAGAGAATCCGTGAGTGACAGGGAGTAGATGGGGCTCATCAGGTGGCTGTGTGGTGGGCGGGGACCCCAAGGGGCCTGAACAGAAGTGTGACTACAGTGACTCAGAACTTGGGAGGGGCTGCCCTCGAGCCCCACCTGATTTACGACCTGGACCCTTTGTGATTTTGGCTGAAGAGAGGCAGTCGACTCCTTTAAAACATGGAATGAAACCCCAGAAGCAGGAACAGGCCAGCGGTGGTTAATGAGTGAAACAGATGGGAGTCTTAATTAGAGCAAGAGCAGGGCTAATTTGACGATCAGTGCTTCCCTGAGCATATGGCCCAGAGATGCTTCCACCCACGCTGAGGGAGACAGTGTGCAGAGTGGGAACGGCCACGTGTGTGGGAAGTGGGGTTTGGAAGGGTTTGTTCCCCTGCCCATGCCCTCTACTCCACTGCCAGCTTCTACATTTTGTTAGCTTCTTTTTCATCCTCTGCCTGTGTCAGAGGGAGGGCTTCTCTGAGGAACTGACTTGAAGGGCATGGCCTCGAACTGACATGTGGGGATTTTGCCACACAGCCCTAAGGAAAGCCGATGATGACTTAGTGACTCTCACCACAGGCTTCCGACTGCTAAGACCCTGAGTGTGGGCCTGTGAAAAGGGCAGGTGGGAGGGGGATGCTTGCCAGAGCCACCTCTGACTCCAGGTTAACTGGGGCCACATCTCCCAAGAACCCTCGGTGGACTCTCACAAATCCCTCAGGTCAGCAGCCAGCCCTACAGGGCCTGCCTTTGGATAATAGTTCTTCAGGAGGAGCATAGCACTGGGTCCTGTGCCATCTGGCAATATTGCTCCTTTCCCATTAAATCCAGTGGTTCTCAAAGTGGGGTTCCTGGGCCAGCAGCATCAGCATCACCTGGAAACTTGGTAGAAATACAAATGGTCAGTCCTGCCTCCCAGACCTGCTCAGACACTCTGGGGGCAGAACCCAGCAATCTATGTTTTAACAAACCCTCTGGGTGACTCCCACGCATGCTGACATTTAAGACTCTGCTATAATAAGCCCTAGGAGATTTCTTCACACTAAATAGTGCTTGGAAGGATCAGTGTATCCTGACAACATCCTGTACTCTTTAGAGAAATGGAACTGGGCACTCTGAGATTCTGCATTTTCATCTTCTGTGATAAGTGGAACCTTTGGACTCTCCTCAAATCCTGTCAGTGAGCAGGTAGGCAGCACTGATGGGGGCATGGGAGACAGGGTTTGTGTCTGTCCTCCTGGAAACCATTTTATCTTTGCTCTCAGTGAGGGACTGACCATCAGAATGAGCAAATAATTGTTAAGGTCTAAGGAAACAAATCTCTGTGACTGTGATATATGGCCTCCACCTGCTAAAAATGGCTTCAGCCACTGTGTGTAATTCTGAGAGCTTATTTCTTTGGAAAGAGGCCATAGCCATCAATACTAACCATTGGGGGAATTTATGCCCCATCATCCAGCACTAGCAGCCCTATTAATTTCTCCAGCATGCACAGATGTGGACTCCCCTGACTGAGTGAGAGGCCATATAACAAAGAACTGATTTGATGGTCTGCTTAGTTTCTAAAGTTCTGTATCACGATTCCTTCTTAGCTGCAAGAGATCTCCTACCAAAGCTGACATATCTCAGTGGGACATGCATTAACCCTTCCCGGTAAGAGGGAGTAATGAACTGTGCCAAGATGTTCCAAATGGCTCTTTGTGGAGATCAGGGCACCTCCAGGGGATGCATGACACATTTCAACCTTAGATACTTGTTTTTTTGCATGTGAAATGCTTGGATGCCTTGGTATTGGGGGCTGATCTTTTGCATTTACTAAGTGGCCACCCAGCTAAGAAGGGCGAGAGACTTCAGTCTGCTGCCCGTCTCAATCACACCTCCTCCCCATGGGGTTTCAGATGCTTGTGAGTCCCTAGGGTGGACCTTTAGGCAGTGTTTCCCAATGTCTCTTATGAGAGAACAGTGCTCAATGGAAGGAGATAGCCCTGCTTTTCAGGAAGTTGAGACTTGAAGAATTCTAGCTCTTGGTGCCATCAAGTGCCATCAATGACATCCAATTTGTCAATGACCATCAGACTAGTTGTTTGTTCCATGGCCTCTTGTCGATCAAGAGTCCACGTCTGTGCTGCAGAAGTTAAGGGGGCTGCTGGTGCTGGGTAGTAAATTCTCCCGTGGTCAGATCCAAGACACTCCTAAACCTTAGTTGTGGATCATGAGACGATGTGGACCTGGGTGTTGGAGTGTCGGATGACTGGATACGCCCCACTCATGCCAGGGATGTCACACGGTAGGACTTCAGAGGAGACAGAGTGTGGGGAGAGAGTCGAACTGGAGATGCAGGGAAGGAAATTTTTCAAATTGGGGAGATGGAGTCCCAAGTGAGAGTTTCCAAAGAGAGGGTGGCTGATAATCGAGCCTTGGGGAATATCTACATTTAGGTGTCATAAGGCGGAGACAAGACAATAATAGAGACAGATAAAAAGTCACAGAGGCAGGAGGAAAATTGAGAATGCAGTACCAGAGAAAACAATCGATAGTTCATTTACAAGGTGGAAGAACTAGTCAGCTGTGTAAAATGTTTCTGAGAGAATGAAGAAGACAGAATCAAAGAGGAGCCACAGGCTGGAGTGACCATTAGCAGGAACAATGCTCCTCACTGTGGTCAAGGGCAGAGGTTAGGGGTGAAACCAACTCAAGGCCCCAGGGCTGGGGGAGAGGCTACGAGGTGCTGGTCCTTGGGGACACCACCTGCCACCCTCACATCTCCTCCAGCAGATGCAATTATTCTCTCCCTCCCTGGACAGACATCGTTAGAGAAGATTTAATCAAGAAAGAGCAATGGCGTAATGGAGTCCGTCCAGATGAGTGAGATAATGGCCTGACTCCTGGCCAGCCTGCTCACATAATTGGATATGCAGGCAACTCCTCTGCTTCTATTAGGTTAACAAGCTGTGATTGTCTGTGAGATTGCAAACAGCACCTTCCCTCTGTTCTACTCCCAGTCCTGCAGATCTCCTGGGTTTTGAGAGACGTTTCCTAAGTGAAGTGACTTTCTCTCTTTCCTCCCTGGTGGGTCCTGTAGATGGATGCCGCTCAGGCTCTTTCCATGTGGGGTGGGGGACACGGCACACAGATCCTCCTGCCGGGCTCCACAGGAGAATTACTTAGGCTTTTCCAGGGCTCGTCCCAGGATGCAGGCCACGGCTGCCAGGCTTTGTGTGAAGCTGTGCCCAGGTGTGGAGGTGACTGGAGAAGGTGGGAGAGTAGAGTCAGATAAGGATGGTGGCCTCCCTGTCCCAGGCTGATGGAGTGCGGGGACTGGAGCTCAAGCAGCCATCATGGAACGTGAGGAGAATCAAATATTGAGGACGCGTGGGAAGCAGGATGGAGGAGGCCCCTCCTTTGTGAAGGTAAACAATGACGCCAGCTCAGGACTGCATTTCTCTATACTGTTTCATGAGAGAGAAGGAAACTCCTGTCTTGTTTAAGCTCCTGTGTTGGTGGTTTTCAGTGGCTCACAGCTGATCTCACCTTAACCAACATGGCCATAGCACATGCATTTCCTGGCCCTCTGTGTGGTGCTGACTGGAGAAAGCAGCTTCCCTCCTGGCTGTGGCTCAGCCCTGGGCTCCTCAGAGCAGGGTGCTCATGACCCACCTGATGCTGACTGCTAGGCCTGGGACTCTGCATTTCTGACAGGCTCCCAGGGGATCCTGTGCTGCATGTCCCAGTGCCACACCTGGAGCAGCAGGGGCTTAAAACTCACCTGCTTTCTGCAGTCCCAGCCCAGGCGTCCTCATCCGTCCTACCCAGGACATTTTCTGTCCAGCCCTGCCTGCAAGGGCAGTATCCAGAAAAAAGCAATCAGCAAAGAGGATTCTAACGTAGATGTGCCTGGTGGGGAGTGAGGGCTCTGCAATGACTGAGTCCTGGAGGCCGCCCCATTACTCTTCAGTTGCAAGTGACAGGTAATATATTACTTCTCCTCACCTGGCTGCCCCTGTAAGCTTCACTTCACAGCAGTCTTCTTGCACCTGTAAGACAGGAAGCTGGGGTATCAGTGGGGGTTACGTATTAAAGGCCCAGCACGGACCAGCAGATGCATTAGCAGTCTATTCCTGCTTTTCCTAATCTGGCAGGTGGGTTATCAGGTTGCTTGCTTAAGATCAGCTTCATTTATCCCTTCCGATGCTAGGTTAGAAACTGGAGGCTGCGGCCCAGGAACCCTAATTGTACTTGAAGATGCTAAGCACTCTTCAAGACAGCGCATCTGCCCGTAGTCGGAAGAGCTTACTCTCCCGCACCTCCTTCTGTTCCTCCCTTTGGCTCCTGCACAAGCGCTTGCTGTAAACACTGATGGGGAAGCTGCAGTCCTGGGCTGGAGGGCCGGGCCTGGGGGCACTGTCACCCCAGCTTCTCTTTGGTCCTTTCCTCATTACTCAGTGCCCTGCAGTCAGCTGGCCTGGGCCTCGCCTGGCTTCTGTGATGCATCCTCAGGCTTCTCTGCTTGTGCCTGTTCAGTCTTCCTGGCTTAGAGATGGCTGCTGCTGTCCGAGCCCAGTCTTCCTGGCTTAAAGATGGCTGCTGCTGTCCGAGCCAAACACTCCCACACATTTTTTTTTTAAACTGAATCAAGTTTTAACTTTATGCTGATAGCACAATTTATTATTTTTAATTTAAAAAAGTAGGTGCTTGAGCAATTTCATAACCAGCTTATGAACATCATACTTCTACTATATTTATTTCTTTAAATTTTCTTCCAATTCTCCTCAATTGCCATGGTTGTAATTGGGGTATAACCTCAAGCTTTTGGGTTCTGGTCTTTTCCCAGTTGGTCTGTGTAGTCCCTGGTATCCTGTTGCCAATCACTGTATTTGAAAGGTCATCTGCTATTTTAAAAAATAACATTTTATTACAAGTTACATATTTACTGTAGAAAAATGTGAAGTCTCTATATGCCAAAAAGAGGAAAAAAACATCTATGATTATATCACTAAGAGGCAACCACTGGAGATATTTTGGCACAGGGATTTTCAGATCATCGTTGTGAGCATGTATGTGTGTGACACAATATATTTGAGTGAAGTTTTTTGAATGAAACTTGGCTCACTTTATGCACACTTTGCTGTAGCCTGTGTTTTTGTTCAAATAATACGTGACTTTGTCTTCAAGTCATTAAACATCCTCCTTTGACAATGAAGATTTCCTCAGGTGAAAGTCAGAATTACCCAGGGTGTTTTTAAATAATAAATGGCTCTCTAGGCACCTCACTGCAGAGAGTAAATCTAATGGGTGGATCAGAGCATCTTCTCATATGACTTCTGAGTTTTTATTCATTCAATACCCTGTTGCTGAAAATGGAGGCTTTCCCAAATGGTTTCCTGTTGTAGATTTTAAAAAATGTTTCTATCTGCATACATCAGATGTTGTGGATGGAAACTGGATCAGAGGGCCAAAGAATCTTTGTTATATCTGTTGCAAACTGTCATTGATATCCAGAAAGAAGAGACCAGTGAGCACTGCACAGAAGGGAGTGGCAATGCCCGTCTGCCCACAGCTTAGCCAGCACTGTGTTAAATGTTTTTCCTATCTTCCAATTCTATAGGCTCAGTCACTTATTCACTCATTCATTGGGTCTATTTTGGTCAACTGCTCTGGGCCACGCTCATTCGGGTGATGGGGCGTCTATGGTGACTCAGGACAGACATAGCCCCTGATCTTGTGCTGCTCAATTTTGTGGGAGAGTACAATTGTCCCTTGGAATCTGCAGGGGATTGGTTCCAGGACTCCCTGTGGACATAAAAATCTGCAGATGCTCAAGTCCCTTATATAAATGGTGTAGTATTTGCAGACAGTGTATGCATATCCTCCCATATACAGATGCTCTTCAACTTATGATGTGGCTATGTCCTAATAAACCCATTGTAAGTAGAAAATTTCATTTAGTCAAAACTGCAGTTAATACCCTGATAAACCCATGGTAAAGTTGAACAATTATAAGTGAAACTATCATAAGTCCGTGTGCTTGTCTATTTACCATGGGGTTACATCCCAATAAACCCATCATCACGTCAAAAAATCGTAAGTTGAACCATTGTAAGCCAGGGACCATCTCTACTTTAAATCATCTCTAGATTACTTGTAATGCCTAAGACAATGTAAATGCTATGTAAATAGTTGTTATACTGGCTGTATGCAGTGGCTCATGCCTGTAATCCCAGCTGTTCAGGAAGCTGGGGTAGGAAGATCACTGGAGACCAGAAGTTTGAGACTAGAAGGTTAAGACCAGCCTGAGCAATATAGTGAGATCCTGTCTCTTAAAGAAAAGTTGTTATACTTTATTGTTTAGGGAGTAATGGCAAGGAAAAGGAAGTCTGTACACATGAAGTACAGATGCAACCATCGTAGGCCTAACTACATTTTGTATCTGAGGTTGGTTGAATCTGTAGATGCAGAACCTGCAGATACATAGGACCAACTCTACTCAGAGGAGGGCCTACGTAGAGTAGGCCCCCAGTCAGTGCAGGTGGTCATGACTAGGTAACTTGTGATGGGGCGTACGATGTATAAGTTTCTCTGTGGGTTGGGTTGTCACTCAATTCCATCTTTTCTCTGGGAAGGCATGGGTCTGGTGCATCTGGCTTCTGGCCCATCATCTCCCTCCCTCACAGACCTCTGGAGAAATGTCCATCATCATCTGGTTCTTGCAAATTGATGGGTGGATGGACAGATGGATGGAAAGAAGAGGAGGCGACAGCTCAGACCAGTTATGCCAAATGCACTGAGGGCCTCCCACAAGCCCCACTCAGGGTTGCCTGAGAGGATATTAATCATCTTCTCTCCCAGTCATTTCCTCTCCTGGCAAGACTTAGAAAGGTGAAGACTGACCTCACACCAACCACAGCCTCACTATCACCTGAAACATCTTGAGCAAATCAGCACGGCAGAGAGAAAAAGGAGCTCCCAGGTCAGATACTGGTTTCTCCCCTAGTTACTATGAAGGAGCCCCAGGGAGAATTTGAAAAATTAACAATAGAGAGTTAAGTGGGTGAACTACTAATTTTTTTTTTTTAACAAATGGATAGAAATGAGATGAATTAAAATAGAGTGATATCCCTGGGTGGCATTTGAGGAGTAGACGCTGTTGGTGCATGTAGAGAATGACTCAGGCTGTAGATTATAGTCTTGGCTGCACATAAGAGTCACCTGGAGAGGTTTAACAATCCTGATTTCCAAACTGTGTCCCAGCCCAGTTACATCAGGATCTGTGAAAATGAGGCCAGCCAGGATCCAGTCATTGCAAAGCTTCCCAGATTATTCCAGTGGGCAGCCTCTTTGAGAGCCACTAGTTTAAAGTCCCCTTCTTATTGGGCTCTGTGGGTTTCTGTCCCACCCAGGCCTGGGTGCAAGGTGGGTGGGGTATGGGTGAATGCTGGGGGCAGTCTACAGCTCTCCTGCTTCTGGAGCTGCTGCCTCCCTTGGGCCATCCTTCTTTCCTCTTCAAAGCCATGGTCTCGGTTGACAGAGAACCTGGAAAATACCCTCTTCTTGGTGCTGAGTTCTCCTCAATAGCCGAAGTCCTGGATGGGCCTGAAGAGTGACATTTGTTTGTTGGACATTCAGTCTTCACATTCTTCTTCCATATCTGGGTCTACATTCCCTGCCAGATCCTTTCCCCCAGTCCAGGACTCCAGATATGACTTTTCTCTGGGCTCCAGGGAATGGGTCGTGCATCCTAGCCTGGATCAATCAGAGCTTCCATTTGGGCCGTGGTGATGGGTTCAGGAATGAGCATGCAATTCAAGCAAGGACTCTGCCATCCAAACAGAAGAAACCCTGGTCTTCTGCTTGAATGGTTGAGGAAAGGTGGTGGACCTTTCTTGAGATTTTGGAATCATAAACGGGGGGATGTTAAGGTTGGAGTTACTGGAGAGAGCTGCTCTGAGAATAAAGCTAGCATAGAGAAGGACAGCAGAGACTGGACTCTGGTGATGTCACCTGGGCACTTGGATCAAGCCAGGCGTGAGGTCACCACACTTTACAGGTAAGTGCACCATTAATGTCTCTTCTTATTTATGCTGACTTGGTTTTGGTTTGCTGTTGCTTATGACAGAAAGGATCCTGACAGATGCGATGGTCTACAGGTTCTCATGATCTGGCTCTGGCCCTCTCCAACTCTAGTTTCTTTGCAAACCATGCTGCATATCCTCTTGGGGTTCAGATCACTTGGAGGGATCTTAAAGAAGTTCAGCACGGAGCCAGATGGCCTGGTTCAAATTCTAGCACTGCCACTCATGAGCTGTATAACCTTAGGTGAGTTACTTATCTGTGCCTGCCTCAATATCCTCCTCTACACTATGGGAATCATGATTGTACTAGGTTCATTAAGGTGTCTTTACTCCTGAGGCTAGACTGAGGATTAAATGGGGAGATTAATTTAAAGCAGTGGAAAGTAATTATAGACACAGTGAGCTTCCTGTCAGTGTCAGCTCTTGCTATGACAACAACTTCTGCGCCTAAAGAGTTTGCGTCCTCCTACTTTCGGCCTTTGTACCTGTTGGTCCCACTCCCTGGAATGCCATATCCTTTGATTGCATTTCCTTCAAATGTTAGCTCCTTAAGCCTCGTTATATGTTCCCAAAACTCCCTGTAATTTTTCATTATAGTTGGCAATTCTGTTTTTAGAGTAGGTATTCCTCTTCTGTATCCTTCTCTAGACTGTGAACTTGAGGGCAGGGGATGAGTCTGTGTCACTGCAGCTTCTGTCTTCAAAACCAATTAACACAACCCAGCACATCTGAAAATACATGTTGAATGAATGAAAAATAGAATGGTCTGGCCATTCAGGGGCAGCTCCTTCACTGAGAAAATGTTGCCCAACTACTACTCAGACGTTGCTCTGACAGAAATGGTCCTGACAGATGCAGTAGCCTACAGGTTCTCATGATCTGACTCTGGCCCTACCCAACTCTAGTTTCTTTACATACCATATTGTATCTCCTCTTGGGGCTCAAGTGACTCAGAGAGATCATCCAACATTCCAGAGATTCTAGGGCAGAGGGATGCCTTGGTGTGCAGGCTGGGAGATGCCATCCCATACGTCCTTCCTCGCTAGCCTTCAAGGCTGAAGCACGGGGGCATGTAGACACCCCTTCAGCCTGTAGTGGGCTTGGGGATGTGGATGGGGTCCATATTCTTGGTCACCTGACCAGGAGGGTGCTCACTGCTGGACTTCAACACCTGCAACTAGCAGCAAAGCTCCAGTAAGGTCCATGTTGAGCACATGGGCCAAGTTAAACACACAGCGGGGTGTAGGAAATGGGCTTTAATAAGCATATAATTATCCTTAAAGGGGATCTGAGTCCTTTTCCCTTCTAAATATACTTGTGCATTATGAGCTTTTAATTAAAACTAAGGTATCACTCTGCACTAAGATCATGCATAAGAAATGAGAAGGTGGAGATGGGGCTAAAAGGGTTTGGGCGTTTATGATGCAAAGTAATTGCAATGCTGTTCCATGAAACCCATTTTGTTCTTGGAAGCTGAAATTAGACTTTGATGTCTTTTGAGGTTCTTATTGCATTTCTAACTCATGGTGAACCTCCTTTCTCAGTTCTCTGCTCCACTGAAAGCATTAGGGACAGTTAACATTCTGGGAGAGAGACACTGCAACGGGATAGGCTAGCTCCCAAGCCATCCTATGGTGGGCAGCCTTGGAAGCATCTGAAGCCTGGGTGCAAAGCAAGAGGGGTGCCAGTCCTATCATGGCTGCAACGTTACAGTCAGGGAAGATTGCGGAAGGGTCTTTCACTTCCTAAGGAACTAGATAGAGTCCAAGGCTGTGCTGCACCACGGGCTATGGTCTCTGCCAGGGACAGGTCATGGTTCTTTGAGTCCAAGTTGCAGACTGGACTCTGGCCCCTGAAAAGCATCAGAAAACTGAAACACTTTGAAATGTAATGAATTTTCACTCAGAACTTTGAGTCTTTCCTCTTGTTCTGACACCCTGTGCACGTAGTGTAAAGGAAAGAGGAGGAGCGAGCTTGGCTTAGCGTGGTGTCTTTGTATCCTCACCCATTCTGGTTGGGTGTTCCCCCCAGGGTCCTGGCAGAAGACACCACCAACCAGGGACAGCTTCTTCTACAGCCCCACCTTGATGAATTATCCACAGCTTCACAAGTGTGGACCCGCAGCGGGGAGAGCATCCCCAAGTCACTTTAAAGGTGAAGGACAGGAAAGACTCCCAAGATAGAAAGTCACGGTGCGGCATCACTTTCCATCCACCTTTTCAGGAACAGCCTTGCGAGAGTCCTGGGCTTCGTCTTTTCTTTGAGTTCTTCAGAATGGATGTGGGAAACAAGTGCTCCCTCCTGTAACACCAGCTCCATCCTGATTCCTGGAGTTGCCTAAGGCATCCCATCTCAGGGTTTCTCTACATCACAGCTCAGCAGTTATGACATCCCAATTAAGCCCCACTTCCAGTAATGGGAGGGAGGTTGAGGACTTGGCAGCAGGATGTAACTTGGGAAGATTTATGAAGCAAGTCAAGGGGGAACGTCTGCATAAGCTCTTTTTTTATCTAAGAGATAAAGGCTTCACTACAAGGTATTTACTGCACCTGTGAAGCTGGAGAAGAAATCGACTCAGGAGGGTTATTTTATTTAAACATCATGGTGTTCTTCACTGTGGAAGATCGAAGGATGATGATTTAGAATGTGACATGCTGTATAAAGGAGGGGTCACACCAGCTCGACAAAGCCCTCCTCCCTCCCTCAGGACCAAGCACTAAAGCCAAATGGATTAACCTTCTCTACCCCATGTCCCAGCTTCCAAATATGCTTCTCCCAGAGCATCTGCCCTCAGGTTAGAAGGAACACTGGGCTCATATATGGTCCTTCTTCAGTCCTGTATCTGAGCCTGGGTCCAGAGTAAGCCCGTGTATGTGTTACATGTGTGCTGCCTGTGCGAGTGGCCTGTGCCTTACCTGTCTGGTTCCCATGTGAATTGCCCATGGGTGTGACTTAGGGACTGCCAATGTGTGGTACATACGTATGGCCTACATGCATAATCCTGTGTCACCTGTGAGTGCCATATGTGTGCTGTTTCCTTGTGTTTGATGTGCTGCCTGTGTGTGCTGCCTGCGACTATATTACCTGTGAGTGCTTCCTGTGCACTGGTGTCCGTTATCTTTGTACGTGGTTTGTTACATTTATGCTGATGTATGTTAAATCTGTGTTACCTGACCACCACACGCCCTCCTGTGCTACTTGGCGTGTGTGTGTGTGTACATGTGTGATCTCTATATGTGTACCATTTGGCTGCATTTCTTTTGGTGTTTTCCCATGTATTATTCATGTGTGCTGACTACACGTTACCTGAATTTGCTGCCTCTGTGTGTCACCCGTTTGTGTGCAGCCTGCATGTACACTCACTTGGGTGGGTCACTCGTGTGGTGTGTCAGTGTTATAGTGTGCGCTTCTCCTGTGTGTTGTGACGTTACCTGTGTCCATGCCACCCATGTTACTGAATGTATCACCATCTTTTGTCACTTGTACATGTCCCTTGCGTGTGTTGCTACTTATTTGTGTTGCTATGTGAGTCTCTCTGTATCCTCTCCTGTGTGTCACTGGTCCATGCATGCTGCTGAGGTGTGATTCCTGTGTATTTCCTCTGTGACCTGTGTGTGCCCCCCATGTTTCCTGTGCCTCTGCTCTGTGTGTTAACAGTTTCATGTTCCTCTATGTGAACTACTGATCTGATGTTGTGGGTTATTTGCCTATACTGGCTGTATGGCGGTGTCTGTGTGGTGATGTCTGTCTCATGAGCCTTACTTGTGTGTTTTGCCATCACTATTAGTACCCCGATGTGATGTCTGGGTTTCTTCCAGGCATGGGGCCTCATGAATACCCACGTGCTCCCACCACCCTTCCCTCTACTATGGCAAGAGGGGCAGGCAGAGACGAAGGCTGGCAGGAGAATCCTGGGAACTCCGGGTCCTCAAGCTGCTTCCAACAGGGCCCTCCGGGTCATGGGAAGAGCCGGCTGCTGTCCTCGCCGGGACCAGGACTGCATTTCCTCACCTGTCGCTGGGCCCCTCCTTCCGCTGGCCAGGACCCTCGGGAGCGAGCCTGAGCCACTTGCCCTCCAACCAGGGACGTCAGAGGCCCGGCTCGGGCGGCGCCCCTACTGCCGAGGTGGTGAGCACAGTGGGCCTTCTGTGGACTCGGCCCCACCTGACCCTGTCCCTCTGTCTGGCGCCGACATGCGAGGGGACAGCGGGCTCCACGGGCTTGGGGCTGGCATCGAGGCAGGGTTGGCCCAGGGCCACCCGCGCTGCCCTGAGGCCCCTCGTGCTCCTGACGCCCGCCCTTTCCCGGCCCCTTTCACAGCCAGGGAAACTGAGGCCATGAGCCCAGGCTCAGGACGACAGAGGGGGAAGGGGGGAGATCCGGGTTCTGGATCCTGATCCGGCTTTGTGTGGATGAGAACTCTTCGGGCTGGAAGCCACAGAAACCCTCGAATGAGCTCAAGGAAATAAAAGCGAGCAGGGGACCTGGCCTTGGCAACACTGCAGCACAGGCCTGGCTGCAGGCTCGGCTGGATCCAGGGCTCCAGTGATGTTGTTTTCCATCTCAAATCTGGGCCTTCAGCTGCTCTGGCCCTGCTAATGACCCAATCTAGGGCCTGCGCCCCTCAGAGTGCCCCTCAGGGGCCCCTCAATAGGGCAAGATGGCAGCTACAGTCCCTTCCAGTTCCTCTCATAGGAGAGGCTCTCCCGCTCCTCCTGGCCTGCACTCTGATTGGACTGGCTGGGCCTTGTGGTCAGCCCTGCACCAATCACAGGTCCGGAGCACAACCCGTGGAAAGTGTAAGAGCCTTTCTCATTGGCCAGGGGACAAACCCTGATGCTCACTCTGATTGGACTTGCTCAGGCCATGTGACCAGCCCTGCACCAATCACAGAGCCAGAATACAGTGGCTTCGCACCACAGCCGGGACCGCAGGCCTCTCCAGAGACCAAGGGCATCAGTGGGGGTGCCAGGGTCCCTGCCAGGGGTGGGCGGGCTCCTGAGTGAAACTCCGGCGGTCCTGGAAGGAGGGAGCGAGACCCTCCGCGTATGTGGAGTCTGTGCCCCGAGGTCCCACATGGGGACTGGGAACGAAGAGAGGGGCTGCTGTCGGGGGCTCAGCTCCTCACGCCTGCCCGGGCACCGGGCACCGCGCTCAGGCCGGCGGGACGGTCCTGGTGGGGCTCGGCGCCCCTCGTCCTGCGCCTCCTCCGGGCCCGCGGGTCCTCGGCTCCCCCAGCCCCGCCGCGGGCCGCATGTCTCTGGACGGCGCTGTCAGGAGTAGGTGTTCAGCATCCGCGCCAGGACCCGGGCTCTGTGGTCACTGAGTGCAGAACACGCCAAGCTTCAGAGGTCTGGGAGTTCCAAGTGGATTTTGAATTTTTAATCTATTTGTCTGATTCGTGAACTTGGAAGCTGACATCACGCAGACGTCCCAAGGTATCAGCTGCAGATATGCACGTGAACGCCGGCAGGAGGCTCCAGGCCTGGGATTTCCGCTCGATCTGGGAATGAGAAATGCAACCTGATGACACCCGGAGCTCCTGAATCACCCGGGGAAAATGACGAGAGACACTCTCTGGTGGGAACGTCTCCTAGAAACAAGGCCTAAGATGGGGCGACAGCAGCCCCGCACCTGTGTCCAGATGGGTGGACCACTCGCCCATGCTGACAGGTCTGTCCAGTGGTGGAGAAAGGGTACAGACCCCACGGCCCTGCGGTCCACCCTTAGTGCAGGGGGAGAGAGGGAATCCACGTCAGCAGTCAAGGAGCTGGAATCTGAAATGGCCAAGGCTGAGCCCTGCACAGCACCCAGACCTCCATGTGCCTCCAGACACATCCGAGGTTGGGCCTTCCTTGAGATACCGTTCAACTTCAAGGCTCTTTTCACCTGAGCTCCCTGGAAGCTGCTCCAGACCCCCAGTCAACCCTGCTGCTCCCCCTCTGTCCCCACAACGCAGAGTGTGGCCCCATTGCAGAGACTGGTTTTTCCCCGTGTATGGGAGTCAGTCACCCCCACCTGGAAGAATGGGATTGTTGAATTGAGGCATCGTGGGTGAATTGAGGCTTCCATCCCAGAGCGTTTGATTTGAGTGGTGAGTCTCTCCAGAACCCACTCCCTCTGGCACGCAGAGGGCAGCAGCAGCAGGGGCCTGCAGTGGTTACAGTGAGCAGAGAATCCCTGTGAATCTGCCATGGACACGGCACAGGGAAGAAACTGACAGTGGCCTTTTAAGCCCTGGAGAGTTGGGGATTGCTTGTTACTGCCTGAAACCTTTGCTTTGCATGGATTAGCCAAAGGCAGCTCTTGTAACAGAAGAGCAGTCTTGGACAGCAGTCAGACGTAGTTTCTTTCTAGTCACATTTGGCTTGTCTGTTGCCCAGGTCCAGCTGTTGTTCTGTTATCTCGCATTCCAGGGCCCAGAGCTGTCACTCACCTTTATTCCCTCTAACAACCTCTTTTGCAAGGATTAGGGTTCATTTATTATTTGCAACTGGTACATCTGTTTCATTAATTCTGATTTATTCTCCTTATCATTCTGTTTATTCTTATTTCCAACTACTTTTTAAATATTTTATTTATATTTTGTTTCAATTTCTCCTGTTTATGCCATAGAATTGGGGTTTCGTTCTAGCGTTGTTGTCCATTAATCTCTCCTCTGGGCTCTCAGATGGTTTTTCAAAGCTCATGAACATGGGTTAGAGCATCTCTAATGAGTTATCACCTCTGAATGGAGAGTTCACAATTTATAAACAGGGGATCTTAGGCTCAGAGTGTGTGCTCTCTAAATCTGTTAGACCTGTACTTAGGTCAATAAGACTGAGGGGCAGGTACACAACTATTTCATTAATTTAAAAGTTTAGAAAAACAAATCTTATAACACTGATTGGCACTGTATGAATTTTAAAGAAGACATACATGTTTAAAGCTATACATTGTAGAAATAGAAGAGATCAAATAAAACCAATATTCAGAATCACATTCAGACTTTACACAGAACCATTCGACATCTGCCACTGGTCAGTGTCTACATTTATAAGTTAACACGAGTGGTTTCCATTAATCACTGGGATGGTGCACACTCCCTGCCTAGAGTGATCACATGAAAATCTACCCCACAAACGCTGACGAACAGGCTTCAGACTGATGTGTGGAAATGACCCATATTGGTGAGAACTTCCCGTGTGTTGGAGCACCAGGCACTCATATGCCTTGCCTGGTCTCAGTGAATCCTCACACGGGCCTATAGGACAGGTATGATGTTATCCCTATTTACAGGTGAAGAATCTAAGTTCCAGAATTGGCCATGGTCTTGTGTTTAATGGGGAAGACAGGACAGCTCTCTACTAGCGCATATCCTTAGGATACTGTGATTGGTGGGTACACAGAATTGGAAAAGAAAGACACTGGGAACCATGAGGATGGTATTGAATGGATGTGGTTCATCCCATTCATCCCCAGGGTGTGGGGTCACTGGTACCCTCCTGGACCTTGTTGAAGCCTCATTTATCATCCAACAGCTCTTCATTGAGCACCTACCACATGCCAGGGAATGTTCTGGAAAGTGGGAATGAGACACTCAACAGGTCAGATACGGTTTCTGCCCTTATGGAGTTAATGTTATGGGGGCAGAGGCTGACAATAAGCAAGTAACAGAATCATGGACACAATGATTCCAGGTGGTGATGTGTGTTCTGAGGACAGTGTTGCAGGGTAGCAGTAGGGAGTGTGTCTGTGCATGTGTGTGTAAGTGTGTAGATGTGTGTTTATATACAAACATAAATGCAGTTTGTGTGGGTGGACTTGTAAGTAGGTGTGTGTGTGTATATGTGAATTTATAGGGGTTTATGTGTATCCGTAAGTGTGGAGGGGTGTGTAGGTGTTTGTGTTTTTATGTGTGTGTGTGTACATGCATGCTAATTTAGAAAGAATGGTCAAGGGAAGCTTTCTGGGAGTTCAGTGAAGCTGAGGTGTTGGGGAAAAGTATTACAGGAAGAGCAAATGGCAAGAACAAACGAGCTAAGGTGGGACCTGGGCTGGAGTGTGGAGAGAAGAGAAATTTTCATTAGAGATGTGGAAAGCAATGTACGTGGGGCCAGGTCCTATGAGGAGCAGCAGCCTGAAGTAAGGGGTTTAGGTTTCTATTCTGATTCCCATGAGAAGCCCTTGGGGTTTTTTCAAAACCACATTTATTAAGGGTAATTGATATGTAATAATCTGCACATTAAGTTTGATAAAGCTTGATAAGGTTTGACACATGCACACACCCATGAAACCGTCATCACAGTCAAGGTCGTGAACAAAGCCCATTACTCTCCAAACCTTCCTCCAACCACGCCCTCACTTGCATGACGAACAGAGAGTGCGGGCATTTGACACCCTCCAGGAACAGCCTCCCACTGATGACTGATGGGAATTGGTATATCAGTACCCCAACTCCCTCATCCTTGGGGGGAGGATAACTCTGAGGCGTATGTCCCGCCTGGATTCTCAGATTTCCCAGTGGGATAAAGCTCTGGTTGCCCCAGAGGTAACACTTGAAAACAAATTGTTTACTAACTGCCCCCTCATCCTGCCTCATTCTCCCTTCTCTTACCAGTGTTTCCTGGGGTCACCTAGCAAATACACTGCTAGTCCTGAATCTTGGTCCCAGGCCTGCTTGTTCCTGGAGGGCAAAAACTAAGATGATATATATTAGAGGCAGACCTTGTAGGACCTACAGGAGATTAGACATGGGGTGTGAGATGATGAGGGAGGTAATGGATGAAATCTACAGTTTTTGGCCTGAACATGAAGGCAGCACTGCTGTAGACTCATGGATTTTATAAAAGGAAAACATTCCAGAATTGGGAAAATACCAGTAAAATCTCGAGAGTCACATTATCTAAATTCTTCCTTGGCAGCCCCAGGACGACGGGCTGTGAATATTCCATCAGTTCAGTCGCCCCAAACTGCGGATGTCTTCTGTGGGTCTTTTCATTCCTGCCTTACAGCATTAGAAAATCTCTCTTTCTATCATCTGTTGGCAATGGAATATTCAAATAACTTCCAATGAGCAGGATTTGTGTGTAAAATGTTCAGACACTGTCCTCAAAATAATTTCATTAGCCACCTCATTTTCAGTCACACATGACTTTATTAAAAGGTTCCTCTTAAGAATTAAATTTTCATGCTTGGTTTGCGCTGATGGTGAATTCATTGCAGAATTTAGTTAAATTTATTTCAGTGCTTTGTGAGTTAGCAGAGTGTGTGCTTCTCACTAGTAAATGGATTTCTTCAACTTTACTTTTGACCATGCCTGGGAATTGTCAAAGGTATTCTGGTTAATAGACAATTAAAATACTGCAATTCCTTCCCTAATGGAATGTGTCAGTGGTGAAATTAGCATAGTCGTAGGCAGGAGTGGGAAGGTGAAGATCCTGGGGCTCAGTCTACAGCCCCCTTCTCACCCTGGCTTTGCGCTGTCCTTAGACGAGCTCACCCAGCTGCTGCTCTGAGCAACCCTTGATTCAAGTCCATCATGGTGTGTTTGGCAGAACAATGGCCCCAAATATGCCCAGACCCTAATCTCTGTAACCTATGAATATGTCACCTCACATAGGATAAAGGGCTTTGCACATGAGATGAGGGGTTTGGACCCTGAGATCGGGAGAGCATCCTGGGTTGTCAGGTGAGCCCAGTGTCCAGGTGAGCCCTGTGTCATCACGTGAGTCCCTAAAATAGGATAACTTTCCCAGCTTGGCCAGAGAGATGAGCCAGAAGCAAGGGAGATTGTTTGAGAGCCTTACCCTATTGCTGGCCCAGTAGGTAGAGGAGGGTGCCAAGGCATGCACATGGCCCCTTGAAGTTGGGAAGGCCCTGAGCCAGCCAGCCAACGAGGAAACAGGGATCTCAGTTCGATAACCACAAGGGAATTCTGCCAGCAACCTGAGTACACCAGCAGATGATCTTCCCCTAGGGGCTCCAGAAAGGAACACAGCCTGTGGATACCTTGATGTTAGTCCAGTGAGGTCCACATCAGACTTCTGACCTACAGAACTGCAAGAAAATATATCTGTGTTGTCTAAGCCAGTAAGTTTGTGGTGATTTGTTATGGCAGCAGTGGGAATGTAATACAGGTGGTTATGGTTCTGGAAGTAAAGGAAAGCTGCCCTTCAGCTTGCAGAGACTGGAAGGCTGCTCCACCTGAGGCCAGGGGTGTATGTGCAAGGTATTGGGTGGGGAGAGTTGGCCTTAGGATGGAGAATAGAAACAAATGTGGTGAGAAGGATGTATCCAGCTGCCCAGGAGAGAACGCTGGCAGTGTTCACCAGTATCCTGAAAGGGAGAACAGGGTGAGTCAGCCCCGAATAACCACCACTGTGAAGTGGAATCCTGAGAGCTAATTACCCACTTAGCAGAGTACTGATTCTGCCATTTGCTTAGCAGACTTGGCAGAGGATCAGCAGAACGGCTTCCTAGAAGTGCTGGGGCAAAGGAACAGGTTGGAAAGTGTGTGATCTGCTGAAATGTTTTTATTTTCTATCGAGAATGTCGTGTTTGTGCTTTTTGTGTCCTAACTGTGAAATGATACATCGAAAGATTGATTTTAAGAAACTGCGCTTTGCTTGCTGTGATCTTATGCTTTTGAAAGGTTCTCAGGGAGGGGGTCTTGTTTTTTCACTGGCAGGTCTGAATCACACACCATTATTTATAGAGTAGTTGGGCAATTTCTCTCAGCTTCCCTGGTGATCACCAGCTGTACCAGCTCTGGTGTGGATCCTAGAACATTGTCTGTGACCTGTGGCAGGTGACGACTTCCTGGAAAGAGCCCACATTGAGTGCTTACGATGATTTGGAGCCTGTGTACAAGTCTGTGTCTGTGACAAGGACATGACGGAATGGTTCTGGGTACCTGGGCCCGTCCTCCACTTCTGTGACATTCATTCTTTCACCTGATCTTTCCTGAGTGTGGATTGTGGGCCAGGCCCTCCCCTGGATGCTCGGTGTGAGCATCAGTGGGAAGATCAAGTCCTGTAAACCATCTCACATGTCAGAGGCTCGGGGAGCAGAGAAAGTGGGATGGTGGCAGGATGAAGTCGGCACCGTCTGAATACCAGGAGGGGCGTATTTTATTTTGACTTTGCCCCAGTGTTATAAACTAGGTTCTGCAGTGGACTGAATGTTTGTGTCTCTTTAGGTTCGTAAGTTAAAATTCTAACCACCACCGTGGGGATCGTATTAAGAGGTGGGGCCTTTTGGGGAGTGATGAGGTCGTGCAGGTGGAATCCTCATGAGCAGGGTTAGTGCCCTTATAAAAGAGGCCCCGGCAGGTTTCCACCATACAAGGGAATGGTGAGAAGTCTGCTGTCTGCAACCTGGTAGAGCCTCACCCTGCTGGCACCCTGATCTCAGACTTCTGGCCTCCAGAACTGCGAGGAATACATTGCTGTTGCTCATCCACCCGGTCTGTGATATTTTCTTATAGCAACCTGGGCCAAGACAGAGATCCTAGAGAGATGTCCCCTTGCATTTGGGGTTAAGTTTGCTTTGTGTGAGCAAGTGTGAGAAAGAGAAGGCAAAGAGGAGGGAGAGAAAGCTGCTGTTGGCTGACGTAAGAGCTTGAGGGAACACTGGGGAAGGCTGAGCAATTTCAGCTCTCACTTGGGGATAAATCAAAAATCACCTAAAGGGGGTTGATGGAAAACTCAGGAGATTTTTCTTCCAGTTGGTAGGCAGAGGAAATGGGGTATAGAAATGAAACAGATGTTCTGAGTAAATGTTAATGACCCATAGGCATGTGTGAAAGGCAAGATTGTATAAAATCAAAAAATCAATTTTAATCTGAAGGAAAAAATGCAATGATACTTCCTGTTGCTGTTATTCTTCTAAAGTCTAGGTTGAAGCATTAGGACTGAAGTGATAAAAAAGACAGGTTAATGCAGCCAGGAGAGGAAGAAAAATGTACATTCAACAGGAAGAAATATTTGCATCCAGGGTCCTAGTAATGAGGAAGATGAGAAAGTATTTGACAAAAGCCTTCAAATGCAGTGCTTTATTCACAAAAGCCTTGGAACAAGGCATGACAAATTAAATAATCATTTCTGCATCCTTTACTGCAGAGTCCATCTTGTAAACTTGAAGTTAATAACCACAGCATTTATTGTGCACCTACTGTGTGGCAGGCCTCGTGCTAAAGGCCTTAGATGGATTATCTCATCTAATCTTCGCCTAGTGAGGTACGTGCTATTATCATCCACATTTTACTTGAGGAAACTGAGGCGCAGAGAGGGTGTACAGTTGACAAAGGCCACACATCCAGCAGAGGCCACACATCCAGCAAAGGAGAGAGCCAGGATTCCCACACAAGTCTGTCCCGCTCTGAGTTGGGTCCTTTTTATTTATTATTATTATTATTATTATTATTATTTTTATTATTATTTTTTTGAGACAGAGTCTCACTCTGTCGCCCAGGCTGGAGTGCAGTGGCCGGATCTCAGCTCACTGCAAGCTCCGCCTCCCGGGTTTACGCCATTCTCCTGCCTCAGCCTCCCGAGTAACTGGGACTACAGGCGCCCGCCACCTCGCCCGGCTAGTTTTTTGTATTTTTTAGTAGAGACGGGGTTTCACCGTGTTAGCCAGGATGGTCTCGATCTCCTGACCTCGTGATCTGCCCATCTCGGCCTCCCAAAGTGCTGGGATTACAGGCTTGAGCCACC
The DNA here is from genome assembly GCF_047675955.1 of Chlorocebus sabaeus. Classification (NCBI taxonomy): domain Eukaryota; kingdom Metazoa; phylum Chordata; class Mammalia; order Primates; family Cercopithecidae; genus Chlorocebus; species Chlorocebus sabaeus. Next base: position 128,709,775 of record NC_132914.1, on the reverse strand, counting down.
GCGCCTGGCCTGAGTTGGGTCCTTAACACCCAGAATGTGGCACAGTGGGATGGTAACACACAATATGCGGGGGTTTTAAAAATACGGACAACGCAGTTGAGCCAGGGATCAGGTTTACATCACTCGGATTAGGTTTACATCACTCAGGGATTAGGTTTACACTCAGGGCCTTTGAACAGCTCCATTTGCCTGGCATTAGAGCAGATTGCAGTGTTTTGCTTTTGTTTTCTGTCCAGTATCAGATGAAGTAGCTTCCTTTTTATAGGGCTATTTTGAATGAAAAACTTAATTTTAAACATCAAGATCAGTTTCTGGATGGTGAGATGTTCAGCCCCTGGACAGACAAAGGAGGGACAGCTCCTCTCCATTTGGAGGATTGGGCTTCTTGACTTGAATTAGCTGAACAGTTCAAATTACATTCATTCTCTCTCTCTCTCTCTCTCTCTGTTTTTGGGTATATACATTTGGACTTAGTAATCACATGAGCGTGGCAGGATCCCACTGTGTACCATATAATAATAACTTAGTGGAGGGTTCCTTGGTCGATATTCACATAGCAACCCCCCCCACATTGACTTTCTGTTCCCTCTGCACATGCTGACCACAGCCCAGGGCATGTGACCGTGTATGGGGTCAGTCCCTCTCCATTCCCAGCCACGTCTGTTCCTACCAGGGAAGGTACTGGTCGGCCAGGAGTCAGCGTGTCTAATTCCTAACTTGCTTATGCCAGTTGTGTGTGTTACTGAATTTAGGTGCTTCAAGAAAGCATCATAAGTCAATGAGATAAGAGGGCAAAATAGGGTTATTTCTATGAAAACTAAATTGAAAGCAATTTACTTAATTGCTTAATTAAGTAAATTACTTAATACTTAGTGTGTTTAAGTGTGTTTACTTAATAGACACACTAAAAAAAGTTCTTTTGTTTTAAGTGTAGCTAAAGCAACCGTAGAGAACTAGGTATAATTATTGGAGAATTTTGTAGTGGAATTATTGGTTTAGTTGCTTTGTTTAAAAACATGAACAAAACCCCCTAAAACTCTGATTCCTGAGTACCATACTGTGGCTGTGGTTGATGGAAGAGAAAGTGAGTAGACCTCAGTTACGAAACCCATACTGAAAACATTGACAAACAATTGTACAGTTCCATGCATTGTGTGAAAATATTTTAAAGAAGTATAGATCTTATTTTTTTCAGGATTTGCCACTTTCCCCAGCTTTATTCAGTTAACCAACTAAAGAGACATCTATTCTGATATGAAGCTCATAGGCAGGAAAAAGAGAGTCTTACTTTTAGAACTGAGATTCATCTGTCCTTTATGCTTTGACCTTTAGTTCCGTTAAGCTCAACACTGGGTGACCTCTGACTCCTCCATCATCCCAGTAAGACGGGAAAGGTTCCCTTGTCCCCCTCGCAGGTGTGCGATGGGGGAGTGGCTCGCTTCTTCAGCGCCCTGCTGCTTGAACCTCTAGGGGAGCAGAGAGACGGGCAGGCTGTGGGGCTCCAACCCCGCGGCAGTGTCTAGGGGAGAGTGTTTACAGCTGAAGCTGCAGTGGGTATGTGTCCCAGGGTGCTCTTTAGTTTAGCTGTCTGTAGGTGGCTTGTGTCAGTCAGCGCAGTTAGACCCCGGCCTTATCGCAAGGACAGAGGGCTTTCTGTGTCCCAGGGTTCTTGGCCTGGGTGTACCAGAAGAATCAAATCACATGTGGTCTTGGAGAATGAGTGCGAGGTTTTATTGAGTGGAAGTAGCTCTCAGCAGATGGGGCAGCCAGAAGGGAGATGGTTTTCCCCTGGAGTTGGGCCACTTGGGGTCTGGGCTGTCCTCTAACTGCCCCAGCCAAACTCCGCATTTGCCGGTGCTTGTCAGTGCGTTCCTCTTGACGTCCAGCCACCCGTGTGTTTCTCCGCTGATGTGCTCCTCTCAACGTCCAGCCACTTGTGTGTCTGCCTTGCTAGGGTCTTGGGTTTTTGTAGGCACAGGATGGGGGCATGGCAGGCCAGGGTGGTCTTGGGAAATGCAACATTTGGGCAGGAAATGCCTGTCCTCACCTAGTTCCATGGGGCCGGGGACCATGCCCTTCTCTACCCAGCACTTCCCCACTTCCATGTCATTTAAATGGACCATGCCCTTCCCTGCCCAGTGCCCTACTCCCATATCACCAACAGCTCTGCCCTCATCTTCCCCCTCCCCATCTCTGGCTTCCATCTTCATGGCTCCCAGCTGCCTCCAGACTTACTTTCCACTCACCTGGGTGATGCTGCGACTTCCTCCTCTGTCCACTCCCTTCTCTTTCTCTCCCCAGCCCCATCCATTCCATCCTCCACATTACCGAGCCGTGGCTCACTTTACCCAAACCTAGTGAGGGAGGGAGTGCATGGACAAATGAGGGGAGCCCCCAGCAGTCTCTTAGCATCCAGCACCACGCCAGTTGTCCCTGTGGCTCAGTCCCAGCAGGCATCTCTTCCACCCACTTTCCATGCTCTTCAAGTGTGATCCATTCTTTGCACACAGAGGGGCTCCAGGCCCCTGGATACATCCTGCCAGAGCCAGTGCCCTTCCTGGAGACACACTGGCTAGAGGTCTCCAGTTCGTGCAGGAGATGTCAGATGGTGGTTCTGCCGTTCCTGAGAGTGGCTGTGGGGATGGACTCACTGTGTTCTCCACAGCCCCTCCCACAACAGGCAGCAGCTGAGAGCCCCAGCGTGCCCAGCACCACTGGCCTCTATCTTCCTTCCTTCTCTGAATTACTGGACTTATTTCTTTGAGCATGGAGAAATGATTTGCCGTTCAAATACGGAAGAGTATTTCCTTCACCCTGCTTCAGGCAATCAGGCAGGCAGACAGACCCCACAGACCCCAATCCCAAGGCTTCCTCCCCACCCTGGGCACCTGCATTGCCAACAGCATTTGTGTTGGGTCAGGGGAAGACCCTTTAAAAGTGTCATGCATGGACAATGGATTCTTGTTAAATGCTGGGGCCAAGAACACTGACCACGCCAGCGGAGAAGGGCACTGGCAAAGAAACCAGACCTCTGAAGGAGCCGCGCACGTGGACACAGTTAGCAGCACAGACTCAGCTTCATCTCCAGAACACCTTCTTCTGGGAGGACCCTGCCTCTGTTTGGGAGATGCCTGGGAGCATCCGTGGGCCAGATCCACTGGCATCATGGTGCCTCACTGGGCTGGCCCAGGAAAGTCATTTTAGTTTTGTGTTGAAAGGGGGTGGGGCATTGGGGAACCTTCTGGGCAGTTTTCTCAGTGCTGCAGCCTTGGATTTGGGTATCATGTTCTGAAATGACTGGAATGCTCAGGAAAGCTCTCTGAGGAGGTGACATTCGGGCTGAGGCCTGGATAGAGATGTGGGGGGAGAATATTCTAGACCAAGCCCATGGGGATGGGCCGAGTTCAGGCCCATGGTCTCTGAGTTCAGGATTTGGGTGAAGCTGCCATGGGCGTTTTGTGGCCTCTGATGGTCCCTGTGAGCGCCCTTCCTATGGGCACACATCCCTCATGGTGTCTCTCACAGTTCCAAGGGGAAACCAGACTCCATTTCCCAGGATTGCTTGCAGCCAGGTCCCTCATGTGACCTGAGCCCGGTCATGTGATTCAGGCTCAACCAATCAGAAACCTCCCATGAGCCTTTGCCTAGGAAAAGAACTGGAGGAAGATGGCAGCTGGGTGGATCCCTGTGTGGGCACTGGGGCTGGCGGGGCTGGTGGACTCAGTGGGAGTGGGAAAGAAGAAGGTTGATATCCCCTCCCGGGGCCAGCAGGGTGAGCTGTGGGGTCAGGTTGAGTGGCCTTCCTTGGAGCAGCCCCTGGTGTGGGCTGGACACTTGTAGCCACTGAGTCTCTGCCCCCACAAAGGGTTGGGACCTTCCTGATGTCCACACTGGCCCCAAGGAATCCGCTTCCCCTGGGTCTCATTGGAAATGCACCATCTCATACCCCAGCCCAGACCTGCTGGTTGGGGCCTGCATTTTATCAAGACCCCTGGGGATTTGTGTGTAATGGGAGTTGGAGAAGCGTGATCTGTAATGAGCTCCTCCTGCTTAATGCAGCTGGGGGGTGGGCTTCTGTGGTTACAGCAGAGAACTAGATGGTACAGAAGCCATGGGAGGGATGTGACCAGGGAGTGAGATGATCGGGTTCATCCTTTATCCATTCTGCTGCTGGACTGCAGAGGGGCGAGACAGGAGGCCAGCGCATATCCAGAGAAAACACATCTCTGACCAGACAAACACGCAAAACCTGTGAAAAGACCCAGACACACACACCTGCAGGTGAAACTGAGACACACACGCACACACACAAACCCAGAAACAACCATCTACACAAGCGCACAGAACCACAAAGACACAAGCAGGGCTGGGGTGACTTCACCCCAGAACATCTCCTTTCTTGTTTCCCTGGATCTGCGGGAAGGAGCCGAGCCTGCCTGACTTTGGTCCCTCGCTCACCACTAGACCTTGAAAGTGAAATTGAATATCCACAAGCCCATGACCTTGGGGTTCTGGAGAATGGGTCCTGTAATGAGTGTCACGGCTCCAGGCCAGATGAAATGCAGGCGTTCCAGCCTCTGTCGGGGAGGGTCCCTCGGCCCACTTGCTGAGGGCCACAGATCGATGTGGATCAAATGCTAATGGCTTTTCAGCTGGGGCTGCTAGAGCCCAGTGCAGGACCATGGGCAGTGTGTTTGCTGGGGGCACTTTCGCCCTCCACAGGGCGTCTCAGGCTACCTGCTGAGACCCAGGTTGGCACAATGTAATACGTGCCATTTGTGCAGCAGCAGGGGACTGGGCACAGAGACAGGGGACATCAGCCTGTGCCCATGATCCAGCTGTAAACGCAGATTTATACCCAGGCCAAATCTATCTGTGATTCCATTTCAGAGGAATAAAATTGCACTAGAGGGATAGTAATTGTGCAATATATTGTACTTGAAATTAGAATTCTGTAAAATCTCATTATTTATGTCCAGACTAAAAGAGATTGAGTTTTGATTATTTAACTACATTTCCTGTTGCTCTGATGAGGAATGATGCTTCTGTAAGGGCCGACTGTCTCATTCCTGAAGAGTAGGGTTTTCAGAGCAGCACCATGAGGGGCTTCTGGAAGTCTCTGGGACTCAGGGTTGGTCTGGAGGGACATGGGGGCTGCCCTGGGCCTGCTTGTCCTCAGGCCCCTTCATCCCCCTTCCCATGAGTCTCTGGGCTCACCCCCTTGGGCTGCATTTCCCAGGCTCTGACTGGGCTGATTTCTGCCTGGATTAGCGGTTGGGGGCTGTGGTGGAGAGTGGGGGCAGGAGGACCCAGGGCGCCCCCCTCTGCAGTGGCTGCATCTCTCCCATGGCTTCAGTCCCCGCTGTGGCCTGTGAGCTGGGCACCCTACTCCCTCTCATGGTCTACCCCAGGGTCAGTGACAGGTTGCTGTGCTGGCTGATCCTCACCTCACAAGCCGCCTTTGCCTTCTCAGCTTTCCACGCAGATCCCTGCATTGTCCCTTCATGGCTGAAGCACCTGCAGTGACCCCTCTTTCCTTGGACCATGGTGCAGATGTGCCCCTCACCAGGATACTCAGGCCTCTACCCCACCCATTTCATCCTCCTCTCACCCTCACACACCCTCTGCCCTGGTGCCCAAACTCCCTGCTGTCCTCCACGCCAGCCCCAGCGCCTTCGCTCCTGTTGCCTGCTTGTCTGGAGTCCCCGCCATAGAAACATCCCCTGTGTAAAGTCCCTGCTCACGGGTCATCTCCGAGGTCACCAGTCCTGAGCCTCCCACCTGCCGATAGCATCTGCTGGGACCTTCCAGAGCCGTTTTCTGTCCTCGCTTAAGTGCTCAGCAAGAGTGCGTCTTGCAGTAGTCAAACGTGTTCATTTGCATTCTTCCTTTTATTCAATTATTCACCAAGTATTCACTGAGGCTAACTATATGTAAATCACTGTGATACAGCAGGGTAATCAGGACTTTTTCCATTGTAGGTGGCAGAAATCTCAACTCAAACTGGCTTGAGTAAGAAGGACAGTTTTTTGACATATAACCATCCATAGGTATGTCGGCTTCAGGCATGGCTGGATCTAGATCACCTTAGGTCTCTGAAGGCTGGCTCTTTGCCCTTCTTAGCTCTACTTCATGTTGGTGATGGAGCTGCAACAGTATAATGAGAATTTATTTTCAGTTCTAAGTGGCAGAAATCTCTAGAATTGGCTTACACACCATTGTTTGTTGATGCAAATAACCACCCAGGGATAGTTTCTCTTCAGGCATGGCTGAATCCAGGAGATCTCCAGAATTCTCTCTTGTTGCCTCTTACTGTGCTTCCTCTGTATTAGCTGCATCCTCAGACAGAATCCCTCACTGTGGTGTCAAGTTATCTTCTAGGGATCGTGAGGCTTGCGTCTCAGCCTCCCAGGAACCCTGCTGGAAGGGGAGTCCTTCAAAACCTCCTCTGAGTTTCAAATTTTAGTTTCCTTGTCTCCCAAAGGTCTGATGTGGGTCACACATCCATCTCTGTTCCTATAAGTGGCCAGGGGAATGCAGGGTTTTGATTGTGCCTGACTCACAGGCCCAATGAACCAAGCACACATTTCAGGCCAGTCAAATACATGTGTGTAAACAATGAAAGATTACATATATTCAATTCAAACTTTGAGAAAATTGTAGATTCATGTGCTGTTGTAAGAAGTAATACAGGACCTTTTGCAACTTTTACCCAGTTTCCCCAGTAGTAACTTCTGGCAAAACTGCAGCCCAATATCACAGCCAGAGCATCGCCAGTGAGGCCTTGTTGGGTGGAAAAATGTCAGCAGATAGATCTTCGTTGTGTTGTCAGATGCTCCATAGGCTGCTGTGCATGCATCAGTGTGTTTGTAAGAACACCGCACAGGGTGGCACAGGTTCGCCACAGAGGCCACAGGCTACAGGGGTTTTGTGAGGTGTGGTTAAATTGGAGGAGTTACGGGTTAGCTTTAGAGGAGAAAATGTTCTTACACTGGTGTGCAACTGAAAATTAGTTTCCCAAGATGGTGGACTAGGAATGTGTTCATGCATCTCTGTTAATTAAAATTATTTTTAAAGTAGAAATAAAATAGTGTCCATTTCCCTGAAGGCAGAATATCTCTTATCTAGTGTGATGTTTGTCACATGAGTGGCAGAGAGTTTATGATTTTATCGCATCTCCTCAGTAGATCGCTGGAAAAATTTTCCAACACAATAAGGTTAAGAGCTTCTTTATTATAGCTTTGTGTAATTGCAGCATTTTATTGATGACATAAACTAGCAGGAACTCTCAGTCTATAAACAGTCCCCTCCCTGCCTATAGCAGAGAACACCCTCCCTGTGGTTAATGGGGATGTATCCTTGGCTTTAGAAGGGAGGAGCTATCCTCAGAGGGCAGCCAGTCCCGCAGATCCTGGTCATGCAGGCAGTGGGCGCTGTTGCCCTGTCCTGGGAGGGTGAAAGTCAAGGGTGCTTTTCTACAGGGCAGGGGAGAAGGGAATACGTGTACAAGATGCAGCATGCACAGCCCCTGCTCCAGGATCTGCAGTGGCTTCCTACTGACATTCATGATGGAAGAACTACAGGCAGAGGAGAGGGAAGGCCATGCGAGCACCATTTATTTCTCTGGGGTGTGTGTGTGTGTGTGTGCATCAGATGCTGACTCTGTGTTTTATGCATCCTCTGATGCGTATTAAAGGTAATCCTGTGGCAAGGTATGATGATTATCTTATCCCCATTCTACAGAGGCGGGAGCTAGGCTCAGCTCCTGATAGTGGGGCCTGCAGCCATACCCAAGTCTGATTTAACCAGAGCCTGTGCCTCTTTCCACAGCCGTGTAAGGCCTCAGTACAACATTGGTTCTAGCTTGCGAGCAGGTTGCCTGAGTTCATGGATGGGGTGTGGGTGCCGAGCCCATGCCCCGTTTTTTGTTGCCTTGGGGAAATGAAAGGATATAGATGGGAACAGAGTTGAGGACGGAGGTCTGGAAGGCAAAGGGGGAGGAGTTCAAGCATTTTATTCTGACCTCCTAGTTATTCCCCAATATTACCATTATCATATCATCCTCATTATCACCATCATCCCCACCATTGTCATTGTCATGGTCACTGTTATATTGTCATTCTCTTCATTATCATTATATTATTTACTATCATCATTATCATTATCTTTGTCATCATCAAGATCTCCTTCGTCACTATTAACATCACCATCATCATCACTATCACCATTACCATCATCACCACCACCACTACCATCATCACCACCATTACCATCACCACCACTATTACTATCACCACCACCATTACCATCACCACCACTATTACTATCACCACCACCATTACCATCACCACCATTACCATCACCACCATTACCATCACCACCACCATTACCATCACCACCATTACCATCACCACCATTACCATCATCACCACCATTACCATCACCATCACCACCACCATTACCATCACCACCACCATTACCATCACCACCACCACCACCATTATCATCACCATTACCATCAGCACCACCATTACCATTACCATCATCACCATTACCATCACCACCACCATTATCACCACCACCATTACCATCACCACCATTACCATCATCACCACCATTACCATCACCATCACCACCACCATTACCATCACCACCACCATTACCATCACCATTACCATCAGCACCACCATTACCATTACCATCATCACCATTACCATCACCACCACCATTACCATCACCACCATGATTACCATCACCACCATTACCATCACCACCACCATTACCATCACCACCACCATTACCATCACCACCACTGTTACCATCATCACCACCATTACTATCACCACCACCACCATTAACATCGTCATCATCATCATCACAGTCACCCCTTCCTTTTACTAAATGACTTTTTTTTTTACTTTTTTATTTTTACTTTTTTGAGATGGAGTCTCACTTTGTCACCCAGGCTGTAGTGCAGTGATGTGGTTTCAGCTCACTGCAACCTCTGCCTCCCAGTTCAAGTGATTCTCCCGCCTCAGCCTCCCAAGTGTCTGGGATTACAGGCGCCTGCCACCGCATCTGGCTAATTTTTGTATTTTTAGTAGAGACAGGGTTTCACCATGTTGGCAAGTCTGGTCTCGAACTCCTGACCTCAGGTGATCCACCCGTCTCGGCCTCCCAAATGTCTTTTCTATATGTCATTGATTTTTTTGAGAAAGTGAGTAATTTTTCATTGTGTGTTGATTCACTTGTTTTTAAATTTTATTTAATTTATTTAAATTTTTTTTTTTATTGAGATAGGGTTTCACTCTGTCACCCAGGCTGGAATGCAGTGGCTCCATCCTAGCACCCCACAGCCTTGACCTTTGGGCTGAAGTAGTCCTTCCCCCTCAGCCTCCCACGTAGCTGGGACTACAGACGCTACCATGCCTGGCTAATGTTTTTGATTTTTATTAGAGATGAGGTCTGTGTTACCCAGGCTGGTCTCAAACTCCTGGACTCAAGAGATCATCCTGCTTTGGCCTCAAAAACTGTTGGGATTACAGGCGTGAGCCCTGATGCCCAGCCCTCTTTTTAAAAATATACATGCACTATTCAGAGATTTACAAAGGAAATATGTTCAGATAGGGTGAAATTAAAACTAGATAACTTTTTGCCTAAAATAAGAGAAGAAAAAGTCTGGTCACTCATTTTCACTAGTAGTATTTTGATAGCTCTTCCTCCGGTCTTAATTTAATGAAATGATATGCAAATAATTTTTTCACCAAATAGGGGAGAAGGCAGTCCATGACATTTCACAATGAGCTTCCCCGACTGGGTAATATGTCATAACACATCATGCCATATCCTGCCACCGTGGTCCTTGTACACATGCTTCGCGATAGGGAATCCTCACCTGTGAGTCTGGCCAGTCCTCCCACCTGTCCTCATGGCTGGTCAGTGGGACAATCCTCTGTTCCCTACCTCCCTCTTTCCATCTTCATCCCACTGTTCCTTGATATCAGCCCCTGACCTACCCCTTCCAGGAGACCCTTGCTCCCTTGTCCTCTGGGATCCTCCTCTTCACAGGGGGTTTACAAACCATATGTGATCTCACCCCACACCCTTGTCACACATGCCCTGAGGCCCTCCCACTCCAGACACTGGGCTGGGTATTGGGGACATAGGGACAGCCCGGCCGACATTACTTGACCCCTTACAGGCACCAGGAATTTACTCGTCTAATCCCCTGCATTTTCACAGCAGCCCTACAAGGTGTGTTCTGTTCTGTTCATGAATTGAACATAAATAAAGTGAGGTGGACATTGTGCAGTGAGCAAGAGGAGAGGCCGGACTTTACCCCAGGCCATCAGAATCCAGGGTTGAGCCCCGAACTCTCATGCTAGTCCATGGCCCCAGCCTGGGAGGAGGTCACCCTGTGTCAGAGGACCCTTCCCTGTCCCTGTCTTGTGTCGTGAGGAAGGCCAGACAGGGCCCTAAGTGCTCTGAGCAGCTGGAACTCGTTGGGATACAAGTGACAGAAAAGCCAACTTTAACGAGAGGATTTTGGATTCAAGCTCCTGCACAGTCCAGGGCTAGAGCTGGCTCCTGCAAGACTGGATTCAGGCTCCGTGGCGCCATCAGGGCCCGATGCCTGTCTCCTCACACCACTGTCTCCTAGGTTCTTTCACATTGACTCCTTTCTCTGACAGGCTCCTCCTTCATGGATGCAAAATGGCTGCAGCAGCTCCAGACCTCACATTGTCTCAGCTTCAAGTCCACTGGGAAGCCACCTGCCTAGGCCCCAGCATTCCCTGCAATCATCTCATTGGATCCCACTGGGTCGGATTGGGTCACGTGTCCATCCCTGAGCCAATCACAGTGGCTGGTGGAATAAATGCCCTGATTGACTTAGGCGTGGGGAAGTCACGTGGTCTTGCCTGAGACCTTCTGGAGGCTTTTCCAAAAGACAGGACTGAGAGCGGGAAGGGACAGCTCACCAGGGATGCGCTGGCCTGGGCTCACCAGGGAGAGGGAAGAGACAACGCTTTGCACAGCCCACAGCACAGCTGCTCATAAACATTCACAGCCCCTCCGTGGTCAGAGGACCTTCCCCACCGCTGACATCAGGCCGGGCGGTGCGACCCCCTTCGTCCATGAAACTGGAGAGGATGTGAGGGGCGTCGCTTCTGGGCAGAAGCTTTAGTACTTCATGAGTTATTTGTCACATTCTGCTCTCTGAGCACATGAAGTGCAGATGGCGAGGGGGAGACGCCCAGCCAAGGGACAATGGACGAGGGGCATGAGCCGGGACGAGCCTTTCCCTTCCTGAGCAGCTGGGGTCGGGGATGTTTGTTACCGCAGGGCAGCCTAGCACGTCCCGGCCAATTCCCACTTACACACACAGCGCGCGTTTGCCATGGACCAGGACCTGGGCATCTCTGGGGCTTGTTTCCCCACAGAGCCAAGTCTGCAGGGCACCCAACAAATAGCCCCCAAGTCACTGTTCACGCTGCTCCTGCTTCCCTGGGCTCTGGGTCGCTCCTTCCCCCTGCAGAGCCTCCAGAGCCGCGCGTGCTCCTTACTCCAGCCTGAAGCATCCAGGAGGCCCCAGCAGCAGGTCAGGAGCAGTGACGAGCTCACTCTACTGAACTGTGGAAATAAGTCTGGTTTCGATCAATTTCCTCGGGGCCTCTGTGATATTTTCACGGCCTCTGGGCTTGGGTGTGATGAGTTTCTGCCCTGGATCAAATAGCAGGAGGGGAGAGCTGACCCCAGATGTGCACTGACGGCCAGAATGTTCCCCAGAATGCCCAGTTCGCTCTGAGATTGCAGGTGCCACGCTCCGTGGTCCTGCTCCACCCACGTCCTCCATCCCAGGACAGATGCTCTCCTCTGTTCAAGCCCAGAGGTGACAAAGTTCACCGTGACCTCATTTCCCTTTGATGTTTGGGCAGGTTCCTTCCTAAAGCACGTCTTGGCGTGGCTACGCCACTCGGGGGCCTTCGCCTATCTAGAACCCAGGCCGTCTGGCTTCAGGGAGGTATGGAGAAGTGTGACCACAGGCACAGCAGGAGCTCTGGGAGAGAGGAGCAGGCCCTGGCAGCACCGCTGGCCTTGTCCTGCCTCTTCCGCACCACTGTCTCCTCTCCCGACTCTTCCTCCTCTGTCCTGGCAGTGTCCCATCTCCTCGGGATGTGCCCAGGAGTGCCCATCTCAAGGGAACTCCTCCCTAAGCCCACATTCTCTCCTGGCATGTCCTTTAGTTCTCCAGTTTACAGCCACACTTTTCCATTCTCTTAAATGATGGGTTTTAAAATTAATTTTCACCAGGAAGAATATGCTGTGATTTTGAATGAATGTCCTCTTTCTCTAACAACTACCACTTAGATAGGAATCTCCACGTTCCCTCCATGGACAACCCTGTCTTTTGTGAACCTCCAGAGAGATGTTAAACACACATAGAAACACGGAGATGTGTGTGTTTTCTAAGACAATATAGCACAGCATGGACTTGTCTTCTTCAGAATTTTTTCATTCTTTTCCTTCCCCTACTTGTTTTTAGGATGGACATTCTGCATCTCTTGTTTCTTTACCTTTTGACAAGTGCATTTAATTCATTACACTTTCATTAATAGCCATCTCTGCCTCCTTTCTGAATTATGATTATTAATTTCAACTATTGCCCTCTGGCTGACAGGCTGTGAACATACAACCTTTTAGCTGGGTTTGGTTTTATTTCTTCTGTCAATACTATTATTTAATAATTATTTAATATTGTACCACATGCATCATTTTCTTTCTCACCATAACTTACTGTATTTCAAACTGCTTCTCAGCAAATTATCTTCTTTATGCGTTTCCTTCAGGAATTCTAGTAGGGAGAGGGTCCTGGAGTTAATCCCTCCTTTTTCTGTATCTTTGAAAACAGTTCTAGTCTCATGAACTCCTCGTATTTTCTACTCTCCATCTGGCCCTGTTCAGAAACGTGTGGCTGCCTCCGGGATCCTGGGAGATGGTGTCCTCCTAAGAGGTTGACTTGGAGTCACCTTGCAGGGCCTGTTCCTCCCCAGGGGCCCCCTGGGAACATCTCAGCTCCTCTCTCGCCCCCACCTGTAAATAACCCTCTGGGGGGGCTGCGATAGACCCAGCTCGTGGCCCCAGGGCTTCTCCCCTCTCTGCGGAGCCCCCATCCTGTGCCCTTGGTTTCGGGCTTGAGCCTGGGAGTGGCTCTGGCCAGCAGAAAGGGATGGGGACAGTGCAGAATCCCTCAGGCTTCCCGTGTCCACGTCCCTGGCTCCTCCCCGCACTGGAACAGGACTCCTGCCAGCAGCTGGGGAGACCGTTCTCTAGGGCATCCTCTGAAGGCAGCAGGCTGCTGTGGGCTGAGGCGCTTTTTAGACACGAGATAATTCACAGCTCATCAGGAACACCGCATCAGTGCTTATGGGTGTCTCACGACTGCGGTAGGGAAAATAGGTCTCTTACCGGAAGATTAAAGAGAAAGATTCTCTCCCTACAGACTCCTCCTGAGCAGCCACGCACGTGGCATTTGCTCACAATGGGCGATGGGATTTTAACCAGCTTTTATGTTCAGAAGGCAGGGCACACCTGGAAGCCATCATCAGGTGATGGCCTGATTGAGCTGGTGAAGCACCGGGCGTGCAGGTAGGGTCCGTTCTTGATCAGGAGCGTTCTCAGCGTCGTGAGCAGCATGGGACTTGGAGGCTCGGATGCCCCCAGGAGGCAGGCCCTGCAGCATGGGGCAAGGAATGGACACAAATGCTGGGCACGTGTTGTGGTCACCTTGGGAGGTCTTGGCAGCAGCGGGTTCAGGCACACAGGCATCATCGGGTATGCTCCCTGCTGGGACTGCAGGGGTGGAGCTTCCAAGTCCAGCCGAGGACACAGGCAGGTGTGCGGCTGTGAGTGCTGGGAGGGTTGGCCCATGGCCCTGGCAGCCCCAGGCCCACACCCTGCTGTGTTCTAGGGCAGATGAGATGATTTTCCTGAAATGTTCTTTCTCTTCCTGGCCCCATCCTCCAGGTGTGGAATATCCTGCTCCAATCCTCAGCCCTGGGCCTGGCCATGTCACCTACTTTGTCTAGTGAAACGTCGGTGGACAGGCGCTGCCCGGGCTCCAGGGAGCTCCTCCCTGAGACTCACTCCCTGTGACTCTGCCATCAGCACGGAACGACCTGCCTGGCTGCCTCCGGGGTCAGGGAGGACATGCGGTGTGGGAGCAGAGCCGGCCCCACTGCAGCTGCGGGCGCTGTTCATCTGAGTGGCACAAGGTCAGCTGACACCCGTCAGACTCTCAGAACCCTGAGCCAGCCCTGCTGAGATCTGAGCCACCGCGGCCCAACTGCAGTCACCTGGGAAGGAAGCCCCGCATTCCGCCCCCGGGATGTGCGGCCCTTTGCTCTGCAGCAGGTGTGGATGTTGCGCCTCCAGCTGCTCCCCCGCTCCCTGGTTTTGGAAGCTTCCCCTTTCCTGGGCCTCACGGTGCTAAGATCCACCACGAGCCATCACTGTGGTTGTTTCTCAAGTCCAGAGAAGAGAGTTTTCTGTGAAGTGAAAACCTTCCTTGTAACACTGACCAGAGGCTCCGTGTGCATTTGGCTGCCAGCCATGAAGCAGGCTCTGAGCTTCCCCTGGGGTGTGGGTTCCCCATTTTCGGTGGATTCGGCAGGGGCTTTCCTGGGTGCATTTGCCCCCTGGGTGGGTGCTGTGCAAATTAAATCAAAGGCATGAAAAACAATCTCGATTACAAGGCTGCTCAAACACACTCTGTCCTCTGGTCTCTGGTATCCAAGAGGTCTTTGTGTTCATCTCAGAAACAGGATCATAAATTAAAGACCCTCTAAGACTCCTCCGTGTGGTCTAAACAGGAGGATGGGTGGAGGTGTGGCGCCCACCTGACCTTCCCTGTGTCCACATATGTCCCGCCCCCCTGCTGATGGGCAGAGTCATGTGACTGGTGCTGGCCAATGGGCTGAGGGCAGGAGGGACCTGGTGACACCCGGCTGAGGTGGAGAAAAGCCCCCCAGGCCCCTCCAGCTGCATATTTCCTGCCGCCCTAAGGGGCCACATGCTCTCTTGAGTGTGGCATGAGGAGCGCAGCCTTGATCATCAGGGCCCCAAGTAACCATGAGGAGCCAAGCTGAGTCCCGGCCCACTGTGCTCATGGGGTGTGAGTGAGAAAGAGCTGAGGTTTTGTGCTGCTGCTGGGATTTCAGGGCCATTTGTTACTAGAGAAGCTGTCCCAGGGGTCCCAGACCTGGGCTTCCTCCTAGCTTGGTGCATCTTGGGAACTCTGGATATTACCATCCTCATCTCTATAGGGAGAATCATCATCGTCATCAAACCTCATTCACTTATTGTGAAGATTAAATGAGTTAGCATAGTAAAGCTTTAGATCAGTGTGTACCAATGTAGTCACTGTGTTGGTGTTGGCCATAATGAGGGGAGTCAAAGTTTTGAAGGCCTTCAATACCAGGCTCAGGAGTTTGGTCTTCATCTCAAAGGCCTGCTTTGGCCAGGCACATTGGGTCATGCCTATAATCCCAGCACTTTGGGAGGTTGAAGTAGGAGGATCACTTGAGCTCATGAATTTGAGACCAGCTGGGCAATGTAGGGAGACCCTATCTTTACAAATATAATAAAAAACTATTAGCTGTGCATGGTGGTGCATGCTCGTAGTCCCAGCTACTTGGGAGGCTGATGTGGGAGGATCACTTGAGCCCAGGAGGCTGAGGCTGCAGTGAGCTGTGATCACACCACTGCACTCCAGCCTGGATGACAGAAAGAGACCCTGTCTCTTAAAAGAAGAAGGAGAAAAAAAGGTTTGACTTTTTCAGTGTCTCCTACAAACACTAATTCTACCGAATGCTACAAAAAAAAAAAAAAAAAAAAAAAAAAAAAACCTCAGTATTCTGTGTTTTTTTTTTCATTTTTTACAAGTAGTGGATTAGCAAAGTGAATGCATTACTTTTTTTTCTTTTTTACTGCAGAACTTGTCAGTGCCTTTAATATGAGGGATGAGTCTCCAGGAGAGTTTGTTGTCAGGATTTAACACTTACTCTTGGCAAAGCAGTGATTTGTGCTGGAAATGAACTGGGTAGACCCTGTTCCCATCTCCGTCTGCCCCAGTCTCCATGCTGCCCACTCCCTATTAACAGTGCCTATAAACCAAATCACTGCAAAACACCCACAAATGGAGAGTGGAGGAGCATCACTTTCCACCCCGGGATCATGACGAGGGCTCTGTAACTTTAACAACCAGTCAGAAGACACCTGGGCTTGGGCTTGTGCAGCAGCTCCGAAGCCTGCCCTCCCTTGTCACCCACGGCACTATGACTTTGGAGGGTCTCAGCTCAGTCCTCCCTGCAGAGGGGCTGTCAGTGCTGGGCAAGAAATGATGCATGTTCAGGGATGGGCCCTAAACCTCCTGTGGAGGCACCTGACATGCCCCTCCCATCTTCCTGTTGACTGAGGTGGTGATGCCCAGGTGACCCTGCAAACCGCATGTTGGTGGTAGCTTAGCAGCCATCAGCCTGGGCCCCTGAATGACCACATGGAGCAGAGTCTTCCTGCTGACTGGAATTACCACTCTACATTCCTGTGAGAGAGAAACGAGTGTTTTCCTCATGAGGTTGTTGAGTTTTGGATGTGTCTGTGCCAACACAGCTAACCCTGGCCCAATACACAGGGTGAGGGCAGACTTTCCCCAAGAGGAGAAAAAGGGTGTTGGGCAGAGGAAGGGGCAAGGCCGGAGGGCAGGTGTAGGAGGGTGACTGGCTCTTCCTTGAGTGGAGCCGTGGGCCTGTGGGCAGGTGGGCGGGGGAGTTGGTGGCTGCCTTCCCACTTCCTCTGGAAAGGCAGCCCCAGGCTTCTCAGAGCTGGACTCTCTCTGTCCAACAGGAAAAGGCAGTCCTGTCTTCTTGCAGAGGGGAGAATACACCTGTGCCTTCCTCCCCACAGGCTCCTGTGGCTGAGCAGCGGGTACAGCCCCTTCAGTCCTGTGTCCTTCCCTCTGCCAGCATCCCCTGAACTGCTGGGTTGACGTGGGATGTAGACCAGGAGCCCTGCTGTCACCACTCGAGCTTAGGGACTAAAGCCGGCCTGGCTCAGTTGCCAGGTCTGGGGGAGACACTGAGGATTCCAAAAGCTGATTGAACAAGTCCCTTCCCAAAACGAATGGGCTGAGTGGCCAGCACCCCTAGGCCTTGTTTCACTTGTCCTGAGGCAGAATCGTCCTCGTAAATACAACCCGGGAACATGCACTTTGGGGACGAGGGCCCTGCTCCAGGTTTAGATCAGCCTCGTCCAAACCGCGGCGTGTGGGCCACGTGTGGCCCAGGATACCTTTGAATGCAGCCCAACACAAATATGTAAAATTTCTTAAAACATTATGAGATTTTTTTGCAATTTCTTAAAGCTTATTAGCTATTGTTAGTGTTAGTATATTTTATGTGTGGCCCAGGATGATTCTTCTTCTTCCAGTGTGGCCCGGGGAAGCCAAAAGATTAGACAGCCCTGGTTTGGATGGACAAAGTCTCCAGGAATGAAGTACATTTGGGATGAGCACAGGACAGGCTGAGGCTCGGTGAACAGAAACCACAGCTAAGCAGGATGCCGGGTCGTATAGACCGTACACTCAGCTGCCAGAAGGTACATTTCCTTCTTTTCCTGTAATTGGATCCATTTCATACCTTGAGCCAATATTATGACTGATGTAAAAGTATAATTTATTAAATTCTAAAGAAACTTATACAAGATCAAAGTAATGTGGTAGACAGAGCATGAGTAGGAGTTTTGCAGAAAAAAATCCAAGGAGAGAATCGTGTGTGTGTGTGTGTGCGCGTGTGTGTGTGTGTTTATATATGTACAGTTCACCCTTGAACCACACAGGGATTGGGAGTGCTGACCTCCCATGCAGTTGAAAACTCCATGTATAATTTTTGACTCTCCCAAAACTTAACTATTAATAGCCTACTGTTGACCAGAAGCATTACTAATAACACAGTAGATTTACATATATTTTGTAAATTATATTATATACTGTATTCTTACAATACAGTAAACTAGCATACAGAGAATGTTATTTGAAATTATAAGAAAGAGAAAATCTATTTGCCATTCACTAGTGGAAGTGCATCATTGTAAAGATCTTCATCCTCATTGTCTTTCGTGTTGAGTAGGCTGAGAGGAGGAGGAAAGGGAGGGGTTGGTTGTGCTGTCTTAGAGGTGGCCGAGATGTAAGAGATGGAGGAGGTGGAAGGAGGGAAGGCAAGAGAGGCAGGCACACTCCGTGCAATTTCATGGAAATTTTGTCTGACCTGTTTGCTTTTTCATTTTTCTAAAAATATTTTTATGTGAATCCTTCTGCCACCGTGTGCTTTGGATTCAGTGCCCGCGTCATAGAAGGGCCCGTGTCAGTAAGGAAGTGAAAAGCAGGATGGAATACTGAAACCCTCCTGGCAGATTGTCTGTGGTCAATGTATTTTCTGGTGTGGCTTCTTCTTTGTCTTCTTCCTCAACATCTGTCACTGGTTCAGAAGCACTCACCTCCTTCAAGTCGTCTTGTGGTTTTTGTCTTCTGTGAATTCCTCTGGTGTGGTGTCTGTTAGCTCTTGGATTTCTCCAAGATCCATATCTTGAAATTCTTCAATCTCCCATCTTTTTTTTTTTTTTTTTTTTTTTGCCAGATGCACAATCGCTTTCATGATGTTTTTTTGATTGGCTCTGTTTTGAAGTCATGTACAACATCTAGACATAGTTTTCTCCAGCAGGAATTTATAGTTTCAGGCTTGATGACTTTCACAGCTTTTTCTAACAATGGCATCTTCCACGGTGTAATCCTTGCAGACTTACATGACATTCTTGCTATTGGAATTCTGTTCCATAACGTTGACAATCCTTGCCATACAGTACTGAGCTTAATGGGCCTTAACGGTCCTTATGACTCCTGATCTAGAGGCTGAATTAGAGACATCGTCTTTGTCTTGTATTGTATTGTATTAGAGACATTGTATTGTATTTGGGGACAAGACCACTTTGATGCCTTTGGTGTCGAACCCAAGGCATTCTGGGTGGCCAGGGGCATTATCCAATATCAAACAGACTTTAAAAGGCAGTCCCTTACTGGCAAGGTACTTCCTTACATCAGTGACAAAGCACCCATAAAATCAGTCCAGGAAAAGGGTGCTCACTGTCCAGACCTCCATGTTGTACAAAAGACTGGCAGCTGCTGTTTATCTTTTCTCTTCAAGACTCGGGGGTTAGTGGCTTTATAGAGAAGGGCAGTTCTGACCATAAACCCAGCTGCATTTGCACAAAACGGTAGAGTTGGCCTCTCCCTGCCTGGCTTCAGTGCTGGTGCTCACTTCTCTTCCTTACTAATAAATGTCATTTGTGGCATTTTCCTCCCAGAATAGAGCACTTTCATCAGCATTAAAAATCTGTTCAGGCAGATAGCCTTTATGCTCATTGATTTTCTTAATGGTGTCTGGTAACTCGTCTGCTACTTCTTGGTAAGCAGAAGTTGCTTCTCCTGTTATCCTGACATTTTTTGAAAGCCAAACCTCTTTCTCTTTCTAAAATTATCAAACCATCTTTGGCTGGCATTAAACTCTCCAGCTTTAGCTTCTTCACCTTCCTTTTGCTTTAAGTTGTCAGATTTTCTCAAATCTTATTAAAGTCTACATGTATGTCTTTCTCATAGTCATCCTGCACCCACACAGAGGCTGCGTTTTCAATACGAAATTCAAACGTCTGCCACAAAAAGTGTGAGGTGTTTGTGCTTGCTGGCATAGCTGCAGCAACAGCTTCGTGGATTTCCTTTTCTTTTTTTTTTTGTAATGGTCCTTATGCTAAATTCATTTATCTTGAATTGGCAAGCAATCTCAGCTGCAGACCTTGACCTAGAGTACGTATCAGGCAATTCAACTTTGTATTGTAATGTCGTGACTTTTCTCTGCTTCTTGGAACACTTCCAGCATCACTAGTGGCACTTCTCATGGGTCTCATGGTGTTATTCAAGGTTTATGGTATTGCCGTAAATATGATTCAAAAAATACATGAGAACCACAAGAGATCATGCTTTACTGCAATATGTAATTTACTGGAGCGATGAGCTGCACAGGTGGGGGTGATTAGCATCGCATCACATTTCAAGCAAATACTCAGAACACTTGAGCTCACCATAATAGCAACGGGAGGGGCCATGAAATTATGACAGTGGTATGTTAGGTACTACAGTGAGTTCTATGCAGTTATGATTTCATACTGCATCTTTATGTTTGTTTACATTTCTCTTGGCTGTGAATGATGCCAAGTCTGTAAGTGTTTATTTGTGTAACTTTGATAAATTTTAACTTTTATAATAATTTGTCTAATATTGTGGTAGTAAATGATAAGATAGACTAGTATCTACATTTATTTTATGTATTCATGATATGCGTAACTTTAATTTTTTTCCAATATTTCTAGGTTATGTGTTTCATCTGCAAGTTTTCTCAAATTGTTGCACATCTTCAAAAAATTTTCCAACATATTTACTGGAAAAAATCCACATATAAGTGGCCCCCCCACCAGTTCAAACCTGTGTTGTTCAAGAGTCAGTTATATTTATGAGGTGTTTTCAAAAGTTTATGGAAAATGTGTCTTACAAAAAAAACTATGCATGAATTTCAAATTTCTTTTGCACCAAAATAAACTCATACTAACTTGTTATAATATGTCTGAAAAGTATCTAGTTTGAGACACTAAGAAAGATAAGACATCAGTTTGGAAAGAGTCCCTATCAAAGCAACGTGAATTATGCTAAAATTGAAGCAGAACAAACACCAAATCTGTGGTGAAGCTTAGGTAGAGGACTAGTGAAGTCATTGATGCTTTATAAACAGTTTAGGGGGATAATGCCCCACAGAAATCAGCCATTTACAAATAGTTAAGTCATTTTAAGAAGGAACCCGATGATGTTGAACATGAAGCCTGCAGCAGCAGACCACGTCAGTTTGAGAGGAAAAAATCAATATCGTTGATGCCCTAATTAAAGAGGACTGGTGCTTAGCAGCATAAATAGCCAACACCGTAGACATCTCAGTTGGTTCAGCTTACCTAATCCTGGCCAAAAAATTAAAGTTGAGCAAATTTTCTACCTGATGAGTGCCCAGACTGTCACACCCAGATCAGCTGCCAACCAGAGCAGAGCTTTCAATGGAAATTTTACACCAGAGGGGGATCAAGATCTTGAAGCATTGCTTAGAAGAATTGTAACAGGAGATGAAACATGGCCCTGCTAGTACCATTCTGGAGACAAAGCACAATCAAAGCAATGGCTACCAAGAGGTGGAAGTGGTGCAGTCACAGCAAAAGTGGACCACCCAAGAACAAAGGTCATGGCAACAATTTTTGGAAATGTTCAAGGCATTTTGTTTGTTGACTTTCTGGAGGGCCAAAGAACAGTAACAGCTGCTTATCATGAGAGTGTTTTGAGAAAGCCAAAGCTTTAGCATAAAGTTGCCTAGGAAAGCTTCACCAGAGAGTCCTTCTCCACCACGATGCTCCTGCTATTTCTTACCATCAAACCGGGGCAATCTTTTTTTTTTGAGTCAGAGTCTTGCTTTGTCACCCAGGCTGGAGGGCAGTGGTGCGATCTTGGCTCACTGCAACCTCTGCCTGCCAGGTTCAAGTGATTCTCCTGCCTCAGCCTCCTGAGTAGCTGGGATTACAGGCGCCCACCACCATGCCCGGCTAATTTTTGTATTTTTAGTAGAGACAGGGTTTCACCATGTTGGTCAGGCTGGTCTCAAACTCCTGACCTCATGATCCACCCACCTCAGCCTCCCAAAATGCTGGGATTACAAGCGTGAGCCACCACGCCTGGCCAAACCAGGACCATCTTGACAGCAGCCCTGGGAAATCATCAGGTGTCACCTTTCAGCCCTGATTTGGCTCCTTCTGACTTAATTTTTTCCTCATCTTAAAAAGTTTTTAAAGGGCACCCCTTTTTCTTCAGTTAATACTGAAGCCCAAGGAGAGGACATCGCTGGGCCCTTCTCTGGGGCTGCTCCCTGGCTGGGAGGAGAGCGGACAGTTGCCAGGGGCGGACATTTGGGACAACAGGGCCTTGTCCTGCAGCTTGAAAGCCCCTCTAGGGCTCATTTCCCTCTTAAATCATGTCCCATTTCCCTCTTAAATCTAGCCCGCTGTGGCAGGGAAGCTCGTGGGCAGAGAAGGGGGACCAGGGAAATTTCTAGAGCCCCTCTCAGCCCTGTGATGGAAACGGGCCACCTGGGGAGGATGGTCATAGTGTCATCAGGCACAGTGCCCGCTCCACTGCGCTGAGAGCTCATGAGCCATCCAGGGACACTGCTTACATCCCAGTGCAGGATTCCAAAAACACGGGGAAAACCTTAGAACCGAACACAGGGAACTATCTCCACTCTAGGACGGAGGCAGACAAGTGCTCTGCAGAAATCAGGGAGTCTCACAGATCTGCGTTAATTAGAAGCAATGGTGTCTGCAATCTAGTGAAATTGGTAGGTGACAAAATACTGTTTATAAAGTGGTCCCATCTAGGTATAAACAAGGTTATGTCTATTACATTCTATGTGTGCCTTTTTAAAAGTGAGACTCTAAAAGGTGGTAAAAATTCAATCCTAATTGTTCACAGTGATTTGTCTGATAATACAAATTTATAGGGTTTACTTTCTTTGCCTGTCAGTATTTTCTGACCCCTTCCCCTTCCTGCCTTTATGAGTAATGAATGTGCATTACTTATGCAGTTAAACAAATAGGAGGCTTTTAAAACTTGGCTTTGTTTCCTGGCTGGCATCTTCCTCTCCAGGCACATCCCCTAGCAAGAACAGCTTCTGAATTGTCCTGTGTTTGTGAAATGCATGGACATTAGCTCTGCCTGGCACAGCTGAGAGCAAGGAAAAGTCAATCAGAAAAGCAGAGAAAAACAGATCCAAACACAACTCGAGTTCCAGAATATGGTGACACTCTGTGCACCCACACTTAGGTTCGCCTCATTTACTCGTCCTGGTGGAAAAGATACCAGGAGACGAGTCATCCAAGAGCAGTCCATGGATGACTGAGGGTTTATATTTGGCTTCAGAATAAATTAATTCCCTTTTTAATAATGATCTCCTCCCAGGAGAATGGCATTTTAAAATGCCTGACTTGGCTAAATATTAAGAGTGGAGTCCTCAGTTCACGCTGATGAATGGGGAGGGCAGGGGAGAAGCAGGGGTGGGTGGAGGCACAAGGAGGGCACCGGTGGATGAGGCAGCCTGTCTGGGAGCAGAAATCCCATAGACGGCATCCCTGGGCCCTTCCGTGCTGCAGCAGGAACCAGTGCTCGTAGGATGTCCCTGAACCGTGGGCACCGGGGCAGAGTCCTGAAAGTAACACCTTCATGAAATTCAATAAGAAAAATCTGGGCAGCCTTCGTGAAATCTGATTTAATGATCTATTCTCATCATTAGAAGGGGGACTGCAGTTTGGAGCAAGGCTTGGGGGAGTTACTTTTCAGGATTAATTAAATAAGCCACGTATATTTCTCCATGGAGACCTGCCCTGTCTATCTGCACGCCAGTTAATCAGGGAATTGTCAGGACCCCACCCCGGGTCAGCTCCCCACCCCGCTTTCCCTTGTCCCCATCCCCTCCTCCAAACTGCGGTCACCTACCCAGGCCAGGCTGGCGCTGGGGGGCAGGGGAGCAGGTCCACACTCTGTGGCTTTGTGAGAACACAGGCGGCAGGCGCCCCTTTGCATCCACATTTCTCTCGCCGTCCCTCCTCATGCCCTGCCTTTGATGGTGAAATGGAACTAGCTGAAACTCGGCTTCCTTCTGTGAAAACAGTAAAAAGGCACAGGCAAACAAGAATATGTGACCGTCACAGCGCAGCTGGGCTGACAGGCCTTCAAGTGGCTGGGAGTTCTTGTAAGGGAGGATAATTACATTTTCATTGTGTTAAAAAAGGAGGAAATGGGGAATACGCCCACCATCACTGCTTTGAACCTCCTCAAATTTCATTTCCTTCTGAAACTGTTGGGAGTCCCAGGCACGCCTGTGGCTGGACTCATGACACCCCCGTGGGTGGGTGGGTGAGAAGGTGCTCGGGGCCCTTCAGTGTGGGTGAACAAAACCCCCAGAGCCCCCGCCAGCTTCTGTGCAGGGCTCAGACCCCCAGCTGCTCACGAGGTGCTGACGGAATGCCTCCCCCGTGAAGGTGTCATTGGCGCGGAAGAAGATGAACCTCATTGAGGGGCGTGTTTCCAGCTCAGCAGCACCTGGGATTTGTGCAGCCCGGGCCAGGGCGGAAGTGCGTTGAGGGGCTTCCCGGCGTGAGTTTGCATTTGGGGACCCGAGGAACCCGTGGAAGGCGAGGGGATTCCGTGTCGGTGTCAGTCCTGGGACCTCCCTGTGCAGAGGCTGGCGTGTTCCCACGCTCCCTCCGTCAGCAGGTGGGTCCCAGAGCCGGATCCGCGGGGGGAGGGGGCAGGACGGAAGCCACGGGAGAGGCCCCAGGCCGGGCGATCCAGCACCTGTCCGCGTGAACGCCACTGCAGCCTGATTGTCAGTCATTAAACAGAACAAGACTGCCGGGAATCTCAACTGGATAATTCAAACAATTAGATTAACAGGGGTTTGTTTGGTCCTAACATCACGGAGCGGAAGAACAGTATTCGTGGCGTTAACTCTGAAAGTGTCTCGTTCCCAGGACTAAGCAGGGCAGCCTGTGATTAGGAAATATTTGGCCACGGCAATCCCCCCGCCTCTTCCCTGTAGGGTGGCCTCAGGGTCCTCCAGGGAGAGCCCACTCTGACATCACACCCAGGACGGTCATGCCTACACATAGGCGGCTTCTTCGGGGTATAAAAAAACAGCACATTTTAATGACACAACCACCTCTCTTCATTATGTCCTTAGCAAAAGCACCGTAATTATACACGTAGAACCTGAAATCAATAGGGGCCCTGTTTTGTAATTTGAACTGTAATTTACAATGGTGAACCCTCCACGCTTCCAGGCAACATGCAGAGAAGGTAATTTCTAGATAGATGACAAGGGGTGCCTCCAGCAGCCTGGGTAGTCACACTGTTCGATAGTAAAAAAGAGGTTTGTAGCCCTGGTGGAAAGCTTCAAGTTAAGGAAGCCAAGAGATTAAATAAACAGAAAGTAGATTTGAAATACACACGGCAAACTGGCAATCTGCCTTTGAGTGTTTCAAAATCACGAACTATAAAAGACTCTAACACACTCTGGTGTTTTTCAGACAAAGGTTGGGATTTTCCTAACATTTAGAAATAGTTGGGAGCATGTATGTGAACTCCTGTGTTGAAACTGCTCTGCATTCATTTAGGCCTCTTATCTTCAAGTCACCTTCTGGAGGACCTGGGCGTGTGTTTGGAAACGTCCCTCTGGAACCGCGTGACAATCCTTAGGGTCCAGCTGCGTAGGTGCTAGGGAGTCTGGACCAAATAGCTCCCACCGGTCTGGGTCCACTCTTCCTTGCTGAGGGGCGTCTGGAGAAAGGAGGAGCCTGCATGGGGCGGGAGGCGGGGTCCTGCCTGGGCCTGGGGTTCTGCTGCCTCAGGGTCAGGACCCTGGGAACCCCACCTCCACCCACCATGTCCTGCTCTGACTTTGCTCTTGGTGGGCGGCAGCGGGGACCGGGGGTCTCTCCGTGGCTCTGCCAGGCTGGGAAATGCCTGCTCCACGTCTAGCTTCCTGCTACAGCCTCCCCATCTTGGCCGTCAGCACCGCTCCAAGACCCAAATACTGGGGCTGTGGGTGGAGAACCTGGCTGGAGGCAGTCAGGGCTGCACTGCTCAGCAACTTAAGGGGACTGAGTTGGCCTGGGGTTAGTTGCACATTCACTACAGCTGCACATTCCCATTCTCTGCTTCCAAGGCAAGGAGAGGACTGTGCATCCTCAGTGACCTGGTGCCTCACCCTGCTTCAGAGAAGCCTGTCCTTGCCCCCAAGCTGCTCTCCATGGAGTTCTGTTTGCGCACAAGAGGTCCCTGTGAAGGAGTGTCCATCAGGTCTGGACGTGCACCTGACCTCACTGACTCAGAACGTGGTGACTAAGGTGACTAATGCTCCATTAGTTCTGCGTCTGATACCCAGGTCCATGCAGGCTTTTTTGCCTCTGTCCTTAATCCTTAAATTAATCCAAGGATGCAGCAGTCGGGGCCTCACTGTAGAACTCATGTATTTACCACACAGGAGACTGAGGCAAAGAGTGGATGGAGGGGACGGGAGAGCTGAGAAGTCAGACAGGAGCTGGGAGGCAACTCAGAGGCCAGGAGAGAAGGCGGCGGCTCTGTCCCTGGGATGGAGCGGGGTGGGTGGTGCTGGCAGAGCCCAGGGCTGGGGTCTCTGGGGAAGCTGGACCCACAGCAGCCTCGGTGTGCAGGAATAACGTACACAGCAGGCCGGAGGCTGCCTGATTCTCACACGTGTTCATGGAGACCTGTGTGCAGCAATGATCCCCAGCCAGCATCCGGCGGCTGCCTGATTCTCACGTGTGTTCACAGAGGCCCGTGTGCAGCCATGATCCCCAGCCAGCATCCGAGAACTTGGCTTTTGGGACGTTTCCTGTGTGACTGGTTGACCAGGTCATTTGTGCACTCAGGGAACTAAGCCCTGCCCTACCAGCTGCCTGGACTCGGCAGTGTGATCAGGGCACGCCCGAGTTCTGTCACCGCAGTGGCTGCACAGGTAGAGGGTGCCTATGTGACCAGCCCTCTGTAGAAACGCCGCACTCAGAGACCTACACAGCCTCCCTGAGAAGCAACACTCTGGATGTGCTGCTGACTTCACTGCTGGAGCAAGCCGCGTGTTTGGTGTGATGCGCCCTCCCCGAGGGGGAGCTCTAGCCTGCACCTGGCCAGTCCAGACTACCCTGGGTCTTTCTCCCCTGCTGATCTTGCTACATGACTTTTCTCTGTAATAAGCCATGGAGTCCACACTCCACGCAGTGTGTGGTGGCCCCAGGACCCCTGAGACATGGAGCTGCAGGGAGGACAGGTAGCTGCCCGAGGTGCTTGAGGCAGAGAAGGATGGAGAATAGCCTGGCTCCTCCCCTCCCCCTGTCGCCCACCAGGGCCTCTCACTGCCTGAGCCCAGCCTGAGGCTAGCTGACCAGGGGTGTGGGAAGCCCAGCTCTACAAATTCACAACAGATCAGGAAGGGCAGGGCATGGATGGGAGGGCATCAGGGCCACAGGCCAGGACAGGCATGTGGGTTGCTCTTGGGGGCATTCGCAGTTATACTAAGAAGCTCCAGGAAGGACACACACACACACACACACACACACATACACATACATATGCACACACACATACACAGACACACAGACACACATACACAGACACACGTACACACTCCCCTGCCCTCCCATCTCCAGACCTTGTGGTCCCCATGAGCCCCCCAACTCCTGGCACTGCCGGGCTGTCCTGAAGGCTCCTTTGGCTGGAAACGGGCAGGGATCTGAGAGCGCCCGCTGTCGGGTGAGTCCTGCTAAACTCACATCAGAGATTAGGACGAGAAGACACAGGAGTGAGCTGGGCTGGGGTCTCAGCTGCGGATGACAAGGAAGGTCCCAGAGAAAAGCCCGGCCCCCCCTCCGCTCTCCACTGGGCCCCCGGGTGGATACTGCCATTTCCAGAACAGGCTGTGGGTTGCACGGGCTCCTGAGGTTCACTGAACTGGGGCTCTGAGGGGTCCCCAAAGTGCTTCCTCCCTGTCCTGTGCCCCCACCCCATGGGGTGGAACAGCCGCTCACAGGCCTGGGTTCTGCCATGCACAAGGGAGCTGGACCTTGGTGACTGTTCAGGAGGGAGTCTCTGGGCCACCCTCCCCATAACCACATGTATATCCCCTTTGGCCCCAAGGGAATTTCTCATAATCCTCCCTTGGAGGAGCCCCTCAATGCCAGCCCACCCTCACCACTCTCTCCTGAACCCCCATGAACAGCCTCCGTGGCACTTCCACCTGTCCTTGTCCCGCCAGCCCTCCCTGTCCAGAGCAGCCATGGGGCCTCTTACAGTTTTAAGTCTGTCAGCATCACACGTTTCCTCAGAGTCTCCTCGGGCTGGGTGAGTTCTCATCCTAACAGGCCCTGACTGCCTGGCCCTGGCTACCTCTCCTGCCTCACCAGGAGCTGCTCACAGCTGTCTTCAGCCAACCAAGCTCCTAACCATCGGGGATCCTGGGACTCAGGCCTGCCTTTGCTGGACACTTCCCTTTGGATTTCCACCTGGCCACATTCCACTCTTTCTTAAGGATTCTGCTTAAAAGTCGTGTCCTCTAAGGCTCCCCGCTAGCCTTCCCCACCGTGATGACATCCAGGTAAGGCGCTTGGGGGTTTAAGGAGCAGATGGAGCAGTGGGGCTGGGCACAGATGTTGAGGCAGGGGTGGGGGCAGGAGCCAGGGAGTGTCAGCCTTTGACCCAGGAAGGAAGGGAGCCATTGGAGGGAGCGTGTGGCCTGGTGACTGTGGTCGGGAGACCTCTTCCTCAAGCGATAGTTGCGGTGGGCATGTGAGGAGGAGTGGCTGGGGGCTGCTGCATGGCCCCAAGTGGGGCAGGTGCCCCTGCAGTGGAGCTGCTTGCAGTTCCTGTCCCTGCCGTGTCATGTGGCCTCCGCAGAGTGTGAGAGGGTCCCTTGTAACTCTGTCTATGTGATTTTGTAGTGTCTGCCCCAGGAACACCCTCCCAGTCATATAAGCCTCAAGCCCACAAGGCCTGGGCGCCTCTCCTGCTTCCCTGTGCCATGTCCCCGGGGGACAGGGGCCCCACCTGCCAGCTTGTGGACTTCAGTCCCCATCAGTGCTCACCCTACTGCAGCCCATTCTCACTGCAAAAGCTCTTTCTTTTATTTTAAAAATGCAATTTCTTCCTAAGCGAATAACTCCAAAGCAGGAAGAGGGCAGTGGAGCTGAGAGGCACAGCTGTGCTGAGGACACCCCATGGCTGGTGTGGACGCCCCGCTCCCAATTCATGTGCAGGGTGCTTCACGGGAGGGTTGGAAGGTGGTTATATCTGAATGGCACTGTGGGGGAGGGACTGGCCTGCCTTTGCTTGGGCCCACAGCTGCAGCGTTTGCGTGCTGAAAGCCATTGTTATTCTAACTGTTGACAAGGGACAGCTCCAGCACAGCTCTCAGCAGGAAGCCTGCTCCTCCCCTAGTGTCTCTGGCACCATCACTGAACCAGTATCTGCAGCAGCCAGCAAACTGACTAATTAGGGATGAGCCCTTTGTTCCTGATAACCCAGTGGCTCTCATCTGGGGCAGGCCACGGGCAGAACATTTCACCCAACAACAGCAGGAAACACGTTCTCTCCATGTTCATTTGGTACAAGGAATACATCCTATTCCAGTGATAAGTCTCAGAAAATTTTAAAGAATGAAATTATACCAAGTAAGTTCTCCAGCAACACTGGAGTGAAATTAGAAATCTGTAATGGAAGAAAACTTGGTAAATTGGTCTATATGTGAAAATTAGACAACATATTTCTGAACAATAAAATGGGTCAAGAAAAAAATCATAAGGGAAGTTAGAAAATACTCTGAGACGGATAAAAACAAAAGCATAATATACCAGAATTTATGGGATGCTGTGTCACAGGGAAATTTATTATAGCCACATACATCTAGATTAGACAAGAAGAAATATCTCAAGTCATTAACCTAACTTTCCACCTTACGAAGCTGGGAAAAGAAGAGCACACTAAGTCCAAAGGAAGAAGAAAAAAGTAAATACAGATTAGAGCAGAAATTAGTGGAATTCTACTCATTTGGAAGAATCAAGAAAATCGACAAAACTTTAGCTATGTTGACCCATGAGAAAAGAGAGAAGACTCAACTGATTAAAATTAGAAATGAAAGAAGAGCACTACTACCAAGCTTATGAAGAATAAAAGATTGTAAGGAAATATGGCTGGGTGCAGTGACCCACCCCTGTAATCCCAGCACTTTGGGAGGCCAAGGTGGGCAGATATCTGAGTCAGGAGTTCAAGACCAGCCTGGCCAACATGGTGAAACCCCATCTCTACAAAAATACAAAATTTATCCAGGCATGATGCTGGGTGCCTGTGATCCCAGCTACTCAGGAGGCTGAGGCAGAAGAATCGCTTGAACCCGGGTGGCAGAGGTTTCAGTGAGCCAAGATTGTGCCATTGCACTCTAGCCTGCGTGGACAGAGCAAGACTCCATCTCAAAAAAAAAAAAAAAAAAAGATTATAAGTAAATACAATGTACCATGTACACCAACAAATTAGAAAACCTAAATGAACAACCCCTAGAAAGTTGCATGTTTCCAAAACTGACCCAAGAAAAAAGAGAAAACTTGAATAGACCTATAATAAGTAAAGACATTGAGTTCATAAATAATAATAACAATTTCTACAAAGTAAATTACAGGACTAGATGGTTTCATTGAGAAATTCTCCAAGTGTTCAAAGAAGAAACACCAATCCTTCAAAAACCCTCGTAAAATATGTGAGTATGGAATACTTCCTAACTCATTCTCTGAGGCCAGTTATTACCCTGACACTGAAACCAGACAAAAGTGTTACAAAAAAGGAAACTATAGCTCAATGGCCTTAAGAATATAGACACAAAACTCCTCAACAAGGTACTATTCTAAACTCAGGAACATATAAAAATAAAAATTAAAAATTATTACCAAATAAGATTTTTTTCCCCTGGAATTCCATGTTGATTCAACATAAAATCTATAAATATAACAGTATATTAATAGAGCAAAGAACTAAAACAATGTGATTATCTCAATAGATGTGAAAAAAAATAGTTGCATTTGACAAATCCAACACTTTTTCATAATAAAAGTATTCGACCAATTAGGAATGGAAGGGAACTTCCTCAACCAGCTAAAGGGCATCTATGAAAAGCCTATAGCTGACATCATGCTTCAGAGTGGAAGATGGAACTATTTTCCCATAAGATGAGGAATAAGGTAAGGATGTCTGTGCTCACCATTTTCATTCAATATTGTACTAGAAGTTCCAGCTATGGCACTTAAGTAAGGACATGAGATAAAAGGCATCTGAGTTGGAAAGGAAGAAGTAAAATTATCTCTATTTGCTGGGGATATGATCTTATCTATAGAAAACGCTTACACACACACAAAAAAAAAACCTATTAGAACTAATAAATTAGTTTAGCAAGGATGCAGAATACAAGATCAATACACAATCTCAGCTGCACTGCTAAACACTATCAATGAAAAAACTACAATGGAAATTAAGAAATAAGTGCCATCTATAACAGCATCAAAAGGAATAAAACACTTAGGAATAAATTTAACTAAAGACGAAATATTTGTATACTGAAAACTATGAAACATTGTTGAAAAATTAAAGAACTAATAAATGGAAAGACATCCCATGGTCGTGTATTGGGAGACTGGATACTGTTAGGATGGCAGTATGCCCCAAATTGATACAGATTTAATGCAATCACTAGAAAACCCCAACTGTCTCTTTTGTAGAAATGAATAAGCTGATTCTAATTCTGTAAAAGCCCTGACTTGACCATTATGCAATCTATGCATGCAACAAAATTGCACTTGTACCCCAATTTATAGTTTACCCCATAAATTTATAAATTGCATAAATTTATACGCGTAAAAAAATAAAATTCATGTGGACATGCAAGGGACCTAGAATAGCCAAAACAACTTGAAAAGAGAACAAAACTGGAGGACTCACACTCTCAAGTTCAAAACTTACTGCAAAGCTACAAACTGAATAGTCCACAGAAGAATGAACTTGGATCCTCCCCTCACATTATGTGTGAAAAATAACTCAAAATGAATTAAAGACCTAGAAATAATAGCTAAAAATATAAAAGCCTTAAAAAACACAAAAGTACAAATCTTCATGACCTTGAATTAGGCAACTGTTTCTTAGATTTGATATAAAAAAAAAAAAGGGGGAAAAAACATAAATTGGACTTCGTCAAAATTAAAACATATATACATCAAGGAACACTATTAAGAAAGTGAAAAGGTGGCCGGGCGCGGTGGCTCAAGCCTGTAATCCCAGCACTTTGGGAGACCGAGGCGGGCGGATCACGAGGTCAGGAGATCGAGACCATCCTGGCTAACACGGTGAAGCCCCGTCTCTACTAAAAACTACAAAACACTAGCCGGGCGTGGTGGCAGGCACCTGTAGTCCCAGCTACTCGGGAGGCTGAGGCAGGAGAATGGCGTGAACCCAGGAGGCGGAGGTTGCAGTTCCGGCCTGAGATCCGGCCACTGCACTCCAGCCCGGGCAACAGAGCGAGACTCCGTCTCAAAAAAAAAAAAAAAAAAGGTGAAAAGGCAACCCAGAGAATATCTGAGAAGTATCTGGTATCCAGGATATATGAAGAATTCTTAGAACTCAATAGTAGAATGAAAAATAAATTTTAAAATAGGCAAAGTATTTGAATAGACATTTGTCCAAAGAAGATACACAAATGGCCAATAAGCACATGAAAAAATTCACATCATTAAGCAGCAGGGAAATTCAATCAAAACCACCGCAATGAGATACCACTGCATACCCACTGGGATGCCTGTAATTAAAAAAAAAGCAAAATAAAATAATAAAAAGTACGTATTGGTGAGGATATGGAGGAACTGGATCCTTTATTCATTCTTCGTGGGAATGTAAAATGGTGATGCCAATAGAGAAAATACTTGGGCAGTTTCTCAAAAAGTTAGAATTATCCCCAAAAAGTTAGGGATCTCCTCATAGAATTATCCCACGACTCTGCTATTCTACTCCTAGATAGACACTTAAGAGAAATGAAAGATATGTTTACACAAATATACACAAATGGTCATGGCAACATTATTCATAATAGCTAAAGGGTAGAAATAACACAAATGTCCATCAACAGATGAACGGATTAGAAAATGTGGTCCATCTCTACGATGGAACGTTACTTAGCCATAGGAGGGAATGAAGCACCGACACAGGCTGCGTAGTGGATGAACCATGAGAACATTTTGCTAAGTGAAAGAAGCCAGACACAGAGGCCACAGCCGTACGATTCCATTCCTATAAGGTGCCCAGAAACTGCCAAGCCATAGACACAGAAAACAGCTGGTGGTTGCCAGGGTCTGGGGAATGGAGAGAGGAGTGCATGCAATTTTTGGGGGGTGGGGTGATGAAAATATGACTGTTGCATGACCTTAGGAATGTACTAGAAACTACTAACGGGCAGTTGGTGCAATTATGTGGTACGTGAATGATATCCCTGTTTTTAAAGTGTAGAAAATAAAAGAACTGGGGAGCAACTGGACACATTGGGAGTGCAGGTGTGGGCAGTGCAGGCCAAGCGTTTGCACTCAGTGGGGGCAGGAAGCAGCCCCCACCTGAGGCTTCTGCACCTGGGAGGCCAGCATGAAAGTCTCATCTCTTCCTTGGACTGGGAGGCAAGGGCAGCATGTGGGGTGAGCAGTGCTGGGCTGGTACGGGCTCCTCTCCTGGGCTCTCCTGCCTCCCTCCTGCTCCCTGGTGTCTTCCGGTGCCTAATTTTGTGGGTATTCCAGACGCCTGACTACTCTTTCATGAACCTCACCCAGTTCTGTTCCTGTCTGGAGACGCCTCGCCCAGGGAGGCCTCCCCAGTCCCAGTCCCCAAGTTTGGGCCTCCTGCTGGGTCAGGGCCCCCAGCCAGGGTGCGGCCCCTCCGGCCTCTTGGAAGAAGCCCTGCTCCCACCAAAGGAGACTGTCCGCCCTACAGTTTCTCCTTTTAAAATGAACTTTCCCGACATTTTCCTATTCTAAGCACAACTCATCATTTCAGGAAATTTAGAGAATGTAGAGAAGTAAAAAGAAAAATGTCCCCATCCATGGCCAACGCTTTCCCGAGTTGCACAAATACAGACAAGTGATATGTGTTTCTTTGTTAACAAAAATTGTAACCACCACGTCTAGGTTATTCTTAAGCCCGACTTTCTCATGGCATGGTGTTTTGTAAACGGTTCTTCATGAAAATAAAATAACCCTCCTGGGCTCTGTTTCAGCGGCTGCACAGCATCCCCCAACGCCGTCTCCATGGAGAACCTGACCCCTCATTCGTGAGGCGGAAACTCACCTGAGCTGAGCTCCAGGGCATCTCTGCGGGGAAGTGGGGTGGGTGGAGCAGCACCTGCCCTCCCCAGTGCCCCAGAGACAAACTGGCGCAGAACCCTCTTCCAGC
Source organism: Chlorocebus sabaeus (assembly GCF_047675955.1). Lineage (NCBI taxonomy): Eukaryota > Metazoa > Chordata > Mammalia > Primates > Cercopithecidae > Chlorocebus > Chlorocebus sabaeus. The sequence goes on along the minus strand of NC_132914.1, from coordinate 128,675,553 downwards.
AGAGGAGCCCTGCGCCCCTGGGAATGGGGATCAGTGGGCCCTGGTGGGTGGGCTCTGCTGCAGAGGGGGCACTGAGGCCCAGGAGGGTCCCCACAGGCCAGGCAGACCAGATGGCGATGGCTTTACCACTCTGGGCCACGGCAGCCTGTGTCCCTCAGTCTGCCTTTTGCATCTCAGGGAAATCTCCACCCTTCTGTCCACCAGGGGCACTGGTTTCTGCACCAGCTTCCTCCCCAACTCTGGTAACAGCCTTTGCTTTGCCTTGGAGGAGCCCACCTCTGTCAGATGCAGATGAAGATGCCAAGGGGAGCCTAACCGACCGTGGAGCCATCATGGAGGGAGGCAGAGCTGAGGGCTGGGGGAGGTCCCGGCTGCATCACCTGAGCCCCTGAATCCAGCCACACCTGAAGGTAGCTACCCTTGCCCCTCTGAGTTGCATGAATCAATACATCCCTTTCATTCTTAAGCCAGTTTGAAATGGTTCTGTCCCTGACAAATGGAGTCCTAGTTGGTACCCTGCTCTGTCCCTCCCACCCCCACTTCAGTCTTAGCAGCCTGGGAAAATTCAGAGAGAAATGAGGGGGCCGTGGAGAGCTAGGTTCTGAGGCTGTGGCCGCTGCACCCCTCCCGCCACACAGGTGGGCCGGTGTTTAGGAAACGCTACTTCCACCGAAGCCTTTGGTAACACCCTGGTGCCCGCGGCACCCACGACTGGATACCCCTCCCCAGGTTTTTGTCTGCTCTGATGAGCCCCCAGCTGCTCTCCCCGACATCCCTGTCCTCAGCAAGACCCCAGCTCCTCTCTGGTGTTGGATCCCGTCCCCGCCTCCCCAGCTGTGCTCACCCCTGAAGCAGGAGCTTCTGAATGTCCTGGGTTTCTTGGCTCCTCGCAGAGCCCCAGGGTCCCTGATACATGTCTGGCACCAGTGGGGCACGCGGTAACTGTTCACCCACTCCCATAAATATGCTGTTTACTGCTGAATTATAAAGGGTGTGGGAACAAGAGAGAGGTTTCAAACCACTTTTCATTCTTATGGTTTGAATACATTACACAGTGATCTAATTAGGCTTGTATTTCAAGCAGAGACCACACTTCAAAGTAAAATTTAAAAATAATTCTACTATGGGAGGAAATGAATGTTTCTAATATAAAATTTCACCTGCTGTGCTTGGCAGGCAGGGAAGCTTGCGGAGCCTTGTTATCCTAATCGAGGAAGCCCCAGAAAGGAGAGCCATTAAGAGAAGTGACGTTTTCCTGGACGTCTGTCCTGAGAGGTTTCCATTCCTCCCGGATGCTCTGGGTCTCTGAGCACCCCAGCCTGTGGGTTCTGACAGGAGGTGGGTGGGAACGGGAGGGGGCCCCAGGCAGGTGCCCCAGCCCCGTGTGGGGAGCAGAGGTGGGACAGTGGAGACTTGCTCAGACCCTCCTCTTCCTATAGTCCCAGCACCGCACGGTGGGACTCTGGACAGTCCTCCGTCTCCGTCTTCCCCTCACTGGGGCCCAGCACGGCACAGGAGGGGCGGCCAACACCATTTAGACACCAGAACTGTCCGGAGTGTCCTGCCCTCTGTCTCAAGTCACGACCCCGGATTCCCCAGGCAGCCACACACAGCGGTCTACACCCGGAGAAAGTCGCCGTGAGAACTGTGGCAGCACAGGAGGTGCCGTGTGTTTGCTTTTGTTGATCTGTCCAACTGCAGCTCTGATTTATTCCTGGGGTGGGGTTGAGTTGGTACCGTAGGCGGGTTAGTCTGTGACCATCCGCAGGTTGTCCTTCATCCCACTCTGCTTGCTCCCTTGGATGTATTTTTCCAGCGCGCACAGGGAACCTCCTTCTTTCTGCTAAGGGATGCTGACCGCCTAATTAATTGGTTGCTCTTATGACCTAGCCCAGCTCCCAGAGGTTCCTGTGTCAGGGCTGCTTGGGATTTGTTAAGGAAACAACATGCCGTTCCTCTCATAGTCATTTGTCATCTGCGTCTGAACGTTCATGACACGTCTTTGACCTAAGATACCTGATCTACATGACAAATTATTTGAGAACATAAAATCTGAACTTGAAATTTTAGCAAGAAGAGAAAGCCGACGTTCGCTTTTCACCTTCACTTGGGCTCTGAGCTGTCTCCGAAAGACATATCTGATTTCTGTTACATGAACGTGTTTCTTTTTTTCCAAGTTCTGAGGCCTCCAGCTCACAAGTCACATTAGGAGCAGGCCCTGAGAGGCAGGAAAATCCTTCCTGAGCTCTTGTGGCGCCAGGACCAGGGACCGTGCTAGAGTTAACGCCTCACTCCCCACAGGGCTCTGGGGGAGTTTCCCCTTCCTCCTAAATGGCTTTGCAGGGAGAGCGGGGCCCTGCCAGCGGGAGCCCCCTCCAGGCCAGCTGACCTGGGTGCTGGGAGGAGCTGCTGCCGCGAGGCGAGGACTGATGTGTGTTGAAAACTAGAATTCTGAAATGAAATGGAATTCGAATGAGAGACCAGGGGATGCCCAGACCTGGGAGGAAACGGCATTTCACCCGGCCGGGCCCTGCCCTTGGCCTCCGCAGCCCAGGACAAATACTTCAGAGCAGTTGAACAGCATTAAGGCAGGAGGAGGGGGACCCTGAGTGGCTCCAGTGAGGGGTGGCCTGGGTTGGGGTGGGAAGGAGGCTGTGCCCGTCCCAGGTGGAGGAATGAGGCAGAACCAGTGGGGAGAGGCCTCTCATCTGCCTGCCCTGGACAAGCTCCACCCTGTGACCCTGCATCCTCCCCTGTCCTTTGAGGCTGCCCCAGGGCCATGGTTTAGAATAGCCGGTGCCCACGGGGAGCCCCACCCCACCCAGGCCCCTTGGCATCACTGCTCTGATCTCCTCGGGAGGCTGAAGGTGACTCGATGGGAGGCAGGAGAGCACAGGGGGAGTTCACTGCAGGTTTAGGTGCAGGGCCCAGGGCCGCCCAGACAGCAGCCACAGCCACGGCCTTGGGGCTGGAGGACAGGGAGGGAGTATGCAGGGCCCTGCCCAGGTCAGCGGGAGGTGGGGGCGCAGAGGGCTGTCCCGAGGACACTGGGCTGTGGAGGACGCAGTGAGAAATCTCAGGGCAGGGGGCCCACCCGGCACCCTCCTTCTTTCCTCCAGTTCCTGACTCTGCCCTCTGTTGGCCAAACCCTGGCAGAGGCCAGTGGACTTACAGCCTGAACCCCGAGGGTCAGCCCACTGGACACAGCCGGGGAGGCTGAGGAGCCTCTGAGCAGAGCCCGGGGCGGCAGCCTCTCCATCTGCCAAGGCCTGGCTTCCCGGGCTGCCCCAGCGCTCTCGGGTCCTGGTACTGCCAGCCTCGGTCCCACCATGGCCTAAGATGGGCCCAGCGCTGCTTGGCAGCGAGTCTCCCCCTGAGGGTAGAGCTGCTCCTCCTGCCTCACCGGCCATGGGCTCCCCCTCAGCCCAGCCCAAGGGACTTGGGGCCCCTGGTGGAGGGAACTGGCTAGAACCACTCAGAGCCCAGCGTCCCTGAGTCGTCAGCACAGGCCGAGGTTCAGGAGCCATTCGCAGAAGGGTGTCCTGGGTGCAGGTGTCAGAATATGGGGGGCGGGTGTGGAGAGGGGTTGAGAGGTAGGTTGGGGTCTCTGCCCATGTGAGGCTGGACTGAGCCTGCCCTGGCCTCTGGTTTTCTGTGGACTTTGGGGTCACCTCGGATGTTTCCTCTGACAGCAGCTCCCAGTTCCTGTCCCACGCTGACCCTGAGGCCACCTGGTCAGGGCCCTTCCTCACTGGCTGATACCAGAGGGCTCCCACCGCTTAGGGTGGGCCCAGGACTTGCCACTTGCCGGCCAGGACACTGGGACCTCAGCACAGGCCTGGGCCTGGGAGGGATGGGGACAGAGACCCCCAGCTGCAGCGTCCCCCACAGGTGGAGTCAGCCCAGGGATTAAGCAGAGGAAGGGAAGGGCCGACGTGTGGGGGAACGTTCCCCACAGTTTCACACCTACGAGACACGTGGCCAGAGCGGGGCTGGAGCTGTCACCGGAACACTGTGTTGTGGACCCAGCCCCTTGTGTCCTGACCCTGTGGGCATGTTTGCCGCATGACGTTGGGTGGTTCTGATGAGCACAGCCAGTCCCCAACTGCACTGCATTCAGCATGAGCTTCCAGGACGACGGTTCTGCTGACCCCGTGAGGCTCTGGGCTTCCTCCTGTCGGCACCAGCACAATTCCAGGGCCTGGGAAGGACAGCGGCACAGCCCACCCCACAGCGAGCCCCACCCATGTGTCTGCGATGAGGAGTGTGGACTTGGGGTGACCGTGGGATAAAATAATCAGAGACGACACAGACGTCGGCCACCTGACGGGTCCTGGGGTCTTTCCTGGCAGGAAGGCACAAATAGAGTCCAGAGTCCTCCAGGGGGCCCATCTCTTTTCAGGACCTGGCTCTGCATCGCACCTCCAGACAGGGCCACGGGACCAGTGAACAGGCTCAGTGCCCCTGAAGTGAGCCCCTCACAAGCAGGGGCAGCCAGGCCTGGCAGAGCCGCACAGGTGCCCCTGCTCCGTGACCCCAGAGAGCACCACAGGCTCCTAGGGAACCCGGCCATGCAGGCCTGGCGTTGGTGACCGGGGGAAACTCAGCCACGTCGAACATTAAGGGGGCTCCTGGGCATGGCTTCCGCGGGCCCAGGGAGTCTTTGGCAGAGTGGAGAGAATTCTTTGAGCAGAGAATGTTCTCCTGACAACCCGGATCGGGTGGGGTGAGCTTGGCTGAAAGAGCATCACTTGAGGACAGTGACCCACACGTGTTGGTTGGTTCTTTCAGTCGTTCATTCACTCACAAGTTGTGTGTCACTGAGGCTACCAAGAGGAATCGTGCACAGGTGACCTCGTGGGGGACTGAACACAAGTGTGGCCAGTTCAGAGCAGGAATCCAGACTTCACAGGCCCCACCCCACTCCCCTGTCACTCCTGTGTTCCCTGTGTAACCACCCAAGGGGTTCACCTTGCTTGCTGCCTAGACAGAGCTGATTTATCAAGACAGGGGAATTGCAATGGAGAAAGCGTAATTCACACAGAGCCCGCTGTGCGGGAGACCAGAGTTTTACTATTACTCAAATCAGTGTCCCTGAGCATTTGGGGAGCAGAGTTTTTAAAGATAGTTTGGTGGGTCGAGGCTTGGGAAGTGGGGCATGCTGATTGGTCAGGTTGGAGGTGGAATCATAGGGGGTTGAAGTGAGATTTTCTTGCTGTCTGCTGGTCCTGGGTGCGATGGCAGAACTGATTGGGCCAGATTACCGGTCTGGATGGTGGCAGCTGATCCATCCAGTGCAGGGTCTGCAGAATGTCTCAAGCACTGATTTCAGGTTTTACAACAATGGTGTTATTCTCAGGAGCAATTTGGGAAGGTTCAGACTCTTGGAGCGGAGGCTGCCTGACCTTAAACCATAATTTCTAATCTTGTAGCTAATTTATTAGTCCTGCAAAGGCAGACCCGTCCCCAGGCAAGAAGGGGGTCTTTTCCGGAAAGGGCCTTGATCAATTTTGTTTCAGAGTCAAACCATGAACTGAATTCCTTCCCCGTGTTAGTTTGGCCTATGCCCAGGCATAAACGAGGACAGCTTAAAGATTACAAGCAAGATGGAGTCGGTTAGGTCTGATTTCTTTCACTGTCGTAATTTCCTCAATTGTAGTTTTAAGAGAACCTGGGACAGGTTCCTTAACGTCTCTGTTTCTTCCTCTATAAAATGAAGACAGCAGCCAGCTCACCTCACGGCGCTGCTGGGCTGACTGAGCCCTGCGTGGAAGGTGCTCAGAGCAGAGCCTGGCCCAGGAGGCCCCTTGGCTCTCAGCGGCCCTCACTGTGGAGCTGCGAGGCGGGTGGTCATTGATTTTCTGGTTCTGCTGACGTGAGACTCTGCACCTGCAAGGCGGAGGCTGCCCAGTGCTGTTCAGGGAGCCTGGGCTCTGATTGGCCATTCCATGATTCAACAACTTTGGATTCTCAACATATACACACCTGAGTTATAGGAATTCCTGTGCATTTTGCAAGACAAAATGAGAGAAATAATCAAATTGAATGCCAAGTTAGATTTAACACATACACCATTTATTATCCGCTGTTCATTTCAGTCTGTATTCTGCTTCCTGAATATGTTCACATCTGTTCTGTATATATTTTGGAGAACCGTTGAGCATTGTGTTTTGGGGGTGATTTGTAAGGGCAATTTTGACTAAGCAGTTTTCCCTCTGTGCCAGCATTAGGACAGAGTCCACATATGGTGTGTGGTTCTGCCCCATAAACAGGGGCTCCGTTCCTATCTCAGGATGAACATAAAGGTGTGAAATGAGAATTCTGGCAGCGCCCTTCCTCCCTCCCTCCCTCCAGCGTGGCAGGATCTCCGCCACATCTCAGTTCCTACTGAGTCCTGTGCAGGCGTCTCTGTTCCTTTCCAAGAGCCACGGTTGAATTCAGCCCTGCCACGTGATGGGATCATGTCTGGCACCTGCAGAGTCAGGGCCCTTGCCGTTGGCCCAGTGAGCTGGGATGGTGGCCTGGCCCAGGGCAGGGGTAGGGACCTGGGAGAATGGCCCAGGAGCCTCAGGCCCACTTTACAGGGCAGAGCAGGGGTGGTGTGTCCGAGTCAGCAGGAGACACACACTCTCTCTATCTCACACACACACCACTCATATACACACAACACACACAGTCTCATCCATGCACACTCATGAACACTCACATGCTCACATACACGCTCACACTCTCACATGTGCTCACACATTCCCTCTCACACGCATGCAAGGTCACACGCACACTCATTCACACTCAGCACTGAGGCAGACAGCGCCCTGAAAGCTAATGACAGAAAAACCAAATTCTACCAAACTGTTGAAAGAGGTTTATTCTGAGCCAGTGTGCGTGCCCACAGCCCAGTGAACACAGGCTGGGGAGTTCCTGAGAGTGCCCCAGGGGCTGGTTACAGCTGGTTTCATGCATTGCAGAGAGACAGGGCCTGCAGGTGCAATCACGAATCCATGCAGGGAAGGGATGCGCTGGCTCAGCCCACAAAGGCAGGACCTCTGCAGGCCAGGGCTTACCAGTCACCGGTGGGTTTCCAGGATTCTTTAGCTCAGAGATGGCTGAGAGAGCCAAGCTTTGTCTGAAGCCTTGGAGTCAGGGGAAGGGGTGCTGGGGTTAAGAGGAGGGGTCTGCTGTCTGTCCCGTGAGCTGCACCACAGTCAGGCTGGAAGGTGAGCCCCATTATACAGGTGAATAGAAAAACCCATTTCATGAGATTCTGTGGTTTGTAGGATGTGACTCCCCAGGACTCTTAGGAAAGAATTGGGCAAGAGAAAGAGCGGGCAGAGTTCAGTCCTCAGGGGACTGACCCTTGAGCCTGGGGTCCATCTCCCCCAACCTTCTCCCAGCCCTGCTGGACCTCATTAATCCCAGGACACCGCAGCCTCCCCACGGGCCCTGACCCCTGTGCCCTCTGCCAGCCAGGCTCCCTCCAAGTCCTGGCTGGTCCTGCTCACCCTGCCCCTCTCTGCCCAGCCCCTCCCCAGGGGGGTGTCCCACTCACATCCCCAGGCCTCGGCCTCCTCCACCCACATCCCCAGGCCTCGGCCTCCTCCACCCACATCCCCAGGCCTCGGCCCCTCCTCCACCCACTCAGCACTGCAGGACTGCGTGGCATCCAGTTCAGCTCCGTCCCAGACACAGGACCCTGTGCTCGGAGACTGCCCAGCCCTGCCTCGCACACAGTAGGTGCTCATTAATTGACTGTGGAGGGATAGTAGCCTGGAGAGGAGTCTGGGTGTGGCCAGAGGGTCTCAGCATCTCCATCCCACCCTGGATGGTTTCCTGCAGGAGGGTGCACTGGCCCCACAGGGAGCGCCTGTCCTAAGAAAAGAATAGGAGGGCTCTGCTTCCAGGCTCCAGAAAGCGCTTAGGAGCCTGAGCTGGGGCCGCCTGCAGGCTTGTCCACACTGGAGACAGCTCTGTGTCAGCTGCGCAGGGGACACCATGCTGAGCTGAGGAAGCCAGTGCTCTTCTCATGAGGAGCTGGGGCTGTGGGCAAAGGGGGGCTGCAGGCTGAAAGCATCTGTGACACTGAGCACACAGCGGGTCAGGCTGTGGTCCGGTTATAGGGGTGGGGCCAGGATGGAGAGGCAGGGTCAAACCACAGGGGCAAGGTCAGGGTGGAGAGGCGTGTTTCAACCATAAGGGCCAGGGTGGAGGCGACGGATCAGAGAAGGAAATGGCTAGGAATAGGGGGTAGGGACAGGATGGATGGGGTCAAACCACAGGGGCGAGGTCAGGGTGGAGAGGCGTGTTTAAACCTTAAGAGCCAGGGTAGAGGTGAGGGATCAGAGAAGGAAATGGCTAGAAATAGGGGGTAGGGACAGGATGGATGGCCAGGCCGTGGGTGTGGAGATAGGGGTGGGGCTAGGATGAGGGGGGGAGCCAGACAGAAGGGTGGGTCCAGGATGAAGGGCATGGTCTAACCATGGAGCAGTGTCAAGCATAGGGGGAAGCCAGGATGGAGGGGCAAGGTCAAACCACAGGGGTGGGGCCAAGGTGGAGACGTGTGGTCAGGGTGTGGTCAGGCCCTAGGGGTGGGGCCAGATTGCAGGGGGCTGGGTCAGGCATGGGCGGGGCCAGGCTGGAGGGGCGGGGCCAGGCAGGGGTGGGGTCACACTGTCCTGTAACAGGGGAGGGAGGACACACACATCCTGACGCCCAGCCTTTGAGGTCTCCACGGGTCTCACAGCCCTACCTCACTGTGTCCATCTTTTCCTCCTCTTCATGACTGGCCCTCAAGAGTCAGGGCTGAACGAACCCCACTGCACAGTGCGTGACACATCACATATCATCTGTCTGCGCGTAGATTCCTTCAGGCTTCAGGCTTTATGATGTATTTTCGTTCTTTCCCATTCCTCCTCCCAATCCCCTCCCTGCCCTTAGGAAATCACTGAGCCGTGTTTAATGACGATCTTTTTGTTGGGACGTGTTCTTGGAGAGTGTCCGTTGCTGTTTCTGGGCACGAACATCAATGGTCTCATGTGATTAATTTCGTTCTGTGTATTTTTAAACTTTTAAAAATAATCATGTTTTAAAGATGCTCTCATATCGCTCCGTGTGCACCAGCTCATGCTGTCTCGTTGCTGCGTGGTTCTCCGTGTGCGTCCAGCTCGTTTTCCTCTCTGTTCTCCCAGGGACACCCACCCAGGTCCTGTGCCCCTCCCGGCCCCCACAGACAGGCTCAGAGGTCATCTGTGGGCCTGGGTCAGCACCTCCCTGGGTGTCTACTTGAGGTGGGACCACTGGGTCCAGGGCCCTCCGTCCACCCCCACCTGCAGGACGTCCCTGCGTCCCTGCCTCCCTGCCCAGGCCGGGCAGCGCCAGCCTCCTAATCACCGCCAGGAGTGAAAGGAGACAGCCTGGGTGTGGCATCTTGGCCTGTTGGCCTGTTGGGATTTCCTCTCCTGGGTGTTGGCTGCTCACATCACTCTGTCCATTCTTTGGGATTTCTCCTGGTTTCCTTGTTGATTAACAAAGTTACATTGTATATTTGACACATTGGTCACTTTCCAGTTTTAAACTTTGCAAATCTCTTTTCCCATTTTGCCAGGTGTCTAATAATTTTGTTCATGGTCTTCTTCATTAAGCAGGCATCCTTTGTTCTGATGTGACAAAACTAATCATTTTTCTGTGGTTTATGCTTTCCAAATGTGTTTAAAAAATTGTTCCCAGGCACAGGCTCCCAAAGACTCATAGTTTTCGTATTTTCTCTTTTCATATTCAGGTTTTCAATCCATCTAGACTCCACCTTTGTTTGCAGTATTGGTTAGGGATTCAGTCTTACTTTCCTCCACACAGACAACCCGTTTTCCCAGTACCAGTTTTACACAGCCCATCTTCTATCAACTGTTTGTGGAGCCAGTTTCATCATAGTTTTAATAAATATCATGTGAACATATTACTTAGCTTGGTTGGTATTCCTGAAATGTTCTATTTTCTGTGCACTGTGCTCCTTGGGGAAAATAAACCCAAACCACACAGAATAATGAAAACGTCATCATCATCAACAGCCAAATGCCTCCTGCTTTTCCTTCAGCTTCGGTGCTGGTTAAGAGCAGAGCTCTGGGGCCGGGTGCGGTGGCTCACACCTGTAATCCCAGCACTTTAGGAGGCCGAGGAGGGCAGATCACGAGGTCAGGAGTTCAAGACCAGCCTGACCAACACATGGTGGAACTCCATCTCTGCTAAAAATACAAAAATTAGCCAGGCATGGTGGCGCGTGCCTGTAATCCCAGCTCCTCAGGGGGCTGAGGCAGGAGACTCTCTTGAACCCGGGAGGTGGAAGGTGCAGGGAGCACTCCAGCCTGGGCGACAGAGTGAGACTCTGTCTAAAAAAAAAAAAGAAGAGCAGAGCTTTGGAGCCTATCAGGCCTGGTCCCCGGAAGCAGATCCTGGGATGAGGACTCGGGAACAGGTGACGCGTGAAGGGAGGGCCTGGGAGCCGGGACAGGGACGGGGTCAGGACAAGCGAAGCCGTCAGCACCAGGTCTCCTGACCGCAATGACTTCCCTGTGGTCCTGCAGGGGTGCCCTGGAGCGTGAACCTGCCTCAGCCGCCCTGTTGGAGGCTCCCACACCCCGTCACTGGTCAAGGTCTCGCTGGGTGGGGAGGATGAGACAGGGCGAGCTGCTGAGTGTGGAACAACTTGCTCCCGGGGGCAGCGGCAGCACAGCCCCTGCCAGGTTCCTGGGGTGTGAATAATTTCACCGTGACTGATGTTAAGCCCGTGTCATACCTGGTTTACATAATTCCTGAAAACTGTGAACACTGAAATAATCTCCCACAAGCTGGGAGGAGGCGGCTTCAGCAAGGCCGGCCCCCAGGCCACTCCAGCTCACTGCGATGGGGCCAGTCGGGCTCAGTGGCCTAAGGACAGTTGTCCAAAGAGGAGTGTCAGGAGCCAGCCCTGGAGAGAGAAGAACAGAGAAGCCCAAGAGGGGGTCCTGGAATGGTGAGGGCCAGAAGCTCTGAGTGGAGCCCCCCTGGTGTCCAGGCCCCCGGGTCAGGAATCCTCTCCTCCCCACCTGAGGCAGGTCCTAGAAGGTTATCAGGGAGCTGCAGCTGTCCCACAGCAGCTTGTGGGAGCCGACTCTCACATTTTCAGGGGTTTTACAAGCCAGTTGTTAAAGTGCTCGCACTTGAAATTGGATATGCCGGGGACATTTGCACCAGGGAACCTGGCAATCTCCACAAATCAGGGTGCTTTGTGTTTCTGGAGAGCTGGCTGTTAAATGTTACCAACACAGCTGTGATTACTTCTCAGTACACCCCAGCCTCCTCTCTGTCAAATGGGAATGGGGCTGTCCCTCACCCAGGTCCCTGGGGGTATTAAGTGATACGATAGCATTAAGCCCTCAGCTCAGGGCCAGAAAGCTGTGTGACAGCCCCATCAGCCTGCCACGGCCGTGAGACGCACTGGCCCTGCCCTTCCCCCTGTGGGGAGAGGAGTCCAAGTTCACAGAGACCCTCAGTGCCAGGATCAAATCCAGACTTTTCTGGACCTGTGGCCAAGAAGGCAAATCAGTGTCCTCAGGGCGGGGCTGTGAGGGAAGCAGGTGTCCCTGGAGCTCCTGCCCCAACTGCCGTGGTGGGGAGGGGAGGGAGGCCTGTGCCACAGGAGAGGCCAAGGCAAAAGGGTCCCTCTTTCTAGAGCTGGCGTCGGAGTCTGAGGACAAGAGCAGAGCGAACTGAGCGACCCAGCTCTAGCCTCTACCCGGTAGCACCCGGCCTCCCTGCAGCGGCCGTCCTTACTGGAGGGACAGAGAGCAGCCTGCCCTGCAGACCGCACGGACCACCCAGACGCTGGGCTGTGAGGAGACCCCACCCTGGGACCAGGAGCACTGGTTAGGCCTCTTCTTGAAGGGGAACCCACCTCACAGGCACCCAGGGTGCAAAGTGCCTGTCCAAACACCAATGATCCTTCCCAGGGAGATGGGAAGTGCAGTCTCAAATCATTCCAGGTGGAGCAGGTTAGTAAATAAACGTACCTGAAGCCAGGCAGATTTGAATTTCAGATAAACAGGAATGATTGCTGCTCTAAGTATGACCCCCCACCCCCGACCCCTCGCAGCAGATGAGGCTTCTCCATCAGGAGGAGGAGGAGCCTGTGGGTGGGGAGGCCCCCACTGGGCCTGCGCTCCCCGCTTCCCCATCTTTCCCTGGATGCAGACCATCCTGGATGGGCGGGCCACATGGTCACAGGAAACACTAGGATGAAAACACTTCTGATAATCTGTTAAAAGCTTATCCTGTGCACTAATTTCCCTAGAAGATTCTCCATGGGTGGAAAACAAGGTGTAGCCTATAGCTTGGGGGTGAGGACAGCAGAGAAACAGCTCTTTTCAACACCGATGTGCCCTGGGCAGGTTTATGGCCTGGGAGAGGCAGCCCGAGGAGAGGAACCAGGTGGGCGGGGAGAAAGCCCAGGTCTCTGAAGGCAGCAGGGGCAGCAGGTGAGGGCAGGGAGGCCAAGGTGGCTGCAGCCATGAGTAGCTCTCCTGAGCCCGGGGGGGACAGGTGGCGGGAGGTGCTCAGACCTGTCCTGCCTTCCTATCTGTGCACAGATGTCTCACGTATAATATGTAAGGACATTGAGCACATTGATGTGTCACATATTTAACTCTTGGACAGAAAACATTTTTGTAAAATTTGTTATTTTGCTTTTCAGTATCCATTTCCCATTCTGGGGTCCCATTGCTAAATGAACCCCAGCGTTCTTTTGGGTAATCAGTTGGGCCCCACCTCAGTCCCCGCGGTTTAGGAGGAACGAACCCTGCCCCTCCATTCCCCGAGTCCAGGTCTGACCCATCAGAACCTGGAAGTGTCACGGAGCTTTCTCTTAACGTTGGAATCCTGTTGCAAAAGGTCAGAATCTGTGCTTGGAAGCACCAACTAAGAACACATTTTGCATTATTTTAAATGGGAAAAATTAAAACGTATGATCTTAAAATCTCCAGTCAATCCCTCGATACAGCCAAAGCCCAGTAAAATGCTTACATATCGAAACGGTCTGGCTGAGTCGCCACCCAAATCTCATCTTGAATTGTAGCTCCCATAATTTCCACGTGTTGTGGGAGGGACCTGGCGGGAGGTAATTGAATCTGGGGGCCTGGGTTTTTCCCGTGCTGTTCTTGTGATAGTGAGTAAGTCTCATGAGAGCTGACGGTTTGTAAACGGGAGTTCCTCTGCACAGGGCCTCTTGCCTGCTGCCATGTAAGATGCAGCTTTGCACCTCTTTTGCCATTCACCATGATTGTGAGACCTCCGCAGCCATGTGGAACTATGAGTCCATTAAACCTCTTTCCTTTATGAATTACCCAGTCTTGGGTATGTCTTTATTAGCAGCAATGAGAACCGACTAATACACCTGTGAAGGTCCAAATATTGTGTTAGGGTGCACAGTACTGGCAGGATCCCTTTTTGATCAGCAAATAAATGATCAACGAGATTGTCAGCCAACTGTCGCCTGTTTGCAATGGAGCTCCCCCTCCACGACCAGCGCAGGTCAGCATGCGTTAGCGTCCCTTGGCCCCTACTGGCATCTGGCGCACTTTTCAACACGGTTTTCAACACACGTGATTATGACAAGTATATGTGTGATGTCACTTAGTTTCTAGACATAGTTTTGTTGGATGTATTATATTAAGATTTGTTAATGGGAATTGGATTCTCTCTTGTGTAATCATTGGCCATTTTTTCAAAGAGAGTTCGCACATTTTATGAATTTTGGCTATTAGAGCCAAGGGGTGACTCACTGCAATCCCAGCCATTCTGCAGGTTATGCCAGCTGAGTCTAAAGTTCATATGGAAAGGCAGAAGTCCTCGGACAGCCAACACCGTGAGGAAGAAGAAAGAACAGAGTTGGAGAACCCACATACCTGACTTCAAGCCCTGCCATAATACTACAGTAATCAAGACAGCGTGGTTTTGTCTCCAATACAGTCATTCCCCCCAAAGAGAGGTGCTTTCCCTGTTGGGTGTCATGAAGCCAATACATGAAGCTGAAAGTGAGTACCCCGCAGTGCAGGCTTTATTCCATTGCCATGGAATTGAGAAGCGGGAGCCTGGCTCACAAATCCACTCAGCCTGGGAGGGGTGGGGAGGCTGACACACTAGGACTCTCTCATGACAGGGTTGGACACGCCAAGCAAGGGGAAGAATATTCGTGTCTTTTCCCGGAGCGGGCAGTGAGCTTTCCAGAACCGGAGCGCGACCTTCCTTTTTGTCCTTTTATGGCTTTGTCCAGTCATTGTCATGGCGATTTCCAACTGTCATGGCACTGGCGGGAGTGTCACTGAGCATGGAAATGAGATGATAATGAGGCTGAAGGTCTTTTTGAAGCTGTTTGGTCGGCTATCTTGGTTTGAACCAGTCTGAGCTGGTCTGGCTACAAAGGGAACTTTTTATCCCGGGAGTCCTGTTTCCTAAAGATAAGCAGAGTTAGCGTGGGGTAGAAATTCAGTCATGTTCCATAGGCATTCATTCCAGTAACAGTATCAATGAAAGAACAGATAAATGGATCACTGGGACGAAACAGGGAGCCCAGGAATAGACCCACAAAAGCCCAGTGAACTGATCTGTGACAGGGAAAGTTGGCTCTGGTGTGGCCTTTCCCTGGTGGCTGGTGTCCAGGAGCAAGGACACAGGGGACACTGGGGCCGCAGGGGAGAGGACACAGGGGACACCGGGACACAGGGGACACCGGGACACAGAGGAGAGGACGCAGGGAATGTCAGGGACACTAGGGAGAGGATGCAGGGGACACCAGGACACAGGGGAGAGGACGCAAGGAATGCCGGGGACACAGGAGAGAGGATGCAGGGGACACAGGGGATGCCGGGACACAAGGGAGAGCACACAGGGAACGTCAGGGACACCGGGGAGAGGCTGCAGGGGATACAGGGGACACTGGGACATGGGGAAGAGGACGCAGGGGACGCTGGGACACAGAGGAGAGGAGGCAGGGCATGCCAGGAAGACAGGGAAGAGGACACAGGGGACACCAGGGATGCTGGGACACAGGGGAGGGGACACAGGGACGCTGGGGGGGACCACAGGGTAGAACTGGGCCAGAAAACGTCTTCCATAAAGACCCAGATGGGAAATACCTTCATCTTCGAGGGCCACGGGGGCTCTCCCACAGCTACTGAAACCTGCCACTGTATGAAAGCCGCCAGGCAGTGCAGAGACCAATGAGCCGTGACAGGCTCCCACGGGCCTTCTCCACAGAGGATGAAAGTGGGCAATGAGAGCCCACAGATACCTCCTGCTCCTTTTCTCCTCTTCCTCCTACTTCCCTTCTCTTCCTCTTTCTCTTCTTTCTCCAGTTCCTTCTCCTCGTCTCCTCCTCGTCCTCCCCCCTTCCTCCCCAACTCCTTCTCTTCCTCTTCCTCCTTCTCTTCCTCCTCCTCCTCCTTGCCCTTCTCCTCCTCCTCCTGTCCCTGGTGGGTGAGCCATCAGCAGTGACAGGCCACACATGGAGTCTGGTCTTGCCTCTGCCTTAGCCTCGCTCTGTGGCTCTGGGTGAGTTCTGTCCCTTCTCCAGGCCTCAGTTTCCTCACTTGTAAAATGAGGAAATTGGACTCATTCTTGGCTTCCCAAACTCCAGTCTTCACTTCCCACCTTCCATGTTCCATACACATTACTTATTCCGTGTTTTTCTTTACATCCTCTCATTTTCAACTCCACTAAATTCCTCTACAGATGAAACATCATTTCACCACCATAAGCAGAAAATCATTCTCACTTACCATAAACAGAAGGTGGTTTGAATGTGAAATGAGGACAAAATAATGTTATTCACAACAAGCTAAGGCTTCGTCTGCCCAAAACTCTGAGCCCGACGCCCACCCTCAGGGGTTGAAAAATCAACCACCACCAGGGGCCAGGAAGTGACCTGCAGGCAGTGTGGGGTTTTATTTGCATATTAAAGTGATGATGATGAGGAGGAAACAATCTACGTTCTTCAGGTGTACGGGCTCACTCAACCCTCATAAGAGCCAGAAAAGCGGCCGGATGCGGTGGCTCACCCCTGTAATCCCAGCACTTTGGGAGGCCGAGGTGGGTGGATCGCTTGAGCCCAGGAGTGTGAGACCAGCCTGGCAACAGAGTGAGGCCCCATCTCTATTAAAATTGTTTTTAAAAAAGAGCCAGAAGTGGCAGGTGCTGTTCTCATCGCCACTCACAGACGAGGAACCTGAGGGTCTAAGACACAGGAAGCTGCTCGATCCTCCAGCCAGGACGAGGAGGCTGAGGGAGAGCCCAGGCCAACCTGCTCTCGGAGTTTCGAATTTCAATTGCGAATTTTCCACAACTGTGCGGAAATGTTTGTCCAGGGGTTCTGGAAACACTCATGGTCTATCTTCTGTTTTCCTATTTTTGATAAACATAAAACAAAACAAGACAGAAAAAAAAAAAAAACCCTTCCCTTTCTCTGTTGGTCCATTCTGAGGAAGCGTCACCCGATGTGGTGACAAACGGCAAGTGGCATCACCCCCAGCGTGGGAGTGACAGGGCGTGGTGGGGACGGTGGCGCCGAGAGGGTGCAGTCCCCACCTGAAGGGGAGCAGCGGCTCCACCCACAGATGCTCCAGCAAGGAGAGCCCCGTGCCAGCTGCCCAGGCTGTTGGATCCAGTCAGGGATCTGGCTTGAACGTGGGCCCACGCAGGGGGTCTGCACACGGGTAGGGTCTTTGTTCCCCGAGTATCTATCCCCAGCACCCACAGCAGTGTCCAGCTCAGAGTGAGGGGGCGATAAATGATGTGTGAACAGATGAATTCATGGAAATCTCCCACTTTTTACCTATTGGGGATTAGTTCCATGTTTTAAGTCTGGGCTGGCAGTGCTGCATGGTCCTCCAGGTGTGTCCTCTGTCTGGTGCTAGAGGACACCCCAAGGTCAGCAGGGTCTTCTGCTGGGTCTCTGAGCCGTTGTTCTCTCGCCTGCCTCACGTGGACACAGGTTTCCCGGGTGGAGTGTAGTTGAGAGATCTCAGTCACTCGCAGGAGGAAACCTGCTGTTCCCTCAGGGGCGCAGTGAGTTTCAGGCATTAGGACGGAGCCAACACCCACATTTCCTAAAGCCCTGAACGTAAATTTCTCTCAACTCCCTTTTCTTGGGAATTAGTAAATCAAACACTGTGTTTTTCAGTGTCTCAAATCTCCCTTCGTCCCAGCTGAGCCCAAGGAGAGTGAAGGGCAGAGGGTGGCACAGGGTGGAGATTTGAGAAGTTTAATTAAAGCCTCAGGTTCAGGCTCAGGGTGATCCTGATCCATCACTGAGGTGCGGCCGCTCCCACTTCATGAAGTGACAGCCCAGCCCTGAGGATCAGAGCCATCTCTCAGACGGAGGAGAAGTCAACGCCTGACAGCCTTTGCTCATTTGACAGATGCTTCCCTGAATTCTCCTCTTGGTAATAAAGTGGTCTCCATGGTAACTGTTGAGGTCTTGATGATGGATTAGACAGGCTGTTTTTAATCATCCTGAAAACAATGCTGGCAGGTGCATAAAATCCTTCCAGAACCTTCCAGCCCAGCCCAGCCCCCAGCAGGATGCAACTGAGGAAGTGAACCCAGGCAACGCCACAGCAGAAGAGCCACCTGGCTGGGCCCTGCCTGGATCTGCCAGGATCTCTATCCTGACCACACAATTGTCAGAAATAATAAATCATTGATTTTGTTTGAAGTGACAGCATTTTTGGGAGGGTTGTTAAGCAGTAAGACATGAATCAGGACAGGTGGCACAGACTGGGCATGGCTGGGACTTTAGTCAGCCAGGAGGAGCTGCCTGGCACGGCTGTCCACTGGTCTAGGACCCAGGCCACACCGCCCTGCAGCTGGTTCCCTGCAGCTCCTGTTAGTGCCGCATGGCTGTGTGCGTCCCCTCTTTCTCATTAGGTGCTTTACTGCCCTCCTGGAAGGTCGGGATTTAATTTCCCTTCAGCTTTAATAAGTCCTCCTGACCGTGTGCTCACACACTGAAATTAATTTCTCCAGCCTGGCTCTGACGATTTTCATCCTTAATTCCTCCGTGTCCCCAGGGTGCCTCCAGGCATGTTGTTGTCTTAATTCATCTTCTGTGATTCAACAAAGGGACCGTCCCAGCGTGGGGCACCCTCATGTCACACATGTCTCACCACAGCCACGCCTGGGCCAGGTAGGATTAGTTCAGAGATGCTTTTGAGGGGCTGTCATCACGAACACCAAGGGGCAGGTCCATTTCTGGTCACAGACATGCGTTCAGCCTCTGTCTGCAGCCAAATGGAGGCAGGTACATTTACTGAAGCCACAGAGGCCTGTGGTTGCAGGTCCTGTGGCGTTTTGCCTGCCTGGCATTTGTTCCCTCTACTTCCAGTAACAAGCCCTGATGGGCTCTGCGCAGCCACACCTTCCCTGCTCAGCTCTCACAGCCCCGCTGGAATTGCTTTCTCCTGGCCCAAGCATTTCACAGAGGCTGCACCACTCAGTCCCTCCTACTCCCCTGGAGAAAGTGGCTGAGGGGGGTGGTGGGGGATAATTGCATTTCCAAAGTCTGGGCAATCAGCCAATGTAAACAAACACGTGAGTCACTGCTTGGGCTCTCTAGGAAGAGGTAAAGTAAATTAAATACACACAATTTCCCAACATTCCAATGCATTTCTGCATGAGCTGGGTTTCTTTTTTTGTTTTCCTTCCTTCCTTCTTTTCTTTCTTTTTCCTTTTTTTTTTTTTTTTGACGGAGTTTCACTCTTGTTGCCCAGGCTGGGGTGCAATGGCACGATCTCAGCTCACCGCAACCTCTGCATCCCGGGTTCAAGCGATTCTCCTCCCTCAGCCTCCCGAGTAGCTGGGATTATAGGCATGTGCCACCATGCCTGGCTAATCTTGTATTTTTAGTAGAGACAGGATTTCTCCATGTTGGTCAGGCTGGTCTCAAACTCCCAACCTCAGGTAATCCACCTGTCTCAGCCTCCCAAAGTGCTGGGATTACAGGTGTGAGCCACTGCACCTGCTGTCACTATGTTATTTTCTCTTGCATTAACATTTAATTCAGTACAGTTGCCATCTCTTTAGTAAAATTCCTGTCCTGTTAATGTATGTTTTTCATATTTTGCATTAGATCCCTTAACATAGTATCATCATTTTAAATTCCCTGACTTATAGTTCCAACATCTGTGACATATTTGTCTAATTCTGTTGGTTGCTTTGTCTCTTGACAATGAACTCTTTTGTGCTTTTTTTCTGTGTCTGGTAATTTTTGGTTGGAAGGTGGACATCTGCATATATAATTCAAAATAAAGATAAACACTGGACAATACAAATTGAGATAAATAGTATTTATACCTGGAAATTGGCATGCCTCTTCTTTTAATAGGTCTTTATTTGAGAGTTAAAGGATAAGTGAATCTTTTCCCTCTTCATGGAATGTAGCATTTGCTCTTTCCTCTGTCTAGAATGTTCTTCCTGATACATCCACATGTCTGATTCCTTCTCAGCGTTGAGTTCTCAGCACAAAAGTCGCTTCAGTGGGAACTTCTCTGACCCTATGGAAGTGGCCTCCTCAAGTTTTTCTCTATCTTTTCACTTTTTGGTTGCTTTTGTAGCAATTATCACTATCTAAAATTATCTTGCTTTGCTACTCATTTTGTCATTTTGTGTCTGTTTTCTAAGAGAGCAGGGCCCTTATTAGCCTTGATCTCCATTGGTCAACAGTACCTGGACGGTGTCAGTGATGAAGTAGACAAAACTCTCCTGAAGCAATGAAGAAACCAGTGCACAAATGCATGAATTAAGCAAGTTTTTATGAGTCTAATGAAGAAACTCTGCTGGTTTTTCCCCCTTTGCTATGAAGCCTTCCTCCCTCCTCCCTGGACTGTAAGGAGGTAGTGCTCCCGAGTCATGAGGGTGAGGAAAGAATCAGATCTCCACCCGTGGCGTCCTCAATGCAGTGCTTCTTCTCCCAGCCCAGCCCTGTCTCTCTTCCTCTTTCCTACATTTGTCCACTGCTTCTGCTATCTCCTCCTCAGCCCAGCTGCACCCAGAACTTGGCTGAGCAGTCCCTGTACCCACCCTGAAGTGTGCCCACCCTGAGTGTTCACCTAACCCCTGCTGCCCTAAATCCAGAGTGGTATCAGACTCAGATCAGCCTTGTTGGCCCTGGGCCAATCTTACTTCCTGGTTAAGAAAAAAATATATGTTTGTTTCTCTTTGGCCTTAAAACAAATTTGACATTTGTTACACTGAATTTAACTGTCTCTCCCAAAGCACTCTTGTAAATGCAGTGGGCATCTATTCCCAAGCCATCAACTCACATGTGCAGAATCGCCTGGTTCCTTTATAACTGAGGATAGTCTCTCTCGGGAGCCCACACACTGCCTAATGGCAGAAGAGTAGACTCAGTTCCAGGTGAATGGCATCAATTTGGGGTGGTAGTTTTTTTTTTTTTAGACCATTAAGGATTTTCTCCCTTCGCTGCTCTGTTGCCTCTATGTTGCTAGTTCTCATGCAGCCAGGGTAAGATCCTCAGCCATCCCCTCCCATGCCGACACGTGCTGTCCATGCCTGTCCCACTCAGGATCTGGCTGTGCAGTGCTCAGCGTGCCTGGTGTCAGCTCCTCTAGCCCAGAGCAGCCCTGCTTCCACATCCCTCCCTCCACGGCCTGACCTGGTCCTCCGGGGCCCAGGGTGCATCACTGCCTCCCCTGGGTACTGGAAGATAAGAACCCAAACAGCCTGTCCTGAGTCTCTGTGCCCTGAAGCCTCAGTCACCTCTTCTCTGTCTACCGTCATCTGGCAG
The DNA here is from genome assembly GCF_047675955.1 of Chlorocebus sabaeus. NCBI lineage: Eukaryota > Metazoa > Chordata > Mammalia > Primates > Cercopithecidae > Chlorocebus > Chlorocebus sabaeus. The sequence continues at coordinate 128,654,729 of NC_132914.1, read as the reverse complement.
TGTGGGGCCCGCTGTGAGGTCACCACTTACAGATTCCCAGGTAGGAAATGAACCGAAGTCCTCTTTGCCTTCAGACCCCAGATGTTTCAGGGTCATGCGTCATTCTCCACTTTAGGACTAAGAGATGGCATTTGGTGCAGGGCTCCTTCTTGCAGACCCTCCCCAATGTCTCTATTTCTTCTCTGATTCTTTTCTCTTCCCAACCCAGAAATAATTTCTACCTATTTTAGGACTAGGAAAAAAAAAAACTGGCTTAGAAAACATTTTCCAAGTGTCTCTGCATTGCAGCAGGGGAATGTACTTGAAACGCACACATTCTAAAAGCAGTAATTTATTGCTTTGTTCTCTATTTTGGCTGAAGGGCTTCCTCTTGGGAGCTAAAGCCTCAACAGTGAGGACCCCAATGGGGAAGGGTCAGGGAATAAAAGAGACACCTGAAGGCAAACATACATCAGTCAAAGCTTCACAATATCATCCTGCTGCGTGGGCTTTGCCTTTCCTGGAGGGGAATTGCCAGCCCTGGAGACTCTGCTCTTGAATGGCCCAGCACCGGGCTTGGGGAGCTGCACCTCGTATCTCCAGGCCCTACTCAGAAGGATCCTGATTTACTGTCCCTATGTCAGCCTGCCACAGGGGGTTTCCTCAAATCTCCTGAGCCAGCAGGGAGGGGAGACCCCAGGAGGCTCAGTGGCAGCACAGTCTGGGCCCCCCACTGCCCGCACACTCCTCCTTCCCCCGTCCTCTGCCTGTGAGGGATGCGTGCAAGGGCATCATGAACATGCTGCACCCACAGACCACTCTGCAGGTGGCTCAGAGGGGACAGGTAGAGGAGGAGGGAGGAGGGAGATAGGGAGGAGGACAAGGAGGAGAAGGAAAAGGGGGGGAAGACAGGGAGGAGAAAAAGGAGGAGGAAGGGAGGAGGAGGAGGAGGTGGGAGAGGAAGGTAAGGGGAAGAGGAGAAAGCCACAGAGACCTGAGCGGGCCAGACTCCTCTGAGGGACTCATAGGAGTGAGGATGTCCCAGTGAGGCCACAAGGACAGCCACACCTGGGCCAGGTGCCCTCCCAGACAATGTCACGGCATCATATGGCCCCCACACATATGTCAAAGCCCTTCCCTTAAAAACAAACGATGACATTGGCTGATTAGGTGAACATGAGCTCCTGTAAACGGTCTTGTGGAGTGTGCAGAACCATCCTCAGGAGGCTGGAGACAGGGCTAGGAGGATGCACAGAGCCGGCCAGGTGAGGAATCAGCCCTCGCTGCTGCCAGCTCCACACACACCTGGATGCTAGGGTAGGAGGTGGGATTTCTGATCCAGCTCACATTCATATGTCTGAAAATTTGCCAAACGTATGTATTTCAGAAATGCTCATTTTACCCTTGCAGAAATTAGAACCCCAGGGAAAGAGTGAGTGGAGACCCTGACCTGGCTGGGATGACCTCTCTACCAACTACGCAGATGGGAGGAAGAAACGGAAGTGCGTTTCCATTATAGGAAGATGATTTCAAAGTTACTTTCTTGCACATGGAGTTGCAGACCGAGCTTCCTAGTTAATGTGTTTTTCACTCCAAATCAGCCATGGTGATGAAACGTGTTTTCCCAGAGTTCCAGCTCTCTCTGCACAAGCTCCTGCCCAGCCTTCTGAGTGGGAAGCCCAGGTGCAAATGCCTGGGTGGAAAGCAGACTGTCCTGCAGTAAATTCTGTTTAGCAGCTCCTGTTCCTGGCTGTGGAAAGGCGGTGGGATTTACTGCTCCATGGAGGATAATTAATCTGAGTAAAAAGAAAGAAGGCAGGAAAGGTTACTCCAGCCCACTGTGGAGGGCCGAGGGCAGGATTTGTTTGCACACCGTGGGGATACGTCCTCCTTCACTTAGCAGCTGCCACCAGGTCCCTGGTCACCCATACCCTGGAGGAAATGCCCTGTAGCCCTCAGGGACACAACATGTGTGCCACTGGTGATTAAGCTTTGGCCCTTATGCCCTGTGAGTTCATGCCATGTCTCGTAATTAACTTTGCACAAATCTATTGATCTGAACCGTCAGTGAGTGGACAATTGCTGCATGACCCGCCAATGAGTGGACCTGTCAGTGAGTGGACCCATCGTGAGTGGACCCGTCAGTGAATGGACCCATCATGAGTGGACCCGTCGTGAGTGGACCCGTCAGTGAGTGGACCTGTCAGTGAGTGGACACGTTGTGAGTGGACCCATCGTGAGTGGACCCATCATGAGTGGACCCGTCAGTGAGTGGACCCGTCATGAGTGGACCTGTCAGTGAGTGGACCCATCGTGAGTGGACCCGTCAGTGAGTGGACCTGTCAGTGAGTGGACATGTCGTGAGTGGACCCATCGTGGGTGGACCCATCGTGAGTGGACAATTGCTGCATGACCCGTCAGTGAGTGGACCTGTCATGAGTGGACCCGTCAGTGAGTGGACCTATCATGAGTGGACCCGTCAGTGAGTGGACACATTGTGAGTGGACCCATCGTGAGTGGACAATTGCTGTATGACCTATCAGTGAGTGGACCTGTCATGAGTGGACCCATCGTGAGTGGACCCGTCATGAGTGGACAATTGCTGCACGACAGTCACTCATGTCCATTCCCTCCTTCAACAACAACATCCCATTTCCTGCTGGGAAGAGCCCTCGCAGGCACCATTCAATCCAGGTGAAAATGCCCCTCTTAACCCGAGCAGCCTCCGCTTCCCACTGCCTGGGGTCCTAAGTGAGACCTGCATGGGCAGAGTGAGTCCGTGGGGCTCACACATCCAGGGAGACCCCAAACAGGCTCTGTGAGCAGCTCCTGCTGGCGGACCCTGAGCTGTCCTTTCCCAGCCAGATGTTCCACCCTCCCCTTCGGTTTCCATTGCTTGTGACCCCAAAAGTCCTGACTGCTTTGGCCGGCCACCCCAAGAGCACCTGGATCCTGGAGTCACGTTAGCACTGCGCCAGTGAGCCAGGGGCCTGGATGGGGGATCTGGGTGTCACGTTAGCACTGCGCCAGTGAGCCAGGGGCCTGGATGGGGGATCTGGCTGTCACGTTAGCACTGCGCCAGTGAGTCACGGGCCTGGATGGGGGATCTGGCTATCACGTTAGCACTGCACCAGTGAGCCAGGGGCCTGGATGGGGGCCTGGCTGTCACGTTAGCACTGCGCCAGTGAGCCAGGGGCCTGGATGGGGGATCTGGCTATCACGTTAGCACTGCACCAGTGAGCCAGGGGCCTGGATGGGGGCCTGGCTGCCTGAGCCTTGACCAGAGCCCCTGGATGGCCTAAGCTCACTCATCCAAGAACCATTCATGGAGTACCCATGCTGTGCCAAGCAAGCATCTATTAAACATGCATGTGATGATCAGAGAAAATCTCAATGTTAATAGTGACCTGGTGAGGGAAGAGGGCTGGTGTGGAGGGCAGGGGTGTGGAGGGCAGGGGTGTTTGTTCACTTTTGGGTTGACCAAGGAGTTGTCCCTCATCTATTCCAAGACTTATCCTAGAGATAATTAAACTACCTGCTTAACACCTTCAGTACTGAAAGGGGTTTATTGACTTTGGGTTTATGTAAGTCACGACCATCGATAGCAGCTGAATATCTTCATTGTGTCTTATTCTATCTGATGTGGTGTGGGATTTTCAGTTGGGATTGTAAAAAAAAAAAATAAAGACCTGTAATCCCAGCACTTTGGGAGGCTGAGGCAGGCAGATCACGTGGTCAAGAGATTGAGACCATCCTGGCCAACATGGTGAAATCCCATCTCTACTAAAAACACAAAAATCAGCTGGGCATAGTGGTGAGCACCTGTAATCCCAGCTACTCAGGAGGCTGAGGCAGGACAATCGCTTGAACTCAGGAGGCAGAGGTTGCAGTGAGCCAAGATTGCGCCACTGCACTCCAGCCTGGTGACAGAGCGAGACTCTGTCTCAAAAAACAAAACAAAACAAAACAAAAATACAAGAAAACCTCAAATGAATAAATGTCTCATTAACACTTTAATTTGAGCCTGGAGTTTCAGGATAAATTCTTATGCTGGTGCAAAGAAAATTTTGTGATTGTCGGAATTTTAGATCACTCTGATGAGGAGACATTTCTGCACTGTTGATCCATACATGTGGCCTAAGCTAAGTTCTCATTAACTCCTTGGCTAGAAGTCTGGATGGAGGGTGTAGTGGGTTGAATCATGGTCCCCGAAAAAATATGTCTACGTCCTAATACCTGGCAGCTGTGAATGTAGCCTTATTTGGAAACAGGGTCTTTGCAGATGTAACTAATTTAAGGATCTCAAAAAGAGATCATCCTGGATTCAGGGTGTAAATTCAGTGACTAGTGTCCCTACAAGAGAAAAATCACAGGAATATTTGAAACCTGAAGACCTAAGAAAGCCATGTGAAGACATAGGCTGAGATTGAAATGATGCATCTACAAGCCAAGGAACACCAAAGGTTTCCAGCAGCCACCAGAAGCTGGAGAGAGAAGTGAGATGGATTGTCCCTCAGAGCCCCCAGAAAAAACAATCCCTGCACCCTCCTCGGTTTTGGACTTCTGGCCTTCAGAGCTGTGAAAGAATAAATACCCATATAAATACCCATTGTTATAAGCCACCCTTTGCCCCTGAAGGAAGAGCAGCAGAGGGGGGTGTCAGGGGCTGAAGAGAAAGAGCAGGTGGAGCTGCCTGGGCCCCAGCTGGGTGCTGCTAATCTCCACCTCCTACCCAGGATGTGACCGCCCAGAGGTGCACAGACACTATCCACCCCACGGGAGCTTGCTGTAGCCCCACGTCCATGGCTGTAGCTTCAGTGCCAAGACCAATGCCTCCCACATAGTACGTGCTCAGAACAGGCATTAGAATGGATGGATGGGTGGATGTTATCAGAGGACAGGAGCCCAATGTATCTTCTTTTCTAATTGTAGTAAGAACACTTAACTAGAGATGTACCCTCTTGTCACATTTTAAGTGTGCATTACAGTGTTGTAAACTATAGGCACAGTGTTGTACAACAGATCCCCAGAACTTACTCATCTTGGGGAACTGAAACTTATACCACCTAAACAGCAACTCCACACATCCCCTTCCCCAGTCCCAGGCCACCACCATTCTACTGTTTCTATGAGTTTGACTATTTTAGAGGCCTCCTATAAATGGAATCAAAGACAAAGGACCCGAATACACATTTCTCCAAAGAAGACATACAAATGACCAACAGGTGTATGAAAAAGATGCTCAACATCATGAATCATGGGGGAAATGCAAATCCAAACCACACCTGTTGGGAGACCATTATCAAAAATACAAGAGGTAAGTGCTGGTGAGGAGATGGAGAAGTTGGAACCACTGTATACCCCTGAAAAGAATGTAAAATGATGTAGTTGCTATGGAAAACAATATGGCGGCTTCTCAAAAAATTAAAACTAGCACTGTCGTATGGTTCAGCCATCTCAATTCTGGGCAGTTACCCAGACAAACTGAGCTTAGGATCTTGAAGAGATATCTGAACTCCTCATTGCAGCAATGTCACAATAGCAAAGATGTGCAAACAACCTGAATTCCCATCAACAGGTGAATGGATAAGGACAATGTGAATGTACACACACAATGGAACATGAGCCAGTCAACAAAGAGGGAAATCCTACCATTTGCAATAATATGGATGAACCTGGAGGGCATCACACTAAGTAAAAGAAGTCAGAAACAGAAGAACCCCTGGGTCTTGAGCTCAGAAGTTGTTCAGCAACCTCTTTTCTGCAGAAGCAAGTTTGGAATGGGAATGCAGGGAGCTCCTTACCTAGGAGATATTGACACGGCTGTGGGAAGTGATGTGGGAGGGGCTTGCCAACCCAGCCTCAAAGTGAGGTCCAAGCCTGGGGTGGACACAGAGGCTGTCGGGTTACACCATGGAGAGGTGCAGACAGAGACCCCCTACAGGCTGCCGTGTCCACTCCAGGGGGAGCCCTAGACACTCCTTCCAGGCTCTTGATGACCATTCTTGGAGCTTAGGCCAGCAGGACCATGGCAGGACCTAGCTGATCAAGGCCTTGTGGCCAACCTCCCATACATTTCCAAAGGGCTGTGGGGCCTTCACAGTCTTGGCCACACAGGCCGTGCCCTCAGAGAACATCTGATCTTCCCACACCCTGCACAAGTGGGGAAGTCAGGAGAAGCCACCTGAAGTATTGGCTGAGAGCACCACTGGGGGGGCCAGTGGCTTGTTCCATGGGATATATTATGAAAGGAACAAATCCTGAACAGAGGCTGGGCTCCACTGCTTGACAAGGGGCAGTGACAGGATCTCCCTGTGCAGTAAGGTCAGAGGGCTCGGGAGCTAGACTGCCCTGTCCACACCCTGCCCACTTGCCAGCTGTGTGCTGGCACTCAGGACCCGAGCCTCAGTTTCCACAGCTATAGAATGGGGAGGCAAACATGGCCTCCCCCATAGGCCTGCCATGAGTATCCGTGAGATCATTCACACATGTTAGCACAGTGCCTGGTGAAGGGTGTGCTCCAAAAATGGCCAGTGTCATTACCTGATACTTTCACTATGCAAGGAAAAAAGAAAGAGAGAAGGTGGATGTATTATTTTGTTCTCATACTGCTGTAAGAACTGTCTGGGACTGGGTAATTTACAAACGAGAGAGGTTTAATTGACTCAGTTCCGTATGACTGTGGAGGCCTCAGGAGACTTACAGTCATGGCAGAAGGTGAGGAGGAGGCAGGCACCTTCTTCACAAGGTGGCAGGTGAGAGAATGAATGAAGGCGGAACTTGCCAACACTTATAAAACCATCAAATCTCATGAGAACTCACTCACTATCACAAGGACAGCATGAGGGAAACTGCCCCCATGATCCAATCACTTCTCACTGCGTCCCTCCAATGACAGCTGGGGATTTTGGGGATTACAATTCAAGATGAGATTTGGGTGGGGACATAGCCAAACCACATCAGTGGAAAAGAGGAGGTGGAGGATGCATTTCTGTGAGTTGAATGTACTTGAACTTCAGACAGCAGAGCCAGGCTTCGTAGAGCATCCTTGGACCACCATGCCTGGGACCTTTCCCTCTCTGCTGAGGCCCAGACAAACCTGCTTCCGGAACTGGGTCAATTTCCCCATAGAACTGAAGCTTGAGAAGACTGGCATCTGAGTTCATGTCTCAGGAAACCAACCATCAGGACTTCCAGATAGCATCAAGGAACTGAACTTTTCCAGATCACTGCATCCAACCAATGAGACCTGCTGCTTATTGGCCAACTCCTCTTCCTCTCTTCCTTACTCCTAACTAGTGAGTTAGAGAGATTCATTTGGGACTGGTCTGTATTCAAGCCTTTCTTCTCTGGCAGTACTTGTCTCAGTGGTTGACTTTCTATGTGGTGAGTAACTGAACCTAACCAAACCCCTGGTGCTTGGCAACACATCCCTGAAGATGCAGGAATCTAGGCTGAGGGACAAGGGAAGGGGAGTCCACGGCTCCAGTGTGGGAACAGGTGCATCTGTCAGGAGGGTTCAGCTGCAGGAACAGGGACCCCCATATAAGAGTGGCTTAAATAAAATGGGGATTATCATGTTATAGACACTCCAAGAATAAGCTGTCCAGGATCCTGTGGTGATCCCAGGGTGTCAAGGTCTCAATTTTTCTCCACCAGCCCTTGATGCCCCTTTACCCTACTGTGATCCAAGATGGCTCCAGGTATCCACTTCCCTCCAGGGGCAAGGGGAGAGGAAGAAGAGGGCAGGCTTTAGGGGCATGACCTGGAGGTGCTACACACAATTTTCTCTCTCATCGCATTAGCCATAACATGGTCGTGTGACCACACCTTCCTGCAAGGGAGTATGGGAATTGTCGTCTTTATTCTGGGAATTCATGTGTCCTGCTAAATCCTGGGACTCTATTGCCATAGCACAAAAAGGAGGAAGCACATTGCAGGGTGGTAGTCACTGCCCCAAGGTTGTACCCAGGAGGAGTCTCAAAGCCTTGAAGGCCCTTCCCATTTATAAACATAAATAATTAGAGTTGAACAAGGCAGAACTTAAGAGAGAAATCTCAGCTGGGTCGGGTGATCACCCATAAGATTAGGGAAAGAAAAAGAGGGGATATCAAGCAAGCTAGAATTTTAAGTTCATGAGGTTTGTTTTCCTAGAAGTAATTAGATGATACAAATTTAAAAGTTAGAAAGAAATAGACAACAGCCAGCTCCACGTGGGAAGGATGTGGAAATTGCTTTTTGAAACATTTATGCTACCTCAGCCAGAAGACCCGCCATGAACGCCTAATTATATTTTTAAGTTGCTTTTGTGCTGTTGGACTTTCTTTAGCAGCTATTGTTCTTATTATTTGTCATGAGGACAAGTCATTTAATGCATTTCATAAGATCTGTGTGTCAACTGTCTTCCCTTTGCAATGTGAATTCAAATACAGCAATCTCTCTAACAGCTATTTCCTTTCCTGGTCTCCGATACCACTCAGGAAGCTCAGCTTGGGGTGGGTAGGGTGCTCTGTCCCTCTGCCCGTGGAGCTCCAGTCAGTAGACATGGGCAATACCGCTGCTCCATGGGCACACCAGGCCCAGAATCCACACGGGAAAATTGCCGTCTGAAAGAAGAACTGGAACACACAGCCAGTCTGACTCTTGTCTTGTTGAGACATTAAAAATGAACACCCCCCATATCTGTATGCACAGAAGACAACACCGCCAGCTGTGTGAGGACCACTCTTTCTCTCTTTCCATGCACGATTTTCCTGCACAATAGCCACTAACTTGTCTTTCATTTCTGGGGACAATTGTCCACCCGAGTGTCAGATGAAGGGAGAATTATCTCCAAGATACAGTGCAGGAGCACGACCATGTTTCCAGTGCTGAGGCTTTCTCTGCTGAACCTGTGTCAGTGCGTCTGCAGGCGGACACCCGAGTCTGTGCTCGGAAGGCAGCCCCTGAAAGGGAGCCAGGAGGCCCAGACACACACAGGCACCTGTGCCCAAATCTGGCAATGATCCAGAAACTAAACGCCCAGGTCTGTCTCGAATTGTGTTTCAGTGACGCCGCCCACCTAATACATCACTCTCTCATGTGCAGGGAGGGGGAAATTGCAGCCAGCGAGTCTGGTCTTTCCTCTGGAAGGGTTGGAAGATGTCAGGGAAGTGGCAGCAGCAAGTCGTCTCATGTGAACCCTGAGGTGCTCTGTGGTCCCCACGGGGCAGAGCCTGCAGCTGCTGGGGTCTGGGATGGAGGGGCTTTGCACTGGACCACCTGAGCTATCCAGGGCGTGGGGCTCCATAGAGGCCTAGACAGGGGCTCAGGGACCACCAGCCGGGGCAGAAGAGCTCAGGGTTGGTTTCCAGGCTCTGTGCAGTGAGTAGGGTGTTAGAAGACACCAAAACAAGGCCCCTCCCCCTTGGATCTGCAGGGCATGGGCTGGTCGTATGTCAGCTGTTGCTGCCACAGAAGTCAGGGTTCCAGGGCTGGAGTGAGCCCTGGGGTGACCTGGTGATTCTGCAGCCACTGTGACAAGGCATGGAGTGCCTTACGGGTCCCCTGCGGTCCAGTGTTAGAGCACGGAGTTACGTAACCCACGTGACCCTGAGCTTCCCAACACAGGCTTTCCCGTAGACCCTGCTTCACGCTGGAGCCCCTTAGACAGGAAGGGTGAAATCAAAGGAATCCTTCTCTCCATGAGGAATGCCAGTGCTTGCAGCAGCTGCTCTGCGAGGGCCCGCGTGTCTGCAGACCCAGACCTCAGGAAGGGAATGCAAGTGACCACAGCAGCGCATTCGGGAAGGTTCGGGGCCAGCTGGCGGCCACACGAGGAGCCTGCCCTCCCAGGTCGGGCAGGCTCTGGTGCTCCAGGCTCCTGGCTCTGGTGCTCCAGGCCAGCGTGGCACAGCTGCCTGCGCCCTGCTCAGAGGACTCCAGGTCTCATCTAGGACTGCCCATCTCTCTCCCTGCAGGTTCCTCGGTCAGGGATGGAGGTTGCAGAGTCTCTCCCTCTCCAATGTCCAGGTCCCGCCCTCAGGGAGCAGAACAGGAGCCTCCCATGTCCATCACAGGACCCTCCCTTCCCAGGAGGAGGCCCAAGTGTGGCTAAGGGCACCTTCAGAAAGTGGCAGTCGCTGCCTGCATGAGACTCCGGGAGGCTGGAGATGGGTGCTCCAGGGCCTCCTCCCATTGCCAGCACCTGCCCTCTGTGCCTCTGCTCCCTGGAGCTGCAGGAGCCCAGGGTGAGGCATCGCACATGCCTCCCCAGTGCAGGCAGACAAATCGCAGTGTCCACGGGGCAGATATTACAGCATGGCAGGGACAGGTGAAGCGCAGCCCATACCAGGTGCAGGCAATGAGGGGGCCCAGAAAGACTGGGATACAAGCATGGGCTGTGATTTTCAAGCGCATCAGGTTGCCACTCAGTGCAGGTGCTTCCCATCCTGGGCTCATCACCTGGCATGGCAGAGTCTGGCTGCATGCCCGCCTCTTAAATCACTCAGAATCTATTCAGTAATGAGATCCTGTGGCAGCTCCATGAGGCGGGCACTGTCATTCTCCCTTTTGTGCAGAGGAGGAAACTGAGGCACAGGGAGCTTAAGTCTCCCACCCCGTGTCTTATTCCTAAGAAACATCTGGGGTGGGTGGATGTCCAGGCCGCCTCGCCTCAAGTCTCTGCTCTCAGCCTCAGTGCTGGGAAGATGCCGCCCTGACCATGTCAGGAAATTGTCTGAGGCCCATTGCTCTAGCCTTAGAAACAGGGCCCGGCTGCGCTTCCCCTCTGGAATCCACCCCCAGACTCTGGCTCCTGCAGAGGCCCTGGAGATCCTCATCCTCCCTCCTCCCAGGAGAGTCTTCCCTCATCCTGCCCGCAACACCGGCAGCTGCGTCCTCCCCAGCTTCACTTTCTATCTTTACCACATCGGCCTCTTATTACTCAGCAAAACATAGCTACCTCTGTTTTCCTCTGGGTCTTCCTCTGTTCTGCACTGCTGTGTTCCCTCTTCCGGAAGCTGTTCCCACTTCTGTTCTCCCACCTGGGGATGGCAGCTCCAGCGCTGTTCTGACCCGGGCTGAGGGGGGCATCCCAGGGACATTTGCAGGAGGCCCTTCTCCCAGCTCTGTTTGCTTTTCTAGGCTGATCCTCACCCACTCCTCTTTCCTGACCCAATCCTCTGGGTCTCCAGACTTTACACAGCCTGTGTCACCGGCATTAGTCAGTCTGGTTCATCCCTCCTACCGACGGGGCCGAGTCTCCAACCAGTAATTGGGCTGCGTCTCCCGAGGTTGGTCAAGTGGCTTCCCCGAAATCACCCCGCAGGGTCCCTGAACTGACATTAATCAGCTTCAGCCTCCGTTATTTCCTGGACTGGGTCACCTGTACCCGACGCTCCCAGCTTCAGCCAGACTCAGGCCTCTGATATTCCTCAGCTCACCCTGGTCATTAACCACACTTTCTCTCTACTCATGAGCCAGCCTCAGGCATCTAAATGTGAGTCCCCCCCACTTCTGTGCTCACAAAAGTTGAAGTGGGGCGCTGCGGGGAACCAACCTCGTTTTTGATGAGGTATTTTCCCTGTGAAATGGCCTGCACATTGCCTTCCGTTTCCAGGAGCAATGGTCCACCTGCCTGTCAGATAAAAGACCCAGACGCAGTCCCTGATGCAACCATGACTCTCAGCACTGAGGCGTCCCCCCTTCAGCGTTCAGCATGTGAGTCCATGCTTTTCAGACACGGACATCTGAGTCTGTCCATCAACAGCAAAGCAACCTCCTTAAGTAGTTCCCGCAGGACCCAGACTCACACACACACACACACACACACACACACACACACGCACACGCATCCAACCCCATCAGCAGCAAAGCAGCCCCCTTAAATAGCTCCCGCAGGACCCGGACACACACACACAGGCACATGCACACACACACGCACACACGCACACGCGCATGGCAGTGATCTAGAAGCCAAACCCCAGGTACCTCTCAGTCAGACATTTCAGGAGTGCCGGCCACCTAGTAATCACCCTAGATTCAAAGTGCAGAGAGAAACTGCAGCTTCCAACCTCTTTAAAACTGCCAGAGGGCCGGGCGCGGTGGCTCACGCCTGTAATCCTAGCACTTTGGGAGGCTGAGGCAGGCGGATCACAAGGTCAGGAGATCGAGACCATCCTGGTGAACACAGTGAAACCCCGTCTCTACTAAAAATACAAAAAATTAGCCAGGCGTGGTGGTGGGCGCCTGTAGTCCCAGCTACTTGGGAGGCTGAGGCAGGAGAATGGCGTGGACCTGAAAGGCGGAGGCTGCAGTGAGCCGAGACTGCGCCACTGCACTCCAGCTTGGAGGACAGACCAAGACTCTGTCTTAAAAAAAAAGAAAGAAGAAAAAAAAACTGCCAGAGCATGTCAAAGGCGCGGAGTGGGGTGGGCGGTCTTGGTTCTCAGTTACCAACGCTGTGAGTGACCCGTGTCCCTCGTGGGGAGCCGAGCCTGGGACTGCTGTGCATGCGGCGGGGGGGAGGGGGGAATCCAAACTGATGGCCTGAGTGCTCCAGCAGCGCGTGGGGAGCTGAGCCTGGGACTGCTGTGCATGTGGCGGGGGGGAGGAGGGAATCCAAACTGATGGCCTGAGTGCTCCAGCAGCGCGTGGGGTGCAGAGCCCCAGAGGACAAGGGCAGGGCTTCAGGATTATTGATCTTCGAGGGCAGATCCAGGCTGGGTCACCCTCTCAGGGGGTGGTTGTCCTGGGTTTACCTGCAGTGCCTGGGGCTCTGAAAGCCCTCAAACAAGCCCCCTCCACCTCTTAGATCTGGAGCTCAGGGCACCTTTCAGTGCTGGGGCTGTTGCTGCCATGGGCATCTGGGCTTCTGGGTTAAAAATGGATTGGACAGTTTTTCAAATTTTCATAAGTGCTGTCGATTTGATGACACATCACGATGGCCACAGGTAACGGAATCCACATAGGGGCTTCACTTCTCATCATTCCAGCATCCCCCACCATGTGTGGAAATGCACCTTCTCTTCTCCTGGGAGATGTTCCTCCCATCCAGCCGTCTGGTTCCAGGAATATACTGTGCTCATATATGACTCCGCCCCCATAGCCACCACTGATTGGTCTATCGGTGGTCACTTGACCCCACAGGCAGGTCTGTTGGAAGCATTCTCTGGGGTTTTTCAAACTGGAACTACATGAAGCCAAGAGGAGGAAGAGACCACATGTTTTCTGTCCTATGGAGAAGGCTGATCTACCATGACAAAGACTTAAGCCAGTCTCATTAGAAGACAGAGGAGGTGGGGCTGGACCATTCAGAGCGGCTGCTCTGACACTCACCTGCACATCTGACCTGCTCTTTGGCTGCACAACCTGAGTCTGAGAGCAGAGCCACAGGGCTCCCTGCAGAGAGTTCAAAGCAGAGGCTATTTACAGAGGTCTAGGTAGGGATGGGGAGGCTGCACCCCATGAACTGAACCGCAGGGAAGCTGTTATCCACCGTAAGCCCCAGGGCACAGGTGTGGGGCTTTGTTTCTGGAATGCAGGGAGGGTTGTAACTCTGGGAGAGGAGTTATCTGGCAGGATCGGAGATCTGATTTGAAGGAAAACTTCCACTGCCAAATGTCAGTCAAGCAGGCTCCAACTTCTGTCTCCTCCCACCCTCAGGCTTCTCCTGCTGACTCTCATCAGCCAAATCCAACAGAATCCAGAGGGCAGGGAGCCCCACTGGTGCCATTTATAGAGGTCTGCCTGCTGGGCACAGCGAGGTCAGAGAGGGGCACGGAATTGATGCAGAGGGGCAGTCAGAGAATAACTTGTGCAAAACAACCCTTCCTGGATTCCTTGAGTCCGTAAATATTCCCATTGGTCTTAGCATTTCTGACTTGCATTTCTCTGATTTGACTCCAAAAGTCCTGTTCCTGTGACTGACTCCCCAAAAGACAGGAAGTTTCTTAAGCCAGTTACTAAATCAAGTATAGGGGCTGCGGAAGCTCAGTAATGTTTGTTGGATGGCTGGATGAGAAGGCGAGAAAGCCCTGCAGAGGCCCCACCACTGCCAGATAGATGCTGCATGGGGTCATCCAAATGGCACCCACCTGCACGGGGTCATCCAAATGCCACCCAACCTTAGGCTGCATCTTTATCAAAGCATCTTAGGATCTTGCCCAAGATGACTTTTGATGGAGCATAGAGGCTCTTGGCAGCGGAATGTCCCTTTTCATGGTCTTTTATAAAACCAGCTGCCCAGCAATGGCTGAGACAGAGCAGACATTTGATTCATGTTTGAATGAAGGGGTGGATGATAGATGATGGATAGGTGGAGAGATGAAGAAGTAAATGGATGGATGGATGGATGAACCAGTAAATGGGTAAATGGGTGGACGGGTGGATAAGTAAATGAGTAGATGGGCAGATGGGTGGTGGATAAGTCATAAATGGATGGATGGGTGAATGAGTAGATGTGTGGATAGATGGTTGGATGATGAATGGATGAGTGTGTGGATAGGTGAATGAATAAATAAATGGGTAGATGGGTGAATGGATGGATGGATGATGGATCGATAGTGCATTGATGGATGGATAGGTGAATGGGTATATAGGTAGTTGGGTGGATGGATGGATAAGTGAATGGATGAGTGACTAGGCAAATGGGTATATGGGTATATGAGTAGACGGGTGGATAGATGGATGATGGATGGATGGATGGATGGTTGGATAAGTGAATGTGTATAGGGGTTGACAGATGGATGAATAGATGAATGATGGATGGATAAATGTGTGGATGGGTAGATAAGTGGGTGGATGATGGATAGATGCTAGTGACTGTTTCCACACCATCAGGAAGCCACGTGCCCCCTAAGTGAATTAGCACTGGGGCTGAGACTTCAGAAAGGCAGTGTCCCAGCTCATCTCTGTGACCTTACAGCTTTGCTCCCACACTCCAGCAACTTTTCCCTGGAGGACCTCGACCATGAGGAGTCCTTATTTCATGATCTCACCAGGATGAGCAGTTGACTATCCCTGGAGGGCTTCATGTTAAGTAATCACACTTAGTTCAAAAACATCCTCTTGAACTGAGCTTCACCAAGGGCTGTTTCTAATTCCAGTTCATATTTTATTGCATAAGTTTAACAAGTGCTGGTCTCTCCCAGCTCTAGTACAGAAGTCTGTGGGATCAGAAGCAGCTTAATGGGCAATTAAAACCCAGAAAGACGTGAGGCGTCAAGTGTGTGCTGAGGTGGGGAATGAATGGACCCAGGAGCAGGAAGGTGAAGGGCCCTTCACAGTGGACCTGAACCAAGGCGCCTATTCAAGCTCAGACTCTCATTCACTGTGGGGGACTTTAGAGCAGGCATTTAGCAATCACCTTTTTACCTTTTAAGAACAGACTAGAGTATTTGCTTTCGCTTCTCCGTCTGGGACACAGGAGCTTTAGTCTCTCAACATTAATCAGGCTGAGTCACCTGGTATGAAGATTTATTCCTCTTCATGGACCACACTGATTCTCCAACCATTAACCAGGCTGACTCCAGACTACCCAGGCTGAATCTCCTGGAAATATCCAGGGAAGTCCCCGGATGTTAATTATCTCTGTTGCCCAATCATTTGCGAGACTGAGTCTCCAACCATGAGCCCATGCCAGGCCTCTACATTTCTTAGAATCATTTCCTAGGAGCTGGGCCAGAAACTGTGGCATCAACCAGGCCCACACGCTGGACGCTGCCTTGCTTGACTTCCCATCATCCAGCATGGTGGATCTCTAGACATGAGGCCACCCCAGGCCCAGCATGTGGGTCAGCTGATGGGACAGCGTTTCAGTCCTAGTCCTTTGAGGATGAACCAGCCTGACCATGAGGCTCCTAAAGTCACCGGGCTTGGTGCCCGGGCCTCTGGAGAAGTGCTGCTGCAAGTTGGAGAGGAGACAGTGGAGGCAGCTTCTGGAGGAAAGCTGGAGAGACGCCAGGAGTGCACGGCAGGCAGTGCTGGTTCTCGGGGGAGGGTTGCAACTCTGTCCAGAGGGGATTATTAACCGTTCTCAGGTGGCGTCTCAGCCCATCAGGGTGTCTGGGCATCCTGGCCCAGTCCTCCCGGCAGTTCCTCTAAGAGACTAGTCATGTTGTCTGTGGAAACCTCCCAGCCTCAGACAGCCCAGGATCCAATCCCACAGCCCCGTGCAGGGTCAGCAATGCTGCCCAGGCTCCAGATCCCTCTTACCTCAGACCTCTGTGTCAGGACAGACAGTTCTTCTGCAGAGGAGTAAGGATGACAGCCCTGGCACGTGTCAGTGGGCACCTGCCTGGCACACTCGACCTTCTATGCATCAGGTGGGATGATCTGAGCTCATCAGAGAACCCAAAGCTGAGCTGTGCTCGGGACTGACCTGAGAGCTGCACACACTGGCATCTCACTGTAAGGACTCGGAGCCAACCAGGCCATGCCCCCAGAGTCCCGAATCTCGTACCGTGTCCCCACACGTTTCTCTGACTGCGAGTTGGCCCAGGCTGGAGTGGTGGGTAAAACACAGGGAGACAGAAGCAGGGCCGGGTGCCCCTGGAATGTGTCTGTCAGGATCTCTTCAGGGCCGAGAGAGGCAAAACCCATTGAACCTGGATTGGAGCCCAGCGCCCGAAAGTGTTTATTTAGTTTCTGTCCCTGTGGTAGTTTATCTAAGTGGGGTCCTCCTGCAGATGGCTGCCCAATCTCTAGCCCACACTCCCACCCACATGACTCTGGTGAGGCAGAACATAAATCAGCTTTATCACTCCCAGACAGACAGTAGGGGACCGCAGAATCCTTGGATCCATGACACATCAGTCTCCCGAGCTCAGGCGAGCTGAGCTGCCCAGGGTGCAGGGAATCTCACCTGGGTGGCCCTTGTGTGGCACTGCAGCTGAGAACTTGGAACCCGCCCTGGGTTTTCTACCCTGGGGACACGTAATTGATGGGCTAACTCTAGGTAGGACATCCTGTTCTAGGAGGGGCAGGAGTGGAGGCTGGGTTGCTCTAGTCCCTCCTTATCTCGGGATGTTGCATTCCTCAGCACATTCTTCAGTTGTTTGGAAACCACAACTGAGAAGGGGAAGGCTGGGTCAGTCACACACATGCAGGGACCATCCTGCACCAGCCAGGTTCTGGGATCAGGTGCCTCCCTTCCCTTCCCTGCCTGTTGTCCTTTGAGGGGAAACACAGCACTCTGTCGGACGGTACAATGAGGCACAGCCCTTCTGGGGTATAGATAGAGACCAGCCACTGTCAGATGACGGGGCCTCCTGGTTCCTTTCTCCTGGTTTCCCTATATCAGTGATTCCGAAGCTCTGCCACACATTGGGGTCACCCAGCAGCTCTAACTGCTCCCCCACCGCATGCCAACTAGCTCTCAGAAATTTTGGGGGTGTGAAGCAGGCATCGGAACCTTTTAAAGTCCTCAGGAGGCTGCACTGTGCAGCAGGTGTGAGAACTGATTTATCACAGTAGCAATTCTCAAGCTTCATGAGCACAGGGACTCCTGGGGGTCTTGTTAAAATGTTTTTTCTGATTGGATGGGTGAGGGGGAAGGCCCAAGAATTCAAATCTTTAATGAGCTCCAGGTGGTGCTGATGCTGCAGGTGGAGACAGGGGGCCCCAGGGTGTCCTGAAGCCCATTCTTGACACACCATTTATTTTGGAAGGATTTTAGAGGGAGCACTTGGAATTTAAACCACCTTAGTTTAAACAGCAGCAACAAACCACCCTCAAAATCCCACTACTGATGGGCAAATGCTGCTCCTGCTTTTCAGGGGATGAGCTAAGGTAAAGCCAGCTGTGGTCTCAAGCACAGACACATGATGAAGAAGAGGCACATGGCAGAGAAATTCCTGCATCTTGGTGCATCTCAGCGCTCCCAGGCGGAAAACAGCCAAAAGATCAGCAACCTTACTCTTATTCTCCCCTCAGAGTCTCCGGGTGATCTCAGGGAAGAATCCTTGCTAGGAGCCCATGAGGAATGGGGAGCAGACCCGAATGTTCGTAAAACCCAGGCTCTTTTCTGGAGAGAAGACAAGACCCAGGGCTTCTCAGAGCTGCTTCTCCTTGGGTGGTTCTTGTTCCTGACAAAGGATCCTGCAGACACTGCACAGCTCTGAGCACCTCCGAGAAGTTTGCAGCAGTCAGCGGTAGTTTGGTGCGGTGCGTGACTCAGACCTGAAAGTCATCTATAGTGAGTGTCCAGAACCAAGGAATGAGAAGAAACCAGTGGCTGGGGCAGTACAGGTGGTGACCTGGGAAGGTAAGTAGGGTCAGATCATGGGGAGAGGGCTCCTCAGGCTTGATAGAAATTTTATTCCAAGGACTGTGAAAGAATCGGAAGTGTCCCAATGTGGGAGGGACACCATCTGGCTACATCTGAGGAAGGTTTGTCTGGAGGATGATAAGATAGGAAGTAGGGGAGCAGAAGAGGGAGATGGATTACTTCATCTCAGCGGAAGAGGCAGGGTGACTTGAGCATCTCCATAACCACTTCTCCATTTATGTTTCTCCACAATACATCATCTGACATGGTACGTATTTTACCAACGTATTAATTTATTGCTTGTTTCTCCCCATTAAAACGCAGTGCTCAGGAGGGGTCATTTTGCTTTGTTCACTTTTGTCCATGCTACCTGAAACAGTCACTGGCACACAACAGACACTCATCAAACATTGGCTGAATAAATTGATAAATGAATGAATGGATGATAGATGGATGGATGGGTGAGTGGAAGGTTGGATTGGTGTGTGGGTGGATGGGTGGGCAGGGTGGGTGGGTAGATGGATGGATGATGGATGAATGGGTGGATGGATGGATGGATAATGGATGGATGATGGGTGAATAGGTGAATGGGTGGATGGATGATGGACGAATGGATGATGGATGGATGGGTGGATGGATAAATGGGTGGATGGGTGAATAGATGATAATAGATGGATGGATGAATGGATGGGTGGGTGGATGGATGATGAATGGATGGATGGATGGGTAGATGGGTGGATGGATGGGTAGATGGGTGGATGGATGGATGATGGGTGGGTGGACGGGTGGATGGGTAGATAGTGGGTAGATGGGTGGATGGATGGATGGATGGATGATGGATAGATAGATGATGGGTGGATGGCTGGGTGAATGGATGGATGGGTGGATGGATGGATGATGGATGGATAGGTAGATGGGTGGATGGATGGATGAATGATGGATGGGTGGGTGGATGGATGAATGGATGATGGATAGGTGGAAGGGTTTGATGGATGGATGGATGAGGGATGGGTGGGTGGATGGATGGGTAGATGGGTGGCTGGATGGATGGATGATGAATAGGTGGGGGGGTTGATGGATGGATGGATGAGGGATGGGTGGGGGGTGGATGGATGGATGAGTGGATGGATGATGTATGGATGGATGCATGCGTGGATGGGTGGATGAATGGATGGATGATGGATGGATGGGTGGATAGGTGGATGGGTGAATGGATGATAGATGGATGGATGATGGATGGATGGGTGGGTACGTGGATGAATGGATGGATGATAAATGGGTGGGTGGGTGGATGGGTGGATGGATGATAGATGGATGGATGATGGATGGATGGGTGGGTACGTGGATAAATGGATGGATGATAAATGGGTGGGTGGGTGGATGGGTGGATGGATGGATGGATGGATGATGGATGGGTGTGGGGGTTGATGGATGAATGGATGATGGATGGGGGGGTGGATGACCTAATGAGTGAAAGACCAATTGCTGGACCTTCTGGACAGAGGCAGTCTGCAAATTTATGACTTGGCCTTTCATTCTTGATTTTATCCTTCTAGATATTTCTTACTCTCTAAAGCCCTGCTCAGGGGTCTCCAGGCTCAGACAGTCCCCCAGTTTGTCCCCACTATTACCACCTGCTCTGGCAGAAGGTCCTTCACAAGGTCCCCTTGCCTAGGCTCTTAGAATGGAGGGGAACTTGGGCTCCATTCATACAACTTCTCTTTGAGGAGGTGGAGAAACTGAGGCACATGGGGGCGATAACTTTCTCAAGGCCTGTTGGCTGAGTTCTGGTGATCAGTAGAACAGACTGCCAGCCATCTCCTGCCTAGTAGTGTCCTGTTCCCTTCATCACATGCCCCACCTGTGTCCCAGCTGGGGCTTTGCATCCACCTCTGACTAGTGGAGCTTCTCCCCTGTGTCAACAGGGCTGCCTCCCAGTTATCCCTCTGTCTTCTTCAGAAAGCTATGTCCTCTCTGTATCTCATCGGTCCTGCATCCCCAAGGATGATGAGCACAGTCTCCAGGAGGATTCATGGCCTGGTGTGGCCTCCCTGGTAGGGGTCCAGTGAAGGCTGAGCAGCTGTGATGGGGCTGGCAGGGGCAGGAGGGATGGCTTCTGGGCGCCCCGATCCAGCTCTGATATGGGAGCCCAGAGACTCAGGTGTCTGTACCAAGGCAGGGACAGGCGCAGGGGTGTGTTCCAGGCGACCCCGGTGTGGTGACCTTCAGGGAACACACCCACCCTGAGGGCACCACCTGCCACTGGAAACAGCTGTTTTCCTGTGGGCGCCAGCCCTCCCTCTGTAGAATCACTGATGGGTAATTTCCTAATATACATTATATTTACTTCTGTTCCCTGTTTCCCTTTATAGTTTCTACTACACTGCATGACCCCTGACACAGAGATTTGGGCTCTTCAGTTCCCAATGGGAGTCCCAGTCCCTGGAACCTGGCCGGCATTCAGTGAACACTCATTGATGCAGGAATGAGTGAGGAGTGGGTGAGTGAGCGGCAGGGTGGGACTCTGAGGTCAGGGACATTCTCCCTGGCTGGGTGTCTGTGACCGCATATCAGCCTGTCTGCTGTGGTCCGTCCAGCGTGCTGCTGTCCTGGGAGGCTCCACCACATTGTCCACCAAAGCCTGGCCACCGACCCACTCTCCAGCAGACCTTGGTCTTCCCACGCCCTGTGGACTCTGCAGCTCCTCTGTGGCTGTGTAAATGGGATTGCCTCTAGATGGCTCTGGCCCAGGGCTTCCCCAGTAGACCCTTGGCCTTCAGGACTCATGTGTCCAGCTCCCAACAGGAGCTGCCATGGCAGACTGCCCAGTGGCTATCCTCTCCATTGCCCCTGCCATGGGGTCAGGGGGCTTGGTCACGTGCTGCCTTCAGGATTCTGCGTGTGGGACGTGCCACTGGCCTCACCGGGCATCCAGCCCCCCACACACCCCTAGGCCTCCCAGACATGGCTTTCAGTGTTCTAGCTGCTCCCAGGAGGACACTCCTCCAGGCACTGAATCTCAACCAGGGTGTCTCAGGCCCCCTCACGTGGCTGGGACACACAGCGTGACTTTACTGTGGTTACTCTGCTGTCTGCTCCTGACACCCTGCAGCTCTGTGAGCCTTGCCCACGAGTCTCCTTTGGCCATCAGGTCCATCTGACCCCCATCATGGACAGGACATTTGACTCTGAAGTAACAGGGGTGGCGGCTCCCACAGCATCACCCCCCACTGAGTCCCATCTCTGGTGATGGAATGTTGGGCTCAGTCTTTTCCTGGAGTGGTGGGTGGTGACGATGGGTGCCTTTCAGCCTCCCTGAGAACCAGTGTCATCAATGGCACCATTTAGACCTGAGGCGTGGCCCCGACCTCTGTGAATGATCCTGAACTCCAGGACACCCCCACAGAGTAAGCCCAGAATAGCAAGCACGGGTAATGAGCCTGTGAGTGACAGTTTACCTTTGCAGGAAAAGAAATGGCAAATGAACAGTGGAGATAAACAGGTCCGTTAGGGAGACATTAAAAGAAGAAAATAAAGCCAATGTTACCTTCCCTGCTAAATTTCCCGGAACACCCCAGGGCGGCCACCCCTGAGGGCACCCAAATGAGGTGCGGAGAGAGGGCTCCTGCCAGATCCTCCCCTTGCGTCCGCAGTGATGACTCAGCTCGGCAGGACAGGAGAGGCTCTCGCTCCAGCAACAGCATGGAATTCGGCGACTCAAAGGGCAAATGTTCCTGGGGTTTGCTCTGCATTTGCTGCTTCCAGCTTTTCTTCTTAAACTACATTCGTCAGGGTCTTTGTGGCAAGTGACAAATGCAACTGAAGCTGGCTTAGGTGAAAAACAAATACAACCCATGCGCCGTTTCGTGGGACGGGAGCCTCTGTCCAGACCTCAAGGGGAGTCGTTTCCATTGTCTCAGGCTCTCTCCAGCTTTAACTTGCTTTCCTCGGTCGCTTTTCCTCACAGGGTTTTCTTCGTGCGATGCTCTCAGCCATCCCAGGCTGACACCCCAGCAGCCTCCCAACTGCGGTGGAGAGAGAGCTCCCCACTTCTGCCGGTGCCCACAAGGGTCTGGAATTCAGCCTCCTGGCCTGGCAGGGGCCGTGAGCCCATCTCTAA
This sequence comes from Chlorocebus sabaeus, assembly GCF_047675955.1. Lineage (NCBI taxonomy): Eukaryota > Metazoa > Chordata > Mammalia > Primates > Cercopithecidae > Chlorocebus > Chlorocebus sabaeus. The sequence continues at coordinate 128,632,383 of NC_132914.1, read as the reverse complement.
CCCATCGCTGAGTCCAGGGCCAAGGCTGACGCTGACCAGGCCTGGGCTACAGGAGCTGGGGTGGAGGATGGATCAACCTCCTTCAAATCACAGGTGACAGAGGGAAAGTGGGAAAGGGAAAGGTAAGAACTGTCTCAAAGGGATGGAGAACAGACGTTTGGCAGGATCCAACCGAGTGTCTACAAACGAGGTTAATTCCCGTGCACTGCAGGGTGAGATCCTCAAGTCAGGAGGAAAGAGGACACGGGTCATTCCAGACAGAATTAACTTCGGGCCCTTCTCCTGCAAGGTGGACAGTCTTCTCTCCTTCTCCTGCAAGGTGGACAGTCTTCTCTCCTTCTCCTGCAAGGTGGACAGTCTTCTCTCCTTCGTCCCCGCATCGGATTCCCCCAGAGCACCATGTCCGCTGGAACAAGGGAGCTAATACATTCAGACCGAGGTGGGAGGAACTGAGTCTGGACTCATGGCTGTTTGGTCAGGGTGGGCGACAGACCCTAACAGCCAACCCCACTCCTGTAGGGACTTCAACCAGTATGAGTCGAATGTTCATTTGGGACATTCCAAAGTGGGGCACAGGATCACCGCCCACCCCACGGTCAATCGGGGCCCGGGCTCCTGCGTCGACTCCCTCCACTGTCCTCTGAGCCCCTGGGGTCCTCTCTGTCTAACTGGCTCCTAAGGAAGAGAAAATGTGAGAATTGCAGGCTCTTCTTCATGGGCCTGCCTGGAAGTGCTGCCCTCTGGGCAGAGCTTGGTCGCCTGACCCCACCTGACACAGGGAGGCTGGGAATGGGCTCTAAGTGTACCCAGGAGGGAGGGGGCATGGGCCCTGTGGCACTGCAGACTCTGCCCCCATGAGGACCTTCCTCTGCAGGCACCCACTGTTTACCAGGGGATACCACATTGGGCAAAGGACAAAGCTGTCCTGGAATAATTCCCAGTATTCCCCAATGGGGCCAGTGAGAAGGGGAAGAGGATGAAGCAGGGGGAGGGGGGATGCACTGGTGCATGCTGGAGTCTCCCCCTCTATAATGGCAGCCGTATCCGTGGTCTCAGTGTCAGAGCACCCATCCCCCGGGACTCAGCCAGGCTGTCGTGGGGGGTGAGGACAGTCAGAGCTCAGAGAACTCACCCTGAGGAGCTGAGATTAGGTTGGCTCCGTGCCGGGGACATCTCATTAAGACAGTCACACACCTCCTCATGAGAGCACAGCCTCCTGGGATGGCACAGTTCCTGTGCAAAGCTGAGCAGCGTCATCAGATAAGGGCAGGGTCCAGAGGAGTCTGGGCGCCCCACCAGCTGCATTTCTGGTAATTGATTTTCCTGCAGGCAGTCCCGGAGCGGGAGCCAGAGCAATGAGATGTTTAATAACAGCCTTGCCCCTGACAACAAAGCTGCCCACCCGCTGCCTGGTGGTCCCGCCTGCAGAGATGTGGCCCACTCAGGCCTCCAAGACGTCTGGGACGACTTCATAAGGGCTCAGCTGCCTCTACTTACAAATTCACCCCAAAGTCTCCGGATGACCTGGCAAGGGACCAGGGCTCCCACGGTGCTGTTGACTTGTGTAGAGAGAGAAACTCTTACAGAAGCACGACCTGTATCTAATTCCCAATGCTGGGCCCCACCCTGGCTGCTGCAATCCACTCAAATGAACACACATCCCTTGATTTGCACAGTGGTGTCCTCGGCCAGGTCAAGACATTCTAGCTCCTGGAAATGGGGTGTGTTAGGAGCGCCTTTCCCAAACATGACCACCTCAGAGAGGGCTCTTGCCGTCCTGCTCGTGATACGTTTATAATTGCTGGGAGCAGATTCCTCCCATTGCCCCCAGGACACAGCAGAGGCCCCGACCTGCCCCATAGCCCAGAATCAGCATCACAGACTCAGGCATCATGGAGTGACTGAGGTGACTCCCTGCAGGGGCTCCGGGGGCTTCCACCCACTCACAATAAACCCACACCATGTCCCATGGACTGTGAGGCCCCCGTGGCCTGGGCTCCATCTCCCCCTCTGCTTATTTTGCTTCAGCCTCTCTGGCCTTCTTGCTGTTCCTTGAATGCTCCAAGCTCACTCCACCCCAGGGCCTTTGCACTGGCTGTGACTCCTGTCTGAACACTTCTCAGAGCCTCATCCTTCCCATCTCCAACCAGTGTTTACTCAGAGAGGCCTTCCTTGACCTCTCATTGAATGCAACCTCCTCACCCCAAGTCACACGCACATCACCCTCTTGATGGTCTTCATGACACTTGTTACTGTCACTGAAAGTATTTACCTATTAGTTCATGTCATTGTTTCTGAGTCCACTGATTCCGGGATGAGGTGCCTGCTCTGAATCCTAGCACTGCCACATCCTGTGTGCCCTTAGGGAGGTGACTTGACTTCTCTGTGCCTAAGTTTCTCATTTATCAAATGGAGATCATGAGCACTTACCTCAGGTGTTGTGGTGTCAATTGAGTGACCTGACACATATGAGGTGTCCAGAATAGTATCTGGTACAAATAAGGGCCATATAATGTTTATTCGTGTTGCTACTACAGTGCCTGCTTCCCCTGCTGATACTGTCATGATCATCATCATCACCATAATTATCACCACCATCAATATAATCATCACCACTATCATCACCATAATCATCACCATCACCATCATCACCATTACCTCCACATTACCATTATCATCATCACCACCATCATCACCATCACCGTCATTATCACCATCACCATCACCATAATCATCACCATCATCACCTCCACATTACCATTATCATCATCAGCATCATTACCAAAATCATCACCATCACCATCATTACCTTTATCACCAACACCATCATCGTCACCATCAAAATCACCATTATCACCATCAATATCACCGTCACCAATATCATTGCCATCATTACCACCATCATCACCATCACCATCATCATCACCATCACCATTGATATGATTTGGCTCTGTGTCACCATTCAAATCTCATTTCAAACTGTAATCCCCATGTGTCAAGGGAGGAATCTGGTGGGAGGTGGTTGGATCATGGCAGGGGTGTTTGGTTTCCCCATGCTGTTCTAGTGATAATGAGTGTGTTCTCATGAAAGCTGATGGTTTTAAAGTGTGGCATTTCCACACTGTCTCTCACTTGCCGGCATGTAAGATGTGGTTGGCTCCCCCTTCACCTTCTGCCACGATTATAAGTTCTCTGAGGCCTCCCCAGTCATATGGAACTGTGAGCCAATTATATCTTCTTTATTTATAAATTACTCAGTCTCGGGTAGTGTCTGACTAGTATTAGTCAGAAACTAGTCAGAAATTAGTGTGAAAACAGACTAATACACAGAATTGGTAACAAGGTAGTGGGACATTGCTAAAAGATATCTGAAAATGTGGAAGCAACTTTGGAACTGGATAACTGGCAGAGATTGGAACAGCTTGGAGGGCTCAGAAGAAGACAGAAAGATGTGGAAAAGTTTGGAACTTCCTAGAGACTTGTTGAATGGTTTTGACTAAAATGCTGATAGTGATATAGACAATGAAGTTCAGGCTGAAGTGATCTCAGATGGAGATGAGGAGCTTACTGGGAACTGGAGCAAAGGTCACTCTTGTTATGCTTTAGCAAAGAGACTGGAGGAATTTTGCCCCTGCTCTAGAGATCTATGGAACTTTAAACTTGAGAGAGATGATTTAGGGAATCTAGCAGAAGAAATTTCTAAGCAGCAAAACATTCAAGAAGTGACCTAATTTTTCCTGAAAGCATACAGTTATATGAGCTCACAGAGATGGTTTGAAATTGGAATGCAAGTTTAAAAGGAAAACAGAGCATAAAAGTTTGGAAAATTTACAGCCTGACCATGTGGTATAAAAGAAAAACCCATTTTCTGGGGGAGAAATTCAAGCTGGTTGCAGAAATTTGCATAAGTAAGGAGAAGCCAAATGTTAATCACTAAGGCAATGGGGAAAATGTCTCCAGAGCATGTCAGAGATCTTCAAGACAGCCTCTCCCATCACAGGCCCAGAGGCCTAGGAGGGTAAAATGGTTTTGTGAGCTGGGTCCCGGGCCCCACTGCTGTGTGCAGCTTCAGGACATGGTGTCCTGTGTCCCAGACACTCCAGCTCCAACTGTGGCTAAAAGAGGCCAAGGTACAGCCCAGGCTATTCCTTCAGAGAGTGCAAGCCCCAACCAAGCCTTGGCAGTTTCCACATGATGTTGGGCCAATGGGTGTGCAGAAGA